>NC_067453.1:21792500-22992500 GCF_025434085.1 Hippocampus zosterae
TTCGTTGCGAACTCGATGAGGATGTGGAAAACCACACTTGAAGCCAATGGCAAGCCACTTACCCAAGTGTCCATCAAATGTGGCATATACCAAGGTGATGCACTCTCCCCACTGCTGTTCTGCATAGGACTGAACCCCCTAAGCCAAGTAATCACCAAGACAGGCTATGGATACCGCCTCAGAAATGGAGCTACAATCAGTCACCTCCTCTACATGGATGACATAAAGCTGTATGCTAAGAGCGAAAGGGACATAGACTCCCTGATTCACACAACCAGGATCTACAGCAGCGACATCGGGATGTCATTCGGGCTTGAGAAATGTAGTCGGATGGTGACTAAGAGAGGAAAGGTAGTCCGCACTGAAGGGGTCTCACTCCCTGAAGGAACAATAGCAGACATCGAGGACAGCTGCAAGTACCTTGGTATACCACAAGCCAATGGCAACCTCGAACTGGCAACAAGGAAAGCGGCTACGGCCAAATACCTCCAGCGAGTGAGGCAAGTCCTAAGAAGCCAGCTCAATGGCAAGAATAAGACCCGGGCAATAAACAGCTATGCCCTGCCAGTGATCAGATACCCTGCAGGAATAATAAGGTGGCCAATGTAAATGATTCAGACCACGGACGTTAAGACCCGAAAGCTCCTAACCATGCATGGAGGGTTCCATCCCAAATCCAGCACCCTGAGACTGTATGCAAGCCGAAAGGAAGGAGGCCGGGTGAGTGTGAGAGCCACTGTCCACACTGGATGAAACATCCAGGCTCCATGAATACATCAAGGAGAAGGCTCCAACGGATGACGTACTCAGAGAATGTCTCAGACAATGGGGAACAGAAGATGAGGCTCTGGAAGAGGGACCATGATGGGAGGACAAGCCCCTACACGGGATGTACCACCAGACCATAACTGAGGTGGCCGATCATAAGAAGTCCTATCAGTGGCTAGAGAGGGCTGGCCTAAAGGACATCACAGAGGCACTCATCGTGGCTGCTCAGGAGCAGGCCCTGAGCACCAGAGCCATTGAGGCCCAGATATACCACAACAGACAAGACCTAAGGTGTAGGTTGTGCAAAGAGGCACCTGAGACGATCCAACACATAACTGCAGGGTGTAAGATGCTGGCAGGGAAAGCCTACATGGAACGCCATAACCAGGTGGCTGGCATAGTCTACCGAAACATCTGTGCGGAGTATGGACTGGAAACCCCAAGGTCAAAATGGGAAACACCTCCGAAGGTGGTGGAGAATGACAGAGCGAAGATCCTGTGGGACTTCCGGATCCAGACTGACAAGATGGTAATGGCGAACCAACCAGATATCGTGATCATAGATAAAGGGCAGAGGAAAGCCGTTGTAGTGGATGTAGCGGTCCCAAGTGATGGAAACATCAGGAAGAAGGACCATGAGAAACCCGGGAAATACCAAGGGTTCAGAGAGGAGCTGGAGAGAGCCTGGAAGGTAAAGGTGACAGTCGCGTCTGTGGTGGTCGGAGCACTCGGGGCAGTGACCCCCAAACTAGATGAGTGGTTGCAACAGATCCCGGGAACAATCTCGGACATCTCAGTCCAGAAATGTGCAGTGCTGGGAACAGCAAGGATACTGGGCAGAACCCTCAAGCTTCCTGGCCTCTGGTAGAGGACCCGAGCTGAATGAGGGACGGACACCACCCGAGGGGTGAGATGAGGATTTTTATATATATATATTATATATTATATATCCTGAAACATAGTCTAGCCTCCTTTAAAATAGGACAAAGCCATGCTCACTTCCTTTATTCCTTTAAAAATAATTGGAACATAGCAAAGCATAACCTAGCTTGGCATCTCTTAGCTTAGCCTTAAAAAGGAAAAAAACAAGGCTCGGTTTCTTGTGCTCTAGATTGATCTGGATAATAAAAATGTAAAATGTCATTTTGATGATAATTTATTTATAGCTTCTTTTTCAACGTGTGGCCGTTGCTTTAATGTACAATTCAGTGGATCTAAATGTCTTATTTTGGTCATTACAGTAGGACTTGTCTAAGAGAATATCACATTGAGCAAGTTTGTCAAATCAAACAGCATTTGAAAATTGGGCTTCTTCCTGCGTTGCTATAGCAACAGATGCCAAACAGCACAGACTGTGCAAGCTGCGTCTGACTACCATATTTCGGACATTAGACAAAGTCCAACCTCTCCCAGGGGACAAAGCAGCTGCATTGTGCCCAATTTAAGCCCAAAAGCGTCTTAATAAAGAGGAAGTACGTGTTCACGTTAACATATAAACACCACAGACAGTTCATTATGAGCGGTCGCCGCACGGAAAAAGACAGTCAGCGCGGGGGAGTCAAAGGGCAGAGCGGGGGGGCTCACAGCTGAAAAGAGAGCATTGAATAACAATATTTTAGTAATACACGCATGATGATGAAACACCGACAGCTGCTTCCGCTGTGCAGAGAGCAACATTGTGGGACTTTGAGGAAGGCCGTCTTGGAAAGTTAAATAAATAAATAAATAAAGGAGCCCCCAACAACAGTTCTAGGGATCAACACGAAATCGGGTGGGCATGTCTATCATGTGAGGACAAATGTAAATTTTTGAAGGACCCAGCCCGACAGCAATCAGTTGATTTTTTTAAAAATTATTCTATCAACAAATGAATTGAGTCTGAGCGTGAGACTGACCTGTGCGGATGAGCGGTGGTAGGCGGAGTAGTGGAGCGGTGCCGGGATGGTGGCATCGTGGCTCAGCCCGGGGTACTGGCTCTGGATGGCATGAGGATGCTGGTTGGCATAGTTGCCGTAGTTGTAGCTGCCCGTGTATCTGAAAACACAGGGATGCATTTTTAACACGCTCATTGAGAAGTATGAAAAGAGGATGGAGATTTTCTTTGCCCAGCTCAACGACTGATACGGTGTCGCTGCCATTTTTGCAGTGATGTTCGAATGTGTAGCGAGTATAACTATATCATCCCCTATTCAGCACCCTCAAAGTCCCAATGCAACTTGAAAAGCAGTGAAAAACCCATGAAGCACCTGAAAAGAAACATTTCCCATGAGGCATTGCACCGATGAAGAAATTAATTAACTCTCAGGGTTGGAGTAGGATTGACTTATTTTATTTGCTCCATTTTATTTTTATTGCATTTAAGTGGCGCCATATATGAAGCTTACTTTTTGGCTCGCAAAAACAAAACCACAAAGGGAAAGCAACAACTTTTCAGTTAAAAAAACATGAGCCCCTGGTAAGCCAGGGTACCATTATGTGGTGATTTGATAGAAGGAAATGAGGGAATGATTTCAAACACAGCCTGAGATTATTACCCATGCTCCTCTCTGTGGGCGTAGACAGGCAGCCGATGGGCAGAGGAGGGTGGCGGTGGCGTCGAGCCGGCGGCGCTGCTGCTGCTTCTCATGCAGGACAGCTGCTGGCCGGCGTCGGGTGCGCAACCTCCTGCCGTTGTCACTGTGTATGTAAGGGACCACGTATATGACTGAACGGCGCCTGCCAGACACATACACAGACGTGGCAAAAGTACTCACACTCTGAACTTAAGTAGAAGTACAGACACTTACGTCGCAAAATTAAAGTAGAAATAATGTTTTAACTCCTGTACTTGAGTAACCGTAAAACACACAAAAAAGTACAGACTCTGAAATGAACTTAAGTACAAAAGTAAAAAAGGAATTTGATAACAGACTCGGATAACTTGGCACAATGGGGGAAAAAAAAACGTTTGGCCTCTGACCTGTGCTGGAAGGGTACTCAGGTGACGCGTCGGCTGCGGGCGAGGATGATGACACGGCGGCGGAATGGACGGAGCGGGCGGGCGAGTAGGCACCCGGGGATGGCGAGGAGGTGGCGGTTATTTCGGTCAGCGTGAACCCTTCGTCTTGCTCTGTGGGAGAGGGCATGAATATGGATGTTCACTCTCTTACTGTAATCTATTACACGCCTATTATAAGACAAAATCTCCAAAACCACATGGTTGTCCATTCCCACAAAGCGGCATTAGGGACTAAAAACATTCATATGAAGCATAAAGTATAAAAAAATATCAAGGGGTACATTACAAAGGAAAAAATAAGTACAGAAAATATTGACAAAAATATGAATGGATGTAACATTAAAAGAAAAAAAATGGTCAAGAAAACTGAAAAAAAAAATGGGTTAAGATCCATTTCCTGAATAAATCTACAAAGAAAAATGTGTGGGTGGTACATAATAGAAAGATATGAAAAGAAAAAGAAACAAATGCAAGAATGGAAAAGAAATCAGATTTTAATATATTAGGAGAATATTAAAGAAAAATACAAACAAAAAATATGACTGGCAAACAAAAAACAATTTTAATAATGAAAAATATTACATTAAAATCAGCGGTTGCATAGTACAAAAAAAGAAAAATGAGGGGAAAACAACAGTACAATGCACCCCAAAAAACCTAGAAGTAAATGGAAAAAGAAAAAAATCTGACTGGGGAAAAAGGCTTTTTTTTTTGAAAATCTGAAAAAAAATTAAGCATGATAGAAAATAGTCAGAAAAAAATGTTCAATATTCGCAAAAAATAGGAAAGGAAAAAAAATGTCCAAGTTATTGGATCACACAATTATTTTAATAATAATAATTTCTTCTTTATACTTGTGATTCGGACTATCTTCCCCAATACTCCTTCGTACGATCATGCATGAGTGGTGGTTCTTATCACTTTCAGGGTTGCATTGTCGTCCTTACCTGCGCCGCCTTCGCCTTTCATTGCCCTCATGAGGTCATTGGCCCTCTCCTGGCAGTGCAGCGACTCCAGCAGGTATAGGACATAGTCGTCAAACATGAGATGGATCAGGTGGAAGGAGCCTGTGGGACAAGTGCACGTTGTTGCCACCACAGCCTCGACAACAATTTGCAAATGCCCCCCGCGCACTATGACATCATAGGGAAAGTAACTCCTGGACTGAGTTCACAATCACTCCTACTAATGTAGACAGTGACCCATGCAGCATTTTGGCTTAGCGATATTTATATTGCTAATGTACTACATAATATCCCTACAGGATATAATGTTTTGGGGGGAGGAAATGATTTTGAACCCTGCCCTGATTTTTCCATAATCCGGGTCAGTGGCAGAAATAGGTCCTGCTGACCTCCGGGTGACGGTGGGTGGGTGAGCACCACAATGGTGTCATTGTGCATGCGTGACTGCATGATAAACACTTGCTGACGATTCAAAGGAGTCCGGGGCAATCCTGATCTGTCATAAAATAGAAACACATTGGTAAACACATCGGGGGAGGCGGCGAGCTGCGTGTGTGTGGTGGTTTGGGGGGGTTGTCACGTTTGTTAATTAGCTGTTTGTGCACATAAAGCCGCTTTACGGAAACATGGCAGCCAGCTGTGTCTTTGATATTCAAATGTCCAGTCAAAGGGCGGCCAAGGAAGGAGAGGTCACTTTCCTTATTCATTTTATGGCACCTCAATTACCCAGGCCACACCCACTTCACCTGCACACCAATTGGCTCGAAATTTATCTGGCTACTATCCTCATTGCCAGTGGTG
Organism: Hippocampus zosterae; assembly: GCF_025434085.1. Lineage (NCBI taxonomy): Eukaryota > Metazoa > Chordata > Actinopteri > Syngnathiformes > Syngnathidae > Hippocampus > Hippocampus zosterae. Next base: position 21,798,033 of record NC_067453.1, read on the forward strand.
GAAATAATAACAGATAGCTGCACTCCCTTTGCTTTAAATATTTCACTATTAAAAATATATATTTTGCATAAAAAGGTAGCGGCGGCCCGGTCGACCGGTGGTTAGCAATTTGTTTGTCGTATATGGCGCAGCATTATTTATGTATGTATGTATTTATTTATTTATTTATTTGCTCGCTTCATCTGAAAACAGCCTTTTCTACTCCTGAAGTGCTCATTTCACGTTTACCTAAAATATTCTGGACTTTTACTTAAGTACAGAGCGTGAGTGCTGTGCTGCCTCGGCTCGTGCGTGGCTACGGAGCCAAAGCATCGGCAGCGATAATGACAGCTCACCAAAGCTGGGGGCGCTGTGGAGCGTCATATCACGAATGACTCTGGTCCCAAAGCAGGACCACATCAACAGGAACTGTTGGGCCATCTTCTTCAGGCAGCCGGGCCTCTTCCCAGACACCTAGAAAGAGAGGGAGACCATTTCCATGAGAAAAGGTGGGGAGGCTGAGGATGCCGGCATTAACCCCTCAGTCTGTGTTTGGGGACTTAACCCTCCGGGACCAGAAAACATGTCAACAAGTCAACTATTTAATTTGCCCCCAGGGACACGCCTTCCTATTGAACCATTGTGTGGCCGGGCCGAGGCGTTGCCCGGGCGACCGCATTTTACAAGGCCATATCAGGCACATAATGGGCGCAAATGGGAAGCTTGTAGGCATCATTAACTGGGAGGATTGCTGTGTGAGTGAGGGACCAGCAAGCTCAGAGCTGCAGGTGTCTTTTTACAGGCCCAGAGGCTTTGCAAAGACTTTATTTTATTTTATTTTTTTGCATCACGTGTAAATGCAATGACGTTTATGAAGCTGAAGTTGGCGAGCCATGCGGTGAACGTTCGCAGTGGTGCTTCACAGTGAGAAAGTTCCACTTTTGTATCCGTTTTTTTTCTCCAAAAGTTGTCTAAGCCTGCTTCTCAAACAGAACATCATTTTTATCTGCCCTCTTGTGTGGTTGACAGGTGACCAGTCCTGTTTTACACGGCGCAATATTCCAGAGCTCAACTCACCTCAGTTCTATTCCATTGCGCTATGGAAAACAGTAAAAAAAAAAAAAAAATAACACGACACATTGAACGCATCATTCGGGGGGGGGGTTATGTGTCTATGTGCAGTTCCTGGACTGGTGTTACAAAAGATGTGTTTCAAATCCAGACTACAAACAAAGTTTTAACCTTCTAAGTAATCCTCCTGGAGTCTAACGCACTTTCCCAGCATTTTCTGCCACGCCTTCATGCACTCCTGGAATGAATCTTCCGGAATCTCGTCACGACCATCTTGATATGGTCTTCAAATCTGATTCATTTGATGACTCTCTTAAGTTTGGAAAAGAGAAAAAAAATCGAATTGAGGCAGGTTGGTCATGTAGGGAGGTCGCTCCAGCACGATGACGCTCTCCTCGGACAGGAACTGTCAGATGCACAGGCGTGATGTCATGGTGAAGCAGCCACAAGTTGTCCTGCCACAACTCTTACCTCTTCTCGTTCACTGGGTGAATCAAACGCCACAGGATCTTTTTGTAGACCAGGTCCACATTAGAATGATAAAGTTTTAGTTTGTAGCTTGAGTTTGAAATATTGTCTTTTGTGACACCCGACCTGGAACACACCTCCTATTTACTATTTATTGCATGTGGGAAAAGAGCTGATGCACTTTGCAGGCATTTAGTTGAATCTCTCTCTCACACACGCACACAAACATGCACACGCACTCGCACAAAATGGATAGCTGTGTTACCTTGATGACACAGCGATCCACCATGGAATCGAGCCACTCAATGTAGGCCTCAATGGGCGATTGCTCCTCCAAGAGGCGATCAAACTCCTGGTACACTGAGACAGAAGGACAGGTAGTGTTCTTTATGCACGGTTTGTTATTTCTTATCAATTAATTTAGACTTCTTACAAGTGGCATTGGTGTCACAGTTTGGTCCATTTTATTTATGATGGAAGGAGGTTAATCTGAGATGAAAGCAAACTTTTTTTGACACTTTTTTTTAATCGATACCAAATCTGCCCAATTATTTTTTCTAGCACATCACATTTCAAAAACAATAATAATAGTAATCATCATCATCATTATATTTAGTTAAATGTATGAATTACCAGTAAAGGTTTAGTTCAACAACAGGTGGAATTTTATTCTGAAACATTGTAGCTATAAATATCACCACACGGTAATAGCCGTACTCTGCAAGCTTTTATAAACTTAAAAATAAAAAATGGGAATCTGCTCGAAAAAATGTGTATACATTGTTTTTAATCAATATCAAAAATATGTTTGATTAAAATCTGCTGTTGATCAGTGTTCTCGACCAATCGAAAGTGTTGAAAATGGCTTGCACTGTACTTACAGTGGATGATGAGCTGCCGATGCTCCTCCTGCGAGTCCTCCATGGTGTACAGCGTCTGCTTGGTGATGCTGTTCAGGTCCACATTCCTCCAGTCCTCCAACATTTGGAAGGTGATGTCGGCGCTATTTATCACAGTGCGCGATGCCTGCGCATAGCCACACGGACACTATCGCTATCAAGCACATATCGTAATCTGAGAGGCAGTGTTGTGTTTGCTCCGAAGGATTTTATTAAAAAAGGTTCTCAGGCACCAGTACGAACCTGACACAGATGATTTAGGGACGTTTGCCGCTTGAGGATTTGCGAGAATCTCCTAGACACTGAATGGATAACAAGTGAATAAATAAAGGGGAGTTTGACATATTTCCTTTTAAAAATACATGTACAAATACATATTCACTGGTGAGTTCAACCAAAACTAGATGTGGTACGAAACTCAGACATACTGTACCCATTGAGGGACTGACTGACTAATGACAGTATTTCAAGAGATAGCAGCAAAGGAAATGCCGTAACTTTGATTACGATAGATGTAACCTAAAGGCTAGCCCACTAGCTAACATTAATTGTCAATGAGCCTAGCCAAACATTGATCCAGGCAATCTCAAGGCACACAGAGTCGAACAACCATCTGCGCTCACACCTAGGGACAATTTAGAGCGTTCCATTAACCTGCCATGCATGTTTTGGGGATTTGGGAGGAAACCAGAGTGCCCGGAGAAAACCCACGCAGACACGGACGGGGAGAACATGCAAACTCCACAAAGGGAGGCCGGAGCCAGAATAGAACCCTGCACCTCTGCACTGTGAGGTCGACGCACTATCCACTAGACCACTGGGGCGCCCTATTATGAACAAACATTCGTCGTTGATCTATAACCATAACAACTGATAAGACACTTACACTCAAATTTGATATTCCTCAGGTTCTCCGGGAGGTCGTGAAGGGCGATTTTGAGCCACTCTTCTAATTGTTTGGCAAATTTCCTGATCACCTGTGTCAAACTGTGTCAAGGAAAGACAGAAAAGGGAATTTAATTCATGAAAAAAGCATCTCAGATTTTCTATGGATGAACTGCACAGAAGCTAGCGCCAGACACCGATGGGTAGCACGTCTGCAGAAATCAGACAATAATTACCGGTACTGTTGGGGGGCAGCAATCAGAGGATTTGGACAAATTGAAGTTAAACAACAGCTCTAAATAAGTTGATATGTTTAAATAGGTGTGACAATCGATAAGAAGTTGATTAATCTATTAATTTTGACGCCGCTGGTCAAAAATTCTGTCTGCAATTCATGCATTTATCGTGTTATGAGGCCAAAAACAAAATTATTCTATTCATTATATATTGTTTTTCGAATTAATCAGCCATTTTAACGGTTAATTTCAGAATTGGCATGGGCCTAAAAAAAAATGCATATTTGTCAGGCCCTAAAACTCCGTGGCGACCAGGCCAAGGTTTTGCCAGAAGTTGACACGCGAGCTCAAGCGTCATTAAAAAAAAAAAAAAAGTGTGGATGCTTTGGATGAGTTTGTGCAAGTGTACCTAATGTTATGTCCGGTGGGTGTAAACAGCAGCAGTCTCCAGCTCACCTGTCAGGCAACGCTTGGAGGACGGTGGGCATGAGTACTCCGGAGATGGCCTTGTAGAGGATGGAGTCGCACACTCCGACGATGTTGACTACAGTGGGCGAGCTGAGCACGGGTAGCATGTGGGGGGGCATGCCTTGCCAGAAGTGCAGCAGGAAGCTTTGGACCTGCGCGCGCGCACACACACACACACACACACACACACACACACCCACACACACACACACACACAAAGTCATGTCCAATGTTGTTTTTGCAAGTGAAGCACTTTGATAAAAGCCTCACCTCGTCAAAGTTGGCCCGGATGACCGTGTCCAGTATCCTCTGGCAGTGTGTTCTGTACATCATGATGAAGGTTGACACCTGTGGGCGACAAGCGCAGTATTGATCGACCGAGGCGCAATGAAATGCGGCAGCAAAACAAGGCGATAAATCCCGCGCAAAGCATGGGAACAGTCGAATTGGCGTTACAGCACAGGAGCTATAAAGCAGGCTTTAGAGATCAGCAAAACAGTTCAAATCACCCCCCCCCCCCCCCCCCCCCGCATGTGTGTAAAAAGGCAGACAGCTAGTGCCAGGCCTTTGTCCATGCCGAGATCTTATTATCTCCTCCGAAAGATTAAGCGTTAGCAAGGAGCCAGCGTATAAATCCTTCGGGTCTTTCTCCAGGGCCCGAGACAGCGGCGGCGGCAGCGGGTGGGGGTCTCTTTCGCTAAAACCCATGCTATGTGCTTTTAAGTAAAAGTCCAGATTCTTGTGTGAAAGTACAAATACTCCTTTTGTCAAAGTAAAACAAAGTGCAGATTCTGAATTGTACTTGTGTGTCATATTAACTGTGTATAAATGAATTTTTGGTGTGCGTTATACACAGTACCTGTTTGGATAACTTGGCACGAAAGAAAAAGCATTGCAGCACACAAACAGTGCAAGTATTGTTTTGCTATGTTGATGAAACGGCTGAAAAAAAATTAGTTAATGATGAAAGTGAAAAAAAGTGTTTCCCTGAATTTATTATATTTCATTGTTCACATCCCTTCTATATTACATTTGAAAGGGACAGTGTAAAAATATGTTGATTTTTACACTGTTCATTATTTCATAAACCCACGATTAATTTCCATAATATGCCCGGCCCCAAAAAAGCTCACTCCCACACTCACACGCAAAACTACACCATGCCCGTCTCTGCATGTACAGAGAAGGTGCAATATTTGCAGTATTTTATGCTTGTCATTTCTTTTGTAATGGCATTGTAAAAAATTGTTTTAATTGTATTTTTATAAATCTGTCAACAATACTTATTTTCTTTTTTTTGTTGATGTTGTTGTTGTCCATTACAAAAAAGCAAGAGAGATGATTGATTGGATTGATGTATGTACACTTTCGATCTTGATAAAGCATTCCTTCAAGTGTTTGAAGTCTGGGGGAGGAAGACGAGATTAAAAAAAAAATCTGAAAAGTATTCCCTGTGATAAATGTGCTCTGGTTCGTATTCTGTCTTGCAAGTCCTCAAGGTCTCAGTCAATCAATCCATCAAAATCTCAACTGTGTTTGACCTCTCCTTTTACCTGTTTTTTTTTATATTTTACTTTGTGACATAAGGCATGGAGGTTATAAAAAGCAACAGGCCATTTTTGACAAGTACGTAGAAAAAGTATGGAAAACTTGAAATGGAGGCAGTAAATGTAAAAGGTAGTCAGAAAAATAAATCGTAAAGATATGCCATTTTAAATACTAAGAACAGACACCTGAAAACCCTACTTAAATAGAATAACAAAGTATTTGTACTTGGTTGTGTCCCACCATTGCTGAGGAAGGGCTTAAAAAAAAAAAAAAAGAACAAATGGGTGTTTACCCGCTCCTCTGGCAAGCTGGCAGGCAAATGGAGGTCTTTGACATTTGGGAACTCTGGCAGCAGCGTCCCCAGCTTGGAGCGCGGTGAATACGCCACTGTCTGCTTGGTCACCTCCTTCTTGCCCGCCTCATTCACCCAGGCCGCGCCCTTCTTGGAGTACATCACGTCGTAGTACTGCGACGTCTCCTTCACTGCGATGCCGTAGTAGTGGTACCTACACCCAATTACATCACACTTACATACCTAGTTATCGACATACCTGAACATACGAGTTACGTACATGGGAGTTGTCAGGCTTGAATGGAACTTTAAATATGCACCATTTGGCACATATTACCAGAAGACCCTAAAGCACCAAACTATAGAATGCTTCTGACTGTTTTATCATAAATTACGTGTATATGTAGCAGAGGTGCAAAGATTAATCAACAATTAATCAATTATCATCATTAAACAATGTTTATCAATGGATTGTTTTGAGATCTCCAAATAACAAGAACATCTGAGTAAATTACAACTTAGTAAATTTTTAAATTTAAACAACTTAGTAAATTTTTTATGAGAAAAAAAATGAAATGAAAAAATATTGAATACAAAAAAAGAATAGGAAAATAAAAAGACTTTCCAATTAATGAAAATAAAGTGCAAATACAAATACATCTGTGCGAAAACAACAACAACAATAATGAAACCTAAATAATTGGAACTAAAGATGACGCAAGACGAGAAGCAACTTACTTTGACTGCCCTCTCGTCCCGAGTCGTCTGGTGGTTAGTGCTGGAAACTGTTGTCTGATAATCTGTATCACAACAAAACGATGCTGAGTGTGCACTTTTCCTAGCTGAGACATTAGCACATTTGACGATGACAGAAACATTGTCTTTAGTTCTTATTGAGCAGCCATAAATGATAAGTTTCCCACTGTTCCCCCCCCCCCATTTTTTTTTTTGTGGCCGTCTCCAAGGGTCGGGCCGCGGGTGGAGGAACTTTAGCAAACAGTGTCGCTCTCCATTGTGTGCCATGAAAACAGAGGCCAAGCTGTGAACTTTCTGTCAGGCCCCCCGCTTGATAAATGAGCAGACAGAGGAGGCGGTGCAGCAACCGCTCTCTCTACTCCTCTTCTCTCCCTCTTTTTTTTTGTCCTGAATCAATGAAGCTTTCCTAAAGGACACCCCACACCGCTCCAGCCACTGATCTAACATTCCGCAACATCTCACCCTTCCAAATTTCCTTTAATTACACATTAATCCTGGCCCCTTCTCTTTTTCAATATCTTCCGACAGAAGACGCTGAGGGGAAAAGTGGGGAGGGAAGGGTTGGCGTTTTTTGGGGGCGGGGGGGTCCAGCGCACGAGGGCCGGGTGGCTTTGTCAGACTTGTGAGAACGGAGCAAAGTCGGTCATCTTGTCGGCGGGATTGGATTCTGCCGCTGGAGGCTTCACACTGAGGCCGAGTGGGGAAGCTTCGCCCGCCTCATTTAGTGCAAAAACTCATAAAGAGCCAAACTCTATGGAGGGCAGGACGCGAGCTACATTTCGGGGAGCGTCGGGATAAATATGCAAAATCAAGAATTTTCTTTCCCACCACTACTAGGAGTAGGGCCCCACTGACACGGATTTTTTTAGGCCGATACCGATTCAAATATGGGGCAGGATGAAATTCTGATAACCGATTGAGTGGCCGATGTTTTAAAACACTCGCATCTTCATATATGTGTTTGTGTGTGTGTGTGTGTGTGTGTGTGTATATATACATATATATATATATATATATATATATATATTTTTTTTTTCAGGAGCTGGGTATTCATTTCCTAATGATATCATTTAAATTTCAAATTTTTCTCGAAAAGTTACCTTCCCAAAGCTGGCCGCGTTGACTGGCTGCGTGTCGTGTTTCTCACTGAAGTCGAGGTAGTGCATGTAGAGGGCGCTTCTCGGGATGCACACGCCTTCAGCGATCTCGTAGTTCTCCTCCAGCCTGGATGGAGCACACAACGAACGCATTCGGATGATATACAGTCAAAGTCAGCAAGACGCATACTGTACTCTATGAGTGCTATAAAGACAACCTCTATCGTAGAATAGATGAAGAAATTAAGTCAAACATCAGATAACACATAGTCACTAAAAAGGACTAGGTACAGGTACACTGTAAAAATAAATACATAAATAAAAAGTTGGGTGAACTCAAAACGTCAAGGCAACAAAGTTGCCATAAGTTGGGCAAACCAGCAAAAATATTCTACGTTAGCTCATGTAAAAATTGGCTTTCTTGCATTTCCAACATAAAATAAGCGTTTACAGAACTAATTGTCCCGCAATTACAAACAACTCAGCAAAAAGGGACGCCCACCAAAAATCATATATGTCAGGACAAGTAGTTCAGGTTCAAGTTGTTTTTTCATCATCCTAATTGGAATGACTCAGAACTCAAAATTTTGTCTGTATGAAATGACGCAGAACTTTCGCGGTTGTTTTTACTGATGTTTCAAGAAGCAAAGAATAAACATGAAGAGTTACTGAACACTTCTCCTTTGTCGATTAAATCCATCATACTCCCCGATCTGGCATATTAAGATGCTGATTAGACATCTCGAATATTGCACAGGTGTACCTTTGGCTGGCCACAAAAAAAAGCCGCTCAAAAATGTGCCACTTGAAACGCTCACCGTGCCAGTCAGTATTTGGTCTGACGACTAATTGCCTTGTTTCAGGAAAGGAGAAGTGATCATGATCCCAGATTTAGACTAATTTGTGATCCATACGTGAAAAAAAATCATAACATACCATTCAAGAGTGGCAGGTGTGGAATGCGGTTTGGAGGCCCGGTTATTTTCTTTTTCTTCGTCTGAAATGTGGGAAAAAATGATGCTGCTCATCAATAACTGCACCCACAGTTTGATAACAAGTGTCAACTCTTGCTTGAAGTTGACGTGACATTGTTTACTGTGTGACTCACGCTCGTCGGTGGACATGTTGCCCAAGGACATGTGGCTGGAGTAACGCTTGCTCTCGCTCTCATTGAGGCATCGCTCGATCCAGCTCTCTGCAGACAGAAACAGGCACGCAGGTCAATATGACATGTGGACGGAAATCAATGCGATTCATATATCTGGAACTGGGATATGCAACATTTTCAACGTACCGTTAAATGCTGGGGGAAAAAAAATCAACAGGTAAACTTTGTGTTAGCAGTGACAGAGCAAAATGTTATTAGTATTAGCATGCTAGCATGTCACATTCTTATGGTCTTTATTTGTTTTTTTATGAAGTTGTGGTAACAACGTATGTATTTTTTCTTCATTTTAATTTTTACAAATGGAAAGAGCCAATAGCTTGTAACTTTAAAGTAAAAAAAAAACATACAAATATAAAGTGACAATTTCACACCAAACCTTTGAGAGAGATAAATTACATTTGTATATGTTTTGTATTTATCTCATTGAAAAATTAGACTGGGCATCAATTAAATAGAGATATTTACTATTCACGGTCGGGCCGGTACCTATCCCCTGCGGATAGTGGGGGCCAACTGTATTTTCAATCACAACAAACAAATAAATAAATAAATAAGCGAGCTATCTTTTTAAGATTTGAATCAGAATCAGAATCATCTTTATTGGCCAAGTATGTGGAACACACAAGGAATTTGTCTCCGGTATAACACGCTGCACTAGTATCATCGTAAACAACAAAATCATTGAACCATTTTAGAGTAACCAGTAGTTTTGTAGTACCATTTTGTGGTGCAAGAAGAGTGACTATGTCAGTGACTGTTTAAGGAGTTAATGGCTAGAAGGAAGAAGCTGTTTAAGTGTCTGCTGGATTTGGTGCGCATGGATCTGTAGTGTCTTCCTGAGGGGAGTGGCTGGAAAAGGTGGTGGGCAGGGTGCGGGGGATCCAGGAGGATTTTCCGTGCCCTTGTCTTGATTCTTGCAGTGTGCAAGTCCTCAAGAGTGGGTAGGGCGGTGCCAACGATTTTTTCTGCCGTCCTAACTGTCCGTTGAAGTCGGATTTTGTCCTTTTTTGTGGCGGCCCCAAACCAAACCGTGATGGAAGAACACAGGATTGATTCGATGATTTGAGAGAGATAAATTACATTTGTATATGTTTTGTATTTATCTCATTGAAAAATTAGACTGGGCATCAATTACTTCACGTCAAGTTTTGTCCATGTTTTTAATGGACAGTGTTAAAAGCCCACAGTATATTGTGGTCCATTGCTTGTGCCCTTGCTGAATCATATACAACACCTGGCAAAAATTATGCAATCATCAGTCTCAGAGGGTGTTCATTAAGTTGCTTGAATTTTGCAGGAAAAAAAGCAGGAGCTAAACGATAGTGATCACACCGAGGAGAGCTGTTGCACCAAGTCGACTGAGATGAATCATGCATCCAAAACAAGAGATGCTCAACTATCGAGCTGTGCACCTTTCGTGTCGTTTCAAGTGGTGCCACAGCATGCCACAGAGCCCTGAGGCCTACTGGAAGAGATGCAACAGAATTACGAGAAGCAGAGAAGGTCCCCAACCAATCTCCGGTTACGTTCCTTTGTTGGGCAACGATAGAGTGGATTTAAAAAAGAAAATAAAATTGCGTTGTTCAAATGCCAGGTTTATGGGATGTAAAAAAGGGAGCCCAAGACAAATCATGACAAAAGACTTCCACTATAATTGTGTGCTAAGTACAATTTAAGGACTGTGCACACCTGTGTGTTCACCAAGTTGTTGACACTTAACCTTCCTAAAGATACAGTTATTAAATTATTTATGCAGATGGGTTGAGCAGGTCACATCAGGGTGGAAAAAAATAAATATCATAAAAAAATCAGACATTTGAAGAGGAGTGTATACACTTTTGATATGCATTCTACAAGCCTGCGAATATTTTGTATGCTCTGAATGTGTTACTGCTGTGTGTGCTAAAGTAGCAGTTGTTAAAAGGTGTATTCTTCCCGTAACGTCTGTGCTAATTTCCATTTGCATTACATGACAGTATTAAGCTCACCGATTTAGACTAAGTCACATGACTTGGTTGAACATTATCGAGCTCAAAAATAAAATGTTTAATTCTCTTTTGTCTCATGTGTCAGTGTTACATGAAAATTCAACCGGGAGTGACAAATAAACCGATTGAAGCCGGCATATTTAAGATAGCCTTTCTTTGTCCCATTGAAGAGCGGCGTGATCTAGAGCAAGAACAGGTGCTAAGGAATGTGTTAAAAAGTGTGTTTTAATAAGGTTAAGTGTGTTTTGATACGTTTAGAAAAAAGTTCAGAAAAAAAAGACAGAGAAATCCATCAGTCGAGCCACTTGTATCTCAAGGCACAACTGTATTAGGAGCAAGCTGTTATCAACTAGTGAATAGTCTTGCCGCAGCAGTAACGTGCAGCTTTTTTACTGCACGAAAAAACGCTGGGTTGCCATCTTGGACAGTCTTGTTGTGTCCTGAAGTTGACGTAAATTGAATGTAACGTTCAGGACCCCTTCCTGATGCAACCCAGCCATTGTAAAAAACTGTGCCAAACATGATGTAAGCAACTTGCTTATTGGATTAAGATCATGACCCAACATGCTCAATCCAATGCATTGGGTATGAATAACCCAGCATTGACTCTGTCCCTTCTGGGCCCAGAACTGAGTTAGCTACTCCATCCAATTTGGGTTACCTTTGACTTTTAAGAATTTAGTATGCAAAAAATGTTCTACGAGTGAAGAAAAAGTGTACCAGTAAATCAACCTTAATCCGGATATCAAACATATGTAATATGTGCTCAAACATATTGTCATTGAATTCTATGTGCTAGCATCGTGCTAAACGGCCCTTACGATGGCTATCAAGGATGTGGCGTAAACGCTCACATGGCTTGCCCGAGCCTCGGCTCTATTTGAGGGGCTTTTTCATCCACACAGCAGGAATCCAGCCAACATTGTCCAGCCCCCCCCCCCATCAAAGGACCCCATTACTCCCTCCCTCCCTTCCTTCCTTTCCTTCCTCCCCCGAGAGAGGACGGCGCGGGAGCACCCTGGTTTAAAAGAACCTGCACACATTTAGTAAGGAGGCCATTGTGCCTGTTTTCATTTCCAGCTCAACTGTTGTATGTATTTGTGTGTGGACTGTGTACATGCTTAATCGGAGGCTCACTGTTGGAATTTTCAAAAACCAAGAAGTATTAAATTAATTAATCAGCCCAGAGAGACTTTGCTTGGTGTTTATCAGAAGAACATTAGCATTTTAATGAGAGTTGTCCCAAGGCATAAGCAAACTAAGCACCTGCTTAGTGCCCTGTGACTACAAGGGAATCCCTAAGAGCAATTAACGGTCAATAAAGCCTGTAGTAGTCATTTGTTATTTTTTCTTAATTTTATTTTTGAGTAGTAATGAGGAACATAAGTAAGACAAAACTCAAATGTTTGAATGAGGTAATACGTTTTTTACATTTTGTTCTGTCTAGTGAACTTTAGATAAGCAATAAATCCCCTACAGGCTGCTCTTCAACGCTAAAATGTGTTTTTTTTTTAACAAGACATACAGCACTCTACAAGTACTGCACTTCAGATAAACATTAAAATAGACTGTAATACAAAGTAAAGATCCTGACCACCACAAGCAGAATAATATGTGCACGTGAACAGGACATACATGGAGAGGACAGTCACAACTGCTCAGTAGACTGGAGTAAGATTAGTCGTTTACTGCTCTCGTCCGTCTGCATATGCTGCTACTTTCACTAGCCTGTTCATAACGTTTGGCATTATGTATTAGCATTAAGCTAACATAGTTTTGTAAAACAAAGTTAAACGGTTTGGTCCAATACAGTGTGTGATTCTCTGTTGTATGTTCAGTTTTCCAATAAATTTCACTTGGGAGTCGCAACAACCCTTATTTTGCTTCGGGTAACTCAGTTGACTCATTATATCTGTATTTGCTAGACATTTCAGTGTTTATTTTAATGCTTTGGTTTTGCATATTTTAGGTTATTGTAAAAGAGTGTCTTAAGTAATTTTGTTGTTGTTGTACTACATTTTGTACATCGTCAGTTGCAGTTTTTTGATCCAACAAAACAACACTCGTAAAGTAAAAGCACACCACTCTCTGGTTTAGTTTTGTTACTTTTAGTAGAGCAGATAATCATGATCATACTTCGTGTTTCATCACTTGGAACGCCGTGTAACTCTGCTGCACTAAATATACAGTATATTAGGTGTATGAATGATCAATAATCAATATTATCGACAGAAATAGAGGACCCAAAGAATCTGATTTTGCTCACGGCCACATGGAGGTATGGGCCATTTTAATGAGATACAAGTTTTGTAAGGCTCCCATTTTCTTCCACACGAACATTAATAGAATGTGACAACTATAGCAGCCATTGTTGGGACGCACCATTAGCAGGAGGGATCGGGGGGTCACAGATATTAAAAACTGTTTTGGGTGCATGGGGGATGGAGAATGTATGATGAAGGGAACACGCACGAGCAACCCAGCAGGGGACAAACATAACAAATGTCATTATTGTCATCGTCATTATTATTATCAGTGGTAGTAGTTGTACAACGAACCCCCCGTTTAGCTCTGGGGGATGTGTTCCAGACCCACCAATGATTGGTGAAAATCCGCAACATGGAGAGATGGGGAAAAAAATCATTTTAATAGTAATAATCAATATAATAATAAATATACCGCTTTTGAATGTATTCCTTAGCATCTGTTCTCACTCTCTCGCTGTCAAGAAATGGGAAACAATCCTATAACGCAGAAAGCGTCTCATGAGCACCATTCTCCGAATAAGAGACAAAGCATACTTGCTTCAAGCCGTTTACTGTAAATCTGACACATGTGCCGTAGAGGGGCGAAAGGTAATTAGCATCAATGTTACGGTAATTATAAAACTGTAAAAAAAGTGTTTTACTTGAACACATCAAGAGCAGCAACACACGCAGTCCAACGAGCAACAATTCTCACAGACATACTGTATATGTCCGTTCTTTGGGAACAACGATTATTGGAGCTTAGTTGGGGACCTTCTCTATCACTTCTTCTTACCCTTAATTATGCTGCATGTCTTCCAGTCGACACATTAGCACTGTGATACAGTAGCAATAGCAGTAAGGATTGACATAACATAAGGTACACCTAAAAAATTTATTTACCACCTGTAAAAATTAAATGACAGGGTGGACAATCTCTGCGCAAAATTTGAACCCCATTCTCCATGCCTACCATCAACGGGTTTGCACACCGAGCCGTACTGCCAACACCAAAGACATCTTAAAACTATTCGTTAAATTTACCGCAACTTCAGCACGCAACTCCAAAATGACGACCAACTTCAACTCTTTAGCCCGACCAAATCCAAACTTCAACCCAATTTGCTGGGTCAAAAATAACCAATCGGTTCAAAATCAAGAGGCGCAGGTACACGCAGAAACTCAAGACATCCAATTACACATTTTGGCCCTTCCATCACTCCAGACCAACATCGCACAATTCTTTAGCACTCTATGTGCACCATCAAAATATGCTTTCTTCTCAATTTAGCCAAAATATTAGGTACACCACTGCACAATCAATTTGGAGCCAAAAGAAAAGCGATAATGCCAGTGACTGTAGACGACCACAATGTATTTCTCCAACCCCACTGTTTTTCAATGAAGCACATGCGCCACCAAAAAAAGTCCATTACTGCCATTTGGAACAAAACATTAGGCAGACCCGCCATGTTGTAATAACACGCATTTGATTTCAATATGCAGGGCCAAACCATTAGATACATCATCCAATAAATGTTATACGACAGCTAAACCATTCTAAAAAGATGGTTTCCTCTCATTTTGATACAGTTGAAACATTCGATCCATAATAAAAAGCTAGAATGGGCAATTTGGGCGTTATTTTTGGTTTTGTTTTTTTTTTTCCCCCAACTTTGCCACCAATTTCGAACTTTAAAAAATGTTGAGGGTTTTTTTTCTTGTATCAAAAATAATAAAATAGTCTTAAAATAATAAAAATAACAAACTAGCCAAAAAACTAGGATTAATTAAAAAAGTTCATTACTTTGTTTTTTTTTCTTCATATTTCTTTGCAAAAAAAATGTTACTCTTAAAGAAAAAATATTGAAAATAATTTCATTTAAAAAATAATAACTAGATCCAAGCGAGCCACAACGACAAAAAAAGACATTACAAAAATGTTTTAAAAAACATTAAAAAATGTTAGAAAATCCCTCCTCTGAATTGAGTGGAAGGAAGAGTTTGAACTTTTCCTACAAGAACGAATATAGGTGAAAAGAGAACACTTAATTTTTAAGAACAAACATTTAGATACAAAACGGGCCAAAACATTAGGTACATGATCTAGATGATTCCATAAAAGCTACAATTCTGGTTGTAGGCACACCACAACCAGCCGGAGCATCCTCCCAATTGTCTATGACTGTCAACCAAACAACAAACCTGATTCATTTGCTTTCTTCTCACTGATACAGCAAGTGGGCCACAATATTCAGGAGATTCAAAACAAATATCATTCACTCAGTATCAAGATAATAGAGCAATATTGTTTTTTATGGCTTTTTACAGTAACCAGGCAAGTCTAAATTTAAAGTTGCATCCGTTTAGTCTTGTGCCGCAACATCCCAGAAGAGATGAAGCCTTAGGGAAGAAGAGGCAGAGAAGGTCCCCACCTAAACTCCAGTCATAGTCAATATTCCCACAGAGCAGAGAGAATATATTGCCTGTGAATATTTTTGGATGCTCCGTTTCTGTTACCGCTCCGTGTGTGTGTTAAAGTAGCGGCGGCAGGCTGGATTTATAATTACCGTAACATCTATGCAAATTCCCTTTGATTGTTTATGCCATTTGGCACTATGTTAGCATTAAGCACGCAGACCTTTGTGAGAGCAAACGTGGTTTGGTTCAACATGTTTGTGTTTGCATATGCAATCTTTCATATTCTTCTGTTTGAAACACTGTTTAACATTAACTTTAACGGGCGTGAACAAATAAACGGCTTGAAGCAATCCCACTTGGGGTCTTATTTGGAGAACGGCGATAGAGTGGAAAATGAGGAATTTTTTTAAAAGTATTACATAAAGTGTAACGTGTTTTAATGAGGTTGTCTTTAAAAGCTAAAACTATTCAAAAAATATATATATAGACTCTCTCGATATCACAAATTTCACCGAACACAAGTCAGTCTGGTACGTACTTCCCGCTCTCAATTGGGGGTTCACTCTAATGCGTAATTGTTGAGCGATGGTATCAGAGCTATTGATTTAACAGTGTATGGTTATTTAAACATAGTTCTATCATACAAGTCTCATTTTGACAATCATAAATGAGCAAAAACTCTAAGCCACCCAAAAACAAGAATAAATAAAAAGCTGTCAGACAGGCGTCAACCAAAAATGAGCATTTGAGCATTGGTATCATTGTTTTGGAGCGCGGACCGGGATTGTGCAAGTTTGGTTTTCAATAGCTGTGCTAATATGCTAATTGATGTTACACAACTTGGATCTAACTCTTGTTTTTCCATCTGGGCAACAGCACAAACACAACATCTGCGGGCCTCCAGCAGAAGATTGTGATCTTATTTTATTGTTCTAATTTGTTTACATTTTTTAAAAAAGTGTATGTGTGTGGGGGGAGGAGGGGGGTGCATGGTGGGTAAGAAGAAAGAAAAAACACAAAACAAGCAAAAGCAGCTGAAGTGAAGCTAATTCTCCACACAGGCTTCATTTGTCTCGGGGGAAGATAAGTACGGGACGGAAATAATTGGATTAAAGTCGATCAACAAGTGGGACGGATGTTCACACATTTCTGAACACACACTGTGGACTAAGTGACCCGACACACACGGCCGGCGTGCACCTGCATGCTCAATCGCAAAAATGCCTTTCATTGGAGGGAATGACACTGGCACTGTTCATTTTATTGCTTCATAAAGTGGGGAGGAAAACGAAAAAACATGTTTTCACTGACTTGATACAACTTGGAACTTTTGCGAAAAGGTGACTGGACACTTTAGTCGCAGATGCTATTTTAATTTGATATGGTTGAAGTAATATTTAAAAGGAACAGTTTCAATTTCTCAAGGTCTAAATGTGACAAACTCTTCACTTTTTACAAAATCAACTGTAAGATTTTTATTCTATTTGAAACTTTACTATGAACAAAAGTGGTCCATCACTGGACTTTTGTTACTGGTGCTTCTACTTCATTCCCCCCAATTTGAAACGTTACATATTTATTTATTTTAAGCCTTTTGCACTCCATTTTAAGGTATAACATAACATAAAAAGACATTTCTGTTATTCTCTTCGTTCCCTCATTTAAACTTTAAATAAGTGACGCATGCATCGGCAAATCTGAGCATACTTGTGATTGAATGACTTCACATTGTATTTCTCCTGTACAGTTTTATCACTGCTGTTCATTCTTTTTTTATCCTGAATTGAATGGGTTTTTTCAGCTATTGTGTCTTCTAATATAAATTTAAGAAAAATATATTTTGCAACAAATGACCCTTTTCTAAACGAGAAACACAAACACACAAAAACTAACCTTATGTAAGTTTAGTTAAGCAACCACTTTTAAGAAACAATGCAAAATAAAATTTATTACAACTTACAACTGCAGTGAACTTATTTGGGTAATTGACCACACTCAAAAGTAACAACAATTAGAAAAAAGCTAGAATTTAGAAAAAAAATACTTTAAAAAGGAAAAATCACTTCTGAATTTCAATATTTTTAGCAAAAATGTTCCTACAGATTCAAACTTCACAAAGATTGAAACATTTCGGCGAAAAGAGGACCTATTTTTTAAAAATAAAATAAGAAAAAAACTAACTAGAAAATATAAAACGTTACTCCTGAATTCACCCCCCAACCCTCATCAATGGTCAACCAACATCAATGGTCCCCTCATTTAAGAAGTTTTCAAAAAAATGAAGAATTAAGGTCGAACTAAAAAATAAATAAATAAATGAAATTTAAAAAACAACTAGACGCAAGCCAAACACCCCCCCCAAAAAAAACAACTAATATTTTAAAACCACTATTACAAAACAATTTAAGTTACTCCTTACTAGAAACTGTTCCTCGCATAACAAACCATCCAAAATGGAAAAAGTTAGCAGAAAAAAAACAACTACAAAATAAACCATTTTAAAATACAATACATTTTAACTAGACATGTTTAATTCTTCTTATTCTCTAAAAAATAACCAGAATTTATGTGTTTGAAAAATTTCACCCCAAAATATACTTGCAACTGTTGTTTTTATAAATTCCAATCCGTTCCATACAATTAGAAAAATTTCACCCCAAAATTAAGTTCAGCTGAAAAGAACAGCAACTGTACACTTTCAAAAAAAAAAGGAAAAAAAGCAACAACTGGACACATGCCTAAATGGGGAAAAAAACTACAATAAATAAGTGGATTTTTGAAGCTGACCTGAATTGCAAACGTTTGCTCCAACTTGCCAAAAACACGAGGACACGATCTGAAAACAGCACAAATCGGACGCCCGGCTTCCCTGTCTTTCAGGGCGCTTCCCATTGGGAACTTCCCCAAAACGCTTGACACGAGGCCCGAGGCGGCCCGGGCGCATCCCACTGACCTGTGGAATCCATGTCAGGCTCCTCCAGCAGCCCGCAGTGCATCCTCTTCCCATCCAGCACTCCTCTCGGTAGAAAACGGCTGCCACTTTCCTCTCTCCTCCTCCTCCTCCTCCACCTGCTCTCTATCCCCGCCCGGCTTGCCGTCTCCGCGACCACTGGCCGTCGGAGGGGAGATGCTGGTACTCTTAGTGGACGAGAGAGAGATAGAGAGCGAGCGAGTGCGGGTACGTGTGGGTGGGGAATGGTGGGGAACCGTAGTGGGTGGGTCGGTAGGGGGGGGGTGTTTTAGAGGGTCCTCCAGAAATCCAGCGGGGGCAAAGGCAGAGCCGTCAAAATGTTTGCTGATGTTTCATGGGAAAAGGGGCTGATTTTATAGGAGCCCTGATGGGGACATGTCATTGATAGGCTTGCGGGGCTGATGAATGGCCCCCGAGTCAGATGGGGATGTGGCAAGGCTCACTGGAAGTCTTTTGTGGGCCTCTTTTGAATAAGAAAAGCTCCCCTCCCAAGAAAAAAAAAGAAAGGGGGCGAGGGGGGCGCTCCCCATCCTCCATGATGGCATTTCATACGCTTTCACACCACATACGGCTCTCACTTCCAAAGTATCCAAACGCGGTTGCTCAGCTCGGAATCATCATTTCTAACGCCTGGATTTGAAAACACACAAGGAAGTTTAGTTGCATGGAGTCACTCACCAGCTACGTACATTTTGCAATACTTGGTGGAGTATTTATTCAATATCCTTGATACACAGCGTGAGGTCCATGTACGAGCACGCTCTTTGTCCTCACGAGTAGGACAATTCTGTGCACTAGTAAACAACAAGGGTGCATTGTCTTTTCTACTTGTGGTGCCACTTTTGGCCTTCTAGTAAGTAGACTTCAAGATGGATATGGAAGAGAGCTGAACCATTTTGAAAAATAATCAAATAAATCAAATTGTTTTTAATGTGCAAATTCTTTTTTTCAAGGCCGCCTTCCCATGTCTTCTTTTCTCAAGCACGGAACTTATCTAGACACTAGAAATTTAGAAACATACAATCACGGAAGAGGAAAAAAGGCCTACTGACCAACCGAAATAAGCTTTTTCTTTTTTCCGCAATCGCAGACTTTGTGATTTCAAAGTGGTGTTGCAATGTTGATTTCAATTTGATTAATTGCGCAGCCCTAATATAAAGGATAGAAAATCAATGTATTCAATATCTATGACATTCAGCTTAGTACGGTACTTTTAGGACCTTGAGCCGGATATCAATAAATAAAATAAATGCTTTAATGACATTTGTAAATTGTATCAGTGTGAAAAATCTATGTGTGTATACCAGGGGTGGGCAATTTAAATGATGGAGGCAGCCACAATTTTGCATTAGCACTATTAGAGGGGGGTGTGACACTTCCTAATTATATATATGACAAAAATGCCCTTTTAAAAATGGGGAAAATTGGAGTACGTCCAAAATATGTGCTCTTATTACACAGTATTTAATGTTTCATTATAGATTTCTCAAGCATGTTTAAAAGATCCATCCTTCAACAACTTTTAACAATCAAAAAAAGAACCACATACTGCAATTTATTTTTGTTTTCCATGGCAAAGGGCTTTCGTGCATAAAAATGAACATTCAAGGATGGACCGAACCTGTTGAACAGCAAACAAACATTCAGGACAAGAATACATTTTGTGCATTCTTCACAAAAATCAACTTCAATCAAATTTTAATATGTTGGAGTTACTATGTTTGCATGCCATTCCAAATCCATCAAAAAAATATCTGGCAGTATTAGACCATCGAAAGGTGATATTCCAACTTAAAACAGTGGAACCCCATTATTCGTGGAGGATAGGAAGCGTGCTGGCCAGTAGCGAAAATCTGTGTATATTTGACGGCCATTAAAATGCATTAAAATAATAATTCTACAGAAAATACTAATCGACCATTTTTCACAGGGGTTGCGCCTAAAAATAACAGACAAGAATTAATTTCTTAATAATTGAAAAAACATTTTGTAAAAAAAGGAGACCTTTTTATTATCTCCCTCACCCCCAAAAAAACATCTATTCACCAAACTGTACTTGCTTATGAACTCCTAATCCATTTTGACTAAACTTTTCTTCATTGTCTTTTTTTTTAACCTCCCATTTGAACTGTGCATGGAAATGAGGCAAAAAGCCATAAACTGGCATGGACCATCTAGTTAAATGTTCTAAACCAAATCAAAATCAAATGAACTAAACTCAAAAATTGCATTCGGGACATGTACACAAACGTACAGAGTCATTTAGGAGTATAACGTGTGCAATAGTGCAGTACTACTGATTTCCTGTCAGGGGGTTTATAACCTCAACATTATTTTGGTGTGCCTGCGACAAGCGGGGGGGGGGGGGGGGGGGGGGGCAGTCACAAAAGGAGGGGGGGGGCAAAAAGAAGAGAAAGTGAGTGAAAAAAAGGGGGGCGGGGGGTAAAAGTGTAAAGCCCCAGGCTGGTCGGGGCTCTGATGGAGTGCCTCAGAGCTGGAGAAGGGAAAGCTGTGATTAGAATATGAATGGAACCACAGGAGAGGAGGAGGAGAAGGAGGAGAAGAAGAGGAGAAAGGAGGATTATGGCTGAATTACTCACCGCAACGTAGAGAGGACTTTTTCGCTGAACATTTTTTTTATTTTTTTGTACCCACAAGCCACCTGGGAAGTTGCAACACACACACTCACACACAAGCAAAAAGACATTCAAAGTGCACATTAAGGCAAAATACACAAAAGTCAGATAAGGAGGATGTCATTAATTGCGGCCAATTAACAAGGACAGGTGCATCCTTCCTCATCACGTGCACGCTCACAAACGGGATGTGCACGCCTTTTGTCTCATTGCTAAAGTCCCTAATTGTGTGTGTGTGTGGCATTCAAGCTTTGATGGGAGGAAATCATACGTCCAAAAAGGGATTTTGTCGACTTGACATGAATGTCACTCAATACAAAGCAGGTTATGACATCATCACAGGAGCTTTTATCAGCTACAAGCAAAACAAACAAAGTCCTTTCATTCATGATTTCAACTCTGAAATCAAACTGGGGGACAATGGGGATTTCATCTTATTATATTGGCTTTATCACACTGCTAATTACCAATGTTTTGTGAGGGAAGGAGCTTCTACTACACAGGTCAAAGCCCTATCAAATGGATAAGTGGTCCCTTGCCGCCATATTGCGGCCTTTAAATACATTTTGAAAGAGTCTTCGATTGTAGATTTTGACTATTTGCGGCAGGGCTTGGTCCTGATCAGCTGCGAGTAGCAAAGGATAACTTTAACTATCACCACAAGAATGCATTTGGATTTACTCACAAACCGGCTGATTAAATGGGAAATCTGGACTTGTTTAGTTGAACACTGTTATTCTGTTGTATGGATAGCAACAGGTAGATACACAGGTTGATTACCATCTGTCATCTAGAGTATTTCATTGTTCTGCCTGTCACTACTGGCATAGAACCACAAAATATTAATCGTAGTACATATTTTAGTGCACTGTATAAATCCCATTTTAAAAAATAATTTTAAAAAAACATATAGGATGGTTTTCGATTTGACAGGGTTTTTACAAAGTCTTGTGAATGTCAACATTCAGGCAAAATGAGCCAGAGCAAGAGTTGCATGTGAGAAATAATGTCAAGTGTTTATTTATGTACACAAACTATGATCATACTGCAGAAATATTATCCACATCAAAGAACAAAAAAAAAAGTGTAAGAAAAAGAAATGTTAGGCTTTTGCCTGTTTCCCTGGTGCTGTTATTCGTTGTAGCGCGACAGCTTGAGTCGGGGGATGATGTTCATGGACTGAAGCTCCTGAAAGAGCAGCTTGCAAGCGTAGGGGATGCGCAGCGACGACACGTGACATGACGACTTGCAGTAGTGACACCTGTGGAAGGTTGGGGAGCAACCGAATAGTAAGACGGTACTGTACCGGGCTGTGGATCATTTTCTTGAGGACCACAACATTTACAATATATTAAAACAGGGGAAAAGGAGTCACAATTTAGGACTTAGGACCATCCTTCTAGGACACCTGTCCACTTGGACGTGCAGTGCTAATCCCCATAAAAACCCAAATGTCTTAAAACCAAATGGACAAGTAACTTACTCGACATGTGACTTATATTTGTCTTGCACTACAATTATAATTAATGGTGCATTTAAGCATCCCGACGTGTGTGCATCTTACCAGCCAGAATAACCCAGAACGCCACACTGCCCGCACACGTCCACCTCAAAGGCGTCGCTGGAAATCATGAGGCGCTCCAGCAGTAACATGCTGGCGCCGTAACCGATCAAACAATCGCGCTCCATCTCACCCAGACGCAAACCTCCGTCTCGAGAGCGACCTTCTGTTGGCTGCCTGAAGACGAACCGGGAGGGGGGGGGGGGGGGGGGGGGGAATTAAAATGTGTTTTTTGTCAGAGTGCCTCGCAAGAGCGGTGGAAGTAAAAGCTTACCTGGTCAGGACGGCTCGGGGACCACGCGCTCGGGCGTGCATCTTGTCTAAGACCATGTGCTTCAGTTTTTGGTAATACACGGGTCCAAAGTAGATGTATGCCTCCAGTGGCTCACTGAGGGGATACAATATAAGCCAGTTTCTTTTTGTTTTTAATGAATGGTCCCCGGGCTTGAGTTTCACACTTATGGTCTAAACCTATGGTATAAAAGGTCCACTATCCTAACCCAACAACAAAGGTCTGAAAATAAACAAACAAATAAATAAATAAATAAATAAAACGAATACCCCAAACACACTAAATAAATAAATAAATACATGGCTTCATAAATACATAAATAGATAAATGGATAAAAAAATAAAAGCCCATTCAAGGGCGGCACAAAACTGCTGAACAAGAAACCAATAAGCACAATAACTAATTTTGTACATTTTTCCCCAATGGTTAATTTACTTCAAACTTTAATATTTTTGTGTTCCTATGTTTGTCCTGCATGTCATTCCAAAACCGCCAAAATATTTTCGGCATACTCATGTTGCAGTATAAGGCACTATAAGACCCAGCATCAGTGTAACTAAGACGCCTGCCATCGATCGCAATCGATTTATTTTCAAAATCGTTCAGCCCTAATAAGATGCAACATTTCAAAATGCAATGTGATATTCATAGTGATGTTTACCCAGTGATGCCAGAGGTAACGTAGTCCTTTCCCTGGTAGTTGTATCCATAGCGGATCAGGTCCTCGCACACATCCTTCACTTTGCTGCCCCCGAAAGCCGTGCCGTAGTGGAAGCGTCCGTCCAGGACTCCCGCCTTGCCGGCCAGCAGCTCAATAAGCTTCCCCACCTGACACGAAAAAGTTTGTGTTTATTAGTGCTTCTGTGTGTCACTCATATTCCACTCCATGATACCATAAGATGCATTAGATCAGGGCTTCCGAACCTGTACAGAGCCTAGACACACATTTTAAGATGAGAAAATGATCTCCCACAACACACTGGTTGGGAATCACTGCATTAGGGAACACGTGTAACTCCCAGCTGAGGGTGACTGATTTTGGCAATTTGGCTAAGGTTGCCCCCGCACAACCCTTGACCCCACCACATAAAAGGCCGACACCTACTCTCCTTCTGCGGAGATGTCCTCCGCAGCCAAACATTGCTGAGCGCTCGCCATGGCGATGGCGGCGGCTAGCAACCACGCTGGCACTAGCAAGTTGAGCAGTAAAGATCACTGCTGATTTTACAGGCAGAGACGCTGCAAACGTTTTCTGTGAACGTTTGATAAAACAAGCAACACCCTGGTGGCGTCCGTCGCCATGGCGACGGCTATCTGTTTGTGCGGTGCAGTCATACTGTCGTTCAGTCAAAAGGACTAGAGCCCTGGGTGACAATGATAACCTCAGGAGGAGATAATGAGGCTTTTGTAACCCTAATGGGATACGCACAGATATGGTTTTCAATACAAAAATCTGTTACAAATTGGAGTCGTTTTTCTTGCGTGTCAAAAGTTCTCTATGTGACAATTTCCTTCGATTTGTTTTTTAAATCTATCCTTGGAGTGCAACCCACCCCCCACGAACTGTTCCCAAGTCGATCGTGGGTGGTGTTACAGGGAAATTGGGGGAGGGGGGGGGGGAATATGTCTGTGTGTGTGTGTGCGTTATTAATGTTATTATATTTTTATTTGTTTGTGCACACTGCACCATAAGCATCCTATCAGTTTCACATTCACAAACAAATGTATATTTCAAAAATAAAATAAAAAAGGAGTTGACCTTTAACCAACTGTGTCATGCGACCTGCATCACCGCAAGTGATTAGCGGTCAGGAATCTGCAATTGCAGCTTGCGATTACAACTGTTGCAATATACCAGTTTTTTTCCTTTTCCTTTTCTTTCTTTTTCTTTTTTAAAATTCTCATTCAAAGTTCGTTTTATCTGCAATTCACCGATGGCACTGGCGAAGAATGGGTAACTGGAGCACCAGGAGAAGCATTTCAAAACGGTACATGTATGAACAATAGTTTATGCACTTAACACGCTGCAAGAGTGCGTTTCCCATTTTCTGTTTCGTTCATGTTAGGGGCCATTATGACTGTTGCACATCATGGCATGCGTGCGTGTGTGCATGTGCGGGAATGGGACGACCGCGGATGATTGTTGCTTGAAAAGTAGATCTTTGGTTGGGCACCCCTGAACTATCTCCCATTCAAGTGCAATGACACCTTGACTTACAAGTGGCTAATTCCGGGTTTTTCCAGTTACGAGCTATCGATTGGTCAATATTTTGCTTTGTGTTGAGAGTCAAAATGTTTGACGCACTTCCTAAGGTTTATTCAACAATACCAACAGACAGACTCACAAATACAAAATGTGGTTAGCTCAAATGTCCTTATATTTCAGGGTAATTACGCCACCTGTTGCATAACCAAGCACTTGACAGCCCAAAATTGTACATTGGAATGTGCCATGCACTCTCTCTCTCTCACATGGGAGTAAGGTCATAATTAGAGTAAATATTTGCACGGAAAACACTTGCAAGCCATAAGTACACAGCAATCACATATTCCCACATGACTACGTATTCCTATGCGTTAATTACACACCGTTCGTAACCTTGGAACTGACCATGTTGGTGTGGTCGCAAAACGAGGAGTAATGGATGCTGAAACTAGCATACCGTCATTCGGGAAGGATAGCCATGTGGGTTCATGATGATGTCGGGACAAATGCCTGTGTCACAGAAAGGCATGTCCTCTTGAGGGACGATGAGGCCACAGACACCTGAAATATACAAACGTATTGTTGTTATTGTAAAGCATTAATAGTACAGCTTCGTTTTTGTCAGATGTTTATCCGTTTACTGTGTTTCTGTCCTTTTTTTGGGTTACATTTTTACCTGAGTTCTATTCAAGGTTTTTGCTGGATTTTGTTTTGCCGGATTTTTAAAATTGAGGTTTTTATTGTATTTTTGTCATTTTTTTTCGCCGCATATTTTTAATTCAACCTACTGCAGGAGTTCCAATCCTATCTTTTTCTTACTGTGGACTTCTGCTGGATCATTTCCTCCCTCATGTGGACAGACGGGCTCTCCTTTATGATTCGTCAAGCAGCCCCGTAGACGAGAGTTTAAGTGGGAGTGCAAATGTTTGCGGAGGGGGCCACGGTACTCTTGCCTGGCCAGGACAAACAGATTTTAGGCCCATTTGAAAATGAAAAAAAAAAGAAGGAAAATCGGGAACACAGAGAATGAGATACAGAGCAGGAAATGGAGAAAAGGTGCTTAAACTCGACAGTGAGAGCAGGATTACACATGGCCAACCCTCAGCTCAACTCAGAGGAAGTGGAGGGTGAGCGTTTGGAGAGGAGATATTGAAACCTCTGCACGTGGGAAAAAAAAATAGATAAATCCTTTTTTGGCCTGCCTTGCCCATGTCACTGACTGCTAATGTTGGGCAGGATGTTGCGACAGGATGTTGACCGGCAACAAGCGCTGCGTTTTACTGGAAAGTCGTCCAGCAGCAGGAAGCTGCAGTCTGAATGGGAGCGGGAGGAAGGCCAACATAGTCAAAGGGGTGAGGGAGCGAGTAAACGTGTCGAAGAAAAATATAGAAAGCGGGGTAAAATAGTGGGGAAGGTGAACGGTGAGGACCGGGCAGCGGTTCCCATGGCAGACGTGCTCTGTGTTGTTTGTTTTGTGTGAAAGTGGATGATAAAAGAGGCATGAAATCAGCAGAGAAAAGCGAGACAACAGCGAGGGTCCAGCGCCCTTCATCACAGCACTTACAGCTCCATGCCGGCGGCTTGCACAATGGACCACCCCCCCTCTTTCTCACTACATCCAACACACACACACAACCTACAGCTGTGTGTGTATGTGTGTGACCGGTAAATAATTAACTTATTCTGCTCTGTTGACCGGGACTTATAGAACCAGTCATGAGAAGCTGGAGGAGACTCACATCTAATTAAATAACAAAAACATATACACTGTAGGTTATACAAAAAATTGAGAACAAAAAAAGAGATTTTGTTCCCAAGAAGTAGCACTTCTTTTCACATTATCTGTAAATATATGTTTTTTCATTAAAAATCTGTGAAAGTTGATTAATGTGGGGGGGGTGGGGGGATGACACAGTTTGCTAGTTATCAGGAGAAATAAAGTATGTACCAGAAATAGGGGTGGGGGGGACATGCTCTGAATAATGTCATTGTCATTTGCTTTTCCTCTAAACGAAGGAAAAAGGATTGAAATCACAAATCGCTTTTTTTAAACAATAACAACAACAAAATAAAATTTACATTGTCTCTCCATCAAAACGTATTGAGTTCTTCTCTACAGTAAGTGACCACCTTGACAAAATCCCCCCTCCCGGACTAACCCTTCGGTGACCCCGCGCTCTCCGTCACGATGCGAGACAGGAGACATTGTCCTGTTCTGAGCTGACCGCCCTGTGGCCACCGCCTTAATGAAGAGAGTAAATTATGCACGGCGCCAGTTAGCTTTTTTTGATTAAAACATCATAGAGGCACCTCTATAGGGGAGGTTCCGGTCGTCAACAATGAAGGTTGTAAACACTTTTTTTTCCGGACAGAATACTGTTGGGGTGTAATAAATTTGCATAGTGTGGCACAGGACAAAGAGCCAATTAATTGAAAAGAGCTCTAGAGTGATGAGGACACATGCAGTAGCGAGGGAGGGAGCAAGGGATTCAACAACCTGTGGAGTTGTCTTGTACAACAGGTTTCCCTTGCCCCTCGCTCACCTTTCTGTCCATGCCGACTGCTGAACTTGTCCCCGATCTCGGGCCTCCTGGTTTGCCTGAGAAGAATCTTGATGAGGAAGGCGTCTTCGGCGTTGGACGAGATCATCACCTTCTCAATGTATGAGTCTGTTGAGCCCTTGTAGCTGCGAAGCGAGAGGGCAACATAATATTTATCGCAAAAAAATAATAAAAATAACACAGTGGTGGCATGGTGATGCGCCTTAATTCCTAATGTTCATTGAGCGAAGTTTTAGCTTAAAAAAATCTCACAAAAAGGTATAGTGAGTAGCAGCTTTTATTTTTGAAAAATAACACAAAATTATATCAATGCAGGGAAGAAAAGAGCAGTGAAAGAATATTTTATAAAGAGTAACTGTTTGTTAGGATAAGTCGAATCCCACCAACAGCTGTTTTGTTGAAGGTGTGCCTTGAGGAGGCGTTGCTGGGTGAGTGACGTAAGAAACATGACTGATTAGTTTCGTGTGAATTTTTCAACGTGAGAGCTGGCTTATTGTAGCGCTTTGTTAGTGTTCTCTAATATTCTCAATGTATCGCCATAAATACTGAAACAATGACTTTGACTAACTTCAAATCAAATTTGGGCTTGTTTAGTTCAAAGATATATAATTTTTTGTATGAATGGCAACAGGTGGAAAGACGGGAAAACTGTATCCTCGGCCGTCTAGTGGAAGAGCATTTCATTGTGTCTGCCTGTCACTCACAAAATGTCAGGGAGGGTCCAGGGTATGGTATAAGTTTTGCCTGAAGTCGGCTGGGAGAGGCTGCAGCTCCCTCCAACCCTGACAAGGATAAGCAAACGGATGGGTGGATTAAGCTCACCTGAGGGGCACTTCTTTGTATTGAGGCTGGCCTGGCTGTGTGCTGCCCTCTAGTGGCGTCTGAGTGACGGTCGGCATGGATTTGTTTACCAGCAGCTGCTTGTTCTCAACTCGCTCACCTACAGCGCAACATGGGAACACAATTGCCAGAGTTCAACGCACTTGCTAGTTGCAACGGGTCCACAGTTTATGACGTCAACAACAGTTCTGAGGTTAGGAATGGTGCACAAATAAACAGTTCGCTGGATAGTGTGAAAATACAGGGTCGCACAGCACACAAAAGCGTGTTCAGTTACTGACTGACTTGCACTTTTGTGTTTGATTGTTTCATACTTTTTGTTTTACCTTCCCATCCTTTAATGGAATGGTGCAAAAATGTGGTCCATTAATTTGGTACTTTACAACACATTTGCTAAAGGAAATGCAAAACAAGTGATCGAATTATACTGCTGAGTGGAAAACCAAAAAAAACGTTTAACATTCTAATTCTAAATATTTGAGAAGGGGCGCGGATTACTTGCGCTTTCCGCAGCAGGGCTCAGCTCAATAAAGTCAAATACACCAAATCATGCTGGGCAACATTCGGTCCTCCAGCTATTCACCTGGGGAGCAGATCCCATCAGCATCCAGGACCTTGTGTCTCCAGATGGGCTTCCTAGTGGCAGCATCAAGCATGGGGCCCAACACCTTATCGAAGGTTTGGTTGGTGTAACGCCGAAGGTTGCACTTGGCGTTTTTGTACACCAGACAACGACCAAAACCTGAAGGGAGCGTCGGTATTAGTACTGGTGGAAGATGAGGGACAGCAGTACCATTAATTAATTCACTCCCAAAGACGTTTTTAAATGTCTTTTCAGACTTGGTCCAGAATTGGCTGGTACTGAATGAGTTAAATGCACTGACCTACATTTACAATGTCAATTTGAAACTTAGTCGCATGAAATTAAAATACTTTGACAACAGTCAATTTTCCTTACTTCACAGCATTTTCCTTGGCTGAATTGCTTCTAATCCATGTATGAGGATGTCTAGATTTTTTTTGTCCAATTAGATTTCAGCCTCTATGTGTTGCCACTAATCAATCTGCCCAGGGGCTTCAAAACACCAATTAGCAATGGGACGGGTTGCTTTAACCAATCAGATTTAAAATGTATTTGTCCTCACAGGGGCCAGTGTGCTGGCCCGGGCTGACATCTGCATTTCTCTATCTTCTGATTGTGTGCTCAGCCCAAAACCTGTTATAACCAACTTAAACAAGCAAAAAACCTCAGTAGCGATTTAAACACATTCATAATAATTTCATGTTATTGTCATCTTATTAGATAAAGATTATGCTGTTATTTTTGTCCAGGATGGACTTCAGGTGTTCCTTTGTCAACTGTCTCCCACCTCTGTCCAGCGATGCTTTATTGAGGACAAGTGCGTCCTCGATGTCGTAGCCGCTATAGCTCATCACGGCCACGGTAGCGTTCTGACCAGCAGGAAGCTTCTCAAAGTCGATCAGCTCAATGGTTTTGGTTTTGACCATAGGCCTCTGCGGGTATGCCAGCAGGTACATCAGCGTGTCAATGCGGTTCCTCTGGTTGTAGCCAATCGTACCTAGAGACAGGAATGCTCACTTTTTATTGGCACCGTCAGAGATATACTCATTTCAAGATATATTCGTTTTGTTGATTGCAGCTTGATGTTGCGTAGGAGTACACTGCACTAACGGAGAGCTACTTCAAATACGGATGTCTTTCAGCGCTATGGTCCACTAGGAGAGATGCAGTGTAATTAACAACAATAAAAAGAAGCAGGAAGGTCCTGAACTGATCTCGAGAATAGATAATGTAGTACCCACAAAGCAAAAACAAAATAGATGTCTGTGAGTATTGTGATATGCTCTGCTTCTATTTTGCCATTTCTTGGACATAAAAGGTTCAGAATTACGAAAAAAATTATGCTAGTTAGCCCAACACATTTCCCTGCTCGCATTAAGCTATCTGATTTTCACTACACCAAATTATGAGGATAGAAAATCAATAGAAGTGCTTTTTATTCTCTTTTGTTTTATGTAACAGGTTTACAGTAAAATTCTTTTTTTGAGAGCTATTGGTCCACACTTTCGCCATTTTGTCTCAGTGTTATGGTAGAATCCCTTACAATATATGAGTTGCGAAAGTCAGAACAGGCAATCGGGAATCTGAAAGGTACCACCCACGATAAATTAGTAACCTCCTCTGAATTTTTAAATGTCTCATTGCTTTGATGGCCATTTCAGTCAACTCTGAATAAGAATTTTGGGTTTTTTGGGGGTGCAGTTTTACTTCGCCAGTGAGGCGGAACTGGCTGAGTTATGGCATAATTAATGGCCTCCCCGGGAGTCTTTGACATTTGTCACATGCGATTACTTGACAATTGGGCTACAAGCACAGAGCCGGTGATAATAGGCCCAGTCCGCACAAGCAAGATTTGCACATGTATAGGCTTGTCCACACAAAACAGAGCAGGCCAAGGATATTGGGCCAAATATAGTTCCAGTCTGTGTTTTTTGTAAAGATGGGGGGCGAAAGAGTTGCAGCGGGGGTTACGAATGTTAGCAGGGCCATTTGGGGAAGTTGTGGTTACCAGGGAGCTGCGGGTGTGCTCTTTCGCAGCTGAGCACACCGACCCCCCTGAGCACAGCCAAAGCAGACACAATGAATTGCTAATGATACTCGGGCTGATTGGCAGGGAAAGGGCCTCCGCACACACACGGTACAATGGAGGACCTACGCAAGCGCTCCATGTTTGATGTCCATGCGCATACACTCACAAGCAAAAACGTACACAAGCATACACAAAAGAGAGAGAGGCACAGGAAAACACTTAAATGATTGTGTTGTGCCCTATACAGTGATTTTGTTGCGCTTTTGAAATGTGTATAGGATTCCGCTATCCAATGCCATCAATGTAGCCCAAAATGCATTTAAAAAGTAGTGAATGATCAATACAAAAATGTTTGAAAAATATTCTATTACCTAATAGAATGTTTTTGTTTTAGAGTGAGGATAGGAAAGAACACTTTGTGATTGTCTCTAACACTAATATTGTATGATCACTTTGCTGTAAAACAGGGTAAACATTTTTTGCGTTAAAAAAATGCATGCCATCCCACATTGCGCTGAAAATTGGGTATGTGTTTGAATTTGGCACTAGGCAAATTCACAAGTGGAGCACCACATCACAACACGGATGGACATAAAATACTTGGCCTTAATTCTGTAATATATACTCAGCTTAAAACAATTTTATAATGGGAGAAGGGAATTAATGGAAAACCCTAAACACAGCCAATGAAAAGCAGCAGATTTAGTAGTTTACAATTGTGTTCAAGTGATATGAAACCACTTTGCTGGTTTGAGGTACGGCGCCAATCTCAAGGGGGGATGTTTGAGAAGGAATTGGAAACCTTCCTGAACCAACGACTGAAATTACTTGCTCGAATGTGTCGCTCTTACCCATGGCCTGCTTGCCCATAGCGCACTGGTATGTGTTCCTGGGCGATTGGTTGTGGTGGGGGTAGGGAATGAGGCCGGCGCACACCCCCAGAAGCGTGAAGGGCTCGATTTCCAAGTGGGTTGTGTCTCTACAGGGTGAAAATATCAATAAAACATAAAATGCTGATGATTTTGGAATTGCATTTATATTTGGCACAATAGTGCTCTTGCTTATGTATGTATGTATGTATGTATATATGTATACAAGTACAGTATGTAGTGTGTTCCAAGTACCATACCGGTACGAGTATCGTACCGTGAATTTTAGCTGGTAAAAATTACACAATACCTAATTCAAAGTCTAAGGCTTGAACACGGTAAATAAAAACCAAAGTTAAGATGTATACATTACCACATTCACAGCTATGCCATGGTATCGTTCCGTGCCAGTATCAAGATACTTTATGCGGTTACAGTATCAAAGACAAAATATTGGAATAGCGACGTCCCTACAGCTCTGTATGTGACATGCGATCTAAACTAAAGTAATGGTAAAATATCAATTTAGAGTCATTTTTAGTGGGAGCTTTTGGTGTCTGTTTTTATTGTACTTATTCCAAAACAAGGACCTTTTTTGTTGTTCCTGTAGCCCTTCATTTGGTTTCGTCGATTGGGATGAAATAACTGTATAACATAACACGCATAACGTCCCAAAAAAAGTCTAGTAATCCATGCGCAGAATTGAATAGAAGATCGGTGGTTATTTCCATCAGTCGTTATTTCAGAACAAATCGGTGAACACTACTCACTTGTCTATCATGTGCTCGTAAAGGGCGATTTGACAGTCGTTCTCCTCGTTGACGTCCAAGTACTCCACCAAACCTTCATGCAGGAAGTCCTCAAAGGATCTGGGGTGGATAAAAATGTGTATCAGACAAGCACCAACCAAGGCCAAGCGACAGCTGCGATCTTAAAAATGGTGGGCATTACCTGTAGCCTTGCGACAAATCCTCAATGTGTTTGTTTTTTACCATGGGTTGACCCTTTTTCACGATAATGTACGGCCTACAAAGGGAACAAATGTGAAGACTTGACCTTTACATTGACTTTCTAGTTAATTCAACCCGTGACCTGACCTACCTGCAGAGGCGTCCTCCATCCGATGAGATGTACACGCAGCGGTCGGCCATATTGGTGGAGATGGACACAAACTCGTTGATGAATCCAGCCCTGCGCATCAGCCTGAAGGTGCTAACAAGCTTGGGATGGTCGCGAATGACACCGAGAATGTTTCCTGCAGACAAGGGCAGTGAATTACATCAAATACATCGTCTATGTTCCGCAGTACAACATTCACAAAACGTTTGACATTTCTGGATGAACCCAGAATGCATAGGAATTTTTGAGTCCAACTGGTCAATGTTCCAGTAATTTTTGGGATACCAGCTCACCCCCGATGCAAATGAGGATATGCGTTACACAAAATAGAGGACTAGATGGATTACGCTTACTTTTAATACCAATCAGTAGAAATCTTCACTGATGCTTCAAAAAAGTGTCACCTAACTGAAAATTTACAATTTATGTAAGGTGCAATAAGTGGCAAGCTAAAGATGGAAGTACAATATCGATATTAAAAACTGGGTATCTACAGTATGCTGAGTCAAAAACAATAAAATGGCTGACAGCAAAGTAATTGGCATTTTTACAGATTGCAAAACAGCAGCATGTATGCCAGCATTCTCGCAGTACTTTATTTACTTTTTGAGGTTAATGCTGTCAAATGAGATAAGATTTTAAAGGCTTGAGGTGGGGTGTCCACATTTGTAACCATAATTGCAATTTGCATTAGGTTCACGATGCGGGCAAAAGGAGCCATTCTGAGGTTCTCTTCATATCACATCAAACAGGCGAGTCAGTGGAGAACAGAGTAGATTGTGTGTGCGTGCGTGTGTGTGTGTGTGTGCGCGCGCGCGCGCACGCACGTGCGTATGTATGCACACCGAACATACTTGAACACCTGCTGCTTGTAGTTAATTAAATACTACAGCAGCTAACAACATGTGACAGTTATCAGTAACCACACAAACACGGAGTAATTAAAGCGCAGTAAACTACTGCTGTGAAATGAAAGACACATTATAGAAAAAGGAACATTTCCCTTATGCACTCACAAGGAGGATTAAGAGTTTGCTCTGGAGTGATCTAAAGCAGTGTTTCCCCAACCTTTAATGAGCCATGGCACATTATTTTACATTTGTAAAAGGACACAACAAGTATCCTAAAATAATGAGTATTTCGTCTAAATTTATTCATAAATTCATTTTGTGCGTATTTGAACACGAAGCTATTCTGTTGTGTGAATGGCAACAGGTGCAGGCATAGTTTGTTACTTCTGCCATTTAATCGAGGGGCATTTCATTGATAAGCCTGTCACTAGAAGTCGCTGATGTAGACAATTTGTTTGTAGAAAATCCTTTTCAGACGCCAGAATTAAGTGAAACTGGATCATTCACAGCGGCACACCCGTTGATCGCTCATGTCACAGCGTGGTCTAGAGCAAAAGAGCATCTCATGCTATTGCTCAGCGCGCGCATGAAGTGAATGTTTTACCATTGAGGAAGACGAGGAAGACGCTGGGGTAAGAGAGCTCCTCTCCACACAGCAGGTTGACGTCCTCCACACCCAGGTTGAAGGCCAGCTTGATGATGGGACTGTCTTCCATGTCGGTGGTAATGTGTGTCATCAGAGCCAAGTTCTTCACCAGCCCGCAAGCCTACCACAACAAGTTGACAAGACATAACGTATATCAAACCAAGCGTTCCCATTAAAATTAATTGAAATGCCATTGTTACAACCCCATAAAACACCAATTTGTGTTTTAAAATTAAACGCAGAACATGCATCGGCGACAGAAACTCTTCCTTGCCCACAAGCAAAAGCATGTAAACCATGGTACCACTTAACCAGGAGCAACAGAACCAATGAGGAGTGCATGAGCGGGCTCACCTCGCCTTCAGGTGTGTCGGACGGGCACAGCATGCCCCACTGCGAGGGCTGCAGCGAGCGCGGCCCGCTAACTTTGCGGGTCTTCTCGAACTGCGAGGAAATCCGGGTCATCATGCCCAGAGCCGAAATGTAGGAGAGGCGAGACAACACCTGCGTCACACCATGACGGTCCATCTTGAACCTTTTCAATGACCAATTCCCCTATGACATGAAAAATATATGGATATGGTTAAAAATCAATTGAATTCATGCTTGATACATCCATTCATTTTCTCCAGTGATTGTCGCTGGTCGTGAGCCAATTGAACGGCGACTGTAGCATAAAAAAATTCACACTCACATTCAAACCTAAGGACAATTCGGGTCTTCAAGTTTAATGTAATTAATAGTTGAGCCCTACTTCCACAACACCTAAACACTCACAGTGGAAATGGCATTGATCATGCCATTGGTGATCTGGTCCTGTCTCATGTGTTTGACCACATCAAACTGCGCCGCCCTCTGTTTGGGGATGACCTGGTCAGCAATCTTCTTCAGCTCAGAGTTGAACTTCTTGAACAGGTCTTCAAAGAGCAGGGACAGAAGCTGCGAGAGGCCAAAGTATGTGCCCATCAGTTTTGCTTCAAATGCATTCAGATATGTCAGTCAGTTGAATTGTGTGATTTTACAGTTATAGACAATAAACAACAAATGACAAGATGGGCCAGAGTGATGTTTCCTGTCCCGTCTCCCTCCTCCCCGCCCTTGCCTTAGCATACGTCACGATAAACAGGCTTGAAATTAATCAAGAAATTAAGCTTCCGTTGCACAGCCTGGCCAATTAGTTGAATGTCAGGGAAGCATAATTGGAGAGTGAGAAGATTGTAGGAGTAAGCCCCTTTTTAAAGAGTACTCCCTCCCAGCTCTTGCTCTAGGTTGGGGAGGGGGGGAAATTAAAGGCCTTAAGACAGCAATAATGACATTATCAGAGCCTGCGGATTAGCTCAATCGCTCCAGTCAAGGCGGCACGTCTATTGTCAGCGTGCTGAAAAATCCCCACCGTTCTGCAGCTTTGGGATTTCGGTGCCACCGCACATCTCCCGCCTGACAAAGGCAGGCTGCAATACAAGCAGAGTTGGTGGGGGTGAAGAAAACAAAACAGGGAAAAGCAAAGCCGGGGAAAAATAATGAGTCTTATTAAAAGGAGGCGAAAACAAAACAAAACAAAAG
The DNA here is from genome assembly GCF_025434085.1 of Hippocampus zosterae. Lineage (NCBI taxonomy): Eukaryota > Metazoa > Chordata > Actinopteri > Syngnathiformes > Syngnathidae > Hippocampus > Hippocampus zosterae. The sequence continues at coordinate 21,834,282 of NC_067453.1, forward strand.
ATATGGGGGAGCTTTGAACCGATTCCTGTGTAAATGTTATTGTTCTCTTAAAATCTTCAATATACCAAAGAAAAATCAAAATACAAACAGAGAAGATCACCGTGGGTGTTGTTTGACGGCCACTGACCGTTTTTGTGTGTATATTTTGTCAAACAATTGTGAGGTTTGTCGTCTTTTGATGACGTTTAGGTCGGATGACCGTGAGCTGTGTGCACCTACCATCGGATACAATTTGTTATATCCACATACGAAAGAGGGCGGATTACAAAAAAACCCAAAATAAATGAAAATTTGAATTATGCTGTTCACATCGACTTGAAAAGACATCCAATACAATGTTGAGTTAGATTAAAAATAATAATCTTAATTGGAATTGACCTGCAGTGGGAACATAGCCATAATGTAACACATTGAAGTGTAATGGTGTACAGAATCGTACCTGTCCGGCCAACTCGAGACGTTTGTTGCCATAGTAATCTCTGTCGTCCACCTTGTTGTCCCCTTGAGCCAGAATCACCCTGCGTACCATCACCGCCAGGTAAATACACTTGGCTCTGAAGTTAAATTCTTTGACCTGTACACACACAATTATTACATTTTGTGCACCTGACTCACTTCACCAAGAACACACACAACTCTTTTCATTATTCCACATACAGGCACATGTGAGAGAATCAATGACGCCAGCAGTTCCCTGGCCTCCTCCATTTTGGTTTTCTTGGGTCCTCCCCACATGCGCTGCCTGCGCACTTTATTCCCAAGGTACTTCAGAGCCTGAAAATAACACAAGACTTCTGATCAAGACAATCATTATTTGTCAATATAGGGTCATTGGTGCGAGCCGACCCCGATTTGTACGCATGTCGGAACCTGGTGTAGACTATTACTAACCCAGGCCTATTTGTCAGGCTTCCTCAACTGAGGAAGATGAATGTGAGGAAGGCAGCAGGTCCAGACAAGATCAGTTCCTCAGGACCTGCTCTGACCAGCTGTGTGACATTGTCCAGCACATGTTCAAACTGAGCCTGAAGCTCCACAGCTGTGGAAAACTTCGTGCCTGGTTCCAGTGCCCAAGACCGCCCACCCTAAGGAGCTGAACAGCTACAGACCGGTGGCGCTGACGTCTCACCTGATGAGAGACCCGTCCTCGCCCACCTTTGACCGCTGGTGAGCCCGACACTGGAACCGCTGCAGTTTGCCTATCAGCCTGGCATCGGCGTGGAAGACGCCAGTATCTACCTCTTCCACTCAGTGCTGTCACACTTGAAGAAGGCTGGGAGCACTGTGAGAATCATGTTCTTTGATTTCTCCAGTGCCTTCAACACCATCCAGCCCAACTAACTGGGAGGCAAACTGCAGAACGCCGGAGTGGACCACCATCTCACAGCATGGATCAGACTACCTCACAAATCGGCCGCAGTACGTGAGGTTGCAGAGCTGTGAGTTGGACAGGCTTCTCTGCAGCACTGGAGCGCCGCAGGGGACTGTTCTGGCTCCATTCCTGTTCATCCTCTACACCTCGGACTTCAGACACGCCACTCCAAACTGCCACCTTCAGAAGTTCTCCGATGACTCTGCGATTGTTGGCCTCATTACAGAGGGGGGCGATCGGGAGTACAGGGGACTGACAAAGGACTTTGTGGACTGGTGCCAGCAGAATCTCCTCCAGATCAACCCTAGGAAAACTAAGGAGTTGGTTGTGGATTTCTGCAGGAAAAAGTCCTCACCAGCACCGATGAACATCCAGGGTATGGACATAGAGAGGGTGACCTCCTACAAGTACCTTGGTGTTCTTCTGAACGACAAACTGGACTGGTCTACAAACACGGACACCCTGATTAGGAAAGGACAGAGCCGACTCTTCCTACTCAGGAAACTGAGGTCTTTTGGGGTTCAGGGGTCACTCCTTAAGACGTTCTATAACTCGGTGGTGGCCTCGGCCATCCATTATGGCATTGTCTGCTGGTCAGGCAGCATCTCGGCCCGGGACAGAAAGAGACTGGAGCGACTGGTCAGGAAGGCCAGTTCTGTCCTAGGCTGCTCCCTTGACACTCTGGAGGAGGTGGGCAACAGAAGGATGCTAACTAAGCTAAAAAGCTATGATGGACAGTCCCTCACACCCTCTCCAGCCCGCCCTGACAGCACTAGGTAGCTCGTTCAGCCAGAGACTGTTACATCCGCGCTGCAAGGAGAGATACCAACGGCTCGTTCCTACCGACTGCTGTCAGGCTGCAGAGTAAAAAATAATAACAATAATAATAATAATTAAATAATGTGAAAAACAATTGTAAATAGCGCTGCGATTTATCCATTTTGGATTTATATTGCACTTAATTGAACGGTGTTTGTTTGTTTTTTCTTCTTTCTACCCACATTCTTGCTGCTGGAGGCTCTAAATTTCCCCAGTGTGGGACAAATAAAGGATATCTTATTTTATCTTATATTATCTTATCTGCCTTTAATTATATAGATTTAGGTCTCATTGTGCATGATACAATGACTCAGTGAACACCCTGAAAAGAAATGAGGGAGGCAGAAACAGGAGTGCGGGCAGCAAATGGTTGCTAGGACGCAAATGATGCCTCATCAGTGCATCATTTGCGTCCTCATTAAGAGGGTTGCTACTCTTAATGACATAATCTTTAGAAAAACACAAACAAATTGTATTCACAGGTGTCAAAAATAACATGACTTAACAGGCTGAAGGTGACAAAGAAATTTAAGGGTCTTCTGTCAAGAGGCGATATCCTGCTCTTCAGTAGACACATCCCATTCAGTGACATCACTCAAATGACTCGGTCATTATTCTCTTACAAAAACATTACCGGTAATTTTTAAAAAACTGCGATCTCATCGGAGTGTAATTGTGAAAATAGTCTATTATAATGTAGTACGATAATAATATTTGGTAAACCTCCAAAATCCACCAGGTTCCAGAGCGCAGTTTGAAACTAATCATGCCAAAACGATAACAGACTACCGGTACATGTCTGACTGTGGTTGTAGTGGTGTGCAGTGAGCCCTCGTTTATCATGGGGGGGTACGTTCCGGACCTACCCTCAATAGATGAAAATTTTAAACACAAATTAAGACACCGTTTTCAAACACATTTAAAACCTTTGCAGTAACTCTATAAAACCAACAACTGAAAACAATGTCAGGTACCGATTGGTGTGCCTTTGCTGATTTGACCGAAAGGGAAGGAAAAATGTTCAAATACCACCTGATTGTCAGTAAGTAAGCTACCTGGGTCTGTGTAAATATTTGGGCTTTCTGACACTCCTCCAAGCTTGGGGCGAAGCTGGCCATGACGTGGTCCTCTGTCCCAATCATCTGTACGATTTCCTGGTCACTCTCCACACCCATTCCCTGAGTGAAAGACACCCACAAGCTGTGTTCATCAATGGCTAATACATTTATGACAAGATCAATTGTGAAGCCTTTGCCAGCTCCTCTGATGAGCCAACAAAATGCATCCCTTTTCTGTTTTGCTTTTTTAGAATCTGAAGCACCTGTGGGAATCTCTGTGAAAGAACATTTGAAGACTGAAAGTGGAAATTACACAAAAAGATTTGTGTCGACAGGACCTCGCTGTGGCGGTGAACACACAGTGGACTTCTTACATCCACAAAAAGTGAGCAGAGGTGAACCAAGAAGAAAAATATGTGTGTGTGTGTGTGTGTGTGTGTGTGTGTGTGTGTGTGTGTGTGTGTGTGTGTGTGTGTGTGTGTGTGCGTGTGCGTGTGCGTGTGCGTGTGTGTGTGTGTGTGTGTGTGTGGAGTCACAGGAATTGTCTGTGACATTTGCTTATGGAAATGTGAGGCTGTGGGAACTGACGCGCTCATCGCGCACTGGACACATTTAGTTGAACCTATTCCATTTCCGTGGAGAGCCCCAGGCAGGATGGGAGACAAGCGCATGCAAATAAAGTGAGCACACAAAAGTGATAACGTCAAGATAATGACCCTTGCTCGGAAGACAGTCGGCGCTCAGGGTTGACATGAGATTTGCTCTCGGCGGGCAAAGAAGTTAATCATGATGCCAGCTGGCAGATTGACATTTTAAAGGAATGAAATCAGACAAGGTGCAGCATACTGAGCTAGCGGTTAGCATTTCACAGTTTTGAGGTCTGGGTTTGAATCAACAAATGTCTTCATCTATACGAGTGACAGTACAAATAAAAATTTCTTTGGTACTCCAGTACGGTCCGGAGTCACTTTTTTCTTTCACTTAATGTAGGTATAGGAGTTGAATCAGTACTTCTACTATTAACAGTCTTTCTTTCAACTTAAGTATAAAGTGTGTGTACTGTTCAACCATTGTAGCATAAGAACAAAATGCTGTAAAGCAGATGTGCCAGTTTTGGGTCTTGCAACTTGCTTAGCTAAACTTATGAAAGACTCAACTTGGTATTCATGAGACTCAACCTCATGGATAATGATTAGCATAAAGGATATACATGTTATTTTATACTCTCAGTTGTTCATTCAATCCTAGGTGTAAATATAGTCAGCAATGTTGTATTGGATTGGATTGGATACATTTGCAACGTTAATCAAAGTGATGACTTGACTTGGTTTAAATATAATAGGGACTCAACTTTACTTTGCCACAGGGACTCAGGATTTGCTTGAAATTTGAAGGAAACAAAGTGGATTTATCCCAGTTGAGTGGGAAAAAGAATGATTTACCTTCAGAATTATTTAGCTTAGGATAAGGGTAGCTTTTCTGAAATTCAGTTTTCAGTTGATAATTAGCTAGGAATACAGTACTGAAATGAACTGCAGTACTCTGATGTGACGGACGGACCTCAAACGACTTCGGCTGGGAAGTCTTTCAGTGCGCTTGCCTCCAGTGGTGATATGAAAGTGCTCTTGCGACACCCCCTGGTGCACACACCTTGAATATAATGGCGATGGGCGCATCCTCCGTCAGCGTGTTGTGCTTCAGGTAGAATCGTCCTTGTTTCACAATCATGTTTGTTCTACTTTTCTTCTCATGGGTGGAGCTGGAATAGATTGGGAGGAAGGTGGAGAGGTGTCACAAAGGAAACGGGGATAAGGAAGACAAATGTATCGCACCAACAGAAGAAATGTGAGTTTGAGAAGAGAAGGCCGATTTCAGGTACAATGAGTGAACAGTACTGAACAGGCTCTGCTTTTATGTTTTGATTCTAGGTAACATGTGGAGTATTCTCCTATTTTTATCTGAGAAATGTTTTGATGCCCCTTTGAATTGTTGTTTATGGATTATACTAATAGCAGAACATGAGTCGAAAATTCATTAAAAAACACCAATAATTAAATGCATTTGACATCTTCTAACTTGTACATTGTGTTTTGTTTTGGGGTTGTTGTTGTTGTTGTTGTTGTTTTGGGGGTTTTAACTGATACACAAATTCACCAGGGCATAGAATGGTTATTTTCTTCACCGTATGTTTTATGCAAAGCTGCTATGTAATGACGCTTTCTGCTTGTTGTCTCTACCTGGTAACTGAGGCTCCCACTGCACCTTTCCTGTCCTGCTCCACAATTATCCTGTTCTTGGACAGCTGCTCCTGGATCAGAATGACTTTCTCTTGACCTTTTACAATGAAATAACCACCTACATTGCCAGAGGGGTTAAAAAAAATCATACCCCATGTGACATAAACAATGACATATTTAAAGACTGAACTTAGTTTTAACAGTTAAAATGACACCAAGTACTGTACCTGGATCAAGGGGACATTCGTTGAGTTTGGAGAACTCCAAGGGTGTCTTTCCTGTGAGGACACAGTTGGAGCTACGCAGCATAATGGGCATCCTGACCAAACACATTCAAATTAACAAGTTAAAATTGCTGAAAGAGGTTCAGATTTATCTGACAGCGAGGCAGATGGAGCCCTTGAAACATAGGTGTAAAATTCAAGAAATGACAAACTAGTGTTGTGGCAATTTCCCCAAAAAAGAAAAGATTTAAGATAACATATTTGTAATTAATAAATAATCATTTTCAAATGAACTAAGCGAAATTGAATAATTTCCCAAGCTACCTCTGATCATATCTGAGAAAATACTCAAGGTACTTCTACATTCAGTCATAACTTTCCCGCTGAGGACACGCATAACTAAAATGTGGCCCATGATGAAAACAAGTTTGACATCCCTGACTAAAATTTATGGGTACCTTCCAATGGGCAGAGCATTGCGGATGACTCTCTGAGTGCCGCGTGTGTACTCTATGTCCACAGTGATGGGTGCCGAGTAGGTCATGTCTCGGAGACGACACTAGCACAAAGAACAAAATTGAAAGACTTGTATAAAAACACTGAATATTTTCAAATAATAGGTGGTATGCTTTCTCTTTTGTTCATAATGCAGACTAACGAAATGAAATTATATTTAATTCAACAAGAAAACATTTCTAAACCAACTGAGACAGGTTTTCAAATGCCCTGAAATCTATCTGTACATGCTGCTATTCCCACCAAAAGTTAAAAGGAGGGCTCGTCCGGGATTTGAACCCGGGACCTCTCGCACCCTAAGCGAGAATCATACCCCTAGACCAACGAGCCACACACATCCAGGCAAGACAGATGTCTACAAAAAGTGGTGATGTGGCACATCTTCAGGCTCACTTTGGACAATAGCGCCCCTATCGAGCACTCTATGAAAGCCTGAGTCAATAAAATAAATTTGGTAAAATGGAGTTTTTTTTTCCGGCCACACTGAAAAGAAAATATAGATGAGACTACAATCGTACAAAGAAAAAAAAAAGTAAATTCAAAGTTTACATTAAAAATATTAAGATTTTTTCTAGAACACAAGTTATTTTAAAGCTTATTTATATCAGAAAAATACATTTGTTAATTTTTATGAAATACTGTATATTTTTTAGATAAAAGTTTTGATTAACAAAAAAAAGGCGAATTATTTTTAAGTTATAGTTTGAGAATGGAAAAACATAAGAACAAAGACATTCAAGAAAAATAGACATTTTTACATTAAATATTTTCTGGTTTACAATATGTTAAATATTAAGAATATTTGAGGATGAAAAGACATAGAATGACATTGTGGTGTATTATCTCATTGTGCAATTTATTTTTCTTTTCAGGGTGGCACTGCTTTTGACTGGATTTACATACATCGGGAAATTTTCTTTTTAGTAATGAAAGAAAATGTCACAGATGACATGGCAAGTGGTGGCCTTTCGAATTACAGTATCCCAAATAATACAGTATTAGTATATTGTGTATTAACTTTTACAGAGTAAATTGGCTTACCTCATGAGGGGAGACTGGCCGGGTTACGTTGAAGCTCTCTTCTACATCAGGCATACCTATGTAGATATTGAGATATCTGCAAGAATAAAGAGACATAAAACGGAACGTAGCGATCAAACATTTGGGAGGTCAATGTCTAGAAATATCAAAGAGTGGAAATGAGCTGGCTAATAAATTTGGAATGGTTGGTGAACTGGTTTGGTTAACTAACAGATACATTTTAAAAATCTGATCATTAAATGAATACAAATCATGGAAAAGGTCATTGGTATGTCCACATTCTGAATAATGTCAATATTTGTCACTCTGTAGCCTATTGTCCAAATAGTCTGGTGACTTACTTGATGTACCACATCGGGTCCGCGTCACTTGTTATCTTCTCGTTGGCGCTCATGATTTTCTTGATCTGTGGAGTGGGATGTTGATCGTGTAATTACAGGCTAAGGGACACGCACATTTATGGACTCACACTAACCGATGGTCGTTCACGACATACGACCGCACAGACACACTCACAGATTTACATACATTCAGACACACTGATGGCTAGCTTGGGTTTTACCTCCACGTTGATGAAATAATTGAATGAGTCGATGTGCTGCTTCACCAAGCCTTTCACCTTCAAAACAAATGTCAGGAATTCAATTTTGTTTTATGTGACTTGATTTGGAGAAATTGCATTATGCTGTTTGGTGTGCATACACGTGTGCTTAGGGGGTCCTTCAAATATAAAAAAAAAAGGTAGACATAGAAGGTTCTGTGTGTTTTACCTTCAAAAAGGCAGGTAACAGCTTCCATTTTTCCTGTTGAATTCGACATACATGAAACAAGTTGGTCATTGACCATGATTTTCTTGATTTGTAACAGTTTTGTCATGTCGGGTAGCTGGCAGTTACAAAAAGTACAAGTGTGACGAAAAATGAAAAAAAAATACATATTTGACATTTAACCCTGGAGAACCCACAGGGTCAAATTTGGCCCCTATAAATTCTGCTACTCAAATGCTACCGTTAAATCCCATAGGGTCGAATTTGGACGTTAGAGGTTAAAGAAGTGAAATATTGTAATTATTTGATCGCATCTGTCCTCTCTGAGCTCATCCGCCCCTACACACCGCCCTGCTCCTCAGGTCTGCGGACCAGACATTATTAGAAGTACCAAGAACTAAACTGGGGGCGGCCCGGTAGTCCAGTGGTAAGCACGGTGGCTTCACAGTGCAGAGGTACCGGGTTCGATTCCAGCTCCGGCCTCTCTGTGTGGAGTTTGCATGTTCTCCCCGGGCCTGCGTGGGTTTTCTCCGGGTGCTCCGGTTTCCTCCCACATTCCAAAAACATGCGTGGTAGGCTGATTGAACACTCTAAATTGTCCCTAGTTGTGAGTGTGAGCGTGGATGGTTGTTCGTCTATGTGTGCCCTGTGATTGGCTGGCGACCGATTCAGGGTGTCCCCCGCCTACTGCCCGGAGACGGCTGGGATTGGCTCCAGCACCCCCGCGACCCTAGTGAGGATCAAGCGGTACGGAAGATGAATGAATGAATGAATGAATGAATGAATGAATGAATGAAAGAACTAAACTGAGGCTCAGAGGAGATCAAGCCTTTTCTGTTTCTGGTCCCTCTCTCTGGAATGACCTCCCACTGAACATTCGGCAAGCCTCCAGCTTTAAAACCCGCCTCATAACTCACTTGTATTCTTTGGTATTTGACTCAGATTTGTTCTTGGTTTTGCTGTTCGGTGCTTTCTACCGTATTTGTTACTGATCTGTTCCTTTACTGTTGTATATGTTAGTTGCTCCATCTACAGCACTTTGTATGCACCGATGGCTGTTTGAAAGTGCTCTATAAATACAGTTGAGTTGAGTTCTCTAGGGGGACTGAAGATACTGATGGTAAGACCGCACTAATAAAATGATTTGAATGGAGCCTTGACCTATAACAGGATTTGACTTGACTTGCCAAAGACAAAACGACTTGGAAGTTCTATTCGTGTGACCCCATCTTTGCATATTTGAATCGAACTCGTGGTGTCAACATGTCGGCGTGTTTCGACTTACCTCTACGGTGCTGACAGGAGCCGCCAGTTCCTGCTGGGACATGTTACAAAACTCGCCTCCCAGCACCTCCATCCTGACTTTAAATATTTTTAAAGTATTTTCAAAATGTTTATTTTAAACTCTTCACCATTCTATTAGTGTTTATATGCTGTCGGAAGTCGCTGCAGCATGCCTCCAAATGTGTGTTTCACTATAACACATCCGTATGGGTAGCGAAAAAAAGATATTGTTCCGGCAAAGGTAAGGTCCCGCGCGATGAAAACCGAGAAAATAACACACTGTCGTTTCGCAATCAGTAAATAACTTTAGACTTTCATCCGCAAAAAAAAAAAACATAAAACAACGAAATCCAATACTATTTTCTTTATTTTGGCGGCCTGCCTTGTGTTTTACTGTTAGACCGCAGAGAGGAACGACAGTTGATGTCAAATAACACATTTTTAAGAAGTACATTCAAAAATGATTTGCAAATAATAAACTGTAATATCGCGTTCATGTGAAGAAATTCAGACAAGATGACAATCAAAATCAATATTGTTTGGTTCATGTTCTGCCTGAGACCATGGTGCGTCACTGTAAAACCACCGCGTTGCTGGGAATAATTTAAAGTCCCACTGTTAAACTAGGAAAATAATTATATACTGTATTAAATTGAAAATATTAGCATTAAAATTGTATTTGGCGTGTGATGTGAATAAATTAAAACGTGACTTTAAAAAAATGCAACAAAAAGCCAATATTGCTTTTCTTTTCTTCCCCTGTACTGTATACTGATGTCCTAACCGTAGTACAGAGGCTGAACAGGCATATAACGTTGTCTTATTGCACAAACTTTATTGGCTTCCAACATAACACCCACACAAGCGTGAAGAACGCAGTGCTAAAACTTCCCGCTACCCTGCGCTACAACGCAGAACGATCACACTACATTTCCCATATGGAATTTTTTCTTAAAGGGACAGGTAAGGCCTGTAGCACTTAGATTTGCCACCATCTCCCCATCCATCCATCCATCTATCGCAAGGCACACATAGACAAAACACCCACTATTCACACTCAAAATCACACCACGGGATAATTTAGATGTCCAATTAACCTCCCGTGCATGTTTTTGAAATGTGGTAGGAAACCAGAATACTGGGAGAAACCCATGTAGGACAGGGAGAACATGCAAACTCCACACAGGAAGGCCACCGCCCAGAATCAAACCATGGACCTCCCCACTATGAGGCAGACGTGCTAACCAGTCAACTACCATGTCTCCCACTTTTCCACCAGTTGTTCATGATTAGACCTGCATGTAGTGAGGAGGCATTTTTAAAAAAAATCTGCTGTAGGCAGGGAACACCCTTAACCGGTTGCCAGCCAATTGCAGGGCACACAGAGACAAACAACCATACACGCTCGCACTCACACCTAGGAAAATTTTCGAGTGTTCAATCAGACCTGCCATGCATGTTTTTGGAATGTGGGAGGAGTACCCGGAGAAAATCCACGCAGGACCAGGGAAAACACGTAAACTCCACACAGGGAGGCCGGAGCTGGAATTTAACCCAATACCTCTGCACTTTGAGGTCAATGGGGTAACCATTGGGGCACCGGGTTGCCCCACCTGGCACTAGTCATACATATTTTCAGTGGTTTTCGTGATATGACTTACATGAAGAACTTTGGTCGAACTTATGCCATTGGTGGTTGAACACTTACCAAAACGTGGAAAAGAATGGGCTCGTCCGGGATTTGAACCCGGGACCTCTCGCACCCTAAGCGAGAATCATACCCCTAGACCAACGAGCCACAATTTTTAAATGGAATGTCCCCATTAAAAAGATAACCTTGGTAACGTGGCAAAGTAGGGTAAAACTGCGCCTTGGTGTGGTCGTAAGTAGGAATTACAGTTTGGAAGCACGGATGATCACCGTTCACGACATTTCGGGGTGCCTTTTTGGCTGTGAGAATTGGAAGGGAGAAGGCGCATTAACCACAGAGGTGGACAAACTCATCTATATCAAGAAAAATTGGGCTCGTCCGGGATTTGAACCCGGGACCTCTCGCACCCAAAGCGAGAATCATACCCCTAGACCAACGAGCCACATTTATCGGAGTAAAGTCTCTATTTAAAAAATCATAAACTCAGGCACGGAGTAAAACTGCACTCCGTATGGTAACATGTAGACGTGACACCTGAGAAAAACGGCATATAACAAGTGCCGAGATTTTGGGGTGCCTTTCTTTATTGCTGTGAGAATTGGAATGGAGAACGCGTATTGCCCACAGGGATGGACGAACTCATCAACAAAACTTGGGCTCGTCCGGGATTTGAACCCGGGACCTCTCGCACCCAAAGCGAGAATCATACCCCTAGACCAACGAGCCACACTGAAGACATGAAACATTTACATATATAACAAAATGACTACAGCACAACTAAACTAATATGATGAATTCCATATCAGGCGGTGGGCATTGTCGTGGCAGTGAAGCTTAGTGGTATGGGTTTTATAATTAACATAAAAAAATTCTGAACTCAAACGACCCAAGGTTCGGTTCCGTCGGGTCGATTTAGTTGAAGACAATGTCATGTTGCGGTGTGACGTATGAAAGTAGAAGATAGCTGTGTAGGTTCCACATGCTCTGGACATAAATAGCATATTAACTACCTATTTTCTGCTAGCTATATTTTAAGGAACAATAACCTCAACCCCCTAATGCATTTTATGCGACAGCGAGCCAAACACGCCACGGTGGTCTACTGGTTAGCAGGTAGGCCTCACAGTGCAGGGGTGGAGGGTTCGATTCTGGCTCCGACCTTCCTGTGTGGAGTTCGCATTTTCTCCGTGTCCCTGCGTGTGTTTACTCCCGTTTCCTCCTACATTCCAAAAACATGCATGGCACTCCAAATTGCAAACAGAGTGCTTGGTGAAGGAAACAAGGAAAGGACAAAGGAAATTAACATCGCTAAGACAAGCTATGCAGAGAGGCTGAAAAACCAGTTCTCTGCTAACGACTCTGCATCTGTATGGAATGGCCAGGAAGCAATCACTAACTATAGAATACCATCCCCCCAAACAGTGAACAATAAGTGTCTTGCTAATGAACTAAACATGTTTTTCTGCCGATTTGAAAAGGACACCCCCATTTTCCACACACACCCATCTCTACCAGAAACCACTCTACCTACCCCCTACCCCCACCCTCTTTTTCTCCACTACAGATCCACGAACAGGACGTGAGACGACTCTTCAAGCAGCAAAAGATCAAGAAAGCTCCGGGGCCCGACAAAGTGTCCCCCTCCTGCCTGAAAGTCTGCGCTGACCAGCTGGCACCGGTCTTCACACAAATCTTCAACAGATCCCTGGAGCTGTGTGAGGTCCCATCCTGCTTCAAACAGTCTACCATCATCCCAGTTCCCAAGAAATCGGCAACATCGGAACTGAACGACGATCGGCCTGTCGCCCTGACGTCTGTGGTCATGAAGTCCTTTGAACGCCTTGTGCTGAACCACCTAAAGAATGTCACTGGACCCCTGCTGGACCCTCTCCAGTTTGCCTACCGGGGAAACAGGTCTGTGGAAGACACAGTCAACATAGGTCTGCACTACATCCTCGAGCACCTCGACAGCACAGGGACCTACGCAAGGATTCTGTTTGTGGATTTCAGCTCTGCGTTCAACACCATCATCCCGGAACTCCTCACCCCCAAACTTCTCCACCTCGGTGTGTCCCCTACGATCTGCCAGTGGATCCTCAGCTTCCTGACGGGACGGACACAACAGGTGAGACTGGGAGCAACAACATCATCAATACGCACCACCAGCACTGGAGCCCCACAGGCATGTGTCCTCTCTCCACTGCTCTTCTCTCTCTACACAAACGATTGCACCTCAACATGGTATGGTACTACAAAACTACTGGTTACTCTAAAATGGTTCAATGATTTTGTTGTTTACGATGATACTAGTGCAGCGTGTTATACCGGAGACAAATTCCTTGTGTGTTCTACATACTTGGCCAATAAAGATGATTCTGATTCAGCAGCCCCCCCCCCCGACCCTTGTGCAGATCGGCTCTTTTTCACTAGGGGATGACATTGCTGCCCTGCTGAAGCGAGGTAACTCCTGCAACATACAATGTTTCTCCACTGTATCACGGTTCATTATTGGCGCCCACTATTTTGCTTCCTGCAATCATGTTTTTTACTATGGCTGAACAACTTAATCGGAATAGAGTATAATTAAATTTTGATGGAAAATGCTGCATCTCAGTCTCAGTTATATTTTCAGATGTTTTTGATTCATTTTTGATTGAATATCAAGATAAATTCAGCATTTAAGAAATGCAGTCCATGCAAACATATTGTTTCATGAAACATGAAAAATTTGAAGTGATAATGCCACAGATGTGTTTGCATTATTGTTGTGATCTGATTTATGATTTATGTCTGCACTTGCCACACACTTTAAACATCAACATGAGTTCTTCACGTGAGAAAAGCTTTCAATGGCAACACCAGTAAACAAACTGTTGTTTGACCAAGGCAAAATGATTGAGAAAACAGGGTAAAAGGCTTGAATGATGCCACACGAGCTAAACATTTTCAAAAGGATATTTCCCATTTCCTCCTCAGAGAAGAACTCAGAATGGGCCCCACTACTGCTGGCTCCGCTGTATGAATACACCACAACGTAGTCCAAATGGATACCATACCTGTCATTATGGACAAACTTTAAGATGCTAGACCACCCCATGTTCTGCTGAGTAAAGAAACACAAGGTAACTGTAGGAAATCATAAGTTAAACTGGTTGGACGGTATGCTTCATTACTGTGCAAATAAGAGAGATCAATTTCAACTTACAAGGCGTGTCAGAAAATTTCAAGGTAATTTAGTTGAAACCAAGGGCTCGTCTGGGATTTGAATGCATGACCTCTCGCACCCTAAGTGAGAATCATACCCCTAGACCAGGGGTACCCAATAGGTAAATCCTGATCTACAGGTAGATCTAAGACAGATCCCAAGTAGATCCGAGGAGTGTCGAGGAGAAAAAAACAAAACAGCCATTTGTGTGTCTTTGTACATGTTAGTAATATATATTTTTTGTGTTAATGTACGCTGCACCCTAATCATCCTATCACTCATTTTCACAAAAATAAATAAATTAAATTAAAATAAAGCAGGTAAATTTTGAATTTACTGTGGCGCGTGATTAAATCACTGGGAGTTGTTTGCGCTAAGCAGTCTGCAATTGCAGCTTGTGATCAGAGCTGTTGCACTCTATCTTTTATCGTCATGATTCTCATTCAGAGTTTGCTTTGTGTACAATTCACCGAGGGCACGGGCAAAGAATAGGAATCTAGGAGGGCCCAGAGAAGCACTTTAAAACTGTACGTGTAAGCTACGATAGTTAACAGGCTGCAAAAGTGCATCGCATGCATCAGTTTCAGGCTGTTTCTCATCATGGTGTGCATGTGTGCGTGTGTGTGTGCGCGCGTGCCGGTAAGGGTAGATCCCGGGAGGTTAGTTGATCGAAAAGTAGATCTTCGATCCAAAAAGTTTGGGCACCTCTGCCCTAGACCAACGAGCCAGAGCCATTGTATTGTGGGCCACACATGATACATGTTGATGTGGCAAGTAAATGCTCTTGGGCAAAACAGCACCCCCTCGTGGTAATAACCAGACACTGCTCTTGGTCCATTCAGGTCCGAAGAGGAGCGAGATTCACAACTGCAGGGAACCGGCATATCAGAAGCGGGAGACAAAGACCTGGTTAAAATACAGAGGGAGTACAGAGATGTGGCCCCGCCCTTTATTTCCAAGGATCCTGACATGTGGAATACGCACGCACACACGCTGGAGCTGTACATGCAATTTGTGGCTTTTGTCATGGGAAATAGGTTGGTCAAACATTGTGATGTTTTTTTTAAAGATTATTTTGAACATGAAATTCCCCCCAATCTCCCTCTTCTGTTAATGCATACACAATAGTGAAACTAAATAGTTAGCACTGTGGCCACAGTACAACACAGACATTCGGGTGTACACGGAGACGGTCGCACATTTCTCAGTAAGATGCAGGTAAAAATCCATTCTTCGCAGGGGATAAAGAATGTCTTTGAGCATTTTTGTTTTTGTTGACCACTTGTCTTGAACTGTTACTTAAAGGATTGTTTCCCAACCAGGGTTACATCTAGATGGGGCCATTTAGGGTTGGAGTGTCAAACTCATTTTTACACAGGCCACTTTGTAGTAATGGCTTTGAATTACAAGGTGGGTTAGAAAAGTTCCCGGGAATTAAGCGAAAAATGAGGGCTCGTCCGGGATTTGAACCCGGGACCTCTCGCACCCTAAGCGAGAATCATACCCCTAGACCAACGAGCCATATGTTTCTCGATAATTGTTTTAGCAGCAAACCTAAAACTTGGTGATGTGGCAGGTGAATGCGCCTGTGTCAAACAGCACCCCCGCGTGGTCATACCTAGACACTGCTCATGGTCCACTCAGGTCCAAAGGGGGGCGAGATTCCCTACTGCGGGGAACCAGCATACCCGAGGCGGTGGACAAAGACCTGGTTAACATCCAGAGGGATAGGTCTAGTGTAGTCCGTTGTGTTATGTTCTACTTTTGGAGAATCATCAACACGCATGAGTCTGTGGGTACTCGTGGTGTGACAAAAAGGTTCGGCGGTACCCAAACCAAAAAAGGTTAAGCACTGGCTTAACAGGTTATAAATGCCACACACAAAAGGGATGGTTTCATTTTACTAAAGTATCTTAATATTAATATATTATATAATATTCATGAACCGGCATTGTCGTTGGAGTGAAGCCTATTGGTAGTGGTGATATCCTGTAAGTCATTTTTCAGGGTGGAAATTTACATTTTAAAAACGCGTTCAAAAATTGACACGTTTCTAACGCTGCAAAAATAACACATATTTTGTCATCAGCAGAATTTCCCGCTAACAAAATGCTGCTTTGCTCTGACCGCATTTTGTATTAGCTTTATCGACCCCGAGTGTCCACACTGTGTCCCTGCAAGTCTTCGTACGGGGTCTTCTGGCTAATGTATATTAGTTAACCATGGACCGTGAGGCTGTTTCCGCTTGACAGGATTCGTTAAGACACCAGAAAATGGCTTGTGAAGCTAAACGACCCAAGGTTCGGTTCCGTCAGATCGATTTAGTTTAAGACAATGGAACGTTGCGGTGCGAAGAATGAAAGTACGAGTAGATATACGTTGTAGGTTATACGTGTTGTGGCGATAAATAGTATATTAACTACATATTTTGTATCTTGCTAGCGTATGGTAGATATACAGTGATAATATATTTTAAGTAACAGTAAACCATCCCAAATGCATTTTATCTGACATTTAGCCAACCACGTCGGAAGCTAACTTCAGTCGCATGCGGGTGCATAGAAGCGTATATGCATTTTTCTATCCAAAACTTTATTGTCTTCTGCTGGTGTACAAAGAACCAAAATACAGTCCTGATTCCAAGTGCACTAAACGTTATTGTCACTCAGTCTGATAGAAAAACTAAATACTGTATTGAGTTTGAGAAAATCAAAACCGTTGATTAAAATATTGCGGCGAGTAACGAAATATTAATCGAAATATATTTAAAGTGATTATGTTGTCTTGTGGGGCGGCCCGGTAGTCCAGCGGTTAGCACGACGGCTTCACAGTGCAGAGGTACCGCGTTCGATTCCAGCTCCGGCCTCCCTGTGTGGAGTTTGCATGTTTTCCCCGGGCCTGCGTGGGTTTTCTCCGGTTCTCCGGTTTCCTCCCACATTCCAAAAATATGCATGGCAGGCTGATTGAACACTCTAAATTGTCCCTAGGTGTGAGCGTGGATGGTTGTTCGTCTCTGTGTGCCCTGCGATTGGCTGGCAACCGATTCAGGGTGTCCTCCGCCTACTGCCCGGAGACAGCTGGGATAGGCTCCAGCACCCCCCCCCCCCCCCCCCCCCCGTGACCCTAAGTGAGGATCAAGCGGTTGGGAAGATGAATGAATGTTGTCTTGTGATAGAGAGAGCAAAAGGTGTCCCACAGAGTACTTTTTGTTTAATATTTTTTAGCTATCTATCTAGATGGATAGATAAATATCTTGAACCTTTCTCCCCCGAAGTGGTAAATTTACCTCAGTAATGTTGTTTTGAGTTCAATGCTCTTTTCAATGAGCTGTCGTGACTTCGGCTGTATATTTTATTTATGGTATACATGCCATTTGAGGGGTTTGCAAAACAGTTTTGGTTCTTTCTTTTGTGCAGGTGGACAACGATGCTTCCTTGCAGAACTTCCTCCGGTGGTGCGATTGCGTCAGTCTAGTGCTCAGTAAGAAAGTATGTGCTCTCAAGAGCAGAATCCTTTCTTGTGTCTGTTGTATCAGTGTTTCCCCAACAGTGATTGAGCTAAAACACACATTTTACATAAAAAAAAAAAATCACAGTGCACTCCCAAACAAAAGTGTCACAGAAAGTAGATATGTCCATTCTGCAATCAAGTGGAACATTATTGATTTGATCTGCCTGTCATAATAGGTCACAGGTGTTGATCTTTGAACAATGATGGAAAGTAAATATTGTAGTCCCGGAATGTGAGTAATTTTTGGACCATTGACGTGAAATGGAATACTTTCCTGCGGCACATAGGGCGATCTCGAAACGGAATACTGGTTGAGGGGAACTGTTTGATCATTTCAATTGTTGATTCAGGTTCAAGTGTGTAAGGGAGGCGTGGTGGCTGACTACGGGATGGTAGCTCAGGAAGACATCGGGGAAGGCGAGGTGTTGTTCACCATCCCCAGATCGGCTCTTCTTCACCAGGGCACGACACACGTTGCAGCCTTGCTGGAGCAAGGTAACTACTGCAATCATACAGTGTTTCTCTGCTGCATCATCAATCGCCCCCACCATTTTGAAGATTTTCCTGTAATTTTTTTTTGGACTAGAACAAAGTATTTATTTATACATTTTAATTTATTGCTTCATTCTTAATTGTCATGGGAAAATGGCCTTGAAAAAAACAGCTTGAAAGGGAGACCCAACGGGAATCTGTAATCTGTTCCATTTCCGAAGTCAAGCCCAATTTTAAAGCCCTCAATTCCTCCTCAGAGAAGGACTCCCTGGAGAGCACATCAGGGTGGGTGCCGCTCCTGCTGGCTCTGCTCTATGAATACACGACAACACAGTCCAAATGGAAACCATACCTGTCATTATGGACGGACTTCAAGATGCTAGACCACCCCATGTTCTGGTGAGTAAAGAAACACAAGTTAACTGGATGAAATCATAAATTAAATCAGTGGGACAAGACACCTTATTTCTGTGCAAATAAGAGAGATCAATTTCAACTTACAAGGTGTGTCAGAAAATGTCAAGGCAATTAAGTCAAAAATCAGGGCTCGTCCGGGATTTGAACCCGGGACCTCTCGCACCCTAAGCGAGAATCATACCCCTAGACCAACGAGCCACGCAATACATTTGGTTAACTTTATCGGGTGTGACATGAAACTTGTTGAGGTGGCAAGTGAAAGCTCCTTCTTGGTTGAACAGCACCCCCGTGTGGTTATAACTAAACACTGCTAATGGTGCATTCAGGTCCAAAGAGGAGCGAGATTCATTACTGCGAGGAACCGGCATTCCAGAGGCGGTGGACAAAGACCTGGCTAACATCAAGAGGGAATACAGAGATGTAGTCCTGCCCTTTATTTCCAAGCATCCTGACATGTGGAACACCCGTACACACACTCTGGAGCTGTACACGCACCTTGTGGCTTTTGTCATGGCGTACAGGTTGGTCAAACATAGTTTTTTATGCTTGTACTTTATTGAACATGAAATTCCACCCCTTCTTCCTGCTCTGTTAATGCATACACTATGGTGAACCCCCGTTATGTATTTTCTACAAACATACAGGTAAATAGAAGGCAAAAAGAGTGAAGTTTTTACTATATTTTCTGCTTCAGTGCAATGGATCTTGTGCAGCTTCGTCTGTTATGGGCACTGTGGTCATCTGGGGGCATTATAACACAAATATTCAGCTATACATGGAGACGGTCTCAACTTAGTAAGAAGCAGTAATAGTCCATTCTTCTCAGGAGATAAAAAATGCGTGCCTTTGAGCATTTTAAGCACTTAATATTACTTAAAGCATTGTTTCCCAACCAGGGGTACCTCTAGGGCAGGCTCCAGCCTATCCCAGCTGTGACCCTATCCCCCGTGACCCTTGTGAGGATAAAGCGGATTGGAAAATGAATGTATGAATGAATGCATATACACAGTGAACTGTTGTTAACTGTTTGAAATCATAAGTTAAACCGGTTGGACAGAACACCTCATTTCTGAGCATCTCAGAGTGATCTATTTTATTTAACATGGTGTGTAAGAAAAGTTCAAGGCAAATAAGTCAAAAGTCAGGGCTCGTCCGGGATTTGAACCCGGGACCTCTCGCACCCTAAGCGAGAATCATACCCCTAGACCAACGAGCCATATGATACATTGCATTTTTTTAGGGTTAGATATCAAACATGGTGATGTGGCAAGTGAATGCTCCTTGTAGGTCAAACAGCACCGCCGCGTGGTCATAACGAGACACTGCTAATAGTCCATTCAGCTCCAAAGAGGAATGAGATTCACTCCTGTGAGATACCGGCATACTAGAGGCGGTGGACAAAGACCTGGTTAACTTCCAGAGAGAATACAGAGATGATGTCCGGGGTAATCTGTTGTTTTATGTTCTGGTTTAAAGAGTTCTAAAACTGCAATGCAATTTAGCCTGTCTATGGCGTTTCACATTGTTTGTTAGTATTAAGTTAAATGGACTTTACAGTGTCGAGCTATCTGGTTGTTTTAAATACACAATGTGTAAATTTTGTTTTATGTTGAGTTTGACACTAAACCGAAATAAAGGCCTTTTCCTCTTCCTTTTGTAGCTTCCAAGAGCCACAAGAAGAGGATGATGATGAAGATGATGAGGAGGACTCACCCAATCCACCCATGATGGTTCCCATGGCCGATATGCTCAACCATGTGTCCAAACACAATGCCAATCTGGAGTTCACGCCAGTAACTAACTACATGTTTGTTTAAAGGACACCCTATGTACTCTTTGAAACATTTTCCAGGTGTCTTGAGATATCTCTGACATGCTTTTGTCAACTCCCGCTGAAAAGTTTTGCTTCTGACCTCTGCCCCCCGACTCCCCAGGATTCTTTGAAGATGGTATGCGTGCGCCCCATCAATAAAGGCGAGGAGGTGTTCAACACATACGGGCAGATGGCCAATTGGCAGCTGCTGCACATGTACGGCTTCACCCAGACGCACTCCGACAACGATTCCGACACCGCCGACATCCCCGTCGTCAACCTGTACAAAGCGGCCACAAAAGGTTAATCTCTTTATGATAATTCCGAGAGCAGCTTATGTGAATTTAAAACCCATTCGTAATGGGCGTTTTTTTTTTTTTTGGGTGATTGTGTGTTGCTTAACTAAACCAATTAATAACAAAAGGCCTCTAGCTTCATGCTAATATAGAATGCAAAACACCAAAGACAGGCTAACGGACACTAACATATATGTTACGGTAAATATCTCAAGCGGTCTTGGGGGATCTTCTGTGCCTCTTTCTCTTGATCTTGTAATTGCACTGTATCGCTTTCAATAGAGCTCAGTGCTGCTAGGCATGTTGTGGCACAACATGGTACATCACCACAATTCAAAATTCGGACTTGACTTACCTGGATGTATACTGTAATGACCGATAAAAAAGGATTTACTAAAAATCTGCACTATAGAAGAATATAGTAGAAGCACAAACGATGAGCTGCAATTTATCAGGGAAATCCCCTATCATAAAATAATTTCGCTTTACAGAGCCGGATGGGGATCAACAGCTGTTGGCAGAGATGTGGGAGTTGCTCAGGGATAAAGAAGCGTTTGTTTTCGGCAAAGACGGCTGCTTCACTCACTCTGAGCTACACAGTGTGCTCAAGGTTATGCAGCATTCATGCCCAAATAATGTTTCAAATATAAATTAATACCATAGAAGAACGTACGCATTGATGTGTGGTGTGGATGGTTTCAGGTGTTGTGCATGTCCAGCGAAGAGTTCTTGGAGTTCAAAAACAATGACGGATGGGAGGACGACGAGGATGAGGATGAGACTATTTCTCAGGTCTTCTCCAACGACGGGCTCTTGGAATTAAAGAGCAAGTGGAGACGGCTCATCCATGAAGCGGCACGTTTGACCATGATGGGCTACCCCAACCTGGACGAGGACCAGGTCCTGATGGAGGACCAGGCTTCGCTAGAGAGACTAAGCCGCAGGCAGAGAAATGCACTTCTGGTCCGATATGGTCAGAAAAGCATCCTGGACAAAGTCATGAAGCTCACAAAGTCATGAATGTGGAACCCTTTCTTTCCTTCATCAATTAAAGTTTCATCCCAATGTATATGTAGGTTACTTGATACAGTTTTACACCTGCCACATGCAGAAAACCTATTTCGTTATTAAAGCCATTTTAAAGAACAGTGGACCCAACACATACTCGCTCAGCACTCATGGATTTGCTAAATTTCTTTTTCAAGAGTTTCATCCCCTTATTTTTTGTGGAAAACATTGAATATTAATTAATTAATAAAATATTAATTTTTGAAGAATGGGGCGGGGGATGTATCAAAAAATAAATAAACCCCCAATGCATTTCAATGGGTGCTAATCATACAAAGATTTTCGTTCCTCATGGACTAGCCTGTTCCGTATCCCCCTCGAATGGTGGGTGTCCACTGCAATTGTTTACAAAACAGTTAATCATAACATGTACATGATATGCCGTATATTTGCATATGCCTTTGAGAGCTGGAGGCCTGATGGGGTCGCATTTGCCAATCAGCCGGGGCTGACCGTAGCTCTCGAGTCAGTGTCGTTTCACTATTCTCGCATTCCATAAGCAGCTCAAAAGAACTGACAACTGGGGCTTTTCTTTCCCACATGAGAGTACATTACACTACATAGCTATACTAGATCACCCCAATCCCCATAGTAGTATTTTAGAGACCAAATGTGACTAAGATACATTACAATCCTGATTTGCAGTCTGAATGCTTTATTAACTGTATGTACGCATACTGCAATTAAGTAGCAAGAACTAAAGGCAAACTAGAAATGACTACAAAATACACATGGACCAATACATTTACAAAACATTCAAAATGTTACAAAATGGGCTGTATTGGTCCTTCTGTTGTTCTTCAATTTGAATCTTTGTACAAATTGTCAACATATAAGGTCAACCATTTTCACTTTGCACAATTTTACAAGAACCAGGGAGAGAGACGTGTCCGTACCACCCGTCAGTAAACCATCAGTAAAGCATCTCCATCTGACACCACAAACACGAGCCCCTCCCCCGGGAGTTGAAATTTCATCTTCGGGTCCATTTAAGGACAGGAAAAAAAATAAAATAAAGCAAAACGTTTTTTCTTCAATTATTTTTAGCTTTCAGCCTCAGAGCAAACAAGGTGAAGGGCAAAAAGGATTTGTGAGAGGGAAGCAAACCAAAAACTTTGGTAAAGTGAAATTATGTTCAGATATTTTTTCCGTCTTTTTTCTTTTTTTTTAACGTCAGTCTACAATTGTTGCGACATGTTCCCCACTCTCCACTTATCGACTTTCCCTTCCCCCCCAATATTTACATCAAAGCATCAAAAAAGTAAACAGCATTTCTCACATCCATTATTTCCTCCCAGACATGGCTCCAAAAGGGATGAAAAAAATGTAAATCTTCAGAACCTGGAGCAGTAGTCCTTATGTCCACATTTCTCAACAAAGACTGTGGTTGCCAGTTTATCCAGTGCTGCCAACAGTGAAGGGGGAGGTGCGTACGTCTCTCTCGAAGGCTACGAGCTGTATGTGAGCCAGGCTAGCTGGCGCCGGTTCCTTCCATCACCTGCTGGGCCTGCTTCTGACCCATGCAGCACTGAGCCACCGACTGGAACAACCTGATGGAGGACAGGGGAACATTATCAACACATCAAAGCCAACAAGCAGACCTGGGAAGTCTCCAAGTACAGTCGGACCTTGATTTCATGACATTGGACAGAAAATGGTGTCTAGTCCATTGCGTTTTAAGTGAACCCTTCTAAACCAGCTGTTTAAGTCTGGTAGTTTCGGAATTGGCCATAATTGGTGCAGCACCAGTAAACAGCGCTGTGGCAGCAACAATAGAGAGAGTGGTGCTCACTTATAGATCAGGGCTCATATGTAAAATATACAGGCTTACAATAGACTTGAGCGGGCTAAATAAATACCACGCCAACATGTCAACCATTTTGGCAGGGGCAATGACCCCCCCCCCCCCAAAAAAAAAAGTAATGGAAAGCAATGGACATTTGGTCAAAGAATGTCACGCAGCTCAAATCATACATTCCTTTGTGATCACGGTCATACCTTTAAGTACAATGTGGCCCTCGCCTAAAATCAGTTTGACAGCCCGAGACTAAACCTACTTTTCAATCTCCGGGGCACAGTGCACAAAGTCATGGCTCCAGAACTTGAAAGCGGGATTCTTGATGAGCTCGATGAAAGTGATGAGGAGACCCCACGGGTGAGGCCGGTTCACAATCAGCCGCTCCAACAGGACCCTGTGTAAAAGGATGTGTTTTAGCAGTTGCATTTGTTCTGTGACCAAACCCACAACTATTTAGTCAGATATCAAGTGAATTATCTCCATTGAAATGCAATTCATCATTTAACGATGTGATCGTGCCTGCACACGAGAGAGGAGCCGAACTGACCTGGTGATCTGCTCCTGGATGGCCTCAGTGTTTGCCTCGGCAAACAAATAGAGCATAGTGCAGCTGAAGTAATGTGTGTGGCTGTTCGGGTAGCGCAGCTGATTGGCAATGGCGTTCAAGAACAAGTAACGTCCTGAAAAGCAGCACATGTGTTTCAGTGTCATCTTTAAGACCGCCCAGTCATGTGCGTGCACCTAGCCAAGTTACCCTCCGTGTCCAGGTCCACAGCCAGGTTTTGGAAGATGTCCATGTGTGCAGAGTGGGTGATGGTGCTCATGGAGGGCGTGCTGCCCTTGTTGTGGATGTGCGCGATGGCCTGGGTGCCCACGTACAACACTAAAGCGTTGATCAGCTGGATGTTGTAGCGGTTTCCTGGCTCGTTCGAAACCTGACAGACAAACAGATTTTAGATATCCAATAGCCCCTTCCAAATGAAGGTGGGGCAGGGGGAACACTACCTGTAGATTGCTGCGCAACTCTGAAAGGAAAGTGACAGGCGAACGCGTTTTAAGATACGAGTCCAGATCCTTCTTGAACTGGGAAGGCATCACAGCTGTGAAGTTGGTGAGGATGCGAGGAGCGATGTTGATCTCACTCAGCATGTCCACCTGCACGACATCACAGACACTCAGAAAATGCAGGCAAAAACATCGTTATGGTGGTTAAAGTCAACTCGTCTGTAAACCCCTAGTGTGCAACCGTCATCGGTCGGTCGTCTGCATGTGGCAGCGCCTTCTACCTTGAGATTGGGAGTGAAAGGGTCAGGAAGCCTCATATTGCGTGGAAAGGCACTCAGAATGAGGTTGCGCAGCTGAATGCAGTTGGGTGGGATCACGTCACAGAACCCATAATGGTAATCGCACAAGAACTCTGGGAAGTCGTGCAACAGGACCAGCAGCACCCTCAGTGTGCCCTGAAAAGAAAATTAAAACAATTAGGCCTGTGGGAATCTGCTAACTTAGCTACACTAAAATTTGGTTGACAAATTTATGCCTCAAAACTATAATTAATCATTTGTAAACTGTATTTGGGCCACTCTGAAGCATATTTGGCCACTGTCCATGTTTACCGCGAGGACGCACGCATTCAGTCAATGAGAACTGACTGCCAGTGAGAAATGCAGAGAACGACAACAGACTGCCAAAAAATGTAAAATAACGACAGGATGATGGAGTCTAAATAGGATTGTTAGCGACAGCCCTAAAACCAACACAAATCATGAGGCCATTGTGGAAATGAGATGAACACAAAGAGGAACAGAAAGCACACCTTGTAGAGGATTTGCATAGGTTTGTTGAGCTCTACATTCCTCAGGAAAGGTGCCAGGTACTTGAAGAGATCAATGAGTAACTGTGCATACATCGGCCAACCCTGGGAGACAACGAAACATTGAGACTCCAATGATGTTTGCCATTCATTCATCTGCACTGCGGAAACATGGGAAGCTAACCTTCTGCTGTGGCGTGTGTGCAAGCATGCGGGCGATGAAAATGCGATGAGAGATCAGTTCAAGCCACGCGTACACAAAACCTGGTGCCTTGGTGGGTCTCAGAATGTGGAAGGTGTTGCTTAAAAGAAAGAAGGCAAGGTCAATTTCAGTAAAACAATCTTCCAAAGATGAGAGAGAGAGAGAGAGAGAGAGAGAGAGCCTCCTGCTAAGGCAGCTGTAGACGCCTGTCTTACCAGAAGGCGGTGAGCGTCTGGAAGTTGATGGTCTCCAGGACGTGCTCGGGGGCGTTCAGCTCCAAAAGCAACATGATGAAAATGCGGTGGTAGGGCAGCTGCTGGAATTCAGTTTGACGCACATCATGATCCTGGATCAAAACCCCAACAACGATTCCCAGCACCTAATGGAGGAACGCAGAAGGTGCAGTTGTGGGGAGCGTATAGTAGATTTTGTTCACCAACTAAAAATTGATCATCTCCTATTACGCGAGGAAGCTCCTGTGTAAATTCATAATCCAGGGAGGTCCTCAGTTGATGACATGAGTGACATACGAGGTTACGAACAGGCATATGCAGTGTGGTATGAATAACACGATCACGCAACAAGATGCACTTGAGTAGTGCCGAACTTGATGAAAGCAATTAACTGGCTGAGCCCATTCATACACATTTCGACTTAAAAAAAAGTTTGGTTATGCTGCTGCAATTGGAACAGAATTCAATTGAAAACCTAGCACCACCCCCCACATGTACACAATGTACCTTGTTGAGGAGGTTGATCTTGGTCACAGTGTTGGAAGCTTCTCCAGAATGCTTGACAAGCAGGGCTATGAGTCGAACAAAGGCGTCCAGGTTGTGGTAGCACTTGGCTCTGATGATGGCTGCGCTGGCTGTTGGGTTGTGCTGCTGTTCAGCCTGTGCACGGTAACTGATCTCCACACACATCTCGGTACACAACCGGAAAAAGCGCGTGATCAGGTCGTCCGTCTTCAGAATACCTTGCTGGTGCATCTGAGTGGCAAAAAAGTCAGATACTATAAAGTCACAATAGTGGTTATCTTTGCTTTTCAAAGAGTTGCCGAATACCTGGCCGACAAAGGCAGAGAATGCTTTGGTGCTGTCCCGGCCCGCAGCAGCAGAGTGGTACAGGTTGACCCATTCCCTCAAGAGATACTCTGCCTTCTCTCGTAAGCCGGGAGGATCGTCATACTCCGAAGCCTGGGAGATCCCGGAGTGCATCATGAAGTTTGGACCACCGTGGGCCCGGTCAATCATGGCCTCGTAGTTGGAGCGGACAACATCCATCAACTGTGGAAGCCTGGGCAAAAACATTGAACGTTTTAAAATACAAAGCAAGATGCTGGAACTTGAGCTTGCCATGTACGGTACTCAAACACATGTAAACAGTGACTCTCCTTTTATCACGGGGAATACGTTTCAGTCCCACACAAAACACGGGAAGAGAACCAAACTTTGCATATTTAGCAAACCACAGAATTAAGTCTAATGTATAAGGTCAATTATACAACTTCATACAACCACTATTTCCGCACACGGAGCAACAATACATACAAATAGAGCACATCACACTGCTCTGATGTGACAACTAATATTAAAATGACAAAATGTGGTACTGTATGGCACTGAAAGGGTCTCAAAACGTTTACACCATTCATTTTAATTCAATGAAGGCACTCAACTCTGGTAAATCCAGACTTGCTGGTATAATGTAAAGGCCAACATGAAAACAATCGCCTTATTAATTTGTCATTTTGTGGCGCCATGGAAGACGACCCGCAATATAACAGGTTCACTGTATTCCAACCGTGTCATTTACCCTTCTGGTGCATTTGCTCGAGAGTGGGCACAGGTCCTCATTAAAGTCTCAATGGTGTGCAAGAGGTCCGCTTCGGTGACATGACCGACACTGCGCTCATCCACCAGCAGCAGCTTCACTAACTGCATCGCAAACGCCACAGCCATGTAGTGAAGTCCATTCTCCATCGACTGAAAGCCAACAACCACGGAACAATTTGTTAACTTTAAGGAGCACCGCACACTAGTTTTGCCGCAATTCAAAAACCGGGTTATTAATGAGCAAGACACAGCCACACGCAATGCACCGCTAAGCGATAGAAGTACTACTAGAAGTGTCAGTACTTAACAATATTTATAATTTCATAGGTACCATGAAAGAAATTGTGAAGCTTGTGGTAAAAACATAGTATACGCAAGCAGCATACATACTGTACCAGTTACATTCAAATGAATGTGAGCGAGCCTTGCCTTTCAAGGAATTCACATTTTTTCGTCTAAATTCTAACGCAGCTCCTCTTTCTGTAGCAACCTGCGTTTTCCTTGACTGACAGTCCACCTCATGGATTAAAAAAATAATGATATGGTACTACATAGTATGAGGAGCCTCAGAACAGACTCATGACACACATTACAAGGATTTCTTGTGCTAGAGCGCCCCAGGGCGAGGGGCCAACTGTCATTTTTTTTGCGGTGGTTGGGTCCTAGTCAGAGTCGGAAGCATCATGCTGTGTGTGGCCACACAAAGATTTTGGAATCCCAAATCAAGACCTAGTACAACCTCTTCAACATTTGCAGTGAGAAAATTCTATGTGGAGGTTTGTTGTACCTGGGCCAGGTGTAGATCATACTGCTGCATATTAACAAGATGGTTTCGGATCAAAAGCTCCACCGCCTCAACATTGTACTTGTACTCATCCCGGCACTCAATTAGACACCTGTCAATAAAAAACAAAATCAAACAAGTGCTTTACTGTGTTAGATTGTGGTGGGCATAAATTCTGTTTCCATTCTTTGCCATAACAACAGAAAACTGTCATGACAAGGATCGCCTGTATTTCCAAACTGAAATGACCTCACCTGGTGATCTGTTTGTTGCACCACTGCGGTCCGTATGCACGCCCATCTTGGAGGGCTTTAAGAACCAGCAGGTGGCACTGCCGATACCGGAGAAGCAAGTCATTATCAGCCCCGCTTGTGGCATCCAGTAGACCTTCCACAGCCTTCAAAAGGAGAGGAAACATGGTATCCAGCAACATTGAATTCTAGATCCAAGTCTCACACCACATTACAACTATGGGTTCAGCAGGCCGGTGAGCAGAAAAGTGTTTCCCCCCAGTTATAATCAGGGTTCACCTAACGGAGCCCTGCTGTATCGTAGCTTATTTTTGTGGACAACATCCACTGGTCTGGAACAAAAATGTCAGTTATATCAGAGAAACCCACGGTTTATACCTGCGCACGCCCTTTTATGATCATCCAGTGCTTTAATCACCACCTCTGGCCATCAGTAGGGATACAGTAGAAAATAAGTTATGCGTGTAAACTTGATGGTTCTACAAATCCCGGATTTTTGCAAGAATATTAACGCACTGCGCTAATGGTATGGCGTGCCAATACAGGCTGCCTGGTGTGCTTCACCGGATGGTCACAAGTAACTTTTTGTTGGTATTATATCTTGGAATGCACATGCGTGAATTAGCATTCTATTTAACAACTATTTACAGTAATATAGTGACAGTCATGAAAAAAACATTTTGAGAATTTCCACCCATTGCAAGTGGGTCTGGAACACATCTGCCGTCATAACTTGAGAACTTTTTAAAACTTGCCTCTGTTACCAAAGAAAGCCTCAAGTCTTACCTTCTGCAGCAGTCCAAGAGCTGCAATACCATCCCTGGAGTTTCTTGCCAATGCCACAGCCTCCAGGAGGCTGCGCAGGGCTTGGGTCAGGGGATTCATGGAAAGCGCCTGAGGGATGGCGTGAAGATGCTGTTCCAAGTCTGCCATGCACTTGTCATAGATTTGGGCAACATCATCTGTGGCCCAGGCTTGTTGCTGATTGCAAAGATAATTGCAAGAAACCATCACACTACTTTGTGATGTTAAGGAGTATTTTGTGCACATTTACTTGACAAAAGAAATACATACCTTCATTGGTTGAGCAAGGAAACCAGTTGGTTGAGAAAGATCATTACTGGGTAAGAAACCAGGAACATTCCTTGCAAACTCCT
This sequence comes from Hippocampus zosterae, assembly GCF_025434085.1. Classification (NCBI taxonomy): domain Eukaryota; kingdom Metazoa; phylum Chordata; class Actinopteri; order Syngnathiformes; family Syngnathidae; genus Hippocampus; species Hippocampus zosterae. Next base: position 21,863,892 of record NC_067453.1, read on the forward strand.
CATACACTGCTAGCTGCTTGGGGTCGACTCCTCCCACCTGAAAAACAAAGACATTGAACATGAATGGTGAGTTAGGTGGATGTATAACTAAATTACTATTAAAATGAAGTCATCAGTTGAACATTTACTTTTAGTCTTATCTGCTCTGGCATACGTTCGGCCTGGTAAGTCAGAACAACTGGATCACAGTAACGGCGTCCTTCTTGACGTGCATGCTTCCTCAACTCAAATTCCTAGATGACAAGGGATATACAAGTTGATTAGAAATAGAGTGCACCAAAGGTAAGCTCACTTTTTAATGAACCTACGGGAAGAAAAGTATGAAAACAAAGAAGGAAAAATTATGAAGGAAACAAAGAATAGTAAGTGATGGAGGAGACGAGAAATGTCTCAAAATAAGGCTGGACGGAGGAGCTGCCTCACACCAGGTTTTAAGGTCTCCATCATGTAAAAGAAACAAAAAAAAATTTAAACCATGACCCTTTGGTATTGAAACCATTTTTCAATGTACACTGTAGATATAATTAAAGCATTTTGAGTGTACACCCAAAATCCTTTGCATCCATCTACACTTTGCTGTGTAAACTTCTCATTTAATTTCATGGTAAAGCTATGTTTGAAACTTCATAAGAATTTGGAATGCGACTAAAAGTGTTTTGGGATCATATGTTTTGTAGCTATTTATAATTTAAAATATGCTTATGCAGTAGGAAAATGTACTCATTTTTAGGACATTTTAAATCATTTGCAGAAATTTGCGATCGGGCTCGTTCCCTTTGCTCCTGCAAATAGCAGGGCTCCGTTGTATACAAATTTTTGGCTCACCATGTATACACTGATAGGAAAAAAAGGTAGAATTAATTTGTGGTTGGTAGTAAGAAAAAAAAAACTTTAGGTCAAAGCCACAGATGCTTGAATGTGACATTCCCAACCCTTACCGTGGCAAGGCGCTTGTCCATTTCAGGGCCAGCCTTCTCTACCGCCGTCTTCTGAATAAAGCAACATGCTAGTTCACAGTTTTCCTGAGAAACCCTGGCTGCAGCCTCTTCCATCATTTCTCTCTGTTGGGGAGTTGGTGCCTGACGGAAGAAAAAAAAAAAACAAAAAACCCCAAAACAAAAAAAGTGGAACATTTGAGTACTTTGTCAAAGAAGGTAGGCTGAAGCAGCAGAACTAAGTTTACCCGCAGCGCAGCCGCAAAACTGTTCTTGAGATTAGCAGCAATGCTGACGAGCAGGGGCTCCCGGCAGGTGATCATGGCCATGCCAGCAGTCAGGTTCCTCATCATGTGATGGGCCGCCACACGCATGCGGGACTCCTCCGAATCTAGCGCGAAGTCCTTTCGAATAATTTGCTCGCATGTCGTCATTGCGATTTTGATAGAGCGGTCAACCACCGGGTGCACCAGCTCCTGGACGGCACGCTCAACTGATTGCCTCACACACTGCTTCAACTGAGGATGGGCTTGTAGAAGAGGGATCTAAAGAGAAAAAGAAAGTGAGGGAACATCAAGAAAATTAGTAGCAATTCCCTTAATCAACCTGGACTATAATATACAGGGTGATTGAGAATTAACTGCCCATTTTAAAATAAATATACTACAATGTAATGGAGAATTGAAATTACAACACCACAAAATATTCAAAAAACACAGATAAACATTCAAACACTCTCTCCAAAATACGGGGAGGAAAATGGAACCCCCCAACCCCGCTCAAAAAAATGGTGTGTGTGCTTGACCCAATTCAACCAATACTTACGTTGGCATTTATGTTAATGTGTGGTGCCAGGCCTGCCAGGGCATACACATTGATGTCGTGATAACTGAACTGTGGGGTGGGGGGCCCCGTGGTTGTGCAAGGAGCGGTGGTGGCAGCTGGAGTGGAGGGTGGCGCTGAAAACGGAACAAAGTCTCCTGTTGGTCACAAAAAAGTCTATTTAATATCAGGGAAAAAAATACAGGCAAACAGAAAACAGGTTTTACAATAACACATTAACTTGTGTTGAAATACAGATTGACCTGATGTGGAAACTGGGAGCATTTCGTCCGGAGGCTTTGCTTCTTTCTTTGGTGCCGACAGCTGCTCCTCAAGACTCTTAAGTTTGTCTTTGTCCTTCAACAGGTTCCCCGGCTTCAGGTCATTGATGTCCAGAGACAAGTTCTTACAAAGAACTTCAATCTCAAATTTCAGGTTAAGCTGCAATTAAACACAAACGTCATCCTGTCTTCAGTGTTTTCAGGTTAAGTGAGATGCTGCCAATTAATGTCAAGACAAAATATTAACATTGCAAAAAAACAGCCACATTTTTTCAAGCAGTTTTAAAAAAAATGTCCAAGACATTTGTACAATGATATTCAAGACTCAAAATGACTCAAATGTTTCTTTAGGCTTCCAATACCAGTAAAATTACCTTGAGGTCATGTTCCTGATGTAGCTCTGCAAGAACATTCATGATGGCCATGGTCCAAGGATTCTGGGGCCTGAAAACCTACAAGAGTGTAAACAAACCATAAAGTTGCAGGCCTGGGCTGCGATGATCTTTCTCAATCCATGATGTTTACCATGCTTCGTAGGCTGGACTCCAAAACTTTGGCCACAAAGGGAACCACATAAAGTAGCTCCTGTTGGCCTTTCACATAAGCTTCCAGTAGCAGCGACTTTATTTCCAGATCCTGGAAAAGTTATGGGAGGGAACATTGAGCCATTTCAAATAACTGCGGCAATGGGAATATAAAGTTATTTTAAAATCCAACTGAGCTATCAAGGGATCAAAGATGTTAACACATCTTACTGTGTAGAGAATAGGCTTGTTTTTGGCCAGTGTAATCATGCCCAGCCAGTGACCCAGGTTCTTCAGCAATGATCGATCAGAGAAATTGGCAGCAGCCTTGTCAGATGTCAACAAAACCTAAATGGAGAACAGGAGGTGGCTTATAGAGTAGGCAGCAAAACAGTATTTCCAGGAGAGATCCCACAAATATCCAACCTTAATGTTCCTGTACGTCTCTGTGAGGACCATTTTGACAAACTCGGGATTCTTGAGCGTGTCCAGAAAATTGGAGTAGAGACTATGGAAATTGGGCTCAATGCTGACACGCTTCATCACCAGATATTGAGACACCCACGGCATGAACTCTTCCTTCACAGTCTCTTTCAACTCCTCAACCTAATTAAAAGAGAGGATTATAACAGCTTCTTTTCATAGGCTGCATGGCAAGTTGATATTTTCATCCCATTTACCTTTTGTGTCATGTTTGACTGGGAAAGGTTATTGAAGATGAAAGCAATCTTCTCCTGGACATTGTCCAGGGGTTCTACAATCCTTTCCGTTTGGTCAGTGGCCACCAGTAGAGTGTCAATATTTGTAGTGTTTATGGAGGGCTGTGAGAAGGAATACAAGGTGCAGCTTAGTTTACCTTACAAATTTTGTAATGAAGATTCATGAGTTTTTCCAGAATATAGGCAAGGCCGAATTTTAAAGTCAGGCGACGCAAGTCTTGGTACACGACTGAGTGCCACAACTTTTAGGGCAGCACAGAGGTCTTTCAGGAAAAACAACGTAAGTGGATGTCCCTTTAGTTTAATATGTACAGGACCACATTTGCCACTTAAAATTCACGGTTTTCAAAAAACAGATAAGTATGATGGCATACTGTGTTTGAATGTGTTGCTGTTTTATGTGTGTGTGTGTGTGTGTATGTGTGTGTTAAGTAGGAGCCGTTTGAAGTTTTATAATGACCCTAGAATCCATGCTAATTTCTGTGACGTTTATCATGTTTGGCTTAAGATAGGGGGACTTTTGTCAGATAAAATTACGGTATATGGTTTGGTTGCACATTTTGGCGTTTGAAACTAAAGTTTAAAATGTTTTTTTTTACAGAAAACTTCAACCGGGAGTTTCAAAGAAACACCTTAATGCAAGCACGCTGTAGCTGTTATTTGAAGAATTGCGCGATTGAGTCTTATCACTTCCTCCAAATTACGTTACAGTCATCCCCCATTTCTTGACAGCGAGAGTAATGGGCAATGAATACTTTAAGGGTGTTTTATAAGTTTCTGTTTTTACAACTAAATGTGTTTAAAGCGTGGTGGGGGAGGGGGGTCACTTGTTCACTGTTCAAACTCACAGGCACATCCTTCTTGAAGCTGCTGGGTGTTGGCCTTGTGATGGTCGTGGTCTTTGCGGCCGTGGTTGTAGTCGTAGTGGTCGTGACAAGGGTACTCGTCTGCCCCGGTTGTGGTGCTTTTGGAACACCGGGCTGCTGTGTTTGGGCTTGAACCTGTGCCAGCGCTAGACTCCCTGGGGTGGTGATGGAGCCTTGCATCTTCACCGGGGGGTCCCGTGACTGTTGGCCATACTCAATATACTGCACACACAGGATATTGGAAGATGCAGAGCGTAGGATTTAATCTGTCAGTAGCCTCTCCCTGGAGACAATGCTAGGGCATCTAGTAGAGCTGAACGATTAGAAAATAATATTGAATTGCGACTTTTGGAAAAAGCCCGTGGGCTACTCATGCAGTCCTTAAAAGAAAAATGTGTCCTGGATGACGTCACTGATTTCAGGTTTTTAAAAGCGTGTGCATTCTGTCACTGTTCGCTATCCTACCTCCTAGTTTGCTGTTCATAGCCGGTCTCTGTCTGCTGAAAAGCGGTTCTAGACAGTCTTCTCTGAAAAAAGGTATTGTACAACATAACACTTTCTAGTGTTTGGATTAGTTACTTAAATGGGAGATTCTCCACCCTGGGAGGATAATGTTCACCCCTGCCAGCTAGCACGCACAATTCGTAGTAGCTTGAGCCTCAGAGCAATGCATTAGTTGTAGCAGCTTGGAACTGATGGGTGTGCATGAGCCATCACGAGGAGTACATGCCTCTTCTGACTGATGAGTTCGGAGTGTGTGAGAGAATAGTTGACACAATAGATCCTGGGTCGATAAGGAGTGCCACAAAATAATCATAATAATAAAAAAATAACATTAATGATTATGTGGTCACATGGTCTGGTATCGCGCTTTCAATCAAAAAATACGATTAATCGTTCAGCCCTAGTATCTGGACTTAAAAATGCTTTGAGCTAAATTAAGGAAACCTGGTTACCTCTTGTAAATGGTGGGGGAACTGCAAAAAATGGCCAATTGATGCAAGATGTTGACAATACTGGGGATAGTCCTTCAATCTAAAAATCACATGGGATTTAACAATTTTAGCCATACAGAAAAACACCTGTCTAATTAAGCATAAATGTCAATACCTGTTTTTGAATCGGTCTAGGGCAGCAATTCCAAAGTAATACATTTTGGATCCATACGGTTTTCTTAAGGCTTCAAGCACATATCTGAGTGCAAGCCCGAGAGCCATGTAGGTGACAAGACCCTTTTCAATTATGCCACCAAAAAGGCAGGCTGTGATGTGCAACTCCTTGTCTGGATATTGGGGGAAGAAGCGGTACTCCTCAAACAAGTTTCGAAGCATACAGTTGAACACTTCCCGTTCCCTCTTGATGGTGGAATCTTTGAATCGCTGCAGCATCTCTAGAACCTGGAGGATGATAGTTTTGCCGTGACATATCCATGTTAATCATTGCTGTTATAGTCCAGGCAAAAAAGTTACACCTCAACAGCCAGCATACTCGATGTATATAACGCACAATTCACAAGAGAATGCATTTGGCTACTTACTTCATCAACAGACATCGTCGGGTGAGGTGGGTGGTTGTAGATGCGCTGGAAGTAACTGTTGGCTTCATCATCTATCTCCTTGCTAAAGTGCTGGTTTGCCTCGGGCCAAACCTGAGAAAGATCGGCTGGGAGGAGAATTGTACAGACTTGAGACAATTTACAGGAGGGCAATGATTTCATACAAGCAAAGCGTAAGCCATGTAATTTTGTCTTGTCTGGAAAATCACATGTACAAAGGCGCATCATAATGAATTATAATATACCAATATATGATATTATGAAGTGTGGGTCTAGCACCACTCATGGTGCGCCAACACCTAGTGGTATGCAAAAGAGTCAGGAAACTTAATGTTTAAATAAAGTGCATACTTTACAGTGGCTTGAATTTTTCTTTTAATCCAGTACATTTGTTTAAAAATAAATAAATAAAATCCAGCCACACATGCAATCAGTCTCTTACTTCCATCTCAAAAACACCCGAGTCTGGCCCTCACTCTCTAACCCAGCTCCTAAAACACTTATCCATGCCACCATCTCCACCTCATCTCTTGACTGCAGTAAAAGTGTCCCGTTCGTCACCCTTGGTTTCTTGAAAAGCATCACTATAATTTGAAATTGTTAATAAGTTGTAGCTCCTTTTGCATGAATTTCTGTAAACTAAGTAGTCTACATTCTTAAATATTCAAATTTTGTGAGATCATCATTGTATTTTAAAATACTTTAACATCTATGCGTTTAATGAATCCAAATACCGATTTCACCTGTTGACTTGAACTACTGAATGAACTTTTCCGGTCTAATTTACTGAGATGCACCTGTACACTTACAGATTCACAAGGATTACAAAGTAAAATAACTAAAGTGGGGCTGTCAGCTGAAGCAGACAAGGAATGGAAGACTGGACTGTATTTCCTCTACAAAATATTTGAAAGGTTAAATGGCATTTCAGGGGCAGGGGTGACATGTCCAAAACATAAGACAGATTGTTCTTATATGACATTTGTCAACAAAATAATGGCCCTCTAAAATATAGGTTTGCAAATGCAGTAATAATGTGACAATTGCAGAGGAAATACAGTGCTGAGCAGCGCGGGGCGAGGCTCTCTCAGTCACACCACTACCACCGCCACTTACAGGCCTTCATCTTACTCTGCTGGAAGGTAGGTGGGTTCAGGCTCGGTGTGCTCATCTTTCTGGTGCTGAATGGATCAGTGCTTACTGCTGGCATTCCAAGACTAGAACCGATACCAGTCCCGATCCCTGAGCCTAAGGGACCTGGAAAGAAACAGAGATTTCATTTCATGATGTGCTCCAACTGTCAACCTAGTGGCGTTTAAAAATCAGAAATTTACTTCCATTGTTGATATTAAAGGAAAATGCTTTAAAAACCACAGTACCAGAGTCCATACCAGGGAGCTGCGAGGACAAGCTGCCAATACCACCAAATGGTGTGCTTGGATTGGTGTTTGAGAGAGGTGGAAATGCCTTTGCTGGCGACTGGGGATTGTTGAAAGCTGAACTAAGGGAGGTGGGGAAACCCTGCATGCTCTGAGTGTGGGAGGTGGCTGTGCCGCCCAGGTTCAAGGAGCCCATGCCAGTAAGCGGGTCCGTCTAATGGAAGCAAAAGAAGGAATGTTGGATTGAGAATGAGGCAGGAAGTTGTTCAGCTAATAGAGTATACTAGTTTTATTTCAAAAACAGTGTTTCCTTCGTTGCGTCACTGCGCGAGTTAAATTCCAAACCGACCTATGATAGGTGAAAATCTGTGATGGGAAATTTTTATTGGGGGGAAGGGGGAGGGCGACTTCGCCTTTAAAAGGACACTTATCTCTCACAACTTTAAAAGCCTGTGCAACGGCTGATATGCAGATTCTTGCGGGAAAAATTGCCGTGGAATTCTTATTCATCAACATATGCAGTGTTACAAGGAAATTGAGGCAGTATAATATGTCATTACTCGGTACGGATAGGTGACAAAGCAATTTTGTACAGTGTGATGGTTGTGCCACAGATGTACCCTATGTGTCAAAGTTAAGATACCTGAACAGGGGAAATAGCATCCTGGCTGCTAGTGCTGGGGGCCCGACCTTTAGGCATGACTCCAGGTGGTGGCTGCCGGGCTTTGTTCATCACGTTGCTGCAGTTGGCAACCATGGTCAGGATCGTTTCCGACAGTTCTTGCGAAACATTCCTGAGGGATAGGTAACAAAAATTTCAGTTGGAAATGTTGCACTAAAAAGAACCTTTTTAAGCAAAGTGCAAGCCCAAACACTGAACTACAGGAGGCCCTCACCCAGCACACGACTGAAGACAGGCCAGCATGGTGGCTAAGGTCTCTGGAGGCAACTGAGAACTTTTAGGCTGGTCCTTGTCTGGGGCCAAACCCCCCATAATGGATGGGCATCGCCTCTTAAGGAATGTGACGCAAGCTTGGATAAAAGGTTCCTGATTCAGGAAATAAAGAAACAAATAAATAATACTTCCATATAGATTCCAACTGGTGTGCTTGAGAAATTTTTATAGAGACATACCCCGTGCTCTCTAATTTTGTCAGTCAGCCATTTATCAAGTTTGAGGTATTCACGGCGAGAGGCAAGTGCAGCAAGGTCAATAACAAAGGCAAACGGAGTACCATTCAGCAGCATCGAGAGAGACTGCAGAACAAACAAAATCATACTGCATGTTGGTTAGGCATTACAAAACAATCACAAACATAACTGTCCATTAGCATTCCATTAAATAAAGGAAGCTTTTACATATTTATAGTATTATAATAAAAAACAAGCAATATTGTGACATATTCTGTTTCCATGCTTTTGGTGTGTTTTGACAAACCTTCAAGTCTTGGGCCACATCCAGGATGCGAGACAACTTGGCTTGGTCATACTGCTCACCTCTCATATACCACTCAGCCATTGAATGCATAATTAACTGACGGATGGAAGGAGACTGTCCCTGAAAAGAAAAAAAAGCAATCAGAGTTAGTACAATGTTTACAATAAATAAATAAAAGTGCAGCATTTTGTTCTGCCTCGAATACCCTCTTATTTCCTTGAACGCTGTGAGGGAGAAGAAGTCAAGCTAACCGCAGCAACAATTTGCCATTCTATTCATGGCAGTAACACGCCGCCAATGTGGTGAGAAGGCCAATTTCAAAATAATCATTAGCTTACCAAAAAATACGGACATCAATTCTTCAGTATGGTTTTATTTTGAGTTGTTCCCGGCAGCATTTCATTGCGGACAGGCCGACTTTACTCATCGTCCAAACTGTATTTGGGCAGTTTGTATTTATATCAGCGTCACAAACTGTTGCTACCGACGCCAACAACACATCGCCATCCTGAAATAATGTTCAATCACTGAATAAGGGTGCAAAGTTTAAGTGTATTTTATGCATATGGGTAGTGCAAAACGTTTTTTTATTGGTGTCAACAGCATGGATTTCCACCTACTGCATGTGGGTCTTAAACCTATCAACCAGCGATAGAGGTTCAGTGTATTCCAGACGAGCCGAAAGGATAAGGGACGAGAAGTATAACTATACATCTTGATTTGTGGACATCGGGTATCTGTAACAATAATTGACCAAGATACGTTTTATGACCAACCTGTCCATGCCAGGCATAGTGCAGGATGATAGCAGAGTTAGGGTGGTTGCCCAGAAAGATTGGCATCAGGGTAGAGATGAGCTCATGGCGCAGTGTATGCCAAGAGGTGGAGATCTGCAGCAATGCCATAACAAGCATATCCGGGCAGTGCTTGATGGGGAAGCTGAAGAGTTGCTTCACCTGCTCGTACTGGCCAACCTCTGATAGCCTCAGCAGGCTTTCCACCAAATCCAGACTTTTCCTATGATGAGTTCAGAAGTTTCAGGCACATGTGTGATATGCACCAAGTTTGTGGCTTGTGCGTTCCATGATATTAGGACACGTGTCTCAAAATGGACCAATTCCATACCACGTTGCAATCTCCCTGTTGTCATCCTCCGGTGGTGCTTTAAGGATGTCGATTGCTACTGTGTGGCAAGGGTACTCAGCGAAGCAGAACACTTCAGGGCTCATAAGAGAGTGCTGAATGAATGATAACTGGAAAACAACAACATAGGCGTTTAGAGATTGGTAGTCAATAATTTTACATGTTTAATATGATAGGATATGATAGATCCATTACGTCTGCAACAAATTATCCATATTGTGGTAGACTGGACATGTAAAACTACACAAGTTAACCTCGCTGTAATGTTACCTGTCCTTCTGCATGTTTCCATGGACGATATATGAGATCAACAGGAAAGACCTCCATGCCCAAACCCCGTTGAATGCCATACACCACTATGTGCAGGCCCTTACTGTCCCGGATTAGGAATCCTGCATGATCCAGTTCGTATGTCACCTCTTTGAAGTTCAAGTTTGGATTCTACAGGATTGACATGCTCAAAGTGAGTATTGGCTGGAGGTGAAACATTAATAACAGTCAGAAAAACAACAACCACTCATTATGTCAATAAATAGTCTTCATATTTGACTTGTCTGATTTTTATGCGTGCCATGCCAAGGGTCGGATGTGGCTAACACTGGCCCTAGAGCATGTCAAATACTGGGAACTCCTTTACTCGCACACTACGTCGCCATCCACAGGTGTTTAATCGCGTTAGTATGCACAATATCATCTTAATGCAAGAGTCGAGTGCTCAATTATTTGAATTAAGTTATGCCACGTTTTCGTTCAGCTTGAGTATGCCGCACGTGTGCGCATTCTTCTTCCATCGTTGGTATAAGCAGCTTCTTCTGCGTTGGTTTAACTGCTGCTTCTTAGTGTTTGGAGTTGGCTGCAAGCTGACTACGACATGCAAAATGCTAGTTGGAGTTAGATTTTTTTTTCTTTATCAAACATTTTATCGATGGGATTTTCTATTGATACTGATCCTGTGTCTGTCAGGATAGATTATATTGAACTATCACGCAACCCTATTAAAGGATATTGTACCGTTTCATGCATATTTGATTGCTAATCCATTTATTAGTTTTTCTAAATTCGATGACTGACGCTGTTATTAATCAATATAAAACCGCTAATTTAATGTTATGTACCTATATTCGAAGCATGGTATCTAAGAGTGGTGACTTACCACTTCCTTAACCACATCGATGAGCACCTCAACATTCCACGTGTGTGCTTGTGAGCCGTCATTCTTATCCTTCCCATCACTCCAGATGCCACTTCCAGGTGCAGAGATTGACTAAGAGAATAGAAATCGCGCTTGAACGGATAGAAATATTGTGGAGGCAAAATGCATACAACCAACTGACTCACCTGTAGGGGGATACCATCAGTTAGGCCAGAGTGGGTACGAGCCATCATGCCCAGGACCCTGGCTACCTGGCTGGCTGTCACCTCCCTCACCCCATACTGGAGGATTATGTTTCTGCACTCGTCCAGACTGAGTAGAAAGGACAAACGGATCAGTACTGACAACAAAGGGGAGCACACAACTTTGGTACCAACTCAAGCCGAGAGCATAAATACCTGGCACAGAAGCCATAGCCTACTTCCTGCATGAATTCTGCAAGAGAACTCTCCATTATGGTCTTGGCTAACTCCCCGGAGTCAGGCAGGATCCTATCCATGAGAATGTCCCGTTTTTCAGGGTACAACAGTGGTGCAAGCACCACAGGGCAGCGCTCCTGCGGGAAATCTGAAACAAAGAAGACAGTCAATATTACCATCCCCAGTGGCGGGCCTTCTCTGTTAGCCTAAACACTATCGGAAGCACAACAGCCTTAAACTTGTTTCATAATATTTTAAAAGTATTCCCGGAAGTTTGTTATCTTCACTTTGCATTATTTTTCTTGGATGCACATTTTACTTGCCAGTCAGATTTCAGCATATATATATATATATATATATATATATATATATATATATATATATATATATATATATATATATATATATATATATATATATATATACTGCCACATCACTCCCAATCTCATATGTCCAAGGCCTTCAGAATAAGTAGTGCAATAGACATTCACAGAGGAACGCTCTCTAAACTATCAGATTTCAAATTTTACGACACGAACCCACAGCGCTGACTCTCAATGTCTAAAACTTTCAAGCCAAAATTTAGCTAGTAAAATACTTTGTGGTAGGGGTGTTTTTTAAGACGATTCACTACACATCTCAATGCATGGAGTGAGATACGATCCAAAAATGGTTGATTTTAAAGTGGAACGATTCGGCTCAATTCAGTGGAATTAGAATTTGATATGTTACAAGTCAGTCAGAGTGTATGATGCAGTAAGTTTCTTATCGGTATTTTACAATATGAATGAATTTGTCAATTGGTTAATGTAGATGTGGCATTTCTTTCCAAGTTATAGCTCTCACAAAAAGACGATTCGATAAGTTACTCGATTTATATATCCAAGTGGAACGATGATTTGATGCACCCATCTTTTAAATCAAAGCTGTATTTTTCAGATTCAACTATTTTGTTACATCCCTATTCAGTAGCAATTGGGACATTAATACATGCAATAAACAGTATCTCTTGAAAGATGTACATAAAATATATATTTCTGTCATTGTATTCTATAAACTGATACTGAACTATTCCAAATGATGTGTGTGCCAGATACGTGCTGCAAAACCGACTTGTACTGATGAGTTCTATCAATGCAATGACAAAGTGATGTATCAAGAGGTGGGCTGCCGGATAAATCCCCACTGAAGGCCCAGGTACCAAACGCAAGGCCCATCACTGACCATTTAAACGAAAATTATATAAATTTCAAGCGACATATATTTAATGGTTGACATCTGAACTTTGAGGACCTGTCCCAGATCGCAGGATTCAACCTACCTCGGCAAAGTGTCTTCAAGAAGGCGTCAATCTGCTCCTGTCCGACCCCACTGGCTCCCTTCTGGCCAAACAACAAATGGGAGAGCAGCAGGTGCAAGACCTCGATCGCGATGTCCTGGAAGCCACCTTCTTGATTTCCGCCGAGATCTGCGTCAATGTATGACCGCAAGAGGTCGGGAAGCTTCTGCTTTATGAATTGTGCAGCTGTGGAAGTTTAAGAAAAAAAGTCAGGACACAAATGTGATTTTTTTTTTAAATGTTTTTTTAAAGAAGCACTTTTAAATCAAGCTCTAGCGAGAACTGCTTACCAAATCCCCGGAGGTCAGTGTTGCAGGAGTTGAGCAGTGCAAGGCCAAATATCACCTAGAATGTAAATGATTGCAAGGAACTTCCAAAAAGCACATTCACCCATTTCGGAATACTGTACATTTTTTGACTTATTATTTTGGCCCACTAACTGCAGCAGTAGGATTGAGTGGCTTACCTCTTGAACCTTGCTGAGCTTAAGAACTTTACTCAGCTGAGTGAATAAGTGGGCAGATGGTTTCAAACTCTGAAATAAAACTCATGTCAATTTCTCATTTACTACTGAATATGACAGGAAAAATTGCTGTATACAAACTATACAAACACTTTGCACTGTTTATGTATATTAATGTCATTTCAGGTGGAGTTACGTCAAAAACTGCTCCATACCTTTTGGTAGTGCAGGGGATTGTCGATGGCGTAGCACAGAGTCGAGATAAAGTTGGGCTTTGATATCAGTGACACACACTCCTGGATCAGAAACTGTGTCTTGGCCAAGTTGGAAATACAACATGCCGGGGAGGAAACCGCAAAGAGAATAAAGGCATATGAAGGACAACGAAGGGAAAGGTGTCAAAAGAATCAATGGGATGGTAAAAAGTAGTCTGCACAACATATTCTATACCCATAGCCACAATCTGCACAAAGTGTGTGAAAGGAGAATGAATTAAGGGTGATGTCATTAGCCCTAAAAAGACTATTTTAACAGTCAGTCAGATGTATCTTGGAAAAAAATTATTGCGAAATCTATGCTAACCATGTATGCTAAAAGTTTTATGTTGAGAGGGAAGAAATTTCATCTGTGCTGTATGTTATACATACTACTTACAGCACATTTGACAATAAAGTTGTATTCAATTCAATTAAATTCAAAGTCATAATCAAATACTGTTCCACCAGATGACAGAAATGTAATCTGTATATCCACTTTTTTATGAATCGTCTTGCTCAGTGGTGTGCCGTGAATTTTTTCAGATGCAAAATGTGTCTTGGCTCAATTAAGGTTGGGACACACTGCTTCATGGCAACTGGAATCACTTTTCAGACACCGTCTTGCAAATGATTGGCTGCATTGATAGATTTAGTGGACCCCTATTGTGGATGGAAGCATACCATACCAACAGGGATCCCAAAGTAATTGCGGACTACTTCATGAAGACAGTGATGTGTGTCGGAAGCTGTCCACAGCATTACACACATTTATTAACATTTACATTTCAAACTCCTGATACTCCTATCAATGTGATCTTGGTGTGCCAAAATAATAGTGTTTCATTTAACTATTGCAATATTTCCACTTCGAAATTGAAAAAGTGACTTGTAAGAGCCCCATTTGATATTTCCAAGATCATAACTTTAATTTTGTACTATATATTTTTTATTCTTTTGAGAAAAAATAAAAAAATAAAAACTCTACTTTGCAATATTTAGTGTCAGTCTGACATAAATAGGGAAAATTCAATGGTTTCAGATTTTTTTTAATTACCTGGTGAAAATCCTTGCCGCTGCTTTTACCATCGCCACTAAAATCCACATGTGAGAAAAGACAGCGAAGTAGATGCCTGTCTGCCTCAGGACCGTGACGATTTACAATCTGGAAAAAGGCCCAGCGATTTATTAACGCTAAACCTTCAGAGACTACATGCTTGTTGATGTCAAAGTATTTATTTTAAAAACACTCACATGCTGTATTTCTTGCTGGCTGGCTCTGTAGTTTTTCTTTGTCAAATTGTCCACCAGATAGCTGATTTGAGACAAAGCCAGCGAGAGCGAGTCAAGATTCATTGCTGGTTGGGGCGGAAGCAGGCGGCCGAGCACGGCGCAAAATCACCATTATTCCCCTTTAGTCACTTCAGTGATAGGTTACTTTTTCTCCCCCCCCCCCCAAAAGGTGTTTAAAAAATTGTGACGTCCAAATGAGGTTTTTGTCAGTGGCTCCCGGTCCCAAGTAGAGTCTTTCAGTTTAAAATAAGGTTCAGCATCTGCAAGGAAGAGATTTAAAAATTAATAATGAGGCTATAACATATGCAATATAAAACAAGTATGTTTATGAATTCTCCATTGCTTCAATACTGGTCAATAGGTGCAAAGTAAAAACTCCAGATTTGTAATTTTTCTGAATGACAGAAAACCAATTTGCTGCAAAACACAACTATTCACATTCAATCGGGTATTTTCATGCTCTTTCTGTAATGCCATAAAATGCCCCCCAAAGGTGCCATTCGCGGAGCAGCAGCTAGCCTTGGCCTCCGGCTGTTAGCTGGTTGATTGACAGTGAACAGACATGTGACGAACGGTTCTAGTAGAGGAAGACAGGTAAACGCTCTTGTGGGGGCGACATCAGAGAGAGCAGGGTAATAACATTCACGATGATGCTGAGAAAGGTCCGGATTAATTTAGGAAATAATGGAAGTCAACAGCTGATCAGTTGCTAACGGGTAGTTGCTTTACATAAAGTACAGTGACCAACTGAGGCAACGCAGTCATTTACATTTAAAAATTAGATGATCCATGTATCCCTGAGTAAATGCCATAATATGGGTAAAAGGAATTTAAAATGGGTATTGTGACAGTCTGACAAGTGCCCTTCTAGTTGTGATGCATTTTCCCCACTACACCAAATTATCAGTAAACTATTCATTTCCACCGGTAATGTTTACAGAAGGGTATGAAATGATCAACATTTGGATGGGTAGATTAGGGCTCAAATTATCATGATAGGCAATTACAATTTTTTTTCAGGGAGAGGCAGGCCTTATTGGCAAAGAGATTACTTTTCTAAAGGGATCTTGGGCCGAAACAGCCACCAATAGCGTGTATTTACCAACTCCTTGTCATGCCAAAATAGACAGGCTTTTTGAGGCCTTTGGGCATGACAGCTGAAATTGTTCCATTTAGCAGATTTCAACGTACATTAATGTGACATTTAACAGGTCTACGACACAATCTACGAAACAAAGTTTGGTGGCCATCTAATTCAGCACGGGAACTAAACCCCCAAAACGAGGCTGTAGATTGTTCACACTAGGCCTCGGTTGAGCTAAAACAAGAGGCAGAATCGACAGCTCCTTCCAGATAACACACCTCTATTTTTCCCATAATTAAAAGGTACACAGCAAACAAAAAACATACAAACGTTCACATAATAGACAGGTGGAGACGCTATCCCGCACAGGGACAAAAACAAACAAAAAACAGAAAAACACCACAATGAAACAAAGGACAAGTGCATGGAGGGAGCAAATGCTCCGCGAGCCATAAACAAGCAATCGAAATGCTGCTGTAATTGATTATCCAAGTGCCCAATTGGCGTCCTAATTTCATACATATGATATAAATTCGAGACGGTTGACTGCTCAATTCAACATTTAATCGAGATTTCTAGAAGTTGGGTTTGTTTCCTAGCGTCGTGTATTGAGCATATCTAGCAGCGAAGCTAACAGCATATTATAACGTGACCTGACTTTTAGCCGATTACCTTTAACATAATGAGCTCGTTTAACTAATTTAGCAGTATAAAACAGCGACAAGAACGGCCACCGACATTTAAAAAGCCAATTAATGCTGTACATATAGGAAAGTGTTGAGTAAAGCACAGTCCAGCGGTCCTTCACGCTACTATATTGAAGCTAACCGTGCTAGTATCCAAGGCCCAAAACAGGGTTAGCATTGTTTGCCGCAAAGTTTTGATAAAATAACTCTTTAATATACAACTGTACAATCTGGGATCTTATTCGTAATTAGGTAAAGAAAACCTGACTAATACAATGGCAGTTAACTATAGAAACAATCCCTATGGATTGGCATACGATAGCATTAGCCTTGTTAGCTCATCTCCAACGAGACCCGTCTAGTCTACGGAACTGCAATCACTTGAGATGCAAGCATCTCGTATCCAACAAATGTATGCTACCTCGACTCTAATTGCACTAAATATTAAAGCGGAGTTTGTATAAGGTACAGGTGCATCACATACGGAAATTAAACACGAGCAACTGTCAACCTCAGCAATTTGATCGTTTTGATCATTTATGACAGCTGGTTCCAGTAAATAGTCCATCCCCGACGCTGGTGGCTAACCACCGTCCTGTTGATTTCAAATCGCTCCAGTACGCGTTAAAATCAACCTGAACCAGCGCGAGAAAGGACCTGTCAGGAGGCATTTATTCCAAATCTCACCGTGCTTCGACGAGGGTGATTCAGTAGTTCATTCCTCCTTCGTTCTCTCCAAACAAACTTGGGCGAAATGGAAGAGGATCGCGGCGCCTTCAAGTGCAGTTTGATTTTCAAAATAAAATGGCGACTGTCACCGTCGCGGCGCGCTCTCGACGCAAGAAGAGTGCGCGAGCGTAAGCGTGCGTGCGCGCGCCAGACAAGCAAGAGTGCTGCGCTCCTTGCGCGTTCACCTGTAAGTGCGGCAACATTTGTTTTCAGTATCATCGATAGATAGATAGATAGATAGATAGATAGATAGATAGATAGATAGATAGATAGATAGATAGATAGATAGATAGATAGATAGATAGATAGATAGATAGATAGATAGATAGATAGATAGATAGATAGATAGATAGATAGATAGATAGATAGATAGATAGATAGATAGATAGATAGATAGATAGATAGATAGATAGATAGATAGATAGATAGATAGATAGATAGATAGATAACCTGTAGGTCGGTTGGTCAGTAGCCCTAACCCTGGAAAGAAAGGAACCATGCGAATAACATGGTTGTATTTCATCACCCTTTTGGTGCCAGGACTACAAATCAATGGCGCAGATGTGAAAGCATCACTGGCTAAGTTAACCATGTTGGGACTGTGGCCTTTACTTGAAAGTCGCTCTGGAGGTTCAAGATTTTTTGGAATGAGACAAGTAACAAAAATTTGTCTTAGTTGTTTAATTTCACACTTGGTGGGTTGTCAGGCACTCCAGTAAACAAAACCAACTGTGGTACCTTGATTTCTCAGTTTAATTCATTCCATGACCAAGCTGATACCTTAATCTGAAGCTACCACTATTTATATACAAACAATGAAAATACATTTTCCAAAATATGACCCCTTGAAGTATTGACAGTTCCTTCCATGTATTTCAATGGATCTTTTTGTCTGCAGCACTCTGAAGATTATGTGGATCAAATAGAGTATTATCAGTGTCAGTGAACGCATAATCTTCATGAATGTGTCCATGTTAATTTACCTGGAGCTGATGATGCTCGCTCAGCAGTCGATCGTACTCCTTGGCCAGACCTTTGGTCTGACTTTTCATGGTCTCCACTTCAGCATGGGATTTGTGAACAGCTGCACACACAAGCAGGACTTCAAATGAGTTACTTTGGGGTGTTCCACCCTCCTCTGTGGCATTTCAGCTTTTATTCAGCATTTTCTTTCCATTTCTACCCCGCCTACTGCCTGAAACAGCTTGTATAGACTCCAGCATGCCTGCAACCCTCGTGAGGATAAGCGGTTTGGATAATGGATGGATGAATTGGAAAACTCGATTTCATTTCAATGTGTCGTTTGAGGTTTGGACCGCTGCATATGGCTGCCTCTACAAACACTAACACGACCGTTTCCATCAGGTAAGTTGATTGCTTCCCTTATGTTTTAATTAATTGTATGTTCTAACATATTCAACATCAAACCTGTAACATGTCATTTTTGGCAATACTCCATGGTAAACATTTTGTGCTACTCGGTTCACTTCGCTATCAAAGCTGTGGGAACAAGTTGTTCTGAATGTGTCTCTAAGAGGCTAGCATGAATAATCACCCTCTTGTGCCATCTTCAGCTGATTGGACAGGCTCTCGACTTCAAGCTTCAACTGATGATTCTTTTCTGAAATGACTTTTTCCTCACCTAAGAGAGTCTAAGGATCAATGGTTACATTTACCAAAGTCACACGTTACAATATAAAGTGCTGTCATGAGGCGATGATTTTTTCTGACTTGTTTGAGTGCACGGTTGTCCTCTTGATGTTGGTTGGCGGCTTTGGCAGCGTTCTCCATCTGCGCTTGAAGAGCTGCATTATTCTCTGTCGCGACAGCCACCTGTTTGAGCACGATGATAAACCGCCGCATGACACTGTAACATGAAATACATAGAAATTTCAAATGAAGAGATTGGGGGGGGGGGGGTATCCCACTAGATTGTTGTATTATGGCGAGTGAATGAAGCGCTCATAAGCCACTTCCGCAGACACATTTTTCTGCATGTAAATCTTCTTCAGCTGCTATCAGAAGATGAGCGCACGGTTAAGCTGCTTTGCAAAATTATATTACCTTTGCATTGGGAATGATATACAATACTAACAGCCACAGGAAGAGCGAGAAGCCCGAGATGTAGAGGTTCCTCTGAGCTCTGAAGAGCTTCATGTGAAGGTGGTCGAAGAGATTGGAGTTCACATTCACCTCTTGTATGGATTCAGGGCTTGAGTACTTGTGCACCTCACGAGCTGCATCTGAGGGTGGCAGAGGTGGCAAAAGTATTCTACTCACACTCTGTAGTAAAACTGAAGTTGAAGTCACAAGAAAAGTATCGAATGGACCAGTTTTGATGTCTTAACACCATTACATTAGCAAAGTGCTTGTGCTGAAAAGAAATAAATAAATCCGTGACACGCTATCAAAATTACGTGTTCCCATATTCTTCCTCTAGTAATGTGAAGTGACACATGAAATAAATAAATAAACAGCTAAATTAGTCAATGATAAAGTGGGGGGAAAAAACATTTACCGGTACATAAGCGTGTGTGTGTGTGTGTGTGTGTGTGTGGGTATGTGTGTGAGTGTGCATTTCTCAACTCTCTGTGATTTTAGCCCTCTCTGTCCTCCAAAATGGGTTGAAAAAGTTAAAAGAGTATTTTGACAAAGTAATGAGGGCAAAGTAACATTGCCCACTGTGTATTCAAATGCAAGGTGTTCGAGTAAAAAGTCATCAGAACATTACTCAAGTACAGATACCAGAAAAATCTACTGGTGGAGTAACAAAGAACAGTGCACTTGGTTACTTTCCTTGATCGGAAAGTGGGCAAGTCTCAATCAATACTACGTTCAATAGCAATACATTGGTAGCTTGGACCAGTTTGCAGTAACAGTGGCTCACCGAGGAAAAGAACAATGAGAACCATGATCATGGTGAAGAAACACTTGTTCCAGTAAGGGGATAACCACGTCCATATTTTCCAACTGAAAACCAAGCGCCATCTGCAAAAACAGGACATCAATTTTATATCGACTGCAACAGGTCCAATCTTTATAGTGTGACCTATAACTGGGTTTAAAATTAACCAGTTACATTCAAACTCAGGGTAAACAGGAGTCAGCACACGCAGATCACCATTTAAAGTGCCCCTGAGGAAGAATATTCAGTTGTCATTTGACTTGGCTGTCATCAATTGCTACAAGGCTGTGGGACATTATTTGAAGAAAATGAATACATTTTTGGACCAATATATGTATAATTTCCTTTTGCCCACCTGTTGATCGCTTAGAGCACACCGATATGGGTTGGCAATAACTGTACTACAACTCATGTTTATTCCAAATATTCACTTTTGCGCTACTGTATATACTCCACCTCTGTGCTGATATGAATGGGACACACAAAATGAGATTGATGGCTATCTCTGCATAGAGAAAGAAGGCCACTGCCGTCCACTGAAGAGTCATCCTGCTCTGCTTCCTAGGTCAGAGGTAGACAGGAGGGCCACTTTTCTATTTGGATCAAGAAGCAAAAAAACAGCTTTGCAAGGTAACCAAGTGGGTACATGCAAGACAGGGTGTTGAGGAAAAAGTAAACGGATGATGTCGGGCTTTGATGGGGACGTAACGTGAGAATGTTTTACTTTTTAATGGCTTGTACACAAATAGCTGAGTGTCCAGTCTGCCATTGCATCAAGTATGAGTTACTCTACCAATGACATAATCAGTTAGGCTGGGAGCGTGCAAGGGGCAAGGAGGGGATATAGTCCCGCCAGAAATCTCT
Source organism: Hippocampus zosterae (assembly GCF_025434085.1). Taxonomy (NCBI): domain Eukaryota; kingdom Metazoa; phylum Chordata; class Actinopteri; order Syngnathiformes; family Syngnathidae; genus Hippocampus; species Hippocampus zosterae. The sequence continues at coordinate 21,884,743 of NC_067453.1, forward strand.
CTCGCCCTCCCTCCCAGCAATTTATTTACAAGTTCCAATACAATTCCTGTTTCCGTGTTTGTGCTGTAGCTGTCCCTCACGTCTGTTTGTGAGGGTCCTGCCTCTCCCTTTATGACACTGACTGTTGGTTTGTAATTAAGGAATATTCCATACTCTGATATAACTGTCAATGCCTGTAATCACAAATTGTGCCCAAAGACACATATCTTGATGACTAGCCTGGTTCTTTCTTCATTACAGTATAAAGAGTCAATTTCACCTGAGCTATTACGGACAATTTACCTTTTAGAAAGATAATACTGATTTCACAGAGCTCTTACTGTGTGTGTGCAGTCATAACTACAAGCACTAACAAATCAAATCAAATATAAATCAAAACCTCTCATTTATCAAAGTAGAATTTTTGAGTCCGTGATTGTATTGGCTTTTTGTGTATTATGCAGGTGTACCTAAAACATTGTCCACTGTTACTGTTGTCGTAGATGGCAAGAAGCACAATTTTCTATTTATAGGCTTTTTCTCACTCGCCCACCAGCGTTTAATTTCATAACTCCAAAAGCAAGAATGATATATACTGTATCTTGTGATCAATTTTGATTAAACAAAGCAAGCTATAAGTATAGTTTATAGAAAATTTGACTTACCAGAAGTTGTGTGAGCACAGCACATCCAGAAAGGTCCATGCACACACACTCACACACATATATGCACACACAACAGCTGCATTTGTGCTACACGACAGGCTCATATGTCAATCACTTTAGGAGCACAAAACAGTTGCCCACGGCATCATGAATTGATCATTGGTCAATTAAAATTATTTTCTTTTACAGTACATATTTTGAATATGTGTTTGTATTCGACTCTTACATGTCACGGTTAAGCACAAAAAGAGCAATGTGAACTTAGGCCTTTTTTGCATTATATTGTGAAATGACATACAGTATTTGCAAAAATAATAATGCTCATTTCCCCCAATACTGAAAGAGATATTAGTTAATAACAATAGCAATATGTTCGATGGCACTAAATTGCAAAACTCAACAAACACACACACGCACGCACGCACACACACACGTACTTGTGCTCGGCATGTCATTTACTGTTTTGTGAATAGGGGAAATGAGGACCACAGCGACATCGAGTGGTCAAGAGACGAAATTACATAAAGACGCTAACCTTTTCAGCCACCATTAACATTCGCGGAAGTAATCGAGCCAATGGTTTGATCCAGACGGGGGGAGGAAAACATCGACCCTCGCGTGGATAACGGGATCTTAAACATGGATGACGAATGGGAAGACGAGGTAGGTGCTATTATCAATGTATATACATGCTTTTGGACTATCCAAACATGAGTGCTTTGTGGCCAACATATTAGATTTTGAAGGCGTTTTACGACACGTGCATGAGTTTTGTCCGCGAAGTGCATGTTCAGTTATTGGTTAACATGCGGCTGTTTTTTGCGCTTATTTGACATATTGAAACAAATACACATAAACACCTAAATGAGGAAGGGGGCAAATACTTTTTCACAGGACCGTAGATTAGTCCTTTTTGATATATGATAATATGTATGTATGTATGTATGTATGTGTGTCCAGGAGCAGCTCGTTGTTGTCGAACTCTCTGGAATCATAAATAATGATGCTATGTTCAAGTCTTGGGGGACCTGCAAAATACTGGTAAGTTTTGACTGTTGTGGTGTTTTACGACGACATTAAAACAACAACAACAACAAAAAAAAGTTGTTGTCCATCAATAGGATTGTTAAAAGCAGAATCTTATTTGCATTTGTCTGAAAGGATATTGACAGTGAGCAGCCAATGATGCAAGTGGGGCAGTATGTGTTTGCAGGAGAATATGAAGGTAAGGCTCTTCACTAATGTGGGAAACAAATGAGTCAGAGAGACACTGAGAATAGCGGAAACAAGTCTTTGAAGAGGAAAAAAAAAACACACCTGTGTTATTTGGCAAAGAGGATAGGTAACATATGCAACCAAATGGATCAAGAAAAAACACTCGAATACACCAATTAGTCTTTTTGTAGATCTTCACACCTTACTAGACAGTGCCAGATTGTAATCAGAAAAATGGGAGTCATCTTGTAGTCAGATAAATGCAGGTGTTACTTTGCTCTTCACTGAGGTCAGGGTCACTACTGAAATCAGTTATTCCACTCACAAGCAAATAAAACTGTCCCTTCAGGTTATTGCTAATGTAAAATGCACATCGCAAAGCGTATATAATAAGAAATCATAATGTATTTGCTCTTATTTAATGATACTACTGATCACTTTCCCTTTCAAGATGCCCTGGGAACATGCGTTCTTTTTGAGGAGGGACCAGGCAAAGGTAACGCCTCCACACACCACATCTTCTCGAAAGGGTTACTGGCGCTGCTTTTGTCACAGTTATGCTTGAGCATCGTGTTTGTCTGTGTCTACAGGAAAAGAAGGCAGTGTATCTGAGCTCAAATACAAGTGTCACACGGTGAAGAAACTCATGATGCAACGGGTCTTCCTCAGTGAGAAGAAAGAAAATGAAAGCGATGCAGGTAAGAGTTAGCTCTCCTGTCTGGTTTCACACGAATCACACGAGTATACTCTAAACCAGTGACTCAACCATTGTGGCGTATCAATTTTGTGTGGTAAGAGATCACCAGGTCTGTAGCAAGGAATTATCATTTTTTTCACTTAATTGATATTCAAATGATTATTTACTACAAATTATATATCTCCTACGTTGTACTAACTTTTTGGGGGGGGGCGGTGGGTCCTTTGCGCCAGCTGGCGAAGGCGATAAGCAGGACGACACAGTCTGTCAGTCGAGTGAAGAAACAAAAAAGGAGGATGAAGACCTGGCAGCGGGATGAGATGAAGAAGCTGTCAATCATCCAAGTGATTAAAAGACCTCTGTTCTTGAACTTAAGAAATTAATGTTAAAAATAGAGTCAGTATCGTGTGAATCTGTCGGAGAGTTTAATTTAGTGTATTTGGTCATGTAATATTCCAGAACTCAATAGTCATTACAAACGCTTACTGATGGATCAAACAAAGACCAAAAGGAGTAGATTGAAGTCAAGGCTTCCATTGTACACATCCTGCACACTGTGCCGGATTTTTGGTGTGTCTTTATGTTTGTTTGGTTTTCCTACTAAGTTGACAGTTGAGGGACTATGGTTGAATAAGAAGTTGGTACAAGTCATAGTGTGCCTTTGGTGTTCTCAACAGACTCACTCAGTTATCTTGAAAATGTAACGGAATAATGATAACTGATTAGAAGTAGCCAAACATTTGCATACCTCCCAGTACACCAGTCTCTTTTAATGCGTTTCCTTCATTTTATACATTTTTTCCCCATTGGATGTACTTAAATTTGCCATGTCCTGCATACTGCTCTGCCACCTACAGTATATGTTACGTGGTTAAATGAAACTGAATCTTTATTTGAAGTTATTTAATAAACCATTCATTTTGATAATAGATTTTCATTATCATACTGAACACTTTGCATCTGTCCTTGTTTATTTGGGGCAACAGCCCCTTAAAGAACTATTTTAATGTGTTTGAGGACATTACGACTAGCATTTTCCTTTTTCGCTGGAGGCTATAATGGTGGATCCCTGGAAAATATTTACACCAGGGGTGCCCATTAGGTAGATCCTGATCTACCGGTAGATCTAAGACAGGTCTCAAGTAGATCCGAGGCGTGTCGAGGAGAAAAAAAACAAAACAAAACAACCATTTGTGTCTCTTTGTACATGATAGTAATATATATTTTTTGTGTTAATGTACGTTGCACCCTAATCATCCTATCAGTCTCATTTTCACACAAAAAAATAAAATAAAAAATAAAATAAAGCAGGTATATCTTGAATTTACGGTGGCGCGTAAGTTGTTTGCGCTCAACAGTCTGCAATTGCAGCTTGTAATCAGAGCTGTTGCGCTCTATCTTTTATCGTCATTATTCTCATTCAGAGTTTGCTTCGTGTACAATTCACCGAGGGCATGGGCAAAGAATAGGAATCTAGGAGGGCCCAGGGAAGCACTTTAAAACTGTACGTGTGAGCTAAGATAGTTAACAGGCTGCAAAAGTGTATCGCATGCCTCAGTTTCAGGCTGTTTCTCATCATGGCGTGCATGTGTGCGTGTGTGTGCGTGCCGGTAAGGGTAGATCCCGGGAGGTTAGTTGATCGAAAAGTAGATCTTCGGTCCAAAAAGTTTGGGCACCCCTGATTTACACAATGTTTTAGAATTTTCATCATATGACTCAGGTTGGATGTTTTCAAGCTTAACATATCCACTGTCACAGTTAAATATTGACATCAAGAAGAAATCTGAAATATATTTGTTGATAATTGAACCTTTCACATATATTTGTAATTTGTCATTAATCACAAGTATTTCCACAGAAAATATGAAAATAGCCAAAGTGGTTCTATTCTTCAAGAAAAGGAAATAATGATTTTACATTTCGCACCCAACCATTACAATCAAGAGTTCTCCAAAATCTTAAACGTCATTTAATGAGCATTTTTCACGTTCCACTTGTAGGTACAGTAGTTGGAAATCATTTTGAATGAGAGGATAACGTTGTCTTTGAGGACGTGGCGGTTTTCGGCCAATCCAATCACCAATGCTCATAAGATATGGACCAATGAGGGAGCGACATGCCGCCTGCGACCTCGCAATGCCATTGGCCAGTCGGCGCTCGACCAGCGGAAGTGGACGGGTGTGTTTCCTGGAGTTGAGTCGACAGCCACATCGACGAAGTTGTCTGGAAGACATCGGTAAGTGTGCTTGGAGTAAATTCGGGCTTTAAACACAAATGTTGAAATCAAACGTCGCTAGTAATGTTTGTATGACTGATATACAATCTTGAAATTAAATTAACATTAGACGTTGTAAGATTTGTGAAGAAAAATTGTTGCGCTAAGCTAGCCGGTGGATTGTAGCACTAAGTCAGTTTTGAACATAACCCTCACGCTTTCCTGAACGGAATCGTGTTCCCTTATTCACTAGTATGTGTTTTTCAGGTTTTGCCACCTGTTCTGATGTGTTATTATTATTATCATTATCAAAGCGTTATCCCGCCGGACGTAATCTATATAAAAGACAAATAGCTATACTGCCCTTATTTGTAACTTGATAGTGCCAGTCTTCTGCATTGGCGACTCGAAAACAAATGTGAAATTCTGAACCTAGCATATTTTTGATGATATTTGCTGTGTTTGTTGATGGTGATGGCCCAGTAGTTCCTTAAATATAAGGGTTGAAAGTAAGGTGGCCATACCCCTTTTTGCAGAATGTCAACATTCAGCATAGAGTAGCTCCCAAACCCCTGCTCCGATTGACCTAAAATCTGATATTTACTTTTGTGTCATCACTATCAACAAGTACAGTAAGTTGAATTAATGACTTCATCAAAAACCGCTTGGTGAAACGTGCAGTGATTTGGCACAGAATGAAGTAGCTCAAAGTGTCGTGGGATGCCCATTCGAAGCGGAGAGCTGTGATTGAATTTCTTTTCCTTTTTGGATCCACTTTTGGAGTCAGGCTCAAAGTGATGAAGCAATGTCTTATACCTCATGTACCTCAAGTCACTATACCTGAGGCTCCAAACAAGCTTTAAAATTGGCATCAAACACATCTACTCCTGCAAAAAAAAAAAAACTATTTATCAATGCTATGAATTCAAGATGTTAAATATTTCCAATTAGGAAGTGTTTCACAGTGTCATCAGGACACACCCTTGCCACTTGTCTTTTCCTTCCCATGCTTACAATGGAACATAATACACCACTTCACCCTCTCCAGGTGCATCTACTTTGGCTAGATGGAGCTGCGGCCGTTTTTAATGTGCTTTGCCCTCTGCGTGGTGTACGCCACCAGCAAGCCCATGGAGAAGAAAGACCGCGTCCACCATGATGACCCTCTCAGCAACAGGGAGCATGACGACACCGCGAACTTTGACTATGATCATGAAGCCTTCCTGGGCCAGGAGGAGGCCAAGACCTTCGACCAGCTCACTCCTGAGGAGAGCAAGGAGCGACTCGGGTAAGGTTTTTCTCATAATGTGGGGCCAATTTTCACAGTGGCTTAGAAAAGCAAAGATGGAAATTCCATTTGGTTGAGTTGTTGAGAAATGTGTGGAAGACTGGTGCCAAATATAAAAAGTGAAAGCAGGACTTTGTATCACTGTGTATCACATCATTACCATGAAAGACACCAAGAAAGTGGCTGCGAACAGATGATTTCCATACCGATAGTGTCAATGTAACTGAACTTGGTTGCAAGTCAGAACAAATTGTACTCACTAATTGTGCGGTAATTAAGTCCGTCATCAAGATATGACCACCTAAGATAATGATATCATTTACATGGGCTTGCCATGTTTGTATTGTCTGCACGGCTTCAGGCCATCCAACCACATACCTACCACTTTTCAAGTTTGGCGTTGATGGAAATGTTAAACCAACCTAGGACAATCATTTTGGAGAGGGAGGGAACGAATGAAGCACACACAATAGTTAACCATATGAATAATCTAAAATGTACCCGTGGATAGTACAGCGAGGCTCGTGATAAAACCGTACAAGAAGTCCATGCCTCGTCGGACCATTTATCTGAATAGGAACAATTATTGGCTTTAATTATGTCCACACTTTCCTCATGATTACAGTTTCCTCATGATTACCACCTGTATTCTAGTTCTGCAGCAACCTGTGTGTTCCTTGACTGACACACCAGCATCAAGTCACACACCGCATGCATTGGACAAAATGGTTTAGAACAAACAACGCACACATTGATGCAGTTAACGCACACATACACTTACATTATAGCATAAGATAGCTATCATTGAAGTACAGTTGCAGTTTTCTTTTAGTCTTTGTTGACTTTTTCCTTTTTTTTTTTAACCACGCTCTAACAGTATGTTCCAAAGATGCTTGGTTTTCCTGAGTAGTATTATCTTGAGGGACCACTGTAGTTCTATAATTTTCCATCTTATATTTTGGTGTATTCTTAAACTTAGTGTTTTGCAATCAATTGAAAAGCAGCAAGAATGGCGTTAACAAACCGTGCCTGCTTGTGTCAGATGACCAAATATTTTGACTTGCAAATATATTCTTCTCGGCATAGGTCTGCTTTTCACCAATTTGCTTTTGCGGTGTCCGCAGCATGCTTGTGGAGCGCATTGATGAAGACAAGGATGGTTTTGTGACAATAGAAGAGATGAAGAAGTGGATCAAACATGCGCAGAAGAGGTGGATCTACGAGGACGTGGATCGCCAGTGGAGGACGCATGACCTCAATCAGGATGGCATGGTGTCATGGGAGGAGTACAAGAATGCCACGTATGGGTACATTCTTGGTAAGAACCTTCAGCCGCAAGTTTAACAGTCAGCCGCAACACCGCCCAAACTCAGTCACACACCTTTAACCACAGATTACCCCGAACCCGATGATGGCTTCAGCTACAGACAGATGATGGCGCGCGATGAAAGGAGGTTCAAGTTGGCTGATAAGAATGGTGACTACGAGGCTAACAAAGAAGAGTTCACTGCCTTCATTCACCCCGAGGAGTTTGAGCACATGAAAGACATCGTGGTGATTGTAAGTGATAACATCGGCCCAGCGGGTAACACCACTGTCAAAGCTATTTAATTATCTTTTTGCCCCGTCCTCTTTTCTTCCCTGTAGGAAACTATGGAAGACATTGACAAGAATGGAGATGGTCTAATTGACCTGGAAGAGTACATTGGTAAGTCATGTTTGGGCCTGAAAGAAGATAGACGTCATTCTGGGTAAATCCACGGGATTTACTTAACCGTTTCAGCTAGAGTGGTTACTGCAATGGATGACGGATGTTGCGAGAGAACACTTTTGAATAAATTAGCTTTTGTCCATTAGCTTGTCCGGGACACACAAATGGAGGTCCAGGGAAACAAGACAAAACAAGGAGAACCTAACCAAGATGTTGTTGATCTTCCCAGGTGACATGTACCATGAGGCGGGCGCTGCGGAACCTGAGTGGGTGAAGACGGAGAGGGAACAGTTCACAGAGTTCCGGGACAAAAACAAGGATGGCAAAATGGACAAGGAGGAAACACGAGACTGGATCTTGCCAGATGACTACGACCACGCCGAGGCCGAGGCCAAGCACCTGGTCCACGAGTCTGACGCAGATAAAGTAAGCCGTCGCGTCTTATATTTCCTCTCTGCAGTAGGACTGGCTAATATGGCCTTCAAATAACATCTCAGATTTCTTTCCACAAAATGTAGCCACTGTAATATTCTGCACAGTTTCGAATTTACCTTTGAGCTTTTAATATAAGGGGAAAAAAAATACTGAAATGATTGAATTAAAATGGAACACAAAAGCTAAATGAAAAAAATTTGCAAGTTAAATGAAAAACACGGCGAAATAAATGTGTCAAAACAGTTAAATACAATTGACCTCTATTTAAATAATGTATTTTCCGAGTATTGACTAATGGTAATGGTAATGGTAATGGAAAAAAACATTTTCATTGTGGCGAGGATGTGAAAATAACTGTTTGCTCTTGGGGCGGTCCCTATTTGTCAAAAGAAATATATAAAAATGCACCTTAATGTTTTTAACATTTTTAATGTTCAACGTTTTAACATCACAATATAATCGAAATGAAACGCAGAACCCTCACAACATTCAAGCCCCCCACCCCAAAAAAAATGCTCGTGTTTAAAGCTGTAATTAAAGCTCCTAGACACGTTTTTGAATAGATCACCAGACAGTTGAAACAGTGGCTAATTTGGTTACACTCCCTGTGGTTATACACTTGCCGGTATATAACTTTGCAGCCAATGTTATTAGAAGCAGTGCACGTCACCGGCAGCACGTTTTGAACTACATAAGCTGCAAAAAAAAAAAGTATGTATGGTAATTTTATTTGAACTTTCCTTTCACTAGGATGGCCACCTGACAAAGGCTGAAATTGTGGACAAGTACGACCTGTTTGTGGGCAGCCAAGCCACCGACTTTGGAGAGGCCCTCACTCGGCACGACGAGTTCTAAATCTAAAACCATCCACAAAGACTTTGTGTCCACTATGCCTCATTACTTCTTTTCACAGTGGACATCTGTTTTTATATATACATAAAAACACACACCATGAGGTCATTTAATTTATTTAATTTCTTGAATGTTTTCTGTCATGCGCATGCACGGACACACACTACTTTTTCAAAGCAGAATTACCGGTATTTGGTCCTGTTTGGATCAAACGATTTTCATGGTGATAAGTAAAGGTCACCACATGCAGAATAATGTGGGTGCGTTTAGAAATATTTTTTTTGCAATGCACTGGACAATAACCCCCCCCCCCCCCCCCCATTTAATGACATTATTGTTAGGGTGTTTGTAACAAGGGCTAAATTGGATAATGTGGGGAGATCACTTTTAGTTGAAGTGATCTAAATTTATGGACAGAATGATGCTGTGTCCTGTCATCGCTTTGTGTATGTATTTCCGTGGACAGTGCATTTTCTTGTCTTTTTGACCACTGACATCCACTACTTGGCATTGTTTTTTACTTTAGTTTTTTTATGTGCCAAGTCAAAAACACACAATGCCTTTCCTCCATTGCAAACACATCACTCAAAATACCTTTGCAGTGCTTACTTATATAATCACCACCACCATTTACAACCACTGTTATTTTTCCATCATACTCACTTTTTTGGGGGCTTTTTTTTTAAACTGGCTCACTGCATAAGTAGCCTTTTGTAGGGATTTAACTGTAAATATGTTGTTGGTCTGCAAACTGAGCTGACGATCAAGTACAGTTTTTGTGATTGAAAACATTTGAATAAATATCCATAAAAATTGATCTTTATATAAATTATATAGAATTTACAATGAATTATGCTACAGCTATTTGAGATGTGGAACCAAGCTCCTATTGTCGCTCATGCAAGTTTGGCCTCCCAGATCCTGGGTTTGACCACTTGTGTGGAATTGTACATCACATGCTGAAATAAACTGTACAATGGATGAGTGATAACACAAGATGCACTCACTAGTCTAAAGTAAGGTTTTATGATACATACAGCTAAGGGGACTGAGGGCTTTCGGGTATTGGGGAGACAAGCTGTTGGCAACTTTACTATTTGGCCACAATAAAATGGACGTGAGGGAAAAACGCTTATGTGGCACAAAGAAATACAGACCCTAAAACTCACATTTGCAGAATTAGCGAGCTGCTAAATGTTCTAAATTGTCACACCAGCAGTTTCTGTAGTCCCCCAGGGGGAGAGGACACATGGTAACGTTGGTCGGGGCAGATCTAGTACATGTAATGTTAGCCGATGGCTGGTTTGCTTAAATCCTTTACACGTGTCCAGAACAAATGTGTGTGGGGGGGGGGTTACATTGAATGTTACCTTTTCTTGATGTTTGTTCAAATTAATAAAGTGTGTAGTCTTTTCATCCCTTTTCAATCTTGTTAATGAATACATTTGCAACATTCAGTAAAGTATTATTGGTTGGGGGCAGGGGGTCAGATTTGCTTGAAATGTGGGTTTTCCTTTTTTTATGGAATCCCAGAAGACATACCAAGGTAACCATTTGATTTTAAAAAAAGAGCACATTTAGCCCAGCCTCGAAATACTGCACTAAGTTTACTCTAAGATGCCATACATTATCATGCTTACACTTAAGTGAGCCCGCACGCTATTGGAAAAACATGCAATGTGCGATATTGGTGTTGCATAGTGCAATTATTAGCATTTTGATATTTAACTGCTACTGCAATAAATTACATTTGTTTCATGTAGGAAATTAAGAAAGCTCAGTATTCTTATCGAAGTAAGTTAAATGTCAAAAGTATGGCGATGCTCAGTGGCTTTGCAGTTACTTTTGCGTTGTCACTGTTCTCTACTCCAAACGCAATGCAGGCTTGCATAATTCACATTGAAATGAGTCCCTTACGTTAAATCACCCAATGTGCAGGTATGTACAAGTGCAAAGTTGTGTTGCTGCATGGACCGCCGAAACCATTCGTCAGCGAAGACGCGGAATGATGGCCTATGTTGATTTCATTCCATTTCCACACCTTTCCCAAAAGAACTACAGGAGCGTGCATTAAAAATAAAATAGAGATTAAGAATTGTATTTAATATTCATTCATTCATCTTCCGAGCCGCTTGATCCTCACTGGGGTCGCGGGGGGTGCTGGAGCCTATCCCAGCTGTCTTCGGGCAGTAGGCGGGGGACACCCTGAATCGGTTGCCAGCCAATCGCAGGGCACACAGAAACGAACAACCATTCACACTCACACTCACACCTAGGGACAATTTAGAGTGTTCAATCAGCCTGCCACGCATGTTTTTGGAATGTGGGAGGAAACCGGAGCACCCGGAGAAAACCCACGCAGGCCCGGGGAGAACATGCAAACTCCACACAGGGAGGCCGGAGCTGGAATCGAACCCGGTACCTCTGCACTGTGAAGCCGACGTGCTAACCACTGGACTACCGGGCCGCCCGTATTTAATATTTATTCATTCATTCATTCATTCATCTTCCTAACCGCTTGATCCTCACTAGGGTCGCGGGGGGTGCTGGAGCCTATCCCAGCTGTCTCCGGGCAGTAGGCGGGGGACACCCTGAATCGGTTGCCAGCCAATCGCAGGGCACACAGAGACGAACAACCATCCACGCTCACACTCATACTCATACCTAGGGACAATTTGGAGTGTTCAATCAGCCTGCCATGCATATTTTTGGAATGTGGGAGGAAACCGGATCACCCGGAGAAAACCCACGCAGGCCCGGGGAGAACATGCAAACTCCACACAGGGAGGCCGCAGCTGGAATTATTTAATATTTAGATTTACAAATTTAAATTTATAAAAATGTAACTTTTATTCCATCAGCTAGGTTTTCAGACCAACATTTAGCATTAACATTTAGAATTAAATCTTTACAAAGGCGTCTTTTGTCATGATTATTAGTACTAAAAATTCTTTTTTACATGACAAAAATCTTGTGGTACATCAGCAACCAAAAATAGCAACGTTTATACTGTGATTTCTTGACCTTTGATTTTTTTTTCTCAGTAAAATAATATGTATCTATATAATAAATACTGTTATGTTTCGGTTGGTTACGTTTGGTTTTGATTCCTCATGTGCCCTTTTTTCGCCACCTGTTCTCGTTATCAGTGTTCCTTGTGCGTAACCAATTAGCTGCCTCAACCCTTTATGTCTTGTCCAGATGTTTCTCGTTGTCACGTCACTGAGCTTGTATTTACTTCCCTGAGTTTCTGTCAGTCTTTGTTGGGTCATTGTGAGCTGTGAGTATGTGAGTATACGTGTGCCCCTGTCATGTTTTGTTTCCTGTTATAGTTTTGTTTGATACTTGTGATTTCCAGGCATTTTTGAGGACTTCGACTTAGTGTTTTTTCCATTGTGCACTACAACTAGTCAACTACCATCACGCAAAACGTGACAAATATTATGTTCTTTTGTCCATCCATCCATCCATTTTCCGAACCGCTCTATCCTCACTAGGGTGGCGGGGGGTGCTGGAGCCTATCCTAGTCGTCATTGGGCAGTAGGCGGGGGACACCCTGAACTGGTTGCCAGCTAATCGCAGGGCACACAGAAATGAACAACCATCCGTGCTCACACTCCCAACTAGGGACCATTTGGCGTGTTTTTGGAATGTGGGAGGAAACCGTAGGACCCGGAGAAAACCCACGCAGGCCGGGGAGAACATGCAAACTCCACACAGGAAGGACGGAGCTGGGATCGAACCCACAACCTCTGCACTGTGAGGTTAGTGATGGTCAATGGTAAAAGTAATTGGTGTGAAACTTTAAGGTTGAAAGGCTAGACCAAAGCGATTCATTACATTCAATACGGATCCAGGTAAAGGTGCAGAATGCATCCAGAGTGCAGAAAGAATATCAACCAGTCGTCATTCCTCATTTAGAAAATTCTCTTTAATAGGAAAGATAAGTCTGAAGTGTGGACAGGCTAATTAATTCCTACAATTTGAATCGCAAATGTTCACTATTAGGATAAGGTGCCCCTTGTGTCCACTGTGTATCCATTTCCTCCATCACTGGGTGAACGTGATGCACATGGGGTTGCACCGGGACATTAACCTTAGTAGCTCAGCCTCATCCGGCTCTAATTCGCCCTCACTGTTCTTGTCGGCGTCTTCGTCGCCCAAAATTCCATCGTTATCCTCTGAGTTTTGCGGAAGTTCTTCCTGCTCCTGGTGTTCTGGTTGCTCTGGCTGGTCCAGAGACGTGCAGGGCTGTTCCTCCTCTTCGCTCCATCTCTGCTCCGACGGTTCAGGTGACGCGTCCACCATGACCAGCGTGGCCTTCAAGGGTGCCTGCTCGGGGGTGGGCGGCGGCGTGCTTGTCTGTTTGGCTCGGGGCGAGAGCAGTTGAGGCGAGTGCACAGGGTTAGGGGGTGACGCAGCGTGAGGCTTGCTGAAAGGTTTCTCGATCTCGGCTGCGGCGAGCCGAGTCTGGCTGCGGGGGACGCTAGCAGATGAGGGCGAGGGGCTGGAGGGGGTGTCTACAAAATCCTCGGTGGTGTTTGTTTGGAAGTCGAGACAAGTGGATGGTCCAGCTGCATCCAGTGGAGGCATATCCGAGCTGCTGTCTTTGGGCTCAGCGGGCTTGATGTCCACAGAGTTTGGCCTGAAGGTGGACAAGCAAGACACGTTTCTGGTGTGGGTGGCGACACTGTTGCTGAATGTGATGGTGGTACACTTTGCTTCAGCCAAGCTCATTGTGGCATCAACGAGGGCTGTCTGGTTGTTGTTGTTGGGCTGGACCGACCCTTGGCGAGATGAAGAGTCTTTGCATGAGAAACTGAATGAAGGGTTTGTAGTTCCGTAGTCTTCACTGCTGAAGCTGACATCATCCGCATGTGCCGTCCCACTGCTCGGATTCACCTGGTGTAGCGGTTAAGAGGTGAGCGGGGGTGTCTGGAATTCTTCCATCATCAGTCAATTGCATCCATTTTTGATTTCATTTTTTGGGTGATTACACTATTGTATCAAATCACTAATCCATTCACTAATCGTCCAGTTCAACAGTACATGGTGGATAGACACAGCGGCGTACTGGCCTTGGGCCATCAGGTCACAGTTGATGTCCAACTCTGCTAAATTAAAATGGCATCTGCTCATATTTTTACTTCACCAAATATTTTTTGGGGCTATAAAGCAGTAGGATTCATCTAACTAGAATCCCTGCATTGCTTGTCTATAATTTGTTTTGCCAATAATTCAAACATGAAGCATACTTTAACCAGCCATCTATGTATCCATTAATCCATCTTTGTTGAGCAAGATTTTGTAGATGCTTACTGTAGGGTACTACCTCTACAGTTTAGCTGTACTTCACAACTCACCAGTTGGAACCATCGAAGACTCTGCGGACAAAACAAACGTGTTCAGAACACAGGACACTTGCATGCTTTCTAAGCTGATCCCGATTGTGCCGACATCTCACCACATTGGGGTGCTTGCCCTGGGCCACGCAGCCTCTCTCCAGGGGGTCCAGATGGCCCTTATGCTTCCTCTTGAGCCACAGAACCAGCATCAAGGCGCAGCCTACCACCGTCAGGAAGGCCGTGGTGAGGAACAAGGCTTTGCCTAGGGTGCAACTGATGACACGGTCGTCTACCAGTGCACTCAGCGGAACTGTAATGTAGCGTATACATATCCTGCATAGATTTTATGTTGTTTCAATTTGTGAGGCATTTGAGGAGGGTTCTTACTCACTTGACTGGCTTTCGGATAATACCTCCACCACCACAGTAGAAACAACGGTGTCACCTGACTCCCGGTCTCTCGCCATTACCTGCCACGTATTGATATTGTTGCTATATTGATGTGCGTACACTTTTTGTCTTAGGGTGCATTGTTTGTGGCTGGATCTTCCAGCATGAAGCATACTGCTCGGTCAACAAAGGAGTTGCTCAAGAAGAAGCATGTTCAGGTCTTGCAGTGGTATTGGAGTTTCCAAGAAACGTAATGGATTTTGAGAGTTTTGTATGAAGGTGTGGGTCAAAATACCTCCTGAGCTAGGTGTAAACCTGTTGATCAACTACAAGAAATGTCAAATCACCATGCTTACCAGTGAAGGTTTCGCTACTCAATCCTTACCTTGAGTTAACTCATTCAGTACCTGCCAATTCTAGACCAAGTCTGAAAAGACGACGTTTAAAAACGTCTTTGGGAGAGAATGAGTTTAAAAGTTGATCAATTCCTTTGAAAGTGAGAAAACCGACAAATTTACCCGGGTATCAAGTTGTTAACCCTCCACCACCACCACTGTACACCTATTTTTCAGTGGACAGCAACACATGCAATGATTCAGTTTTTGGTTGCTGGGGCTTACGTGCAGAAGGTGCTTTTGTCTTGCTTTGAGCTGATTGGCCCGGGCAATGAGGAGCCCCTCCTGTGTGACCCTGTAGATGCTCGTGTGATTGGACGCGGGGCTGAAGGTGAAGTAGATCATCGGATTAAATCCCTGCAAAACAGCATAGGGAGGACAATTGAACAACGGCCAAGGACTTGATTGTACTGTGGATGCTTTGTAGGTGGACCTACATGTTTAAAGTCCTGATCCTGCACATGTAACATCAACGCCCTGTTGCCGTAGGTATAAACCAGGGAGGCGGGATTCTTCGCCGCTGTCACAAAGCCGTGGTATTCAGCCATGTCGAACACTGGATGAAATCGGTTCACCGCCAGCACACGGACCAGCACAGTGGCAACAGAGTACTTCCTGGGGTCGTCATCTTGAAAGGCCTGTGTTACAGAACACTGAATGAGTCCAGTGAGAAGTACTCGGTGGCGGGCCAAGCATTTTATACCTGGGCCTTAAGTGGTGACATAATCAACTTAAGCCACTACTTACCACCACAGCCACCACTATCAAGTCATAATTATAGAAAATGATACGAGACTAAAAGGCAAAGCATACCATGTAAAAAATAAAAATAAAATAAGTCATCCGCAAATGCATATACTAGAAATAGTGCAGCCAAAAGAAGAACATAATTAAGAGAGAAAACTGTTGGGAATAAATTAAGTGAAAACAATTTTACTGCTCAATTATTCAAATTAAATTTCTAAATGGAGATCAAACGCAACACCTCCCGAGTACATGAATTGAGTCAATCTCACCATGACTTGAAGATGCAGTGCTGGCGTGGCGAGTCTGTCATTCACCGCCCTGGTGAACCTCACCTCTCCTGTCAGTCGGTCCATCAGGAAACGGCCGTGGTCGTCTCCTGGCACGAACACCACAATATGGTTAAAATTCGGGTTAAAAGATGATCATTAACTAATGTTACTGCACACCTGAGAGTATGGCATAGTTGACTGTGGCACTGAGTCCTCTGTCTCCATCCACTGCATGGATGGGACCAGGAGAAAAATCCAGTACAAAGTCCTGCATCAGAATAAGACATGCAGCATGTTTTTTTTCTTCTTCTTTTTTTGGTCAAGTACAGAACATACCAGAGAAACTAACAACAAACATAAATATCTGGCCAGGATTGTTTGAATTAATTTCTGGTCTACATCCAAGGGGGATACTGTTTGTTGCAGACATTTTCCCTTTGATCCCACAGGTTACAGGTAATTCAGTTCCATTTTTTTAGGTGTGGAGTCTCCCTATTTATGTTTGTAGTGAGTGTGTCCGTTGGAGGTGGTTGCACTAGGTTTGTTTTTGTCCATTGTGGCTAGTGACAACAGAGGACAGAATGAGCAGAATCACCATCAGGAAGCATCTTTGCAGGAAGCTAACTGTTATTATTCTTACTGGACCTTTGTCAACTCCGCCAAGCGAAGGGCCACTACATCCGAGGCCAAAGTTGCAACAGGCTGAAGCCAGGCGACAACCAACCTCTTTGCCTTCTGTGACATTGACGGTGTACAATGGACTGGTGCAAATCCGATTGGTACGGTCCTGAAACAGGAGCGTGCAGGGCAGGAACTGAGGATACTGGTCATCTACATCCTGGACGTCCACCATGATGTCGGTGCTAGTGTTGAAATGCTCAGCCGTGTTCATTTCCTGTCATAGAGTGGCATTTTTGATTGGTAGACATTAGCAGTGTCTGCATGTTAATCAATTTCCCATATCATTTGTCCTCATTAGGGTAGCAGGTGAGCTGGACTCTATCACAGCTGACATTGAGTAAGAGGTGGAGCACACTTTGGTATGGTCACTCGTCAATCACATTCCCACCTATGGACAATTTAGAGTTTCCAGTGAAGCTAACTTGCATGTTTTTGGAATGTGGGAGGAAGGCTGAGTACTGAAGCTTGTGCAAAACATTCAAACCTCATACAGGAAGGCCAAAGTTGAGATTTGAACCCTGAAACTCGGAGCTCCAAAGTAGACGTGCAAACCACAAGGCCACAATGCTACCCTGACGGCATTAAAAATTTGTATAAAAAGAGGTCTTACGGACGCAAGGATGGTGAGAAAGAGCTGTGTTTTGGTCTCGTAGTCGAGAGCTTTGGCGAGCATCACCTCACCACTATTGTGAAGATCGATTTTGAAGTAGTCTGCGTCAGGCTGCAGAATACATAAGCATACATTATACAGTATATCATCATACACTGCATTATCTTCTTCATTGTAGATCAACTTACAGATGACTGGTCAATGGAGTAAATGATGTGGTCATTGTCTGCATCAGTTGCCAGGACGGTAAATACGAGCGTACCGACTGGAGTCAGCTGTACAACACGGTAATGTGATTAATGACTAAAAAGTGCATTTTCCCCCTTTTTTAAAAATATGTCTGAGTGTCCTACCTCGCTGATAACAACAGATCGGATGGTGTCTTCTGTAAACTCAGGCCAGTTGTCATTCTCATTGAGAACCTCCACTATGATCCTGGAAACGCTCTGCAGTGACAGTAGCAGACACAAATTTGTGACTATAGTCTTGTGAATGGAGCTTTTTCAGGTCTCTCTGTAATTTTTGTTATGATGGCTTACTAATGTAATTTCCTTCATTTGAAGACACTTTAGTACTTTCTACTTCTTACTTTGTCAAAATAGAATCGTCACTTTTTCTAGCCATTGTATAAAACTGCCAGTAAAAATAAGTTTTTACTTTTTACATTTGTGTATTCCTGTAAATTTCACATTTACAATCCGTTTACAACTGAATCCAGGGATGAATCAGTGCCACTATATTTACTTATGATTATGTAGTACTTATACTCAAATACAGAGCCTGAGTACTTTTACCACCTCTGCTCTTTTGAGTGTACCTGAAGCACGTCGTCTTCATAGCATGACAATTCCGCCAACAGCACAGGACCCTGCAGCTGAAACACAGGAAGCTAGTGGTGTAGTAGGAGTAGGACACGTTACAAACATGTCAGCTAGCCGTGAGCTTGCTTGTTCAAATGATTAACAAGACTTAAATCTCGGTGTGTATTTGAGGAAAGACGAGAGTGACAGTTAATCTGGTTGACCCTTTGACTTTCAAGCAGTTGGCTGGCTGGAGGATCAGAGAGATTGTGAGGCACCTTAACATTTAATCCTTTAATGTTTTGCCATTCAAGTCGATAACATTGACGGAGAGATGCATTTAGAGTTATCAGGAAACACCTCTCGGTCAAGAACTTTCTCAGGTGATGAATTCAAACGTATGACTCCTCCATCCAAGAAGAACCAATCGCTGTCTTTCCCGTCTAGTCTCCACTCAACCCCCTCAGCCGGTGTGTCCACCATGAGGTCTGCGACCACTTCGCCGCAGAGGCTGTTTTCCGCCATTTTGGAATAGATGTCCTGGCCATCCAAGCAACTTCCCCATCCTGACATCCCTGCATCGCACACGAGAAAGTTCAGAGAAAAAAAAGCACTCCTTGGCTTCATGGAGGTTCACGTGATGTACCTGCAACTGCATGAAGATGCAGGAGTAGCATCAGTATGAGTGTCCACTTTAGTCCGGCAATGGGGGCCATCCCTGAGCTCAGATGGGCCTCAGGATTTCGAGGTAGCTGAAAGATGCAAATTAGGACTGAGAAACAATCAATAGCAGGCCAAAGAGTGTCTTCTTGCTATTAGCTAATGGAAAGTCAGGAGAGTATTTATTCGATATCAAAGTGGGATAGGCAGATTAGAAAATAGATGGATATCAAAGCTATTTATTCAATCTCCTTGGTTTCATGAAAGAATCACCACCAAATACAGTTTGATTGGATTTACGGTTTAAGTTAATTTACATTTAATCTTTCGAGATGTTTATTGAACAATAATGATTTGGTACAATGTTATTGTCCTTTTATGGGCTATACATTTTACTGTAATCATTATTTCAATTCAGTTTTATTGTTATTTACTTATCCCTATATTTAAGTGCAGTGTTACTGGACGTTTTAAACCAGCAAGCAAGATTTTAATGTACCCACACTTCACAAATACCCCCCAGACCCCAACCAAGTCAGACGAAAGCTGCGCCCCTTACCGATGTGCATGAATGCGATTCTCAAAAATGGCCTGTCATGCTATCATGTAATCATGAAAGTGTGTGCCTGTGATCACAGAGAGTACTGCCCATCTCCAACAAACAATGGTAGTAATAGTAAGCTAGCATTTGTATTGTAGCTAACATTAGCTAAACCCACTACCTCGATGGCATGACTCATTCGCAGTAAGTGTCACAAACAAATGTAAATAAATACCCTCAAATCCATTGTAAATTATAATTGAAGACTTTTATCAGTTTGAAGGTATATTTTATTTTTTGGAATATGCAGTACATTCAATCAAAAATTGTAAATAAATAAAATAGGCAGTAAATGCTTTTGTCAAATAGAATTTTTGCTAATGCTGCATCGCTTCTGATTTCTCTCAGTTTGCAGAAGTCCTGTTGCTGTGCTTTTATTTCTTCTTCTTACGCCCACTTTTTACTCTTTTTACTTTTTAGATGTATCCACCAGTGGAAACTAAAGAAATTCAACAAAAAAACTTCAACAAAGCTCCTGAAGCCCAAATTTACAGGTCAGCATGAAGCTGTGGGCATGTGCATTTGATCGGCTATGCGTATGTGAGTGTGTGGCACATGATTAGTCAGTAATGCCTTTTTTGTCTGATCCGTTTTTTCCTCCGGTGCAATGGGTTCTTAAAAAAAGAAAAAAAAAACAAGCAACAATGGCAAAAAGCCCCTTTATATCAAAACGGCGCATAATTTTCTGTTGCGTAAGATAAAATTAAATACACTTTTCAGGACTAAATCCTCTGCTGCGCTTTAGATGAACACTTAGGCCGACTACACAACTGTATTTTTATCATGTGCATGATGGTGATACTTTTAACAAAGTTTGATAACCACTGTACTAAAATACAGAATTGTCAAAGAGTGTGTTTGTGTTAAAGGTGGCTGTCAAGAAGATCTCAAATTGCTCAAACAGTTTCTCATACTGACCTGCTGTTGTCAAATCCTATGCGGTAGGTGCATCAGCCTCCATGTTCGCTGTCCGGACGGGAAACGCATTGCTGCTTTACAAATGCAAGGAAATGCCACTTTAGGACCAACTACTTCAAAACAAAGGTGGCAAAAGAACACGCACCCGACCCACCAACGCCTCCGCCCGCGCACATTAAAAAGCAGACAGCAATTTACGGGGGTGTAGCGAGGGATAAACGTCAGCTCAGTGGATAAAGCCCTCCAGGGGGTGGGGCTTACCTGGTCAGGGGGTAAAATGGAGCCAATCAGATTACGATGCTGGCATCGAGGGCCAGACTGTTGCTATCGGTGAATTTAAGAGATTTGTCTGGCTCAAAAGACACCGTTTGACCTTGGGAAACAGATTGTTATGCAAATGAGGCACAGCAGTCGGGTCGCAGTTGATTATTAAAAAATGAAACATTCCTTTTGCAGCCTATCGAGCTGTGATGTCATGTGTTAATGCTACGGTGAACTTTTTCCAAAGACCACCAAAAATATCATGACAATTATGCATCTAAAACAAATGTAGAACAGATTCGAGAAAAATAATTGATTTCAAAATTACTTGCATGCCCTGCTCTACTGTTGGTCTTTTTTTCAGGAAAAAATGTATTCTGTTGGGTTAATTGGTAATAATCTCATGAGAATAAAGTTATATCAGTACTTGCCGTAAATAAAATTTAACGAGCAAAGAAACTAGCATATTTTTTTATAATGCAATTGTATTCTGGAGTATGCTGACTTAGTCTGGAAAAAATGATTTTTATAGTTAAAAATCTTTTGTGAAAATATGTTGTTGGCAAGGTACACCCTGAACTGGTCGCCAGCCAATCAGAGAGCATACAAACAGGCATTGTAAATCAGGCAGCACGCCTGTACCAGCACAGATTTTGATTGGGAGGAATGTCGGCGCCATTGACTGTCGGTGCTGGATAGACCTGGGGCGCTTGTGTTTTTTGCGGCTCTCTTTTTTCGTCAATGGATGCTACAGCTTCTTGTTGACTTTGAAACTTAGCTTGTAGCCGACGTGTGCACATTTTGAGCATGACGTCTCTGATCCACTGGTTAAAGGACACTTTGATTCTCTCCTCTTTCATCTCAAACCGCTTCAAACAACAAAGCGTGTGACGGAAAAGTGGTTAGGACTGCACGACTGTCCGTGTTTTATGTTATGTGTTGTGTTTATTATTTGACTTTATGTTAACTGTTTTGTAAAGCGCTTTGTTACAGCTGCCGCTGTTGTGAAAGCGCTATATAAATCAGCATGTATTGTATTGTATTGTATTGTATTGTATACAAAGACAAACACCCATTCACATTCACGATCACACATATGGACATCCAATCAACCGTGCATGTTTTTGGAATGTCGGAGGAAACCAGAGTACAAGGGAGAAAACCCACTCAGACACGGGCAGAACATGCAAACTCCGCACAGGTAGGCTGGATGCGAACACACGACCTCTGCATTGCGAGCTAGATGTGCTACCAAGTCAACAATCTTGCCACCAACATGTTGATTTATTTCAAATTATTTTGCGGGCAACCAAGATACAGCCCAGTTTGAGGACCATGTTCACTGGCCACAGCGTGTAACTGAATGCTGGATTTGTTTTATGACGCAAAAGCAGTAACGAGGCCTGACAAGGGATTAGTTATCAAACATCTGAAGCTTAATCCACATGCCCCCCCCCCCATACACACACAGAAAGAGCTTCTGCCTCACTTTATTTAAATTATTTTTTGTTTTGATTTTCCTGCAGGTGTGTTTTTTGTCGTCGTAGCGACAGTTCAATTGCCATGAGAAAAAATATCCCTGTTGTCATGTTGGTTTAAAAAACGCAAAGCGCGCATTCAAACAACGCACCTGAATTAACTTGATGTTTTCTTTGTGTTTGAACAAGCGAGCCGGCAACAGGTGAGATGCAATTATGAGAACTGACCACCAGATGTCACCAGAAATCAGGGGTGTCGTTAAAGTACGGTAAGTGCCAAATCAGCCTGGTTCAAGACACAATTGTCACACAAGTTAGAGGAGCAATATCAGGTATTGTGCGGATGCCAGCATTATTTGAAGGTGTCGGTACTTGTTGAGACTCCTGATACCAGCCCCTGATACTTATGGCAAACGAAATCTGACATCCAGTAAGTCTTTCTCAGCAGTTTTTGGCGCTATACTACAGCAGTTTGACAAATTGGCAACTCATCTGCTTCAGAAAGAGGTTTTTGTTCACAATTTATTTTTCATGATTCTCACCTCCATTATGCATTTTTGGTTAATAAAATCAAAGTTAATCAAGTGGTTAGCTACAGCATATTGCCTGTTGCAGTGGAACACTTCACGCGGGTGACATTTTGACTCTGCCACAAATTATTCCTATTGCCATAATTTCCTTTGGGTGGAAAAACCCCCACATGTTTCTTATCCACTGGGTATCATGGCTCCTCTCCAGTCTCCACACCAGGTTTAGCTGATAGCCAGGGGGATTGAGGAGAGAGAGAGAGAGTTGGAGAGGGAGGCGGGGGTGTATGAGAATCAACACTGCTTGCCCGTGATGGGTGGAGAGTGTCCCAACAAAACGAAGGAAAAAACAAGGGGGGGAAGACGAGTGTGGGAAAAAAACCATTGAGAAAGTGCAAAGACTTCCCGCTCACCTTGCAATTCCTTTCAAAAGCAAAAGAAGAATGAAGACGGGAGAAGGTGACAGTGAGCTCGGAGTGGAGCGGTGAAACAAAGTATGCTGTGTGGCCTTGTGAGGGAATCCAGATGTTTTATGTCCACGCTCTCTGCGTGCTCTCTAGTTGAACCTCCAAACTCAATGATATCATAGGGCAGAGAATGGAGAGTGTCCTAGTGTTGTTGTTGGACATCCTGTGGGTGATGGCAGTGTCTGCACAAGGAGGGTCTGCTCCATATCAGGACAATGGTAAGTGCATTTCATAATCCTTACAACTTTATTCCAGCAATACTCTAAATGCACAGTTGCCGGAATATATTCAACTCGATCAGAGTAGACGACCACAATTGTTCCTCACCAACCACCCATCAAGAAGAAGAAAAAAGTTGACTTTAATCACTCGTGTGTTCTTGTGTTCTTGTCCATCTGCTTCCGCTTCAGTGTATATGACATGCCTTTAAAATTTGGGCTAACTCAGACTTTTGGCATGAGGTCATACGAATTAAACATGGATTTGAAAAACATCACACAAAATGAAACATGTGGATATGGGATTTAGAAGAAGCATTTTATATATTGTTGTTGGATTGCATTGGTGACTCAACCTGTACTCCCAATATGATGCATTTTCTGAATTCACACAAAATAATGGTTTGCAAACATAGTTTGGAAATGTTTGCTTTATTTTCATTCTTTCTTTCTTTCTTTTTCACTGCCAAAATACAACTGATGCTCCGGCCTCCTTGTGTGGAGTTTGCATGTTCTCCCCGGGCCCGCGTGGGTTTTCTCCAGGTGCTCCGGTTTCCTCCCATGTTCCAAAAACATGGGAGGAAACATGCATGGCAGGCGGATTGAGCACACTAAATTGTCCCTTGGTGTGAGTGTGAGCGCGCATGGTTGTTCGTCTCTGTGTGCCCTGCGATTGGCTGGCAACTGGTTCAGGGTGTCCCCCCCCTACTGCCCGAAGACGGCTGGGATAGGCTCCGGCACCCCCCGCGACCCTAGTGAGGATTAAGCGGTTCAGAAAATGGATGGATGTTATTTAAGTAAAATAAGTGATACATACTTTTAGTGTCTAGATTTTTAAATTCACTCATCACACTATTACAATATATGCAATGTCCATCCATCCATCCATCCATTCAAACATCCAACAAACTATCCATTCAACTAACCAAAAATCCAATATCCTTCCATCCATCACTCCAACCAACCAACCAACCAACCGTCCCTCCCTCCCTCCCTCCATACCTCCACCCATCCATCCATCCATCCATCCATCTCCCATTGCTATCTCTGCCCCATTGTGAAGTCATACTGTGTTCACGTTGCATTCCACAAACATTGTAATAGCCTGCAATAATCCTGCATTACATCCGTTATAAATCAGACTCTAAAACCATTGCAAATAATGCCTCACCTTGCTTATGTTAGCGTGTCAGTGCTCCAGCATAATGTCAAGTGTTGTATGTTTTTCCTTAGTGATTGACCTGCTGTCAGCTCTCCACATATCCCACCCAAAGAGCGGCGTGTCCAGACTGCACAGTCCCACGGGGGCCATGTACAGAATCCGTCCCAGAGCGCCTCACCTGACGCTCCCCGTCCAGTATTCCCGAATCCTGCGCTCTGAACTCCAGGGAAGCTTGGGGCTGTATTTTGTGGGCCAGCAGCTGCAGCGCACCAACATCACCCTTTTGTCTCTCTCCACGTCGTCATCATCCGTTCTTCTCCAGCTTACCTCCTCCACCTTGGACGATGTTCTGCATGTGGACTACCGGGCGGGAGGGGCCGTCCAGGGTTTTCTTTTACCCGGAAGGAACCCCTTCTCTTCAGGGGAATGGGTGCGGTTGGCCGTCAGCCTGGAGCCAGACAGGCTTGTGTATTTTGTAGACTGTCAAGATGTACAAGTCATCCTCATAAAACCAGAGCAAAAGTTGCAGCTGGAAGTCCCGCAAGATGTTGTTGTCACGCTGGGAAGCACACCAGGGAGAATAGACAGCAAATTTAGTGTAAGTTCTAGCACACGTGACAGATTTCCAGATTTACCTTGACATCCCCCACCACCCCAACCCACCCACCTGAACACACCCCACACAGTGGAATAATCACTCAGGATAGTCTTTAGAGACATGCAGTAATCGAGCTTTCCAGACTTTGATCTGTAGGATGGAAAAATGCCCCAATTCTACCCGATGTTCAACCACATATCTAGCTGACAGGACCTTTTGTGTCAGCCTTGGCTGCTCTGAGTCACGCACTGCTCCCCTGTCATGTGGTGTTCCACAGGGCTCAATTCTGGGGCCTCTGCTGTTCTCGCTGTATCTGTTCCCATTGGGTTCCATCTTAAGGAAACATGGTATTCCCTTCCACTGCTATGCAGATGCCTGCCAGATCTATGTCCCACTGAGCAAGAAAGACGCTTTCTCATTAAGGCCACTCCTATCCTGTCTGGAGGAAATCAAAACCTGGATGGCACAAAATTTCTTGAAATTCAACGAAAAGAAGACAGAGGTGATATTGTTTGGTCCCAGTGGCCCTTGTACATTGCATCCTGTAGACTTGGGCCCCCTGTCTCCTTATCTGAAATCAACGGTCTCAAACTTGGGCCTTAAACTGGACAGTGAATTCAAACTCGATCTGCAAATTGGTGCCGTTGTTAAATCCAGCTTCTTTCACCTTAGACAGCTGGCCAAAATAAAACCTCTCCTCTCACATGAACACTTTGAGACAGTAATTCATGCCTTTATCACATCCTGGCTCGATTACTGCAATGCCCTTTACTTTGGAGTCATCCAGTCCTCCATTAAGCGCCTTCAGCTGGTCCAGAATGCCGCTGCTCGCCTCTTGACTGGTACTCGTAAGAGGGAGCACATAACTCCTACTCTGGCATCCCTTCACTGGCTCCCCATTCATTTTAGAGTTATTTTCAAGATCCTCCTCTTTGTTTTCAAATCTCTGAATAATCTCGCGCCACCTTACCTCTCTGAGCTCATCCGCCCCTACACACCTGCCCGGCGCCTCAGGTCTGTGGACCAGACGTTGTTAGAAGTACCAAGAACTAAACTGAGGCTCTGAGGGGATCGAGCCTTTTCTGTTGCTGGTCCCTCTCTCTGCAATGACCTCCTACTGAACACTTGGCAAGCCTCCTCGCTGCCC
Source organism: Hippocampus zosterae (assembly GCF_025434085.1). Lineage (NCBI taxonomy): Eukaryota > Metazoa > Chordata > Actinopteri > Syngnathiformes > Syngnathidae > Hippocampus > Hippocampus zosterae. The sequence goes on from NC_067453.1 coordinate 21,911,074, forward strand.
ATCTTCAAAGCCCTCCTCAAAACTCACTTGTATTGTTTGGCATTCGACTCAGCATGACTTAGATTTGTTCTTGATTTTACTGTTTGGTTCTTTCTACCGTCTTTTATTACCGATTTGTCTTACTTTTTATTGTGCATGTTAAATTGCTCCATGTACAGCACTTTGTATGCAGCGATGGCTGTTGAAAGTGCTCTATAAATACTGTTGACTTGACTTGACATAGGTAGATGCATCCTGTATAAAGGATATCAAAAGAATAGCCCACAAGATGCTTTAACAAGAAAGTTACAAACCAAAGGATTGAGACTAAACAGCCGCAAAGCGAAGTGAATAAGGAAAGCAGACTTCAGTGTAGTTAGAATTAGTTCTCCATAGCAATGGGAAAAGGGGTCAAGTGGCCTATTAAGGATACATTTAAACTATTCAAGATTGATTGTCAGATCAGAGAGGGAGACGGAGGGAGATGAAGGGAGTGAAGTGCCTCAATGGGATGTGTTTTGTTTGACTTCTTTGCAGGGTCAGTTAAAAAAAGCAGAGATCTCAATGAAGGCCTACGAGACACGTCCTTGGCACTGTGATAACATAACAGGTAAACATTTCCAAGTGCTGCAAAAAAGAAATATGAGCGCAAATGGCTGATTATGTTTCAAATGAAAGATGAGCATGTGTGTGGTCTTCTGTCTGTGTGATAGTTTGGTTTTCAAAATGGGTCAAAAGAAAAACAGATGTTTAGAAAAAATAGATACAATTAAAAAATGTAATTGAAAATCAGATATGGAAAAAAATGTATTTTCAAATCAGACAAAGATTTAAAATGTTGTGTTAAAACAAATCAGAAGACAAACATATTACCGAATTAAATCAGTTAAAAAATATGTTGGATTAAATCTTGAAAATGATTGAAAGAAAAAATGATTGAGGGGAGATTAAAAAAATCTATTAAAAGAAAAACACGTGCTTTCCATATGTCCTTATGTTAGACATGTGACAACACCTTTTTATGTGAGATGTGTCTTTGTTGTGTTCTGTATGTCTGTCCATGCGCCTTTGGCGTATGGTCAACAATACATTGTGGAGCGCCAGCATGAGTTCGTGACAATTTAACAATTTCAGTACGCTGAAGGCCACTTTGACAGCCATTTCCTGCCTCTTGTTTACATTTTTAACATCTTGTCTTGCCATCGGCCACCCGCTAAGCAAACACTTAAGTCCATTAACTCGGCTTGGAAACTTTCCAAGGCCTTGGGCCGGTCCACTGAACACTATATTTACATACTAGACCTAAATGTGCTTTTCTTTATCGAAGCAATGCAAGGATATCTGCATTCTCTGTGTCTTAGTTGTAATTTCTTCTTCTAGATGCTCTGCCTGCATCCACTCACAAGCACAGTGCAGATTCACATAATGTCAGTGGCTCAGAACTGCAACGGGAGGCTTCTTCCACCAGCAGTAAAGCCAAAAGGAAGCACAGGGCGCCCCTCCAGAGTGCTCATTATCTAACACACAGCATCCAGAGTGAGCAGCTGCAAAGGGGAGCGGTCCTGGGCCCACCGGGACTCCCTCAAGGGGGGAAGTCCTTTTCGCAGGCCCACAGGGACGAGGGCCTGAGCAGGCTGGAGAGACAGCTGGAGGACCTGGCTCGTATGCTTGACCAGTTCCAAGCTCAGGTGAGGACCATGCGTGCTGAAATCTCATTGGACAAAACACACACACGCACTAAGACGCGTTTTGAAATGAAGAAAAAAGTCAGTTGAACATGAATTGTTCTACTTTCACCTAATGTGTCAACGTAGATCCATGCTTCTGATCATTTTTGGCCCAGCGGAGGAGGCCTTGAAGGCCCTGACTGTGCCCCACCAATATACTATATATACACAGTACATTCATGCTTTTATTTTGAAAATAAGGACATGTACATGTGACCCCAATAATTTGAACAGTAGTGTGTTCATTGTACACAATACTATACACCCTTAATACAGAATGTATGTTGTGACAGAATGAGGAGCTGCAGTCGCGAGTGCGCCACCTGGAGGGATGCGAGTGTGTGCGGCGGTCATGTGTGTGGGAAGGCGCAGAGGTTGAGAACGGCCGACGCTGGCAGACCGACATCAGCACCGTGTGCACATGCACGGCCGGAACAGTCACGTGTCAAGCCAACATCAGAGGTACCTGTATATGTGCAGTGTGTGAAATCTGGGAATTAACGTAAAAGCATCAAATAGAATGAATATTTGCATTCCAAGATGATTCTTCTAGCTTTCTTTGATCCTTAAAAACAATTATTCTCTTGTAAAATACAGCTGTTGAACAAAATGATCAAAACTGACTTTACAGGCATCTTTCTTATTCTTCTCATAGAAACAATTCCTAAAACTTCTCACTCACAAGTTTAGTTCTGCCCTTGGGCACCATAATCCAGCAGCGTTGATTTGCGAGGCTTTACCTTTGACAGCCCTTTTATAAATATAGATTTTATTTATTTTTTGTTATTTAGGAGAACACAATTTTAAGATTTTTTTTTCCTACGGAGATCACCAAAGTTGCAGATGACACAGGAAGCGCTGACCAAGGTCTTGGATCAATACAAGCTCCGTTGTCTCTACTGAGACAACTGTGTTGGCGTGTGTCCTGACTGGTTGGCTATCTGGTTTCATCCCATTAAAAGCATTTGGTGCTTGTCAGTCATGACTCACAGTTCACAGCTGGCAAGCGAGTATACATTTTGTGCGGGTTTTTTTGGGCAGGAGTTTTTGTTTTTATTGGCTCTAAAATGGGATCGGGAAAGGGAGTGGGGGGGGGGGGCGCACCGAGGTGTTAAGAGAGATGTCCCTACATAGTAATCATGGGCCTAATCCTCTATTATGAATATGACCTCAGCAGCTCATGCTCTAATAATCTCAGGCTGTACAATAGGTGTGTCAATTTAGGAGAAGTGGAAGAAAAGTTGCCATTTGTAGGCACGGTAAAGCTCCATGAAGACATGCTTTGATTAATTTGGTGCAGAAGTCAACAGTGCCGGACCGATATCACCTCCGAGTTGACATCAGACAACTTTGTGGTGAAATCAAAAGTCTTGCTTCCATTTTCACTCCCTGTATAGGTCTGGTGTCCAAATACTGATGTCACAATCTCAATGACACTTATGGACAACTAGCTGGTTCGCCGCCCTCCGGGCGGCTCATCAGCTAGTTCCTGCGGAAGGCTGGTAAGGTGGTGGTTCGCCGCCCTCCGGGCAGCTCATCAGCTAGTTCTTGCGGAAGGCTGGTAAGGTGGGCCTTCGGCCCACAAAAGTGTTGTTGCTTAGTTCAACTTTTTGTTCATCTTCATTGCTTATCGCGAAAATAAAGAGATGTTTAGCTCTACTAAATAACTAACAATTTCATTGCAATGCTTGTGGGTAGACAACATTTTTTCGCTAAGATGCCCGCGCGATCGTAGTGAGCCACTGCCTGAGCGGCGCAGTGGCGGCGCGCAGCAGCACAGTGAAGTAGGTACGTTTTGAAAAGGGACAGACGGAAGGACAGACCGCGTGCGGGACGACGCGCAATATATATATAGATTTAGTTTCTGAAATGAAGCTAACATGCATGTTTTTGAAACGGGCATAGAGGGCAACCGCCCGGAGAACATATACACTCAACCAAGTAGATTCAAGCCCGGATCTCCCTACCGGAATGCAGACACGCAAACCACTCCCAAGCCACCAGTGGCATGTGAAGCACAGTTGATGCCTGGGGCGCCCACAGGGATATGTACTATGCCCCCTAAAAATGGATGCAAGATTTATAGTCGACATGCATCTGGTGGACAGTGTTACCTAGCATAAGACATTTTGTTGCCTAGTATACATTTTTAGTCGACGAGGGGGACACACGCCAACACTCACAGGCGAATGCTCAGGGCTGCCCCTGCCCCGCCACTGTCTACCACTTGGCCTTTTCAGTGTGAACAAGGTCCTCACATAATTATTTCCCTTTGCCTGCTCTTCCATCTCCCCATTAATTGTTTGTGCATGTTGGCCTGATGAGACTCCAGATGCAGGCACTCCATTCACACACACACATACTTTGATCTCATTCACGCTTGGCTTGCTAGAGGAAATGTTTGTTGGCTTCAGGCCACTCCATAGTCTTCCTCTCTCTGTGATTACTACCTCTACTCCCGCCCCTCTCACACACAATTAAAGTCATTATCTCCCAAAAATTCTAAGCCAAGCAAAAGTCATTTGATAAACTCCCACAGAGGCACTGATGTCACTTATGTGTGATATGTGATCAACAGGAAATCCTCCAGATAAGTGTGGCCCCCGAGGAAAGCCCATTGAGCATTTGTTCTATATCATCACCATCTACTCGTGCACCCTTCGTCCTCATTCGTGAGGCAGTTCGGTGCACAGTCAACGAGTGCATAGTTTTACCTCACTAGTGACATTTCATTGACCTACTATACGGCATGCAATCGATGTCAGACTGCGACCCTTGTGATGATAAAGCGGATCAGAAAATGGATGGAGGGATGGATGGGCTAGAGCATTTATTTCGTATCGCTGATATCAGCTGCAGTCGAATGCTTATTTGTCCTCACTAGTAAGACAGTTCGGCTTATTACTGGAAAGGACCATGTCTTGCCAGTAGTGTTTTTTTCCATTCCTGTATGACGTTTTTACACATTAGTAAGACAACTATGACATACTAATTGCACAACTACATATTACCAGTGAGGTAACCCAATAAGTGAGCATTTTTGTGGGTCCGGGAAGCTATTGGTGTGTGTCACATACCTACCAGTTGGAGTAAGCAGTCTGACAAAAAGTGTCCTCGTACATGGACCTCGCAGTGGATATGAAGAGAGTAGCCCACTCCCTCCTCACAAAGAGAAACGTGTGACATCACAGACGCACCCGCCCTGTCATTACAAGTGGAGCCAGATGTTGCCCATGCAGTTTGACCTGGTGAAAACCTGCTGCTGATGGAGAGGGGTGGTGGATGGGGTTGTGGGGAATGACACCATTATTTCCACGTTCGTCTTTATGTGGCTCAGCAGCTGCTACTTGGATCTCACACAAAGACCTGCGTGCATGATACGCGCTACTGTATAACTCCAACATGATGCTTGTTTTCCTCAGACTGTGAGCCACCCGACACAAAAGTACATAACGTGTCCCACGGCGTCAACACGTGTGAGGTGAGTTTTTCAATTACTTACATCCACACCAGACACCACATCCGCAAATTTTGTACTATAGTGTACTACCAAACAAGAGATGTGATTTCAACACAAGGGAAAAAAAGTTGCATATTTTAAAGAAAAAAATATTGATTTCAGTAGAATAAAGTAACAATATGAGAAAAATGTAGGGACTTTATAAATAAATGGAGTTAATTTTCCATTAAAATTAAATACACTAATAATATAAGAAATGAAAAAAATATTCCTGGAAAAATAACATGACAAGCACAAAAATACAACTATTACTTGAAAAAAATGTAATTGCAACAAATGAATCGCCTGTGAAATATTAATAGTGCCAGTAAAATATTAAAAGACAATCTGAGAATGAGTAATGAATTGCATTTAAGGAAGAAATCATAATTAAATCAATAGCCTGAGTAAGAAATCGTAATGTTGTGTCTCGATACTTAAAACTGAAATGATTTTTGTTTTATGTAACGCAGGGGGGTGAAAGGGATTGTTCCGGCGTGGCGTGCCCACCGCTGGACTGCACCCAAAGGGAGAGCCTACCTGGAGAGTGCTGCCAGCGATGCACAGGTAACACCTTGCGATGGCAACCTTTGCTCAGATAAACCCCACTCCACAACAATCCTATATCTTGAAGAAAATAATTAATATCATTTTGAGAAAGACCTTGGACATTGTAGCGAAAAAGCCTTTATTTATTTATTTATTTATTTATTTATTTATTTGAAACGTCTTGTATTATAGAGAAAAAAGGGAATATGGTATCATATATTTTATAATGTTATTATATTATATAAGACAAAATGTATGTTAACGAGTTGTACAGTATATTTCCAAGTAAAGTTTGTGTATTATTTTTTTATCCAAAAAAAATAATAATAATAATCTTGCTTGATAACACAAGATTCAATTTATGCGGTCAGGCTGCATCCAATCTGGCGTGCGTTATGACCACGGAGCAAAATGGAGGTCAGCTGAGAGCCCGTGTGATGTCTGCCACTGTTTGGTGAGTGTTTCGCAAACTTTTACTACATGTGAAAAATCTCACAACACACCACCAAACACAAATAGCCCCAAAAGTACATAGTGTGTGCTCGTGGTGGAGCAAAAGTAAATGATTCCGCCTGTCAGCATACGTCGCTAGCAGAGAAAGATGAACCACAACAATAAGTGAAATTTCATGTTGTGCTCTGGCCCCAGGAGGGCGACATTCGCTGCGAGAGGGCTCCTTGCCCACCGTTGCCCTGTACCAACCCGGCGCCTCCTCCACACCATTCCTGCTGTCCAGTGTGTGAAGGTGTGTGTGTGTCTTGCAGGGCTGTAATAGTTTGGGATTTTAAATTAATCTTACAGTTGTGTTTTAAAATTCGTTTGTTTTAATTAGCTTCTAGACCTAATTTGCTACTTTTTATTCCCATGAAAATGCTTCGTTGTAATGGACTTGTCATTGGTTTGAGTATTAGTATTGTTTTTTTTTTACTCATATTTGGAATACATGTGAGGTGCAAAATAAATAAAAAAACCTCCGTATGTACTGTGTAATTAAGTGCAGTAAACAACAATTCTCATACTTTCTTCTATTGCTTTGGATGTCCAGCAGTGTATACAGGTATATATACTGTGTATTTTAAACTAACCCTGAAAGCTCATGTATGATATTACCTGATAAAGACAAAAACAAAGTCAACTTTATAAAGGCAAATGTAATGACAGTTATATTTAAAAGCATTTTTCTGTTTATTTCATGGACAAAAATGCTTTTTTTCCCCCCCGTTAGTTTTGGTTAGCGATTATAATCTCGGTGTCTTGTCATGTAAATGTGCGTGCGTTTGCGTGACTGCAATGGTGTGTCTTCCAGGCTGTGGTGTGAATGGTCATCATTTCCCAAATGGAGCGACGATCCCGACAGGAGATCGCTGTGAACAATGCTCATGTGTGGTATGTCCAGCAAATCAAGTGACATGTTTCAAGCGTGACTGCTTAGTGAACACTAACGTTATGTTTCAGGATGGCAATGTGGCATGTTTACCTCATCCGTGTCCTGCCTTGTTTTGTCCAAATCCAGTGCACCACGCCGGAGACTGTTGCCCACGGTAACGCCTACTGCCCATGAATCGATCAATCGCTTCTATTAGACAATGACAAGCGTCCACAATGTTTGTGTGACTCACAGGTGTGATGAGTGCGAGTACGAGTCTCGAGTGTATCTGGATGGACAAAAGTTTCCCTCCACGGATGACCCTTGCGTCGAGTGCCGCTGTTCTGTGAGTTGCACTTTGAGTTAGTAGTGTTGAAGGATATTTTATTGCAGGAGCTTTTATTACGTTGATGTAAGTGTGATGCAAACAGTCCATGTGATTTTGTCAGGCAGGTGAAGTGTCCTGTGAGCGCACGGAGGCGTCATGTCCTGCGCCACGTTGCAGCCACCCGGTGAAACGCAAGGGAGAATGTTGTCCAACGTGCAATGGTTTGTTCTCTTTGTTTGGACAAAAAAGATTTTATCATTTGTAAAATCTGCCATTGGCTGGCAACGAGTTCAGGGGTCCGAAGATGGGTGGTGTCGGCTCCAGCATGACCACAACCCTTGTGAGGATAAGCGGATTAGAAAATGGATGGATGGATCATTTGTAAAATATACATTCAAGAGTGTTTTTTTTAACTTATTCTGAGAAACAAAACGGTGTATTAAAAAAAGGTCGTATTTTCATAAAATGTTAGAGACATAAAAAGACAATTTTAAAAAGGTGATTTTCAAGATAAAAAAATCTAGAAAAAAATCTCTCTCTCCACATATAAAGGTATATATAAAATTATGATATTATATTGATGTTTTCTCAAAAAGTCGAGCAATATCATTTTTTTAGGATAAAATGTATATAGTTTTTAAACTTTACATATAAAAAGCCGTTTATTTTCAGTGTTTATGAGACAAGGAGTTGTTCATTCGCAAGAAAGAACTTAGTTTTCCCAGAAAATAAAATCTATACTTACTATATACTAAAATGTTGTATTTTTAAGTTAAAAGCTCATGTATTTTCAAGAAAAATATACTTTATTTTTCAAAAATTTCAGAACTTTTGATGAAAAAAATATTTTTTTAAAACTGTTTCAAGATTTGAGTAGTTTTCAACGAAATAGTCATATTTTGTAAGAAAAGAGCCATTTTTCTGGTAAACATTTGAAAAAAAAACATTTTCAATGCAAACTGTGAGACAAATTTCATCTATTTTCAAGAATTGTTTTTGGTCAATTTTCATGAAAAATGTCCAAATATTTGCATCATTTTTTGTACTGTTCAGAAACAAGTTATTTTTTGTATCTAAAATGTATACAGTATATTAAAAAAAAATTGAGTATACTTTCAATACTTTCTGGACACGTCTGCTCGGACAGAGTGCGAGTTCGAGGGACGGGTGTACACTGACGGAAAAGCGTTCGTCCCGCCTGGAAGTGGCCCCTGCCTGCAGTGCAAGTGTAAGGCAAGTCCTCACACACCCACCGTTTTATATTCCTTGAAATTCCGCATGGCTCTGTGACGTGCGTTTACCGCATTACAGAGCGGCAACGTTGTTTGCCACGAAGAAAAGTGTCCTCCTGTGAGATGCTCCAACCCCGTACGAGATCCGCATCGCTGCTGCCCCTTCTGCAAAGGTAACGCTGCCCTCAATTGGTCGTAGTGGCCACTTTATTAAGCACACCGCAATGAATGGATGTTATCATCTTAATCCCCACGCAGAATGCGCGCTGGACGGCTCCGAATACGGAGATGGCTCCGAGCGGCACCCCGAGGATCCGTGCTCTAGCTGCAAGTGTGAGGATGGAGACCCTCAGTGCACCCGCATCCAATGCCCCCCCATCACTTGTTTGCATCCCACCAAGACCGCAGGTAACTAAACATACAGTATATGTTTGTAATATTCTCCCTGGAAAATATTGCAATATGATAAAAATGTGTAGAAATCTGAAGTAATAATGAAAATTTAAAATAAATCATTCTTGCAAGAAAACATATGAATAATATAAAGAAAAAGTCAATCCTCTAATTTAATTTTAAGAGTGAATTTAATATAAAAAAAATTTCATGAAAATGTGATATTTTTAGACGAATGAGATGTATTATTATTATTTTTATGAATTTATTTAAAAATCAAATCATATTACATGTAAAAAGAAAAATATCATAAGAACAAACGTGAAACAAATATAACTATTGTTTTATTGCATATGACAATATAAAATATTACAATATTTCTAAAAATAAAATAAAAACCATACTATATTGAAAAAAAAGATGACAAGCATTACAAACTACAAGGAAATGTCATCATCATGGTGGAATAAAGTTGGAATCTTGAAAGGCAAAAAGCTTGTGTGTGTCTGTGTGTGTGTGTGTGTGGTGCGTTCCTTTGTCAGGCTCCTGCTGTGCAGCGTGCGACAGCTGCACGTATCATCGCCGTATCTACGGCAACGGACAGACGTTTGGGACGCCCGAGCAGCCGTGTCACATCTGCACTTGCCTGGTGAGCATGCCACCAACACATTCCCATTCACACTCCTTCCTGCCACCCTCAACAACCGCGTCGTCATTTGACCCCACCTCCCCACTCCAGCACGGCACTGTGGCGTGTGAGAGAAGACCTTGTCCAGCACTCAACTGCAGTAACCCATACACAGTGCCCGGAGAGTGCTGCCCTAAATGTCCAGGTATCTTTCAGTAGTGTCTGGGAGCATTTTATGAGTGTTTCAGCAGTCTACGCGATAGCATTCCAGTATGTGTGAAAGCGTTTCACTAAAGTGCATGAGAGTGTTTCGGTCATGTGTGAGTGTCTTATATTTTCCATTGTCTATGCGAGAACATTCTGGTAGAATGTGAGCTATTCCATTGGTAATGTGAGAGTGTTTCAGTAGTATGTGAAAGAAATAATGTTTTGAGTAAATAAAGTGAAGGAGTTTTAGTATTGAACGATAGCATTTCGGTTGAATGTGAATGTATTTCATCAGTGTGTGACAAAGTAAAAAGTGGACGCATGAGAGCAGTTCAGTAGCGTAAATTAGTGTTTCAGTAGTGTTCAGTAGAGTGTGAGATATTGATGTTTGGGTAATTTGTGTGAGTTGCTCAGGGTTCTTTAATGGTAGGCGAGAGCGTTTTAGCAGTGGATGTGAGAGATTTTTTTGTTTGTCGTGTGAGAGCACTTGAGTAGTTGTTTTCTCATGACTGTCACAATTTTTCAGTTGTGTGTGAGAGAGTGTTTCGGTAGATCGTGTTTTCAAATAATATTTTTTAGTAGTTTGTGTGAGAAGCGATCCTGCCCGATCGCCTCATTTTTCTGTTGTCTTTGCTTCTTGATTCCAATCACTCGGCAAGACTGCTTGTTGGAGAATCACGTGTTTGTGGACGGCCAGGCCTTCCCCAACCCGACCAGCGCGTGTGAGGAGTGCAAGTGCGTGAGCGGCGCAATTGACTGCCGGCAGGCTCAGTGCCCTCGGCCGCACTGCAACGCGCCTCTCTCGGGCGCCTGCTGCAGGAACGACTGCAACGGTGAACATGGCCGTCCATCCATATAACATCACTCACGATACTTAAAGACTCTCACACTCACTCTCACAGCGACTGACCCGTTGTCACACATGCTCCTGAAAATTCTCGGACGTACGCCCATCTGTGGGACAGAGGACGAGAAGTTTTTTAAAAAGACGAACTTAGCAAGGACGGGAGTGGGTTTTTGTCCGTCCCTTTAATCGCTTTAAAATGACAAAGACGGATGGGGAAGGAGAATGATTATTATAGGAATAAAGACGGAAAGACGATGACTGAAGGGTAGCCAGGTCACGGACGGAGGACGGACCAGCAAAATAGCGTAAAATGCCAATCTCTGCCATTCAGGATGCAGCTATGCCGGGAAGGAGCATCTCAATGGTCACCAGTTTGCGCATCCCACTGACCCATGCAGGACCTGCAGCTGCATTGTGAGTATTCACATCTGCAGCCAACGAACTCTGCCCTCTCATTTGCTCACGCCCATGTCACTCACCAAGCCTGAACCCGCATTTTCAAGCCACTCACATTGAAAGTTGCAGATACTACAGTACATTGTGAGGATGGGGACCTAATCTGCACCTAACATGCCCGATTTGTATTGCAGTAGCAATATATCTTATCTCACCTTATCTTATCTTATAATCAATTCTAAAAATATTCAATGCCTGCAGCTATGAAATTTTTCTGTAATTCTCAATATTTTTAAAATCACATTTTTTTGTGTTCTATGTTGAGGGGAAAAATATCTTATTATGATTCTTTTAACGCGAACAACATTCTGCTAAACAAGCAACAACAAAAAATGGGGTCCATATGTCATTCATTTGCTAAGACACCCCGCCCCTCGTCCCTCAGTTTGAATTTTGAGAGAAAAAACATTTGACCTCCACTCTCTGGGCATTTGACTTTGGAAGTTCACATGTGTAAGTACGAATTTAAATTAAGGTGTACAGTACTTCGGGAAGTCATTTTGTCTCCTGCAGAATGGAAACGTCCAATGTCTTATGAAGAGGTGCCCACCCCTGTCATGCTCCAACCCGCACGTGTTGCCCGGAGACTGTTGCCCTCAGTGTCCTGGTGAGGAAGCGCAAGCAAAAGCACAATTTGGATTTAGAAATGTACTATTGAAAGCGAGCGCGATTGTCCAACAAGCCCACTTGGAGATTTTTTTTGCATTGCCTCATATGTGGCTTGGTGTGGCTGCAGCGCCCCCTCTGGATTGCGAGTTGGACGTCCAAACGTACCGACACGGCGAGCGCTTCTACTCGCCTTCGGACCGCTGCCAATTGTGCTCCTGTGCCAATGGCACCGTCCACTGTCAGAGGAAGCCGTGCCCCTTCGACTCGTGCTCCCATCCTGTCACGCGGGATTGCTGCCGCACCTGTCAAGGTATGACGGGGGAGCGGGGGGTGGCATCGTCATGTTTTTCAGGCAGGGTGGACAAAGAATGGCCCACGGGCTACAATGGCTTAGTCCTTGCTTTAGTTTGGCCCACCGAGCATTTATGTTATCAGGACTACTGTAATATTTGTTGCAATTATTTATTTGCTTCTTATTCTCTGAAACGCTTTCATTTAACATCCTTTATTCATTTAATTAAGTCCTTTGATAACTACACCAGTCCGCAGGAAATTTTAACTTAATGTGTAACTTAATGTATTTTTAACACTGATTTAAAAAAAATGTCTTGGCTTTCTTTGTAGCATATCTGGTTTTTGAGATATTCTCTTTTTTTTTTTTTTGTTCTTAAGCCTGACCCATAAAAGTTTGCATCATACGGATTTTATCACCGATTCTAATTTAGCGCCATGACGTTCCTGAAAAAAATTCCACCTTTAATTCACAAATATTTGCCCTCATGTGTGACTGGCTGGCCAGGTTGGTTCCACAACTCAAATTGGATGGATGGATTAAATGTTTTACATCTGCACGTTAACTTTTTTTTTTTTAATCCTTCATTTATGAGTGACCTGTACCATCTGTCCAATTTGAAAATACAACGTGGCCCCTGAGCACAAAGGCCATTTCTATTTCCGACAGGCTGCCTGTACGAAGGTCGAGAGCGAGCCAACGGGGAGATGTGGGACGACGCCTCGGACCCGTGCGCCGCCTGCGTGTGCCACGAGGGCTCCGTCAGGTGCGAGAAAAAGCGCTGCCCCCCCAGCAACTGTAAGCACCCTGTGCAGCGGCACTGCTGCAAGTCCTGTGACGGTAAGGAAACCTTGAGCAAGTGCTCACAAAATGGTGGGGATCAAACTAGGCTTTCGGGGGTAACCTAACGTATTTCATTGTCTGCCTTGGGCCAGCCTGCTTGTATAACGGGAAGGAACATGGCGACGGCACTGAGTTTGTTGACGACAAGGACCCCTGCGCCGTGTGCTATTGCTATGCAGGCGAAGTGGTCTGCACTAAGTTGCCTTGCCACGGAGACTGCCGCCACCCGTACAAAGCACCCGGACAATGCTGTGCGGAGTGTGAACGTGAGTTGGAGCAAGAAAAAAAACTTAGGGGAGTAATCTTATATTATTCTGAGAAATGAACTCTATTTTGCTTTGGCGGAGAAATGCTTCTTTGGTGACCACAAGGTCAAAATATTTGTCTTCATTGGTCAGGCTGCTTTTACACTGGAAAGGTGCTGGCTAATGGACAATCCATTCCTGACCCAGGGAATCCTTGCTCCGAGTGCACCTGCCAGGTAGCACACTGACACACACACACACAAACACATATACACAAACCTTGCCATGATAACTTCACACACTATAAAACGTCTGCGTTTGTTTTCAGACTGGCACTGTGCGTTGTGTGAAAAAGTCATGTCCCGTGACGCTGTGCCCTCACCCGGTCACAAACACGTGTGGTTGTCCCGTGTGTGACGGTAAGTCGTCCTTTGGCCCCATGCATTGCATATTGTGTATGAGAAATGACAGTGAAAAAAGCGCCTTTAAGTGCATGTTCATGACATTGTCATGTAGTGTCAAATTAAATCATTGATAGTGTAGTGAGTAACACGTGATTGTACTGAACTTCAGGGTGACACTGGAATACATTAAATCAATATGAAATAAGAACTTGGAGGCTATCTATGATGGTGGGAGGTATTGTGGTTGTTCGTGGCATTGTGTTTGTTTACAAAAACATAAAAAATGCTTAATTCTATGGTAATTAAATTTTCTTTTATTTATGTCTTATTTCTTATTAATGGATAAAGGTTTTTATTTTGTCATGTACAGTATTTAATATATATTGAGTTTTCCCTTTTTTTGATTTGTTTTTATATTGAATTTTAGCCTTTTGTATTTCTTATTTTATTTTTTATTTCCAATTACAAATTCATGTAATATACGGTATTATTGATACAATTTATAGTCTACTATTATTTCTTCTAATAATTTCTAGTAATTTTAGTTTGATCTATGATTTTATTTTAATGTGAAATTGAATGCATTTTATTATATCAATTAACAATATAAGAACATCTGGATTTCCAACTTTTAACAAGTTTTCCATTATCTTTTTTTTTTAAATCAACAGATTTTAAAAAAAGTGTGTTTTGCACTGCTATATAATGTTTGTCCATTTTTGTAACTTGTCTGTTTGACATTTTCTGTTCAGTTAGTTCAAAACTCAATCTTTTTTTTTCCTTAAGCGAATGAGGCAACTCAATTTCATTCAGGTCACAATGTCATTCTGATTTCACTCAGAGGGCAGTTGTGACTGTGAAAAAATAATAGAAATCAATACACCTCTTTTCTGCTGCAGACTAGATTAGAAATCAAATGTTAGCGTGACCACCAAATATTTGAGTACACAAATACTGTTCAATTTATGAGAATGCATTTGAGACTTTTTTTCCCCACAAAATGAAAAGAACAAAATACATTTAGCAAGAAACAAAGTAGTGCTTGCTTAAGAAGCCCTCACGAAATAAAGTGGCTGCCAGGTCTGGCGTAGGGGGCGATCGAGTTTGACACCTTTGCCTTACAAAATCAATTTCAATTCTTTTTTAAAATTTATGTCGGCAAATTATTTATATCCTGTCAAAGTGATCTCAATTTGTCTTCTTCACAGGTTGCCACTACCAAGGGGTGGATTACATCGACGGGCAAATCTTGGCAGGAGGAGAGAGCAGCTGTCAGGAGTGCACATGCTCAGTGAGTACCAACAATCACCGTCACGATACACAACCAACACACTTAACGGTGCCCGTGCACGTTGCGGTTCCTCTCAGAGGGGCGAGGTGGCTTGTACGCAGAAACGATGTCCCGCCGTGTCCTGCTCTCATCCGGCGGTGGACGGATGCGCGTGCGGCGTTTGCGACGGGTGTCACTTTGAGGGGCGGAACTGGTTCAACGGGGAACGATTTCCTCATCCAACAGATGGTTGTCAGCTCTGCTCTTGTCTGGTTGGTACCAAACACTTTGGAGTTTGGTCACTACGAATACTGTACAACTTCATTTTCACTATTTCAATCCAGCAAAGTACATGTACCGTGCATTACAGTTGTGCACTACAGTTCAATTGTATTTAACTTTGAAGTGCAATACATTTGCATTGAGTAGTTATGAAATGTTTCTATTTACCTTTTGAGTACCATTTTTTTTTCAATTGATGCGTGCAATACATTTTAATTCAATCATCCTTTCAAATTTATATATTTTTTAATGTATGTGCGCCCAAATGCATAAATTGCAAACTTCCCCAGTGTGGGACAAATAAAGGTTATCTTATCTTATTTTATATGTGTGTGCGTGCAGAATGGCGACGTGGTGTGCTCACACGTGTTGTGCCCGAGCACCACCTGCTCGCATCCCGTCACCCCCCCAGGCGAGTGCTGCCCCATCTGCACGGGGACGTGTCGGCATCACGGGAGGGAATATCAATCTGGCTCCACCTTCCCGTCGCCCTCTGACCCTTGCTCCTCCTGCTCCTGTCTGGTCAGTCCTCTTACAAGAAACCCCCTCCCCCGAACCTGTCGCCCATGAAACCCCATTTAAGCATGTATTCCATATCTAGGTTACTAGTTTACTCTCTGTCCTCACTAGTAAGTCAATACAGCGCAGTAGTAGAGTGACTGTGTCGTACTAGTAACATGTTCTCACTCGTAACGCTGCTTTTGGCTCAGTTGTCCTACTCGGGTGCAAAAACCTTACGAGTAAGTAAGACTCAGTCGTTCTACTCGTGCACTGAATTGAAGTGAGATGTGAAAGAATTTGATGCCACTCGTCATACCAGTCACAACTAGTGCACAGTTTTGCCAAAGTTGTCCGACTAGTTTGCAGGAAGGCAGTAGACGGGGGTGGGGGGGAGTTACTGGTAAGACTCCGCCGTTTTACAAGTGCAATGAATTGTCTTGCGAGTGACGATAAAGAGCATACTAGTACATGGACCTTAAACTGGACCTCAAGGAAATTAAATACATGCTTGTCCCGGCATCCTGAAGGAGGAGGTGGTGAGCTGTCAGAGGAGACCTTGTCCCGTGCGGTGTTCCCACCCCGTCCCTTCGGAGGCCTGCTGTCCCGTGTGCGACTCCTGCCTGTACGAGGGCCTGGTCCGCTCCCACGGCCTGGCTTTTGCGCCCTCCTCCGAGCCTTGCCAGCGTTGCACTTGCGTGAGGGGCACGGTCACCTGCGTGCCCCTCACGTGCCCACCAGCGCCCTGCAGCCGAGCCGTCACCATGCCGGGGCAGTGCTGCCCTGAATGCACAGGTACGCTACGCACTAGAGGCCGATGTAGTTCAACTGTCATGATATAAAACACAAGGCATTGTAAAGTGAAATGCTGCCCCAAAGTCACACAAGTAGCACTAACGAACAATGACCATAACATGACATGTAAAAGAAATCTCAGGGACCCCAAAATAGAATAGGAAAAGAAAAATGATCAATTCTTTGAAAGACAAAATACCAAACAGCAGTTCCAAGAGGGGCCATCACAGTGCCTTATTCTCAAACTCTAATAGAAACATAGTCATCCGTTATAAATTATGCAAACTGTGCGTTGTAAGGATGTATTCTGGATGGACAAGAATACCGCGATGGGCAGAAATGGACCCTGACCTCAAACCACTGCTCTACATGTACCTGCCAGGTGGGAATCTCTCATCCTTTCCCTCAATTTAAGTGGTTGAAATTCTGCACCTCGCCAGGCTGGCGAGGTGCAGTGTGCATCTCCACAGTGCCCCAAGTTGGCTTGCATGCATCAGCTGACCGAGCCGGCGGCCTGCTGTCCTCGCTGCAGAGGTAAACGCCAGCATATGGTAGCCAACGCACAAGCGGTGGGAACTAGCCAAGGACACATATGAGCCTGTTTTGACAATGTAAAGAGTAGAAAGTACAGATATCTGCTTTCAAAAGTGGAGAGTAAAAGTAAAAAGCACTCCGAAAAATGTGTACAAATACCTTGAAAAATCGATTCACATTTATATACAATAATCAAGTAGGGCTGGGAAATTCAATTGTGATTTCGACTTTGGCTAAAGCTAAACACACAGCAAAAACAATTACGGCCATTGACTAGTACGTTTAAAAACCAGAAACTTCGTTTTATAAACATCCCCCGTGGTAATGCTGGCAGTCAATTAACATGCTAATAGAGAATTAGCGTGAGCTGTGACACGACTGTGTGATGCCAGGTTGCATGTACGACGGACTCGAGTACGCGGAAGGAAGCAGCTGGTTTGCCGACTCGTCCCAGTGCCGCAGCTGCATGTGCGTGGACGGGGTGACGACATGCTCAGAAATCCGTTGCCTGTCCCCATGCAGCAACTTCATCAAGGTGCCCGGGGAGTGCTGCCCCATGTGTGCCGGTAGGACAATCCAGTGGTGATGGTCCGCCATCTTGTTTGATTGTGTCATGTGATTTTTGTTTGTTTGTTTTTTTGCGGAGACTGTGTGTTTGAGGGCAAGGTGTACGGCCCAGGAGACAGCTTCCATCCGGCTGGAGACCCCTGCCAGGTCTGCACCTGTGAGGTAGGAATAACATGGAGATTTTCTTATCACTCTCCAATTCAGGGATGGGGAACGTCCATGTTGGAAGTTGCCACATTTTTCATCAGTGCTTTTGGAGGGGTGGCCCCTACCACCAAGCATTTCGTAATCAGATGTACAATATGACAAATATGCTATCTCAAATATGGACAAAATATGTGCATATGTGTGAAACGTGTGCTCTTAATGTATTTAATCTGTCATATTACATTTTTCATTGGCTGTATGAAAGATCCACTATCCTCACCCAACAACAAAGGCTTGGAAGCAAACGAAAAGTAACCTGTACATACTGTAATTTTGCTTCCAATGCAGAGGGATCGCTTGCATATAAATGACCATTCAAGGTTGGCACAAAATAGCTATTGAAAACAACAACAACAACAAAACCTAATTTTTATCCATTTATTCACAAAATCAACTCACACAAAATGCTAATCCTATTCAAGTGCTATGCTTGTCCGGCATTTAATTTTAGATCTACAAAAAAATATTAGGCCTCCTCAAGTTGCACTCTCTGAGTTTAAGACCAGTGTAAGCACATCGAAGACGTGTTTGCCATCTGGTGATCGTTGATATTACAACTTGAAACTACCTTCAACCACTGCATATTTGCTGTTTCATATTTTGGATTTTCCCATTTTTTTTCCAGAATTGTTTTTGTCTCCCTTTCCCGCTGCTTTTCATGGAAAACACGTTTTGAATGTTAAATCAGTATTTTTTGAAGATCTCTTTGGGTTGATAAAAATAAACCCTAAAAAAAAATTTGAACAAAAAAAAGCATGCGTCCACCAGGTGCCCATTCCTACTCTACTTTAAGTGGATTCTTCCTGAATTGTAAAATTTGGGCGCTCACATCACTCATACCCACAAATAACCCTTTTAATTTAATTTGAATTGTCTTGGTGTCTAGCACTGTTTGGGACACCCTGTAAAAGAAGTCGACATTCTTTCATGGTAATCATAGACTAGAACATGGGTGTCAAATTCAAGGCCCGCGGGCCAAATCTGGCCCACCACATCATCTTATGTGGCCCGCAAAGGCAAATCAGACATGTCAACTTCCATGATGCTTCCTAAAATCTCTACCAAATTTTAACATTCTCATATGTCATAAATATGCATATTCTTGTGACCAAACCCCTCATAACATTAACTTATTAAACAATAGTTGAATAATCCGTGATTTTTATTTAGTTTATTTTTTTTAATATAGTTTCAGTCATAACAGCCCTCCAAGGGAAACGGTAACTAAAATGTGGCCCACGACAAAAATGAGTTTGACACCCCTGAACTGGAAGAACGAAGAAGTGATGCAAGCCGCGTGTGTGTATGTGTGTAAAATTCAGGTGATGCCAGACGGAGAGCAGCATCTGCGCTGTTACCGCAAACAGTGTCCTAGTTTGGTGGACTGTCCCAAGAACAACATCTTGTTCTCTGGACCCGACGCCTGCTGTCCTGTCTGCGCACGTTAGTAGTCGTCATACACAAACTGCACGATTAATTAAAAAACACTTGATATTGAAATGCGGTTGCAAGAAATGATGTGTGTGTGTTTTACAGAGCCTCTGAGTAACTGCACTTCTACACTGATCGGCAATGAGGTCCTGGCTACAGACAACCCCTGTTTCACCTGCCATTGCAGGGTAACACAACACGACACAAAATGTGCACTTTTTGACCTTGTTTTGCAGCCTGCGTGTGTGTTGTATAGGATCAAACATGGACGTGCCTACATCGAGGCTGCCCCCCACTGACTTGTCCTTCCAGTGAGCAGTTCACCCCTCCAGACTCGTGCTGCCCCGTGTGCAAAGGTGACGTGATTGCAATCATGCTCCATCTCTCCTTTTGTCAAAGGGGTGTTTCACATTTTGCTGATTTTCTGCCTCCGGTGCAGATTGTGTGATCGAGGGTCAGAATCGACGAGTGGCGAGTGGCAGCAGCTGGACGGACAGTGACGACAATTGTGTCACTTGCACCTGTAACGTAAGTCGTACCTTGCTTAGGGTTGCAAAAATTCAGGATTTTTTTTTCCAACAAATCTGTGTGTGTGTGATGTTGTTTAGTTGGGCTACATTGAGTGTAGCATTGAAGAGTGTTCATCCGCGCCCTGCCCCGATGATCAGAAGCAAGTGAAAGTTGCAGGGAAATGCTGCCATGAATGTCGAGGTAACACAAGCAGCCATCTTGTGTTTTTTTTTTTGCCGAATGTTACAATGTGTGTTTCTGTGTGTGTTGTAGACTGGGCCATGTCATGTGTGCACCAGGGCACGGTGTACCAGGCCCACGAGCAGTGGCAGGTGGACGAGTGCACCGGCTGCACTTGTGTGTCTGGAGAGGTGCACTGCCACAGTGAACGCTGCCCTCCCCTCAGCTGCAATACGGTCAGTACCCACCGTCAAGTGAAGCCTCGCTATTCCTGAGGTATGGGTGCGGACCAACAGCCAGGACTAACTTCATTTTGTGTGTGTGTGTGTGTTAGGATGAGATGCCATCGGTGGTACCAGGCTTGTGCTGCCCTCACTGCATCCCCCGGCCGGCCACGTGCATTGCGTTCGGCGACCCTCACTACCGCACCTTCGACGGGCGCATGCTTCACTTTCAGGGGACGTGCACCTATGTCCTGGCGCAGGACTGCCAGGGCGGAGACTTCAGGTCAGAAGGTCGCCATAGCAACGGAGGGGGGAAGAGCAGTGTGACACTTCGATGACTCCCTTCCTTCTGCTTTTCAAAGTATCCACGCCACGAACGAGGACCGCGGACGTCAAGGAGTGTCGTGGACCAAAGAGGTGACGGTCTTCATCGGTGATGTCACGGTGCAGTTGCTGCAGGACTGGCTTGTAAAGGTCTGTGTGGAAAAACAAAAACACAGAAAATGGAACGCAATGCCTTCAAACTCACAGAAGAGGCATTATCATGCCGTTTTTTTCATATTATAAAACAGTTCACACCACGGCTGGATGATTACGGAACAAAAAATGTTCCCGATTCATTTGCCCAATTGTGCTCCTCAGGTAGACGACGAGACGGTGACGTTGCCGTTCCTCCGAGAGCCCTACATCTACTTGGAACGGAAGGGCAACACCATCTTGCTCAACAGCAACATCGGGCTCAAGGTCTGCTCTTGTTCTATTTGCCGACGAATTACAAAGTATTCATAGCGCCCTCCCGTCCAGGTCCAGTGGAACGGCCGTTCCCACCTGGAGGTGAGCGTTCCGGGCTCCTACAAGGGACTCACCTGCGGCCTCTGTGGAAACTTCAACAACTACCATCAGGATGACCTCGGCATGCCCAGCGGACAGATAAGCCTGTCGGAAGCCGACTTCGGCAACAGCTGGAGGGTAAAAGAAATGGGAGAGAGGCCAATTTTTGTGACTGACTGAAAATATTTGGCTTTGACATCCAAAATGATTGTGGTGATTTCAGCAACACAAAAACGGAGAGCTGTCCATGTCCGTCTTTTTTTCTTGTTGATTCATTCTAAAAATCTCTGGTTATTTTTTCTAGAAATTGTGAATTTTGGATGTTGACGCAAACTAATTTGAACATAAAAAATAGAAAAAAATATTTTATTCCCCACACATTTTTGACACGCATGTCTATCCGATTGACATGATTCCAATTTTCGTATACAGTATTCCAAATCGGTTTTCCCAAACAGCTCAGGCTTATTTTCCTTTATTTTGTCCAAAAAGATGATTCTGGAAAATAACATAACAAAAAACATGAAACAAGAAATGCAAATGTTGTACATTCATGATTCCTGTCTGCGTACATGCCATCAAAGTTCGCCAACAAATGCGTGCATGACTGTGCTACACAGGTGACAAACGGAAGTCACTCACTGGCAACCTGCCGCCCGGGCGAGGATGTGGACCCCTGCAGGGAGGCAGGCTATCATGCCCGCAAAAGCGCCAACGCCCGCTGTAAGGTCCTCAAGACGGCGGCGTTCAGGCCATGCCACCGCGTGGTGCCCCCTGAGGCCTGGTACGCCGCTTGCGTCTACGACCTGTGTGCCTGCGGGGCCAACACCGATGAGTGTCTGTGCGACGCCCTGGAGGCCTATGCCGGACAGTGTCGGGAGGCCGGCGTTGTCCTGCAGTGGAGGGGACCCTCACTGTGCGGTGAGTCGCAAGGCTTGGCTTTCCAAAAGCAGCGCAAAAGGAGGGAAAACGGGGTCTGATACAGTATTATCCGAGAGGAGACTGAGGGCACTGTGAAAATGCAGCATTGTAGCAAAGTGGCATATAGAGTGGATGGTTTTCCATGGGGAAATGCTGAGGGCAAAAATACAGAAAGAGAAGGAGGTTATATTATTATCCAAGAGGAGACTGGGGGCAGCAAGGAAACTAAACACTGTAGCAATGTGGATTAGTTAATCTTGTAAATGCTGACGAAAAAAGACTAGGGTCGTTTGTTTTTTTTTTTTCTACTTCTTGGCATGTGGTAGGGAAGCATTCTTATGCGAGCGGAGACTGAGGGGACAAGTCTCCTCTTGGCTAAAAATACTTATACAATGTGCAGAGAAGTAAATACAAGGGGCATATACTGGCCAAAGTGGCAACCCCACAGTCTCCACTTTGTTGAAGCAGTCCTTTTTTTATCGTCTCCTCTTGGATGCCAGATATTGTACTGTATTTCCCTACAATATGCCAAGAACGAAACACAAAAGGCACTACTCCCCACACCCCCAACCAATTCAATGTCAAAACAGACTACTCCACAGTCTCCGCTTTTTTGCAGTCCTTCATTTTTCATCTTCTGTCTCTCCAAAAAATATTTTATTACCACAGAGTATTTAACATTCTATAAGAGACACTCATATTTTACAGCAAAGAGGAGACTGTGGTGTCTTTAGTTTTGGTCGTGGAAAAGCCCTTAGTCTCCTCGTTTCCTTACCACATGCTGAAAAACTACTTAATGACTCCACGGTCTCTACTTTTCTGCAACACTTTGCTTTGCACTGCCCTGAATTTGGAGACTGTGGAGTTGTTGGTTTTCGGCATGTGGTAAGGAAAGCCCTTTATTTATCCAAGAAAAGGCTGGTGGCAGCAAAAACGTGGTGCGCTGCTCTCCATTTTGCGATTCCGTATGTGATTTTTTTTATTTTCAAGGTCTTCGCGTTTTTTTTATTTTAAACAAACACAAGCAATACGTTCATTCAGATAAACAATATCAGGTATACTATATATACCGGGTAAATGAATGAATAATAAACAGTTTCCTGATGCCCCCAGCGGTGAGGTGCCCGGTGGAGAGGGGCTTCGTGTTTGACGAGTGCGGACCGCCGTGCGCCGTCACCTGCCTGAATGTGGGCGCTCCACTGGGGGTGCTAGAGAGCCACTGCTTCAAGCCCTGCGTGCCCGGCTGCCAGTGCCCCGCCGGCCTGGTGCTGCACAACAACTACTGCATCCATCCCAGCAAGTGCCCCAAGATCATCCACGGCAACCAGTCGTGACGCGTCGTCCGTCACGAAACGCCGCAGTCATCAATCCATTCACGATAGCACACGTCCGTCCTCACTTGAGTCGTCGGCAAGCTGGAGATGGCCCGGCTGTGATTCGGACGAGAAGTGGGGTTGCACCCTTGATTGGTTTGCATGCCAATCACATAGGTCCTACACACAACAAACCATTCACAGCTACACATGATTTGGAGTCTTCAGTGAAGCCAACATGCATGTTTTGCAGGAGAAAGCCAGAAAGTCCAGTGCCAGAGGCAAAATGCAAAACCCTGAACCTTCAAACTGTGAGGCTGATGCGTCAACCACTAATTCCACCGTGCTTCCTACATTCAACAGTGACTGACTATAAAGTGCTATTTATATAGACCACATTCACTTCTAATTTTTTGTTATTTTTTTTTGAATAAACACATTTCTACATGTTCAAGCACTTGTTACATTATCTCAGGTTTTTCAGGGGTGGAGGGGGGGATGAATAAAGCTCATACAACTACTACCAATGCCGAATGTCTATCTGGATTTTCCAAATAACATGGGTCAGGTCAACAACAAATTTTAATCAGAGATGGCTTTGTGTCCCTGTGGAGTTTTGACGGTGAATTCAAAAATATATTAACTTTTTTCTTGCACATCATGTTTTTGAGATATTTTCATTTTTATAGTTATGATGTTTCAGCAAAAAAATCCATGTGTTGCTGAACCCCACCTTTAAGTCATACATCTAGAATTATTATGAACACCTGATGTGTTAGAGAAAAAAACTAGGGTAGATTCCGAATCACTGCAAAAAAATCATTTAGAAAAGTTCAATTGCAATTTTATGAACATTTGTTGAGCAGTGTTGTCATTCCGCTGAGGTGCAACCTATTTTGAATCCCCCTTCTTTGGACATTTTATGTTGGATACTCACATAAAAACAATCGGGCTGTTTTTAATCCGATTTTCCCCCTTCTTGACCAAGAATCTCAAACGGCTAACAATCTTATGTCTCATAAAATCGTTGTGGGGTGGAAACCTTGAGCCATTTGACCCCAGCGGACTGCGATGTGAACCGAATGTAGCAAAAGAAGCGCTCTGACTGACAAATAAGGACACTGCGGTAAAAATTCAAATTAAGATCCAATTTACTGGTAGAGCATTTGACTGTTTTACAAAACCACTGTTCACTTAGTATGAGGCTGTAATTGCTCTCAAATGTGCATCCACAAAGTATGGAGCAAACTGTCAATACTTTTGTACATGTAATTTTTTTTAATCCCTAAAATGACTTCAAGTTGTCATGACGGTTCTTGCCTGTAGAATTGTGAAGAAAAGAAAAGGGTCCACTTTTGAATACTCTTGTCACTTGATCCTCCTTGTCCTCTTGGTGACGCTGGTAACCATAGCAACAGCTTGTATAATTCATAGGCCTGCAGGTGGTGCATCATGCAGCAGGTAAGAAAGGCTTTTATTTGGACTCATTTCACGAGGTCCCATCTTGCCGTTTAGAGCGTGCATGGCTGCTGTGCATCAGTCGGCGGGCGTGAGCGAAGGAGACAAATTCTCCTGCGAGGATGCGAGTCGCCTCTACCGCAAAGTGTTTCGTGACGCCTGCACCGAGGATGACGTGCGCACGGCCGTGAAAAAGGTGAGAACCAATACGCTACATTGCATTTAGAAATGAAAGGAAAAATTAAAACATTTGGCTTAATGAGTAACATTAACAAACTTTGATCTTATTAGCTTTCAGAAAATGACAGTGAGGGGTCGTGCGTTGGTGAGCGTATTTTGGATGTTCTCATCGAAATAAAGCGAATGAAGGAGAAAAAGGAAAAGGTAAACGCAACGCTATCTTGACTTCGTGGTTAATTCGTTCTTTCAACAAGCATACAGATGTGGCTTACCAATGTTCTCATTTTGTATTTGTGTGTTTGACCGTTTTGAGCGGACGGCATATGTGAAGGTTGCTCAACTCAAAGTTTGGCTTGAAGCACCCCAAAAAATAAAATAAAATAAAAAAGCGCCCAAGCAATAATCTTGATGGGGAATTTATGAATGTGTTCAGTTATACTGGGAAGTGCAGCTGCTCAATGCAGGCCATCTGGAGGAGCTGCATTTATGCGAGACTTCAGCCGTCGCTGATGCCCCTGTGCTCAAGTGCCCACACCGAACCACACAGGTATGCTACTCTCTAGAATATGAATCATGTTTATTGAGCAATGTGGTGTATTATGTATCATCCACATTCACGTATGTTGCTCTTCGACACAGACACGAGCGAAAGAAGACATGACAGGAGTGTGGCGGCTCCACAAGGCAGCTCGACAGAGCTGGGCCAGGTAAGAGAATCAAAATATTAGCAACAGCACACAGTAGAGTGCCGCACAAACTACAGCAATAAAGTCAACACATTTACGATCAACAAACAAAACGGTGAAAATGTAATCCTCTCCCCCAATGTATTTTACCCCATGTGAGCACGAATGTTTGTTCGTCTATGTGTGCCCTGCGATTGGCTGCCAACCAGTTCAGGATGTTCCTCGCCTTTTGCCCGAAGACGGCTGGGATAGGCTCCAGCACCCCCTGCGACCCTTGTGAGGACAAGTGGTCCTTAACAAGACCACTTAACATTAATGCATTTGTGTGGATGCATGTGTGTGTGTGTGTGTGTGTGTGTGTGTGTGTGTGTGTGTGTGTGTGTGTGTGAGTTCAGAGTGGTGACAGAAGGTGTGCAAAGCATACTGGCCTGCCCCTGGCCAGTTCTAACGCCAGGGGTCAGAGGTGAATTTTGGGGCTGGGTGTCCTGTTCAGACGTGCTCCGCTTCAACGAAGTCAAATACGACGCGGTGACCCGTTTGCTTTATGATGACATGCTGCAGAAGCACCACAGTAAGGACAACAAGCCATTGATTTTTGTTTTTTCCCCATCCTCACAATTTGGAACTCCACTTTTTTTTGGGTGACGGCGGTGATGACACAGGCATCCATGCGTGGGAGGCTCTGTCGCCATGGCGACATCACCAGGAAGAGCTTTGGCTTGAAGAGCTCGCACAGGAAGCTTTGGCGTCTGACGACATGGTCGCTTTGGCCGAGCTGCCGGGAGCGTTCACGATATACAGGTTTCCTTTTTTCGTAGCAAAATAAGAATTGCAATACAACTGGAATGGCATCGCAAATCTGACGTACGACTCTAGAATTAATTGTCTTTTTTTTTTTTTTAATAACAGATTTTGTTATCCTAAAAGTAGGGATTTGAAACAAATTATCCTGCGGTTTTACATTTCACAATTACAACTTCAACTACAAAAAAATCAAAACATTGCGACTTTAGTTTCACAACATTCGTAATTTCATTAATCTGTTATCTCATAACAACCAATTCAGGGTGTCCCCCGCCTACTGCCCGAAGACGGCTGGGATAGGCTCCAGCACCCCCCGCAACCCTAGTGAGGATCAAGCGGTTCGGAAAATGGATGGATGGATGGATGTTATCTCATAACATTACAACTTTTTTTTTGGTCCAATAACACAAATTGAAAAAATAAAATCTTATTACAAATATTTCCTCACTATAATGTCCTATAACTTTCATTGATTGCACCATGACACGTTTCTCATGAAATGACCAGTTTATATTCTGAAATGAGATTTTTAATCTTGTATTTTTCCCCCCACACTCATCAGTGTTACTAAATCTGTAAAACAGACACCCTGAGATTTTTTTTTCATTTTAAAATTATATTTGTGGGTGAGGTGATTGAATCCAACACGCTTTTTTTTAATGGAATTGATTTGCAGTTTATCCGTGTTTTTCAAGAATTTTGAGGTGCATCAACTGTATGAATTTTTTCGACTATTTGTGGGCCAGGCCTGTATACAATTGTCGGCATTTGTTCCTCCAAGAATTACGACTTTTTTCGTTATTATCAACCAACGTTGGAATGTAATTGAAACCAGTAAACACTTTTGTCCTCCAGAGTTTGTCCAGAGTCCAGCTTCACTGCAGTTTCTCTCTTGTATAAATTAAACGCGTGTCGACGACAAGAGAGGGAAGAACTAACAGCCTTAGTGGAGAGGTACAAATAACACCTCAACCTTTTCGACATTTTTTCAACGATTCAGTCTTGCTTCTTGTGCCTTTGTAGGCTGGATGAGGAGAGCTTGAGACTGTTGTGTTTGTACATTCGCACAGCAACACTTGGAGCTCAAAGAGAAAAAACGGCCTACGACGCATATTTGGCCATCAGACAATCCTGGCACAAATGGTGAGGTGCAACAATTGCAATATCAACAACATGACACAAGATGATTCCGTTTTCTTTGCAGGCCACAAGTTCACAGTCCGTGCAGAGAAGAGCGGGCCGCCGCATTACTGCGCGGTGATGACGACATATTTGGGCACATGAAAGATGACGATGATTTAGGATTATCACAGCAGGTGCTGCCCAATGTTCGACCTGGGGTATCAAGTTAGGGTTGGGTTTTCTGGGGGGTGGGTTAGGGTTGAGCATTTGCGTTACATGCTAAATAGAATCCTTTAACTCCAACTGCAGTCATTACTGCCGTTATTGGTGCTGACTCAGCAGCAGGAGAGGAAGCAGCTGGTCCGCCTGTTGCATGGAGTCACTTTGGAGGATGTGCAAAGACCCTCCGATTCTCTTAAAACAAGTATCGTTTTCATATTATTACTTTAAACTGGTTTGCAGACCTCACGCCTGGAAAATTTAAAGTTTTCTTTGCCTAATAGGTTGCATAAAAAGGCTGCAACAAATTTGCTCCAGGGGTGAGAATCAACCCGACTGTGATATCAGCAGCCCCCCTACGGAGTGGACCGAAGACCAGCTAGAACGAGCCGCCTTGGTCCTCTTGGTTGACCTCCTGGAGATCCAGGAGAGGGATACATCTACATTCCTTCGGGGACTTTTGGATGGGGTAATGTGAGCGATGATGTCATCAAACCCAGTGACAAGAAAGTGACGCCAGAATTTGACTTGGTTTAAGAATGAGCATCTCCAAAAGCTGAGACAGGAGTACCAGTCCGAAGTCCACGCACAACACCTGCGCGCCAACCTGCTCCAACTCTTCAATCCAGATGCCTCTTCATCTACTTCACACGCCAATCTGAGCAACCAGGGGCAAGTCCCGCATCAGTCTCGTGGAGCTGCGGAGGCCCAGAACATCACCACCGGGAGGCTTGAATCTCAGACAGCAGCTGATACGATCAGCACGCGACATGATGGAGTCGAATCTGAGGACGTACCTGATAAACACGGTGTCTGCGCAGGTACCACCCCAAACAACGGAAACTGCAATTGATGCAATTCCAAATTCGGGTTAGGCCTAAAGTTCCGTTTCCAGTCAGTGTTGGGTTTGTTCATTGTACTTTGCAGTTCGGATTGCAAAGACAGATATTTTGATTGAGGTGCAGCTAATAAAGTGTCCTGTGAGTGATATACATTTACTCCTTCCAGAATGTGGCGTGACCCTGGGAGGTCTGCCCTATTTGGAGATTTTTTTGTGTTCCAGATTCATCCGGTAAAGTTGAGGAACAAGACAACGAGACGAAGAACTGTGAGGATCAGGGCTCGCTAATCACACTGGCTTGGAGCACACGGCTTAAGGGCAACACAGGTCACAACGGGGAGGCAGCACACGCTGTTGATGTCCAAGTGCAGCCCTGCGGTGAAGGCGGCACACCCGAACACGCGGCCGCAGAAAGCCGAGAAGGAGTGATAAGCCAAGCACAACTTGCAGAGCAACACCGTGGCCCAGTGGAGGTACTCATCTAAATCATGTCACACATACGCCATGAAATACTGTCGCTTGTCATTCGGGTCCATTTTTTGATTCACTATAGCTCAAATCGGATGAATCCGACAAAGAAAACGACCTGCACACGAAGCTTGTGTGTGGAAGGCAGACCTTGGCTGACTCGCGGGATGGGAAGACAACTGACGAGGACAGCGACATGGTGAAGGAGCTTCGAGCTTCTGAGCCCACCGCACAGGCTACAGTATGTCTCACGTGCTGAAAGCCGAGGAATAAAAATAGATTTGAGGCAGGTTTTAAAAGTGGACATTGAGCGGGGGGTTGGGGGGTGGCTTGTCTAATGTGTACCGGGAGGTCATTATATAGTTTGAGACCAGCAATATCCCCATTGGACTTCCATCCGCTTAGACTTTAGTAACCCCAGGAGGAGCTGGTCAGCCGAGTTGAGGCACCAGGCGGGAAGGTGGGGAAGCAGTTGCTCAGATAGGTGAGGTGGTGCGAGCCCATTTGAGAGATTGGAAAATGACAGAATCTGAAAATGGCACTCCAATCATGCATATACAGCCAGTAAAGGGGTGGGGGGTGGGGGGGTCCGGTCAATAGGTGAGCAGAACCAACTGAAAAATGTTAAGGAGAGTATTCAGCACTGGCTGGCTTCACGGAGCATTACAGTCATCCAGCCAAAGGCACACTAAGATGATGAATAGCATTTTTAGTCGTTGGTTCTCTTAAAGGAACATTGCTACTTTGAAGCAATGTGTCTGGGAGGTTAAATAGTTAGACTTTCAGTTACGGTTAATTTGGGGATTATGACACCACCTTAAGGTCAAGTCAAGGTTAGAGTCTGTGATTTGCAAATCATTTTAGAATTAATAATTTCACATCACTGTACAACTTGGATAAAGACACCAATCAACTTTATCTTTAAATGATTTCACGTTCATAACTTTTCCTCCCGTTTGGTCCACTGAAGGGCCACTGTAGCCTCAGCGAGAGATCGGCATCGAGGGAGGGCGGCCAACCGCGAGAACCGATGTCTGCGGTGGAGAGAGAGAAGACCATGCGGAAGCTGGTGGACGTGCACCGCCGAATGGAGAGAAAGCAGCAGAGGGACAGAGACAGGCAGCAGCTGAGGGTGAGAGAGATGTCAATCGGATGATTAAGAATGATGATGATGATGATGCGGACCTTTCTTGCTTTAGGTCCAAGAACGTTTGTCCATCATCCAGAGCAGGAAGGCGGATGAGGATTTTTTCGGGCCTAAGCACAGAGAGAGGATGAGGCACCTCAGTAAAGACATACCACAAGTAAAGATGTTTGCTATTTGCAATTACTCATTACAAAACATGGCAAATCAATGCATTCGCTGTTCATGAGGAAAGAAGACGCTGGTCAGAGAACAACTGGAGCAGCTCAAAAGGGAACGCTCTTTTATCATGCAGTCCAGAAGAAAAAGGTATGTACAGTACAAATCACACAGTTTGGGTTATGCATAATTTGTTGTTCCCTCGCAAGCTGGATGACAAAATTGGCCATTCAAACCATGAATGGAACCGCTTCAATTACAGTTGGTATCTCAAGTCCTCTTTGTGATGGGTTACAGGGAATTTTTCAACATTAAATTTCCCCTGGAAGCAAAATATCTAACGTTTTCTAAACGTCCACATTTTTTGTCTTTCTGAAGGAACACCGCAGGCTTCAAGGAACTTCTGGCTCCAGTGCATCTCCAAAGCAGAGGAATTGAAGACAGGTTGGAGCAAGACGGCTTAGAATGAGAGGCGAGAAGCAGAACGTGCGGCACTGTATACTTCCCTCATTTGAAAATTAAACTCTTCGTACGTAAACAACGGGTGGACTTGCAGATTGTTTATTATACATTTTAATTACCTGGACAAACATGAGCATGAACAGTAATACCACTTAACCAATGACAACTTCCCGTAGTCTGCGACCAGATGTACACACAGAAGCGCCATAAAGTCTTTACCGCATAAACAGTTGGCCGCTGAAAGATTGGTATGATAGAGGGCGCTAACATAATAAAAAGGCTGGCGATAAGGTTTGGTGAGTAAATCTTGTAGTAACGCAAGTTTTTTTTCCTCAAATAATTCGGATATGTACGGTCTTTTGCCCTTGTGAAATGAGTCGGGAGCTGTCGACTTGTGTGTGGGAGATTTCTTGGCAAACATTCAACAGTTTGACAGCATCCGTTCACATTATGCAGCTTTAACAAGGCAGCGGTAGCGATCACCCGAAAAAGCCGGAACATTCCAAAGCAGCTCCGACTTGGCGGGCCACTGCATTACACACCCACACACACACAGTTCACAGATTAGGTTGAGTGGTCTCAAGAGACACTGAAACAAAACTTCAAAAAGGTAGGTACTACAAATCAAGACTTTTGTTATTTTTGAGCAAGGTGACAGCACTTGGGACCATTTTGGAAAATCGTGGCTGAGGCTGTGTGGAATCTTCAGGCTTAACGTCAGCGGTGTGTGTGTGTGGACTCAGGTTGTACGTCATCAGCAAGTAAGCAGCATGCTTTGTGTGCGAGAAAGATTATACTAAACCATGTACACCAGTCAACATTATTCACTTTTTTTTTTTTTTAAACGCTAGACTGACCGCTGTTTGTCAGAGTAAACAGCCCAAACTGAGGTCTGTGTCAAGTTTTGGCCTGAGGCTTTGATGAGCACTACTGTCCATTAAACACAAAAAGATACCCCAACTCCAGCATCTCTTATGGGCACCACAGAACTGAGGAGGGTGCGAAGTGTGTGTGTTGGGTGTGTCTCCGTGACAGGAGAGAAATGTGCATGTGTGTGTCAAGTCTTGAATAATGATGTAACAGTGGAGCTGGAGGAATGATGCATGTAAAAACGCATCAACGTCTTCTCTATTGGTGTGCGCACTGCACCCCCGGGCCGTGATGGCCGCCCTCCTCATCGGAGCTGTCATTGTAGGCTTCTCTCCTGGCGCCCCCGCCCGACCCCTGACTCCTATCGAAATCCGTCAGTTCCACTTCCTCGGCGTCGGCGGAAATGAGGGGGTCCTCGGCGCGGCTCGGAAGCAGGCACTCCAGCTCCTGAAGAGTGATGAGTGATCGTTATCAGCTTTGGTGCTTTTACAACGGGTCTGACTAATGTGACTCACGTTCAGCTTTTCGGTGCTAATCCAGTTGTTCTCGGGGAACTGCACGTCAAACTTGATGTAGAGGTCTCCTTTCTCAAAGGGGTTTCTGTACTGTGGCATTCCCTCTCCCTTAACCACGCGAATGCAGCCTGAAGAGACAGCAAAACAAGACTGTTAGTGTACTAGCACACAACACACACCACACGCGCAAAAAGGCCATTTTACTGTGTTCCACACCCACCAATTGGTGGAAATCCACAATATAGAGACCACATAAAACATTTCAAAATATAGTTTCAGGCGCCCCATAAACACACTGCAGAAATATTTGAACACAAAAATAGAAAATCATCAAATAGCCCCAAAAGGCATTTATTTTAAGGGGTATTATATTTTAAACTATAAATACAGGTAAGTATGAACCTTTTAAGGGGACATCGCCTATTCTCAAAGTTTTGCCATTTAGCAACAATTTAATTTTAAGTTGTAAAACTCAAAGAGAAATGTTGGGAATGCGATTCCAGACCCCGGCCGTCCTGTGTGGAGTTTGCATGTTCTCCCCGTACCTGTGTGGGTTTTCTCCGGGTACTCCGATTTCCTCACAGATTCCAAAAACATGCATGTCAGGCAAATGGACCACAATAAATTGGTATGATTGTGAGCATGAATGGTTGTCTGGCTATGTGTGCCCTGCGATTGACTGCGAACCAGCTCAGGGTGTACCCCACCTACTGCCTGAAGACGGCTGAGAAACGCTACAGTACGCCTGCGACCCTCGCAAAGATTAGCGTATTAGAAAATGGATGAATGAAAGTTATAATCACTATTTGTCACAATTTAAAACTGCATGTACAGTATATACTTTGAACACTCTCGCTGAGGGGGCCATCTATTGCAGTACTTGTTGAGCCAAGAGTCTCACTAGGAACAGAGAAGTGCAGAAGAACACAAATAAAGATAATTTATAAACACATATACACACACAGGTGTGTACAACATATGAGCAAACACAAAACTATTCCATCTGTTGTCGACATATGTTGTGAACATTCAAGTATGTGTCACTTGTCCGGAACCAATGTTAATCCGCGGACCCCAAAATATTGATCAAAAAAAATCAATCAATCAGGGAGTAGCTCTGAACTTTGAAGTTGAGGCACTCTCAGGTTGCGGAGCACTGGTAATTAGGTAAGCGTACCTGGCTCTATGACCTTTCCGGGTGGGTACTTGACAAGCAGCTGCCGGCCATCCAGATGCGAGAGAGTCATTTGAAAGCCACACAGAGCCTCGATCAGGCCAATGCGCTGCACCATGCGAAGGTCATTGCCTTCCCGGCGGAATTCCTGAGATGGAGAATAAAATAAATCAAATGTGAGCCTCGACTCAAATGATGACCTCATAAATGTATCACATAAGTGTTAATCTTTTCCTACGTCATGTTCTTTCTCCTGTAGGACCAGGACAATGTCCCCAGGTTCCACACCCGGCGCTTGGTCAGCTTCCCCAGTGAAGGTGATCTTCTGTCCATGTCTCATGCCTTTGTCCACATGCACCTCTAGCAGCTTTGTTTCCTTACTCACCTTATGACCTTCGCACTTTTTACAGCGATCTTTCTCGCTGATGACCTCGCCTGCACAAACACAACAGGCGGACCAATATTTGGGATGATTAGTTCTTGAACCCTCACATGAAAGTGTGTGAATTGCTTGCAGTCACATTACCCTCTCCTTTGCAGTCTGTACAGACTGACTGCACCTGTTGGACCATACCAGGGGCCAGTTGTCTAATCACCACCCTCATACCCAGTCCTCTGCATGGCACACACTTTTGCACTGCGCCCGCCTTGCCCCCTTGACTGGATAGCAAGTGACAGAATGTCAGCACTGTCCTTTGTCTTCCTGTAACAGTACAAAACACTCAAAAAAGACTCACCCATTGCAGGTACCACAAAGGACATTCTTGCTCAGCTGGAGTTTGGTAGTTTTACCATTGTAGAGGTCTTCAAGTGAAACTCTATGGCGGGGGAGAAAAAAAAAACATTCATTAGTATGCAATACAATGTCACTCACATTTGGGAAAATGGCAGATCTTAGACTAGCTTCCAAGTCATGGGTAGAGAAACTGCGGGTGCATGGATGGGGTATGGAGGTGTTGGAATTGTGTAAATTAGACACGCAGTTCGCCCACATCCCAAAAATTCATGGCTTTCTAAAACATATTTTAGGAAATAAGACACCTCACATAAAATTTATGTCATTGTGTAATTTCATACTTGATGTGTGCACTGGCACTGCAGAGACCCAACTATTTTATATACAAGCAATTAAAAAGTCATTTTTTCATAAACATATCCCTTTTTAAAGGTCTCAATTACTTCAGAGGGTGCACCATGTCTTCGCCTCGCCTCCGTCCTCCGTTGCGTCCTCTGCCCTGTCCCCCCATGAACCCGAAAAGTCCTCCACCGAAAATGTGAGAGAAGATATCGTCCATGCCAGGCCCGCCACCTCCGCCCTCTCGTAGCCCTTGTTCTCCATAGCGGTCGTAAAGCTCTTTCTTCTCCGGGGTTGTCAGAACTTCATATGCAAAACTGATTTCTTTAAACTGGGTGACATAATGAAACACACACACAATTTTCGTTGTTAGGTGCCATGTCAGAGCTTTAGCGACACACAAAAACCTAATATGAAACTTTAATCCTTTAGTTTAAAAACAAAACAAAGCCTATTATTTTGAATGTCAAACAGGACAAAAGAATATGTAATGTGCTACCAAAAGACAAATACATTTTTGCATTGCTGTTTCTTCCATTGGGTATATTAAGTCTCTGTTATGTTATTGAACTCCCACTTTTTAGTACAAAAAAAAAAAGCGACCAACACAAATATTATGTTGGTTTTATTCCTATCGCAGACAGCTGTTTCTTAAAGTTCATATAGTATGTATACTTGTTCCTTCAGAGTCCATGAAATAAAATGTGGGATTTCCGATGTTCAATTTTAGGCCCAATACTTTTTAATCTTTACATGTTTCCGATCCCACGCTGCCAGCACACAAGTCAGGCGACTGTACCACTGCACAATGAATACATTTACAGCAGAATGTACACCGTAAAATGAGCCAACAACGTTTTACTATACAACATACAATGCGTATTTACACTTCTATGAGTTAAGAATGTGTAAACCATAATGAATGTCCATACAGTACAGTATTTGCTACAGTTCCCTATACATGAGCCCTGGGGGTAAGCAAGCATTTTTGTTGTTGTAATTATACAACATAGTGACCTTTTTTCCATCACTTTGATGGCAGTTTTGAATTTTAAAATTTTACATACAACATTGTCCAGACAGTTAAGTGCCTACACGTCTTAAAACATAAATTTTGCAGTTCTCTTATTTCAAATTGGATTCATATGTAACCCATCAAAGTGTTTCATACCTTGTCTCCAGCATCCGGGTTCTTGTCGGGATGGTACTCTTTAGCCAATTTGCGGTAGGCCTGTAAAACAAGGTCGGCACAGAAGTTGCTAATAGCCTACAAGAAAGAACTAACCAGAGCACTGATCTCAGTCAGGTACCAGCTGTTTCTAAAAGGTTGAAGATATCAAGTCATGGGATGCTGTCAAAAACATCAGGGCACCAGCAGGAGCATTGCTGCCTTTGACACCTGCAGCCATCTTGAAATTTCATCTCATGTGCTCAACTAGTTCAATAAACTACTCTTCTGATAGCACGACATCAAAACAGAATAATATATTTTTTGATATTGTGAAATAAATCAACTGATTCATGGCAGTTAAGAATCTACAATTTCACGATTAGAACATCAGGCGTTATGACCGGCTTAATTTTAAATTAACTTTCTTTTCTTTAAAGAAAAAAAAACTGAATTATTCAATTTTCTATGACAATACTAATAGATGTGAGATACATGACATTAGGGCATCGACTTAAAAGATTATTAAACAATAATCGTTACCATACATTCACATTGGGATTATTTAAGATAAATCGGAAATTTCCCCGCACGAAGCAAGGGAACGCGATCGACACAAAATGTGGGGGCACAAAGCAATGCTCGTTGTATTACTATATTCAATTTAGACTTAGTTTACAAGGCTACATGGCGGCGACTATTTCCTGAAACGTATCGTCTAATATCCGGTGAGCTACGACACTCGTAGTCACTTGAGTTTCCTTTTAACGTTCGGCAGACAAATTTTTTTTCAGTGTCTAAATGTGACATATTCCCTACATACCAAGCAGGAATGTACCCCACCGTCACCGTAGGTGAAGCCGTGCCGTTTGCTTCAGTTTTTCTCGTCGACAAGCCATTTAGGGAGTTAGCCACCGAGCTCATGTTGGGTAAGCAGCTTCTAGTCTAGGCCCATTTTACAGGTGTCCCCACATCGCTAGATCACAATTGTCACTTGGCAACGTCCTCACCTTTTTCAGTTCATTTTCGGAGGCCGACGGTGAGACGCCGAGAATGTCGTAGAGCTTCGTGTCCGCGACTTTCGACATGATGCTTGGGAGCCGGCTACCTCCTACGGACGTTCAAATGAGTGAGGAAGAAAACAAGCTAAGCCGGCTGGGATCGTCCAGGGTTGCCAGATTCGCACACAAAGTCCCCCGTCTGACGTAGTCGCCCCCAAACCAGAGCAGTCGCATTTCTAGGGGGCGGGCGGAGAGGGGACTTCTAGAACTTCACACGGGGCCATTATCAGGTTTTATTATTAGCCTTACGTACCATGACGCTCTTTGTGACGCTCGAATGCAGAGACCAATTGTGTTTGTATGAAGACCAATATACACCACGGGTGGGCAAGGCCACTTTTGCTTTTGAAAACGGGCACATTGGCCTGTTCATTTGTAGAAGAGGTAAATATTTAAAAATAAACAACTCTAGATAACGACAACCTGATCTCTGGTTTTCTTTTTCCCCCCACTTTTGACGATTTCCATTTTCTATAGCGCTTATTCTTAATCTTATTCGACTGACAGGCGAGCCTCTGCCGATCCCCAACATCGCAAGGCAAAATGTTCACATATAAAGTCACACAAGCTTTCCGCTCACATTTACCCCTTGGTGCAATTTAGAGAATTTTAATTAACCTAACATGCATGTTTTGGAATGTGGGAAGAACCTGGCGTAGGCCTACCTTACAAAGGGTTGGGGATGCTGTAGCCTCGTCAGAAATTTGTGTTGCCCCACTTAAGACCTGCAGCAATATATTTGATATTTATAATTGTTAATTATTTTCTCAACCCGCATGTGTATTGGTCAAATCTCCCTTTATTTATTTAATGATTGAGATAATACCGAAGCAGTCGGTGCTTGCTGGACAACACATGACAACAAACACACTAACATTCAAACCTATGGCCAATTTAGTCTTCAAAAAAGTAACTTTCTAGCAATAAACGGAGGGCACCCATGGGCCACCCAATTGCAGGGCACATAAAAATAAACTACCACCCACGCCTAGATTGATACCCTTGAGCAAATTGGAGTCTTTAATTAATGTAAATTGCCTTGTCAACCCGATGTCATCCACTTGACCACGCCCCTAAAGACGTACGCCCAACATAACTACTACTGTATACAGTAGTTCAATTTATAAAACGAATATAAAAGATAGATACATAGATAGACAGACAGACAAACAAATAGATAGATAGATAGATAGATAGATAGATAGATAGATAGATAGATAGATAGATAGATAGATAGATAGATAGATAGATAGATAGATAGATAGATAGATAGATAGATAGATAGATAGATAGATAGATAGATAGATAGATAGATAGATAGATAGATAGATAGATAGATAGATGTCAAACTCAAGTGCCCGGGGGGCTTGCTAAAATGTTGCAAACTTTTAAATTCTCATATGTAATACAATGTATTGTGAGCACGTAAGCATCATTACCAACCCCATCATCACTGTCACTTAAACTATAATTGAATAAACCCTTATTCTTGAGTTCTTTATATGGCTTGACAGTCATAACGGCCTGTCAAGGGAAACGCCGAATATAATGTGGCCCACGACAAAAATGATTTTGACACCCTTGCTTGAAGTGAAACTGGTCCTTGGAGCTCAGCTTTTATTTTGCACGTGCCCCTAAACTCTTCGGCTGAAATTGTGAAAATTGAATGACACTCCCTAAAGTCATCACCACAGTATCTATAGAAACCAAGTGGAATAATCATGGTTTGGCATTGTGAAATATTTCGGTCCGAACCTATTTGTAATTTTCCTTGTGTTGAGGTGAATTATCACGCGACATCGTAGTTGTTGTTATTTTACATCTTCTTGCTTAACTCTAACTGCTGACAGCGTCCCCTGCACGTCGTCAAAATGTCACCAGGCTGACGGTTGCACCGCTTGACGGACAGCCGAATTTATGGACTACGTTTTATCTTCTCCGCCATTTTGATCGGTGACACCACCGGTCGTCGTCGCCCGCCCGTTGAAGTTAATTTCGGCCTTTGTCGGTGTGGTCCACAGCGTCTGCAAGACCAGCGCGCACACGGCGAATGGATGGTGACGGGAGGACACTGCAAGCGTGAAGCTAACATACGCCACAATTGGAATAGAAGAGCCCCGCTATGGGCCGCTGCGGGTGACCTCACAGCCGAATCTTACATGATGACCGAGGACAATGCCGACTGAAAGGTAAGCCTCGTTTGCCATATAAAAAACATCCACATATATCTATTTTTAAAGAAAGTCAAGTGGAAATTGGTGACGCAGAGCCCGGGGAGGCTGACTGAGCAGGTCAGCTAGCTAACTCGTCACATACAGCAACGCTTCTTGAATAGCTTCGGGATATAATATGTAAAACGTTTATCTTTCCTTGACTGTCACGGTATGAGGTGAACACGTCGGTCGCTAGTGGAAAGTTGGAAACTCTCTGGGAAATGTGTTGTCAACGAAAGAAAAACAAACAACGCGCAGTGTATTAAATCAATGGCAATTTAAAAAATTGCTGTCATGGGTGTTATGGGTGCGTTACATGATGAGTGACGATATTTTTCAACAAGTTGGGTCTAGCGACTTGCCAACATTTTTTTTTTACAATTAAGAACTGTATAACATTTTTATATTTTGCTCAAGCATTGTATCACGAAACAGTCCATACTTAACCCTCTGAAACTACTGTCTCTCCTGATGACTTTACATTGGTGGAGCTAGACACATATTTTACAGGAGAAAAATCACGCCATAGCTCGTACCAACCTTTACATTTTTTTTATACTTAGAATCCTTGACGGCAGCAATATTGAATCAACAGGCAACTGATAAAGTCGGTCCATCAGGTCCGCAAAGAGACTTGAGTGTAAGAAGCAGAGAAGATAGAAATAACTAGCCTGTGAAGACGATGTAATGATCAAGAATGTCAATAGCATCTGTTATTATTAGACAAAAATAGTTATTTTCCATGACCCTAATTTACACCTCTAGAAATTAAAATGCAATCCTCACGTTTAAGATAGCCCACCATATTAAATCACATTATTGAGGAGAAAAATAAATAAATTACATTATTTTTTAAAGTGAATCAGCTGTAAGGTCAATCAATGTTAGTCAATCATTAGTTTCCACAAGTATGCAGAGTTGTTTTTATAGCACCAATCAAAATGCCAAATTCTCTTCATACAGCTAAGAGCACACATCGCTGCGGACATCAGCCATGTTTTGGAAATTTGACCTACACACAGCTTCTCACCTGGAGGCGTTACTGGACAAGGAGGATGTCACGCTTGCTGAGCTCATGGATGAGGACGACGTGTTGCAGGAGTGCAAGGCTCAGAACCGAAGGTCATTATTGTAACATCTCGGTTGGCTCCATTGTTGGCATCCCGCTGAATCAACTCACTTTTCTTTGTAACTTCTGTTAGACTCCTCCTGTTCCTATGCCAGGACCAGTGCATGCAGGAACTAGTTCGCAAGATTACTACAGAGCCTCCTGCTGGGATAGAGGAGACCAAGCGATTCAAGTATGTACCATGGAAGTAAAATACAGTAGCTTGACTTAAGAGTGCCCCAATTTAGGAGTTGCCAGTTTACTTGGTCATTGTTGTGAGAACAATCTAAGTCGTGGGCGAGCTTTGAATATGT
Organism: Hippocampus zosterae; assembly: GCF_025434085.1. Lineage (NCBI taxonomy): Eukaryota > Metazoa > Chordata > Actinopteri > Syngnathiformes > Syngnathidae > Hippocampus > Hippocampus zosterae. Next base: position 21,951,282 of record NC_067453.1, read on the forward strand.
TGCCAGCAACTGAGGTACTGCAACCCCCCGCATGTGGCCAAAAACGCTGTAGTTGTCAGTGGTAGCTAATGCTAATATGTTAACAGTGCAGCTCTGTGTACCTAATGGTCTTTACATGATAGTGTTTTGATGTCGTTTGAAAGCTGCTCTGGAACCTTGAGCAGTCTAGCTGTCAAGTCATGTGCGGAGAAACTCTGAGAGCATTATTAAGAAAATAATAATGTAACAGCGAGACAGAAGTGTAGAACAGCTCACTCACAAAGACCTATTTTCACATATCGGCATCTCACGACAGATTTTGGAGCTTTGGTCATTTTAAACCTGATTGGTGGATGGGCTCTCTGGAGACCCCACTATTCGTATACAGTACAAGTAAACAAATAATTTGAATAATATCTCCCCTTTTAGCTTAATACATTGCTGTTGCAACACAGTGTCATTCTCAGTAGTGTAGTGGTTACATAGGCAAATTCTGGCCAACTCAGTCAAATCATGTTTCCGCTTTCCATGTTACAAGCCAGGTGTGTGTTGTTCATTCACAGGTATTCAAATATCGCATGTGAGTTGTTGACAAGTGATGTGGGCGTGATCAACGACAAACTGGGGAATGAGGAGCCTCTCCTGGAAATCCTTTATGCCTTCCTGGAGCAACCCTCCCCTTTGAACCCATTACTGTCGTCCTTCTTCAGCAAGACCATTGGGAATCTCATCGCGCGAAAAACTGAGCAGGTAGCACCCACCAAGTCATGCATTACCTATGAGAGATGAAACATGATTCATTCCCATTCGTCCAAGGTTCACAGGACCTAATTGTCCCAGCTTTCTATGTATTCAGAGATTGACTAAGCTGCTGTTCCGTGCAGTGGAGCCTGCTACCTCAGATTTGTTCATGATTCAAATGATATAAATTCATGTTCTATGTTCAATTGCCATCATGAAACCTTCATGTATTCTACTCGTACTGGTTTAAATGACCTTTTCAACATTTTAACTGAGAGCCGACTAAATGCAATTGGCGGTGGTGATGTTCTACTCAGTTTTTGATTTAAAAAAAATTTTTTTTAGTTGTAGTCATAATTTTAGTCAATGAAAAAAAGTAACACTCGCAAATTTCGATGTCAGTCATTGTCCACTGTACCGGTCGTGCAGTTTATCGTGTGTTTTGCACTTGCACAACTTTGTGACATTGGTGTCTCTGTTCTGTTGTGATCAGGTGATTAGTTTCCTGCGGCGGAAGGAGGGATTTCTCTCCTTGGTTCTAAAGCACATCGACACGTCAGCCATGATGGATATCCTGCTTCGGCTTATCAGCTGTGTGGAGCCGCCCCCTCTTCGACTAGAGACCCTCGCTGTAGGAGACAAATAAATGCATAGTTTACACAATTTTGAACACACTCACATTTTCCGCTCTAATATTATTCTCTGTTCATTGTTTACAGTGGCTAAATGAAGAAAAGCTGGCCCAGAGACTGGTCGAAATCATTCATCCTGAGATGGATGAAGAGGTACATGCACATTCTTGTCATTTTGCAGCGACTCTATAGGAACCCCTGTTTGAATTGAATACATTGGTACCTTGACTTCCAAGTGCCCCAACATGCAAGTTTTTCGAGCCACGCCTTGGTCAATTCAAGTTTTAATTATGTTACGAGCAAACTTCGGATATGTTGCATTTTGAATGACTTGTGAAAATAAAAAAATGTAGCCAATTAATGTGATATCCTTGCATGTGGGAAAGGAGAGCCACAGTCGGCAATGCACTGTCAGTCATTAAGTGAGTGAGACAAACAGTCAAACATAAAAATACAAAATCATTCAGTTACACTTGTATGTCAAGGTACCACTTAAATACTTTATCAGCACTCTATAGCTTTGCTATTCACAATACTGAAAGTCCACGTCGGTGTGTGTTATTTCTGTCAAGAGGCAGTCCAACGCGTCTCAGACCTTGTGCGACATCATACGTTTAAGCAGAGACCAGGCCAATCAGCTTCAGGAGATGTCCCAGCCTGACCCGTTGCTGACCGTGCTGGAATCGTACGACACACCGACACACATGCTCTTAATCGCGCTCTTTGGACGGGATGCACCCAAAGTTGATGGAGGTCTCTATTCTTCAGGCAGGAGTGTGTGGAGCAGCTGCTACGGAACATGTTCTCCGGAGACAGGACTGAGAGCTGCATCGTCAATGGGATTCAGGTTCTGCTCACTCTGCTGGAAATCAGGAGGCCTGTGTGGGTTGCCAACTTTTCTTGCTTTTATTAACCTTTGTGTCTTTCTGTTGCTGTGAAATCGCCCAAGCTCTCCATTTAAAGCTCCTGTCAATTTGTGTATGTGTTTTTTTGGGGGGGGTATGGGCAGCGTGGATGGTGTAATGGACACTCAGGGGTTTGAGAGAAGTTACAACATTAACAGCAGCATCCTTTTGGCCATTGAGCCACACTTGCTTCATTTCCACCAGCTACTTCTCGAGCCTCCCAAAGTATGTAAATAAGACTCAAACAGGTTTGGAGGGCGTCATGAGAGCAGCACAGTCACTTTGGTCTCTTTACCTCATCTAGCGAAATCCTATGCGGACCACTTTGGGTGTGCTGGAGGAACCTTTGGGGAACACGCGGCTACACGTAGCCAGACTAGTGGCCTCCCTGCTCTACACCAGCTCCGCCAGCCATGCGGTCATAGCGCAGGAACTCTGCCGACTCAATACAATGGACCTGCTTTTGGTGAGGCCAACCCCGCACTTTTCAATGTATGCTGTTCTTCCAAAAGGACCCCATCGTACTTTCAGAACTCGTTCTTCAAGTACACGTGGAACAACTTCCTGCACCTCCAAGTGGAGCTCTGCGTGGCAGCCATCCTGAGGCCCTGTGCTCACGAAATGAGACTTCAACCAGGGCCCCTTTCCCAAGACAACGTCAAGCCTCCTCAGGACACGTCCCAGGAACAGGTTTTGACGGAGGTCGTAGACACCCAAGACAATACTGCACATAATTTATTGGTGACTCATGTAGGTAACTTTAACATGCTGATGGAAACTCTGTGCTGTTGTCTTCATAATTGATCACCCAATTTGTTTTTTTAAAGTTGTTTCAGCATTGCCGCCTCATTCAGAGAATTCTACTGGCCTGGGAAGAGAATGATAAAACCCAGTAAGACTAATAGCGGTTATCGGGCTGTTTACTACTGTATGGGATGATCTGAGGGCGGAAATTGCTTTTAGGTCAGAAGGTGGAATGAGGAGAGGCTACATGGGGCACCTGACCAGGATTGCCAACACAATTGTCCACAATCTGGAGAAAGGCCCGGTTCACACCCAGATTAGTAATCTCATCAGCGGTATGTGTTCGGCAATAATTCATTTACATTCACTCCATCACTACTTGACTATCACTTATATTGCGTGCGCCTATGCTAGTTCATGGCCACAATATACACATTCAATGCTATGAAATAGGTATAACATTCACGTGAATTTGTGGATTTAATAACATATTCATGAACAATTTGGACATACGGCAAAGCAAATTGGAGCACAACTTCGCCAGAAAAGCGAATCGTGATGCTCTCTGCCTGACCCTCTATAGCAGGTGTCACCAACATTTTTGAGGGTGAGAGCAACTTCATGTGTACCAATTGTGTGAAGGGCTACCAAATTGATACACGTCTGAAATAACATATTTGTCCAAAATACCTTCAATAATATGAGGATGTGTTATTTTTAATACTTGATGATTTAAATTGTCAGACTTTGATCGTGTTTCGAAATGTCTCACAGTACTGCCAATGTTTGCATTTTTAAATCATAATTTCTACTAGCAAATCACAATGTCCAGGCACTGGCGGGCTACTCAAGTGGTCTTCACGGGCTACCTGGTGCCCGCGGGCACCATGTTGGTGACCACTGCTCTATAGAAAAGATGCCCCTGATTTGCTAACCCAAATGTCCACAAATGATTAGCATCAACATTATTATTTCCTTCACACATTACACTTGTGGGCACAAATTAGCACTGTGCATCTTAAAAGTAATTTTTGCCCCCTCCGCGGCCTGCCTGGCTCTGTATAATGCTGTTTGTTGGTTTTGTTGTGTAGAGCTACCAGTTGACTGCAGAGGGCGCTGGGAGACTTTTGTGAACCAGACACTTTCATGGACTAACAAGAGAAACACCATAGATCTGGTACATACTGTACATGCAATACATAACCTATGTTTTGATCGTATAAACTCTCATTGTTCTGTTTGTGTGTTTTAGGTCGGCAGCGGTAATCCACGGCCTTCCTCGGAAGATGACGTGGAGAGCCCCTTCCCAAAAGAACTGACGCTCCAGCAGGTTTTAAACCGGACGTGAAATGTAACGAGTGTCTGCTAGGATGCTTTCTAAGCAAACTGTATTCGTATGTATGCTTCAGGCTTTTTCGGACTACCAAATTCAACAGATGACGGCAAACTTTGTGGATCAGTTTGGTTTCAACGATGATGAGTTCGCCGATCACGACGACGGCATTGGGTGTGTGTACTACAGTGGGTGTGCATTTGCTACTTGGCCCCTACCTCACTATGCTTACTCAGCGAATCCTTTTCTCATTGTAGGGCAACATTTAATCGAATTGCAGAGATCAATATCAACATTGATGTGGGCCAGGACAGTGTGAGTTTAAGAATCACGCCGATTATTATTATTATTATAGTTTAGTCTGTTTTTATGCATTACGGTGTTGTTGTTCTTTTTTACAACACAAACATTTCTTTTTGTTTTTGGCATGTGCAACGGATAAATGACATTTTAGTTTATTTCAATAGAGAAAATTGATTTGATAAACTACCCTCAAAGTAAATTTAGTTACGAGCTTGGTCAAGGGGGAAAAAAAATCAACTTTGTAGGTAAGGTACTCCTGTATATAAATAGGAATAGGTCAGATGGACCTGCAATGTAAATACAATCCTATTTTCCTTCTACCAACTTGAACCTCTGACAGTGACACCTGTACTTTGCAGCCCAATGCAGCTTCGTTTGACGCTTGCGCCAAGGAGAGAATTCAAGCCTTTGATGATGACGAAGAGGACATCTGGGAGGACAAAGAATTCATCTATGCAACACAAACCAAGTCCAGGAACAGGTTTGCAACCGTTTGCGGACCCCGTTTTTGTCATGATATATCAATGCTGATTTGATCTACTCCGTCAAGGTTCGGTGGGTCGCAGGTAGCCCAAGGCCAAGCCTCGAGCAAGGCGTGTGATGGGTCGGCCACTTCTGACAAAGTGGCAAGCTCAGACTCTGATGAAGGAGAGGAGCTGAAAGGTGACATCGACCCTTTCTCCAGCCTGTCAGAGGCCACAAAGAGTGAGAGATAGCATGTGATCATCATACCATTGTTTCGGTCGCTCTGAGGGAATGACAGGTTTTGAGTAAGTGCCTCGTGTACTTTGTTCCCCAGACTCCGGCTGGATTGCAGACTTTGGGGAGGTCAACTCAAAGGCTCCCGCGGCAGGCGTCGGCTTTGCAGCCTGGGACAGTCCCCAGCCCGCCGCCACCGAGACAGACGACAAGGGCTGGGCCAAGTTTACAGATTTCCAGCCTTTCTGTTGGTGAGCCTGCAAAATGCCCGCCCATAGTCAGCAATACTATTGTGACAGTGAATGTCTCTAACCACCATGGGAGTTTTGTTTCCGCTCATTGACCGCACAACTTGAAAAGAAGCAAACCCCTAAATTCAGTGTCAAACTATAGCAACGTGCAGTTAGTGGCATTTATGAGTGGCAGACCAAGGCCAGGGCGACATTCCAAAAGAGAAACCACGAAACATGCTCAGTGAATTTATACCCCAGGACAGAACTACAGGCATCTCATCCAGAAGAGTCCCTGTAAATTAATTAACGGCTAAGTGGGGTGTACATGGTCCCAATGTAACAATAAGATAGTGTTCCTTCGCTATATTGCATTGTTTTTAAACATTAATAATGTTTTGTTTTGTTTTTTTAATTTAAGCAATCAGTATTGGTTGTACAGTATACCACTTACTATAATGCCCTCGCTTATGGGAAAGGAGAGCCTCTTGCAACACACTTGCTCATAGGTTGCTGTCACCCACAGCCAAGGCCAGATACACACACTTTGACTTGCTGACATCACACGCTACCCCACCTACCTCCTCCCCCAACCCTTAAAAGTACCGGTACACGCATGTACCATATAGATACTACAATACACACAATATTTTTTCATACATATAGTATATACATTGTATGTTTGCAGTACATTTTGTTGTGTTTGAAAAATGTGTTTTCATATTGAAGAGTGTTAACATATTAATGTTAAGTGTGCGGAAGGAGTATTCAAATAAGTTTGTGTTTTATGTGGTCCCTATTGCAAAGTTTCATGGGTGTGTCTGGAACCCCACAATAATTGGGGGATCACTGGAGGCCACAGACACTCCTTTTGCTATTCCCCTTGCTAGTCTAAGGTGTCACCCGCTGAATGTTTGGACCATGTCGGAAATTAAATTTAGAGCTGGGAATGCGAGGAATGTGACCTCCCAGACTTTTACCCGACTTCTCAAAATGGTTGCAGTGTGTCTGTTGTGCTCGCATTCCCTGGAGTTTTTGACGTGATATTTATATATGCCCAGTTCTGAAACAGGCCCCCGATGCAGCTCGCCTGTGGACTCGGACCTTAGCACCAAACCAAGCCAGAATCGTAAGATGTGGCTGCCTGTTTTTCCATCACAAAAATAAAAAAGTTTAAAAGTGAAGTGAATCCATCCAGGTTCAATAAATTGGACTATCTAATCTTTTCCCTCCAGCCTGCGTGTGGAGCATATGCGGGGTGAGGAAAGCCCCCCTTGTGGCTTCGGACAGCTCCTCCTCCAGCAGCTCCGACACTGATGAAGATGAGAGTAAGACGGGAGGCGCGTCCACCCACACAGAGACCATCAACACGGCTGATGGCAAGGAGACCATCCGGCTCACCGTGGACGCCAAAAACGAGCGCGCCGTCTTCAGCAGGTACGGGACGTGTTCTCAGTAGGCCGATGCTCTGTACTCCTTCTCATACAAAATCTGCCAAACTGCATGGCTCGGTTCATCCATAATGTGACAGCTAAGCTCTTGTGTTTTGGTGAGACAATGTTCAGCACCAGCGACTGACAATTCAACTGGAATTAATCGATAACATCGAAGAATCAGCCTGGCCTGGTTTGTATGACAAAGCAAATGCCGTTCATAACTAAAGACGGCACACGTGTTTTGCTTGTTGCCTTGAGCAAGGATGGATGTGACAATCAAGACTAATTCATCAGTGGACTGTACTAACCCACTACATACCCTTACATTAGCTTAGCTGATCCCTATTCTCAACATCAGTCAGGCTTTAGCACAGGGGTGCCCATTAGGTAGATCCTGATCTACCGGTAGATCTAAGACAGGTCCCAAGTAGATCCGAGCAGTGTCGAGAAGAAAAAAAAACAAACAACCATTTTTGCGTCTTTGTACATCTCAGTAATATATTTTTTGTGTTAATATACACTGGACACTAATCATCTTATCAGTCTCATTTTCACTAAAAAATATTTCAATAAAAATTGAATAAAGCAGGTAAACCTTAAATTTACAGTGGCGCGTGATTACATCACCAGATGTTGTTAGCGCTCAGCAGTTTGCAATTGCAGCTTGTGATCAGAGCTGTTGCGCTCTATCTTTTATCGTCATGATTCTCATTCAGAGTTTGCTTCGTGTTCAATTCACCGAGGGCACGGGCAAAGAATAGGAATCTAGGAGGGCCCAGGGAAACACTTTAAAACGGTACGTGTGAGCTACGATAGTTAACAGGCTGCAAAAGTGCGTCATATGCCTCCATTTCAGGCCGTTTCTCATCCTGGCGTGCGCGTGGGTGTGTGTGTGTGTGTGCGTGTGCGGGTGTGCGCGTGTGCATGCGCGTGCCGGTAAGGGTAGATCCCGGGAGGTTAGTTGATCGAAAAGTAGATCTTCGATCCAAAAAGTTTGGGCACCCCTGCTTTAGCACATCCACGAATAGCAAAAGGAGTGTCTGTCATGTGTGGCGCAGATGTTTGCAAGAATGACATATCCAGTCTATCGTTTCCTATTAAAAACCCAACTGGTGTCTTCCCTGTGCACAGAGCAAGTGGGGAAGTTTTGCCCACACTCCATGCTTAGAACAAAATGTTTTTCAATGCAAGTCAACACATTACCACGCAGTTTACTAACAAATACCACCCCCTTGACAAACATGCACAAATTGGTCTTTGTTTGGGCTGCGGGGCGGCAAACCGTCAAGAGCAGATAACCGCCGTGAGCCTTTAACCAGGACCTGCGACCACTGTTTGTTTTCTTTCCTTTGGGACCGCACTTCATTCTCTTTCCTTCCTTGGCAAGAACACGGTTTGCTTTGTTTTGAAGTCACGCAGAGAAGACAGCAGAGGACAAAGGGGAAGGAAATGAGCCGGATGCGGAATCTGGAAGGAAACACGGAGACTGTCCCAGTCCAACGAAGACCAGTCCCACCCAGCAGCCTGATGCTGTCACACAGTAAGTAGTGTCTGTGTACTTTGAACACGCGGTAATGGAGGAATGTTCTCAAGTTGGATCTCGGGCCGTTTGTTTACTTAACTCCAGAGAGAACAAGGCATGTACAGTATTAGGGATGAGATATTCAACACCCTATTTCCTCATATACCGGCTGGAGGTATTGGTTTACTAGAGTGCCAAGAATAACAGGCATTTAAAGAGGTATGTTTTTTTTTTTTTCAAAATGGCTGGGGGGGGCATTTATATACTCAACTGCCAAGAGTGCACTCTTTCAATTCTCCCATAAACATCAGCTTTACAGATGCCAGATCCACTCTTCAGGTGCTCGGTTGTACTAAAAACGTCTGCTCCACAACACAATGGAGGGAATTCCAGTCAGCTGTCCCGAGGAAGCAAAAAGGAGGCATCCAATTAATTAAGGAATAGCATCCAGCACCACGATATGAGGAAATGTCACGCATGCTCAGAATGTTTCTTTTTAGAGGAGAGAAACACGAACAATTGTGGCCCGCTTCCATTCTCTCCATTGTTCTCCTGCGCTTGAACATCCTCTTTGTCACACACCTCCGAGCCCGATGCTGTTCTTCTGCTTCCCGTCACAGTCAACCTAATTGCAAATCTGTCCCTTTTTGATATTGTTTTACAGAGAGAAGCAGCCCCCCGCCAACGGACCGGCCTAACCACATCATCATTCTCAACGATGACCCTTCCACGCACAGCCACACCTTTCTATGATTTCTCTCAGCGGACATGTTTGCCAGCCCAGTGGCACGTCTGAATTCATTGCTCGGGAAGCATGACCAACAGCCAAATGGGGTAACACATTAAATGAGCTGCCCAAAACAAAAACAAAAGTCGGCAAGGGGGGCTTATCTTGCCCATGAATCGGAGCCTGGTTTGAGTCTCCCAGCAAAACAAATTTTTCATTTCTGAAATTCAACATGTCATGGGGATGGAAAGCTGTAGAAGCATTTATTCCTCATCCTTGATATCAAGCTGAAGGTCATAGGGGAAAAAAAAGTGACTAATATCGTTCTATTAGTGCGTGCTAGTTGGTTTACTAGTGTGCTGTAATGTGCTACTCGTGAGAACAAGAGTGTATGCGCATGGACCTTAAAGTACATATCAAAGATACGGTAAGAAATATTTTCAACATCATGCCCAACTGGGCCTATTAGAAATCATGCGTGTCACTGCTCAAGTTTAAATGCGTGAGTGTGAGAACGCTGTCTGAGATGCAGAGGTTACGCAGGTCTGCGTCAGAGGTATGCCCGATATAAAAAGAAAGCACATTTGTGTAAAACACACGCGCGCACACACACACACACATACATACATACACACACTGTATTATTAAAAAAAAAAAACTCCAAAAGACGCACAGGTATGTTCCCATTCATACCTCCTCCCACTCCTCCTCAGAAGCTGTCAGTGAACTATTGTGATATTTGCACCTGTATTAGATTGTGGCTACTCTTGGTAATAAACATAATCTAAATGTATAACATACACATATAATCATATCTATTTTTGGAACAAAAGATGGAGAAACCGATTGTGTGCGTTGTATGTGCGTAAGCTGTTGAAATGAGGCAATAATGAGGTTTTGGAATTCCAGCAGCAATTCCAGAGGACAGTGTGGGCGTGTGTGTATGTGTCGCCTTCCATGTCATTGGGCTAATAACGTAGCACATTAGGCAATCTGCTGGAAAATCTAATCTGTTGCATCGCCATTGCCATGTTGTTACTCATACGATGTCAATGACAAAATAAAAATGGCTCGTTCCAAGCAGAATTCCCCGCACAATGGCCAGGGATCTTTGTTTGTACCACTCCAGAGAGTAGAATGCGTTTATTCAGGATAAGGTGTTTGTTTGTCTTTCCACTTGTTTCAGGGCTGGTGGTGACCCTGGTTACTTATTGGCTCTGTGGATTTATTTGCTGGTAGTCCACTTGTGGCATGCCTGCCACACAGTTCTGGGGTTCAGAGTTCAAATCTCGGCTCAGGATCCCCCTGTTTGGAGTTTGCGTGTTCTCCCGTGCTTGCAAATGCGCGTTAGGTTCATTGAAGATGAAATTGCCCCCAAGTGCGACTGGTTGCTTGTCTATATTCCCCTCTAAGATTGGCTGGTGACCAAGCCAGGGTGTATGCTGGGATAGGCTCCCATATAAAGACAAGCGTAATGGAAAATGGACGAGTAGAATAATTTGGGTTGATCTGAATCTGATTCACAAGCGCTTTTGGTGAAGGCTTTATTACAATGTTGAATGGTCCTTATGTTATTTACAGTGCACACGTTAGAATACGCTTTGCTTTCTGCCAAAGCCTTTGAGTAGTTCCAGCTTCTATTTTGGCAGCCATTAAAATCCAAAGCAGGGGTCAGATTTTTTTTTTTGGTTTTGTTTTGTTTGGTTTTGTCGTATTTTTTTTTCCAAGATGAATGTGACGCTTTTGCTTGTTCCACGTGTGACGTGCACAAAGAAATCAGGATTCAGGGAGAAGGAAAAGGGAACTTTTTAACCACTGAATATGTCAAACAGTGCAGGAGGTTGCTTTGTCGATGTGACTGTGTAACAGCACCATGCTTTGTGGGCATCTCAGTGGCTGTTGCTCATTCCAAGGTGTGTGTGCGTGTGTTTGCGGTAGAAAAAAAAAATCTGTGTTGTAAAATGCCTTTCTTTTTTTTGGTCTCAAACTCAAGCTAGTGTTATTTTTTTTATTTTTTTTTTGAAGCAGTGTGTCCGTTACTCGTTGTGACTTTAGCTTGTAAATTCATATACGAACACAATAAATATGTCCGAAGAAATGTGAGTCGGTGTATGTGAGGCCTACTGTGACACGCATGGACACACAATGCACTGCAAGAACAGCAGGCTCAAATATGTTTACCTTGAGGGCAGGTGGACTCATAGATTACAGAGCTTCTTGTTCCACATTATCGACCGCTGCTTGGATGGCACTTGATTTCCCAGAGAAAGTGCTAAAGTCTACTCCTTTATTTTTGAATATTTTTAACCTGTACATAGACAAACGGAATGAGATGTGCTTGCATACTGTCCCCTTATTTTTGTGCTAAACAATTTAAAACAGTTTCCAGGTATGCGAAAATTAGCCTGCGTTGAGGGTCGGTCGCTCCCCCGCCTTCTCTCTACTCTTACACTCATGTTTTCACGGCATGCAGAATTCGGCCTGTTTTGAGGGGATGGTCCTATCTCACGCAAATGAGCAACTGCTCTGCTCCACTGTGGAGCCAATACGGAGTCAGGCTTGTGTTCTCTAACAAAAAGCGAATGCGCCACCTGTTGATCCCGCAGTCGAAAGTGAATGTGGACGATCAATTGTATGTCGTTTATCAGAAGTTGATCTGTCTTCCTAATACTGCAGCTCTTATTTTGGGATTTGACATGCGCAGCCTGGCGGTCGCTTGAAAATCTTAAGATTTTCACTTAGCCTCGCTAACAGGTCATGGGCATGAAACGGCTTTAATAAGCATATGTAACTGATGTTTAAGAAATTGCTTTTTTTTTTCATTGTACTGAGCAGCCAATCCTTGATGTACCTGCTGATATTTGTACGAGGAAGGTTTGAACTGAGTTTTGGGGCATATTTAAAAAACAAATTTGCCCTAAAATGTTTTGTAAACTTCTACAGTGGTATTTGTTTTTGATGTTGAACTCAACCGCAGAACTGTGAGTCAGGTCTTGCAAACCACAAGTACACGATGCCATCATCGGATCAAGTTTTACAAACAACACTGATTGCTCTGAACATTTTGTTTGTCCATCCTCTCTTTTCAGTCACTTTTACTTTGACATGTGCATCTGTTCCTCACACACACACACACACACACACACACACAATCATGGAAGGCGAAGGGGTGGAGTTGAGTTGCGTATTTCAACTAGTGTTGGAGAAACCTGCCTGTCCGCTCAGAACTTAGGAGGCGGGCGCTTGTGGGGCGTGGGACTTCAGACAAAGAAGACACACTCACTCACTCACACACACAGAAACAACGCTCACGCGCACACGACTGGAGTCGACAGCTGGAAACGATTGTCAACTCCTGGGACTATTTTTTTTTTCTTGCCCCCCCGATCCTCCTCAAAGGCTAGCAAAGTTGTCAAAAAAGGGGGGGAGGTGTGTGCTTTTCAGCTGTGTTTATCCATAACTTGTGTTAGCATATGTTGTGCGTAAAAGTGCATGCGTATTAGTGTGCTCGGGATGGAAAATAGGGGCTGGCTCTGCTCTTAGCTCTCCGCCATGGGGGGTTGCCATAGTTACCCCACCGCCACCAAAGGGGACAGCAATGCACCTCCCGACGTCTGCGATGGCAAACTGTAAGTTGTGCTTTTACATTTTCCTCATAAAAAAACAACAAAGAAGCAGGAATGCGCTCCAGATAAGAGCTTATGTGTGCATTGCATATTTGCGTGATGGCATCAGTGGATTCCTCCGGCAGACGAGTAGGGCGAAGCGAAAGCAGGGAGCTGAAGTTACTGTGCAAATGTTTGCTCTTTGAATACATGCTGTTGATTCCAACCCTGGCGACAGGACAGCAGGCAAAAAGGTAAACATTCGTCACCTCCACTTGCGGCGTGTTTATGCACAAACACACCAGCTGTGGGTGCATTGTGTGTTCGTGCACCACGAAAGGCCCTGAGGCCTCAAAGGGGTTGAAGGCAAAGAAGTCCAGGCAGGACAGGATGTTCGCTTCATTTCCTTCTACCAAGTAGCATAGTTCTTTGGGGGAATTTCCACGAAGGGGGCCCAAAATGGGCATGGTGGACTGATCGTTAGCACATCTGTCTCACAGTCAAGAAATCCCAGGTTTGCCCTCTTTTGTGATGCAACCTTTTTTTTTTAGATTAATTAATTAGATCAAATGTCAAGTGTGCAGCATGACTAAAAGAGGGACGACCTGCCTGAAGCATTGAGTGCATCTGTTGAATTTAACATGATAGTGGCAGCACGGTGATGCCGTGTTGAGCACATCTGCCTCGCATTTCTGCGGGTTCCAGGGTCGATTCTCATCATCTGTAGAGTTTTATATTCTCCCATTCTTGTGTGGGTTTTCTGCTGTTAGTCTGACTTCCTCCCATCTTCCTTCCAATCCCAAAACATGCATGCCCCAGCTCACCTGCAACCCAAATATGGAAAAGGGCATTTAAAAAAATGGACGGATGGGTATTAAAAAAATAATTACAGTGCTTTAGGAATTTGTTGTCTTCAAGGGTAAACATGACTTACTCTGTCGAATCATACAGAATACTCTATAAGTACAGTAGTTCCAGATTTATTCATTTTTTTAAGAAGAAAAAAAATAAGCCATCAGAATACATTTTATGCAAATGATTTGACACTATTTTTTTAAGGGTCAATTAACCCTTTCAGGCACAGCGGTTATCAGGTTACAGCTTATCATTATTGGTGCATGATAGGGTTAAAGATGACACTCAAACCTTGTGCTATGTAGTGCCTGTCAAATTCATTTCCGAACCGCTTTTATCCTCACTACGGTCGCGGGGGTGCTGGAGCCTATCTCAGCTGTCTTCGGGCAGTAGGCGGGGGACACCCTGAACTGTTTCGCCAGCCAATCGCAGGGCACACAGAGATGAACAACCATTCGCGCTCATACTCACACATAGGGACAATTTAGAGTGTTCAAACAGCCTGCTATACATGTCTTTGGAATGTGGGAGGAAACCGGAGCGCCCGTAGAAAGCCCACGCAGGCCCGGGGAGAACATGCAAACTCCACACAGGGAGGCCGGTGCCGGAATCGAACCCACGACCTCTGCACTGTGAGGTCAACGCGCTAGCCACTGGACCACCGCGCTAGCCACTGGACCACCGGGCCGCCCCCTGTCAAATTGACCAGTCCAAAAAAATATGACAATAATAATTTTTTAAAAATGGACGTTTATCTAAAACTCTGCTGCTTGCCTTATTTCCTGTTTATTGTAAATGTAAATTTTAAAAATATTTTTTAATAGATTAAATATATGCACCTGGCAGTAACACACAAATGTCAAATTTACAGTATAGCTACTTCCTATAAGAAAAGACTGAATGAGCAATTTTACCCGTTGTGCAAATTGTTGACCAAACGATGACAAGCTGATTTAAAAAAACTTTTTTTTTTAATGTTGATGATTTAAACCTATTGACGGTCACATACGTTCATCCATGAATTGTTTGAGTGTACCAACGAAATCAACATAGCATGTGGGTTAAAACACAACAATTCATTGATTGACTATGGGGGGGAGCAATCGATCAAGGAAATGTACAGTTGCCAGAGTTGCCTGTCCCTTTTGTGTACCATTTTGGTCACACTATTGTTGGAGGCCTTTGAGCACATTTTTGGGGGCTAAAACACAAAATTCAAAGATACAGTAATACCCTGATTTATTGTAGGCGGGAACCACTGGAGCCAAATAGTGTTGTCATATCTGTAGACCGCTGCTATATAAACTAAAAAATATAGCCGGTATAAATCTATATACTAAGTGACGGCTAATAACTCGGGAAACTTATAAGTTGAGGCACTCGGAAGTCAAGCTAGCACAGTTAATACTTTTCATTGCACAGCACTGATTCATTTGGTACTAAAAAGACTTGCGATTCAATTGTGAAATTAAGACTTTGGGAGATTGAGCCCCGCGTGAAGTCTGCCTAGTACCACAAATATGTGACATATCTAAGGCGAAGAATCCCAGCAATTCCAGCAATCTACATTGTTGCATCCGCTAGATAGCGATCCAACAGCACGTTGTTTTCTTGTCACTCACAATGTTCTCTGTTGGTCATAATAGACACGAGCTTTTTTTTTCATCAGATAATATAAAAAGTTAATTCGAAGTGTGTCTCGCTTATATGGTATCCAAATATTTAGAAAGCCATACAACAGGGGAAACACAAAACAGGTCGGCATATATCGCTCAAAGAAAGTTGAACTGAAATGCACTGCTTGGTGGAAATGTGGATTAATCTCACGCTCGGTAATTTTGCTGACCTTCAAGTTGGGCTTGGACCATTAGACTAATTATCGCTGGCAGCACGAGCCCCCACAGAACAGATAGGAAGCGGGAGAGGTCACAGCAAGTAAACGCCCAGCTGCTGTCTAAAAGCAGTCGAGCAGCTGCACCATTCCATTCCAAATAATAGAATTACAGTGGTACCTTGTCTTACGATTTTAATATGTTCTGTGACCAAGCTTGAAACAGGTCCATGTCCCCCGCGAATAGGGGAAAAGCCGCATATAAGCGACGCCCATTCGTATGCGGACAATTTAGAGGGCAATTTAGAGTGATCACTTAACCTACTACGCTTGTATTTGGAATGTGGGAGGACACCAGAGTACACGGAGAAAAACCCACGCAGGCACAGGGACAACATGCAAACTCCGCACAGGAAGGCCGGGGCCCCGAATCAAACCCGTGACTTCTGCACTGTGAGGCAAATGTGCTAACCAGTCGACTACCGTGCCACCATATATCAAATCAGATTTGCCAATTGAAATTTATCGAACTGTATAAGATAAGAAAACCTTCATTTGTATCACAATGGAGAAATTCCCAATTTACAGTCGCAAAATTATGAAAGGGAGAAAGTGGAAGACAAAAAGTATATAAATAAATATAAAACATAAAATATAAGCATATTCAAATGGGTAAGTGGGGGTGAGTCCATGTTTTCAGGACTGTCTATTCAATCATATCCACCGGTCCATTCCTCTATTTTGTAAACTGCTTATCCTGTTAACGCCGTTGTGGCGAAATGCCATCAACTGGATTCCTCAACTCTACAGCCCGAAGACAGCTGGGATAAAAGAATACCAATAAAAAATATGTGTGGTACTTCACTATATGCAGCAGGACTCGCTCCCTATTCTCTGCAAATAGCAAGGTTTACCGTCATCGCCCTGAACTGAGTGTCAACATCAACATTGCACAATTGCCACTAGATGCGTCATTACCGAAAGAGAGCAAAATGTCTCATCTGCTGATTGTCTCATAATCCCGGCACTGATCTTCACAAGGGGGATCAACAACAACATCCTGGAGACGCGTCCGTACCTCCATCAGGAGTACGCGTGCCAGCACATCAGCCTCATGGACATGCGAGCGCTCACGTCGCTCCCGCCCGGCGTGGACAAGGCCGAGTGGTTGGCCAGCAACAGTGAGTAAACGCTTCATTTTCAACCACTGAAGATGATGTGCCGTTTCATTTGCCCCCCCCCCCCCACCCCCCTCCTCTCCACAGCCGTGTCATTTTTCAAGCACATAAACCTGTTCTCCAGCGCACTGTCGGAGTTCTGCACTCCCAGCACCTGCCCGACCGCCTGTGGACCGGGCGACACGTGAGTTAAGAGCACCGCACTGTGAAATGGAGTTGTCAGATAATATGGTTATTTATGGTGTCATTATTTTGTGAGGTGAACCTTTCAAAGTCATGTGTATTTTATGCGTACTGCTGCTGTTGCTGCCACCCCATAAAAAGGTGAAACCCAGTAAAGCTTCATGGACATTTTTAAAGAGACATACAATAAAACCTCACTCTATTTATATCTATCTACTGTCCACTTTCCAGAATTTTTTTTTGTCCTTTCTGTAGAATCGACCCCTAGCTCTTTTGTTGAAAAAAAAAAATCAACGCCATAATGATAATGATGATAATAACAGAGTAATAATAATAATTATACAGTGGAGCCCTGCATACACATGGTTAGGCAACTATGGATTTACCTCATCACAGATGTTTAAAAAAAAAACAACAAAAAAGAATAAGAATATTTCCAAATAATTTGAAGGAGGTAACTCCAATTTTTTATGGGAAATGCTCTTTGGCGGTATGTCGCTGCCTATTGAAGTATTTGGGGAGGTTTGGGGTGAGAGTCCAAGCGATAATGTTGTTTTTTTGTAAATTACAGGTACATTTCCCCACCCCCAAAAATGCAATTTACACTCCAGTGGAATTTATAGCCCTGTACTGACTGAATTGTGATGTGACCATTCGGCTTGTTCCAGGACATAATTTGGGAAATGGGTCGTTCACAAAATTTACTTGGTGAATTTCACTTTGTGTCCAAGCAGTCCAGAGAGCCACCTACTTTATTTGGATAATTTTCCAAAATATGTCCCTTTGACTGATCTTGCTTTCTACCCTTAGAGTTTATGTTTGGACTGATGACCATGGCAGGAAGCTGAAATGCTCAGCTCCTTTGTACTTCGACTATGCCATGTCCTACATTCAGGACCTCCTTACGGATGAAGAGGTGTTCCCCACAAAAGCAGGTACAAGTCCTGAATGTACACAGCAACTTTCACTGCACTGCTCATCGCCTTTTTAGGTGCTGTTTGAATTTTAGGGGTCCCGAACTTGACCTCCCAAAACTCAATCAGTGGCGCCCCGTCGGAAGTGAAACAAAAAATACCCCCACAAAATTTGTTACGCTAATTGACACGAAATAGTGTGATAAAATATGGAAGTCTATATTGGGACACACACACACACACACACACACACAGTATATTTATATAGATATAAATAGGGATCGGGAATTTCCCAATACACACACACGCACGCACGCACGCACGCACACACACACACACATTTTGGCCTGAAGGTGCCAATTTGGGTGAATTCCAGGGCTTGAATGAACTCCTATGATGAGCCCCAATCGTAACCAAGCATCAAAGACAGATGGGGAAGATGATAAATCATGAAACCTTTTTGCCGACGTCATGTAGGCTGAGCTATTTATTATGTGGGCAGAGCATTGCGTCAATGTTTGAGATCATAATCGCTTTGTGTTCAACTAAACAGGCCCAGATTCCACAGAGTAATTACTTTGGTGAGTAAAGTGAGACAAGAGGATTATTATTACCGTATTTATACTCTGACGGTTTTGTTTGGTGGTGTGCCATGAGATTTCTTTCATGTAACATGTGTCTTGACTCAATGAATGTTGGCATGCACGGCACCGGGGAATGTGCCCAAAACCCCTCTCAAGCGTTTACCTTTCAATCTCAGGCTCGGTCTTTCCCACCGGCTTCATCTTCCTGGTGCAGAAGGTGTTTTTGTTGCTGTTCAGGACTCTGGCCCACATCTACTGGTCCCACTTCAGGCAGACGCAAGCGCTGGGACTGCACGCGCACCTCAATACTCTCTTTACGCACCTCACGCTCTTCTGCCGGCAACACGCGCTGCTGGATGCCGAGGACATTGAACCACTGCAGGACCTTATCTTGGCGCTGGGATTGCAGGGAGGAACCTATGACAAGAAATGACAGCAAGGATTACCTGGGAAGCCGTGCTTTGGTCAACAGTATCTGGCTCTCATCGTGTAGTGTTTGCCTTTTGATCTGGTCATGAAAAAGCCAAACCATTATTTAATTGAAAAAAAAAAAAACGCACGGGATCGAAGGACTTAAGTGACAATCGAGTTGAACCTGCAATCATGTTAAACATGTACACCCTCCATAAAGTATGATATAACATTGACAAGACTGCATGATACGCACACAGTATATCCTCCGCTGAATGATGTATGGAATGACTTAACTTTTGTTTATATGCATTCTTGTGCCAGAAACATTTGTGTTTGAAAAATAAATAATACGTGTATAACTCTTTTGCCTGTTTAAATGCTAAATTGTCACAATGGTCATCCATCCATCCATCCATCTTCTATTAGGTTTGTTGTCATTAGGCTCACGGGTGAATTGGATCCCATTACAACTGACTTGGGGAATAGGCGGGGTACACCCTAACCTGGTCAACCAGTCAATCACAGGAAACATAAAGACAATCGATTCACCTACCATTGTTGTGTCCATGGACCGGCAACCCGAGGCCAAGGCCAAGGACTTGAGAACTTTTCCGAGGCCAAGGACAAGGACAAAGGACTTGCCTCCAAGGCCAAGGACCAAGGACTGATTTTGAAGCTGAGGCCTAGCCGAGGACATGTATCATGTAACAATGCTATCATACCACTTGGCAGGTCTTCATGATTTGCAACACCCCTCCATCATAACCCCTTGCACTCCCAAACGCTTGAATGAAGTGTTTTTATTCAAAGAGTAGAACAGTCGGGGTACGTGTTATTTATACTGAGAAAAACAAAAATAAAAGCATATGATCTACATTTATGAATTAATGTTTTAGTGCAGTAGTTTCTTAATATGAAGTAAATCAACACTCAACAGGCATGACGTGGCACGGAAGTTGAGAAATGACTTTGCATAGAAGTCAATCACTGAGTGCAGAAAAAGCGGTCATCTCTGCAGTGATAATTTTACAGTTTACTGGCAGCGAGTCCCAGGGACCATGTATAGGAAGACGTTTTTAGCCGAAAAAAAACAACCATGTATAGAAATGCGTTTTTAGCCGAAAAAAAACAACCATAGTGAGGCGTTTTTGGACGAAATTGTTAGCCGAAAAAAACAACCATGTATAGTGAGGCGTTTTTAGCCGAAAAAAAATTCACTGGCTCCCCATTCATTTTAGAGTTATTTTCAAGATCCTCCTTTTTGTTTTCAAATCTCTGAATAATCTCGCGCCACCTTACCTCTCTGAGCTCATCCGCCCCTACACACCTGCCCCGCGCCTCAGGTCTGTGGACCAGACTTTGTTAGAAGTACCAAGAACTAAACTGAGGCTCAGAGGGGATCGAGCCTTTTCTGTTGCTGGTCCCTCTCTCTGGAATGACCTCCCACTGAACATTTGGCAAGCCTCCTCGCTGCCCATCTTCAAAGCGCTCCTCAAAACTCACTTGTATTCTTTGGCATTCGACTCAGCATGACTTAGATTTGTTCTTGATTTTACTGTTTGGTGCTTTCTACCGCCTTTATTACCGATTTGTCTTACAGTTTATTGTGCATGTTAAATTGCTCCATATTCAGCACTTTGTATGCAGCGATGGCTGTTTGAAAGTGCTCTATAAATACTGTTGACTTGACTTGACTTGATAATAGTAAGGCGTTTTTGGACGAAAAAAACGACCATGTATAGTAAGGCGTTTTTAGACGAAAAAACGACCATGTATAGAAAGGCGTTTTTAGCCGGGAAAAAAAAAACAATAGTAAGGCATTTTTGGATTAAATTTTTAGCCGAAAAAAACAACCATCTATAGTAAGGTGTTTTTAGAAGAAGAAAATGACCATTTATAGTAAGGCGTTTTGCCGAAACAAATAGGTATAGGTCTAATTTTTTTAGATGAAAAAAACGACCATGTATAGTAAGGCGTTTTTAGACGAAAAAAACGACCATGTGTATAGTAAGGCATTTTTAGCCGAAAAAAACAACCTTAATAGTAAGGCGTTTTTGGACGAAATTTTTTGCCGAAAAAAACCCCCATAATAGTAAGGCGTTTCCAGCCGAAAAAAACGACCAATTATCGTAAGGTGTTTTTGGCCGAAATTTTTAGCCGAAAAATAATGACCATGTATAGAAAGGCGTTTTTAGCCGAAAAAAAACAACCATAGTAAGGCGTTTTTGGATGACATTTTTAGCCGAAAAAAACTACCATGTATAGTAAGGCGTTTTTAGCCGAAATAAATGACCATATATAGTAAGGCCTTTTTTGCCGAAACAAAACGACCATATATAGTAAGGCGTTTTTAGCCGCAAAAAACGAACATGTATAGTAAGGCATTTTTAGCCGAAAAAAACAACCATGTATAGTGAGGCGTTTTTAGCCAAAAAAACAATCATAATAGTAAGGCGTTTTTGGACGAAATTTTTTGCCGAAAAAAACCCCCCATAATAGTAAGGCTTTTTCCAGCCGAAAAAAATGACCATATATCGTAAGGTGTTTTTGGACGAACTTTTTAAATGAAAAATAATGACCATGGATAGTAAGGCGTTTCTAGCCGAAAAAAACGACCATGTATAGGAAGGCATTTTTAGCCTAAAAAAAACCAACCATAGTAAGGCGTTTTTGGATTACATTTTTAGCCCAAAAAAACTACCATGTATAGTAAGGCGTTTTTAGCCGAAATAAATGACCATGTATAGTAAGGCATTTTTAGCCGAAAAAAAACGACCATCTATAGTAAGGCGTTTTTAGACGAAAAAAACGACCAAAAAAATGACCATATATAGTAAGGCCTTTTTTGCCGAAACAAAACGACCATGTATCGTAAGGCGTTTTTAGGCACAAAAAAAAAAAAAAACGACCATGTATCGTAAGGCGTTTTTAGCCGAAAAAAACGACCATGTATAGTAAGGCTTTTTTAGACGAAAAAAATGACCATGTATAGTCAGGCGTTTTTAGCCGAAAAAAAACGACCTTTTATAGTAAGGCGTTTTTCGACGAAAAAAAAACGACCATGTATCGTAAGGCGTTTTTAAACAAAAAAAAAACGACCATGTATCGTGAGGCGTTTTTAGCCGAAAAAAACGACCATGTATAGTAAGGCGTTTTTAGACGAAAAAAACGACCATGT
This sequence comes from Hippocampus zosterae, assembly GCF_025434085.1. Classification (NCBI taxonomy): domain Eukaryota; kingdom Metazoa; phylum Chordata; class Actinopteri; order Syngnathiformes; family Syngnathidae; genus Hippocampus; species Hippocampus zosterae. Next base: position 21,973,275 of record NC_067453.1, read on the forward strand.
ATAGTAAGGCATTTTTAGCCGAAAAAAACGACCATGTATAGTAAGGCGTTTTTAGATGAAAAAACGACCAAAAAAACGACCATGTATAGTAAGGCATTTTTAGCCAAAAAAAACGACCATGTATAGTAAGGCGTTTTTAGATGAAAAAAACGACCACGAATAGGAAGGCGTTTTTGGACGTAAAAAACTACCATGTATAGTCAGGCGTTTTTAGCCAATAAAAACGACCATGTACAGTAAGGCGTTTTTGGACGAAATTTTTAGCCCAAAAAAATTACCATGTATGAGTTTTTAGCCGAAAAACAACAGCCATGATTAATAAAAAAAACACAATTCCACTTCACTGTGTGGTTGTTTGGCTCAGAGGTAGAGAAAACATGAACCAAACCAGCGGTTGGGTGCTCAATCCACAGAGGTTGCAACCATATCCCTTCTTTCTTTGACAACCATGATAAGTCAGGCTTATTTAAGTCCTTTTTTTAACGCCTTACTATACATAGTTGTTTTTTTCGGCTAAAAATGCCTGACTGTCTTAGGTCGTTTTTTTCGGCTAAAAACGTCTTACTATACATGGTCGTTTTTTTCAGCTAAAAATTTTGTCCAAAAACGCCTGACTATACATGGTCGTTTTTTTCGGCGAAAAACGCGTTACTAGATCCATGGTTGTTTTGTTTCGGCTCAAAACGCCTTTCTATACATGGTCGTTTCTTTCGTCGAAAAACGCCTTACTAGACACAGTCGCTTTCGGCTAAAAACGCCTTTGTATACATGATCGTTTTTTGGAACAGTCCGTTGTACCTGCGGGGTCCAGGTGGTTGGGTCATTATATGTCACGTATGCAAGATGGTGGTGGACCCCAAAAAAGCAGGCAGGAGAGAGGAGCAGGGTGTATTTGAAGAATTGTATTTAAAACAAGAAAACTAAATCCTAAACAAACAAAGTCCAAAGCATCAAACAAGAACCATGACTAAAGCTATAATCTAACAATGAACTAAACATGACAGAAAACAAGAGCAAACAGCAACACACATGACAGTAGCAAGAAGCAACAATGACCCGACAATGAGTGTTCGGGCTGGGAGTCCTTTGAAAGGCCTGATTACTTATGACCAACAGGTGTGCAGCTGCCAGGGGAGCCCGACAGTGGTCCCTAATGGTCGTTTTTTGGGCTAAAAATTTAGTCCAAAAACGCCTGACTATACATGGTCGTTTTTTTGGCTAAAAAAGACTTACTATACATGGTCGTTTTTTTTCGGCTAAAACACTTTACTAGATCCATGGTTGTTTTGTTTCGGCTCAAAACGCCTCTCTATACATGGTGTTTTTTTTCGTCGAAAAACGCCTTACTGTACATTGTCGTTTTTTTTCGGCTAAAAACGCCTTACTATACATGGTCGGGGTTTTTTCGGCTAAAAATGCCTTACTATATACAGTAAATATTCTCTAGTACGGACTCGTGTTTGCGCTGTCCAATATGTCCTGATAACAGAAATTCCTCATTTGGGAAATGAGCATGGTACAAGTCAATGAAACTGCAAGTATGTTGACAAAATGCACGTGTAACAACACAATCAATAAAATACAAATATATACTGTCCAAAAACTCCAAAGACTATAACAAAAACTGCAATACAGGTGCATCCCAAAAAAAATCACAACAGTAAAATACGTAGAGTATTTTAATGTTTATTTCTGTCTAGGGAAAAAAATTTGTATTTTGGATTGTTTTGTTGGATGCATTCTTTGGTTTATGACAATGTTTGCCTGCGTGTCATACAGTTTTCTGGCAAGTTGCAAGTAACTGTCCTGTTGATCACCGATGTCTGGTAATTCTTGTCCATACTGAAGGATTTTTGTTGCCATTTGCATTGCTTCCTTGCTGGATGGTGGCTTGTCATCAGCAGTTGAATCGATGCCTTGTTTTTTAAAGTTTCGTAGAGTTGCGTCTTTCCGACTCCAAGTGTCTGCTGGATCTTTTTAACTTTGTGTCCAGCCTCGCTCAAACGGATGCATTTCACTCGCTCCGCTCCAGTCTTTACAGTTCTTCAACGTTTCGATGCGATGATCTACACGACGTAAGTGAATAAATAATAATAAATAATCTTTCGCAATTACAGTAAAAATGCACGGCAATAAAAAGTCGCTTACATGTCTTCGTTTCGAATCTGATGAATGAAAATGGCGAAGCGAACACGTTTCTTCGGTGATGTTGAGTGTGTGCTGCTTTTAAGCTAGTGCCGCGTACTCCAGGACGTAAGTGAATAAAGTTAAAATCATTCACAATTACAGTAAAACGCATGGCAATAAAAACTCACTTACACGTCGTCATTTAGAATCTGATGATCGAAAAACGCAAAGTGAAAACTTGTTTCAGCGTTGTGTCTTTTCCTTCGCATCGGGTGGGCGTTGTGTGTATTTAAGCTCCTGCGGCATTACACCTCCATCCGGGTTACGGGTAGTGGAATTTCCGCTTACGCAAGTTCCGGTAACACGTTTTTTATTCCGGGTGAAGGATATTCCTTTCCATAGAATTCCGTGGATGGGAATATTTACTGTATATGGTCGGGGGGCTTTCGGCTAAAAACACCTTACTACACATGGTCGGGGGTTTTTCAGCTAAAAACGCCTTTCTATATATTTTCTCGGCTAAAAACATCTTCACAAAACATTTCATGAAGCACCTTACATTTCCTTCAACAAATGTGCAATTCACTTTTATCATTCACATATATGCTTTGCAACTGATCCCATTGATTGTACAAACTTTAACAAGTAATTGGTATTGAAAAATATAATAATAGTACATTTTATTTAGGCGGCCCAGTAGTCCAGTGGTGAGCACGTCGGCTTCACAGTGCAGGGGTACCGGGTTCGATTCTAGCTCCGGCCTCCCTGTGTGGAGTTTGCATGTTTTCCCCGGGCCTGCGTGGGTTTTCTTCGGGTGCTCCGGTTTCCTCCCACATTCCAAAAACATGCATGGCAGGATGATTGGATGCTCTAAATTGGATGGATTGGATGCCCTAGGTGTGAATGTGAGCGTGGATGGTTGTTCGTCTCTGTGTGCCCTGCGATTGGCTGGCAACTGATTCAGGGTGTACCCCGCCTACTGCCCGAAGACAGCTGGGATAGGCTCCAGCACCCCTGCGACCCTGGTGAGGATTAAGCGGTTCGGAAAATGGATGGATGGACATTTTATTTATAAGCACCTTTCAAGACACCCAAGGACACTTTACAATAACAAAAACCACAAAATTGTGGACGAAGGATTAGGGGCTCTAATCCCTCATTGTATCTGAGGACCGGGCAACCCAAAGCCAAGGCCAAGGACTTGACTCCGAGGCCAAGGACCAAGGACTTGACTCCATTAAGGGCTTTCGGCTAAAAATTTAACCCTAACCCTAACCCCTAACCCTAAGCCTAAACCCTAACCCAAAACTCTAAACCCTAACCCCTAACACCTAACCCTAACCCTAAACTGTAACCCCTAACCCTAATGCTAAACCTAATCCTAACCCCTAACCCTAAATCTTTAACCTAAACCCTAACCCAAACCCCATAACCCTGACCTAACCCTAACCCTAAACCCTAACCTTAAACCCTAACCCTTAACCCTAAACCCTAACCCTGACCCTAACCCTAACCTAACCCTAACCCTAACAGTAAACCCTAACCCTTAACCATAAACCCTAAACCCTAACCCTAATCCTAATCCTAAACCCTAACCCCAACCTTAACCTTAACCCAAACCCTAACCCCTGACCCTAACCCTAAACCCTAACCCTAACCCTAACCCTAAACCCTAACCCAAACCCCTCAACCCAAACCCTAAACCCTAACACCTAACCCTTAACCCTAACCCCTAAACCCTAACCCCAACCTTAACCTTAACCTTAACCCAAACCCTAACCCCTGACCCTAACCCTACCCCTAAACCCTAACCCTAACCCTAAACCCTAACCCAAACCCCTCAACCCAAACCCTAACACCTAACCCTAAACCCTAACCCTAAATCCTAAACCCTAACCCTAACCCTAAACCTTAACCCTAACACTAATCCCTAACCCTAACCCTGACCCTGACCCTGACCCCTAACCCTAACCCTTAACCTCTAACACTAACCCTGACCCTAACCCTAACCTAAACCCTAACCCAAACCCAAACCCTAACCTTGACCCTGACCCTGACCCTAACCCTAAACTTAAACTTAAACCCTAACCCGATACCCTAACCCAAACCTCCAACCCCTAACCCCTAACCTGATACCCTAACCCCTAACCCTAAACCCTGACCCTAACCATAACCCCTAACCCTAACCCCTAACCCCAAACCCCTAAGCCTAAACCCTAACCCCTAACCCCTAACCCCTAACCCCAACCCCAAACCCTAACCCCTAATCCTAACCCCTAACCCCTAACCCTGACCCTAACCCGAAACCCTAACCCACACCCCAAACCCTAACCCCTAACTCTAACCCAAACCCCTAAACCTTAACCCTAAACCTAACCCTTAACCCTAACCCTAAACCCTAATCCCAAACCCTAATCCCAAACCCTAACCCCTAATCCCAACCCCTAACCCCTAACCCTGACCCTAACCCAAAACCCTTACCCAAACCCGTAACCCCAAACTCTAACCCTAACCCCTAACCCAAACCCCTAACCCTGACCCTAACCATAACCCCAGCCCTAACCCTAACTCTAACCCTAAACCCTAACCCTAACCCCTAACCCCTGACCCTAACTCTAACCCTAACCCTAACCCTAACCCTAAATACTAAACCCTAACCCAACACTAACCCTAACCCTAAACCTAGAACCCTGAACCCTGAACCCTAACCCCTAACCCTAACCCAACACTAACCCTAACCCTAAACCTAGAACCCTGAACCCTGAACCCTGAACCCTGAACCCTAACCCCTAACCCTAACCTAAACCCTAACCCTGACCCTAGCCCTAAACCTAACCCCAAGGCCGAGGACCAAGGACCGCCCTTCGGTCCTCGAGGCCAAGACTGGCTTGAGGAACACATCACTGTCACCTACATGTATTTTACAGTCTTCAGTGAATCGAGCCACATAGTTTTGGGATCGTGGGAGGAGCGTGCTCATTATAAGATAAGATATCCTTTATTCGTCCCACACTGGGGAAATTTACAGCCTCCAGCAGCAAGAATGTATGTAGAAAGAAGAAAGAGAAAAAAACAACAAACTACTATTACTACTAAGCAGTACTATTTACAATTTTCCTTCACATCATTTAATTATTATTATTATTATTATGATTGTTATTTTTTATTCATCAGCCTGACAGCAGTCGGTAGGAACGAGCGTCGGTATCTCTCCTTATTGCAGCGCGGGTGTAACAGTCTCTGGCTGAAGGAGCTACCAAGTGCTGTCAGGGCGGGCTGGAGGGAGTGGGAGGCACTGGCCATCATAGCTTTTAGCTTAGTTAGCATCCTTCTGTTGCCCACCTCCTCCAGAGTGTCAAGGGAGCAACCCAGGACAGAACTGGCCTTCCTGACCAGTCGCTCCAGTCTCTTTCTCTTCTCAATGCCATAATGGATGGCCGAGGCCACCACCGAGTTATAGTCTTAGTTATAGTCTTAAGGAGTGACCCCTGAACCCCAAAAGACCTCAGTTTCCTGAGTAGGAAGAGTCGGCTCTGTCCTTTCCTAATCAGGGTGTCCGTGTTTGTAGACCAGTCCAGTTTGTCGTTCAGAAGAACACCAAGGTCACCCTCTCTATGTCCATACCCTGGATGTTCATCGGTGCTGGTGAGGACTTTTTCCTGCAGAAATCCACAACCAACTCCTTAGTTTTCCTAGGGTTGATCTGGAGGAGATTCTGCTGGCACCAGTCCACAAAGTCCTTTGTCAGTCCCCTGTACTCCCGATCGTCCCCTTCTGTAATGAGGCCAACAATCGCAGAGTCATCGGAGAACTTCTGAAGGTGGCAGTTTGGAGTGACGTGTCTGAAGTCATTATTGGTCAAACGCCGCCGCCTGCTGGCAACAATGTATATACTATGAGGTATATTCATACCAGTAGTAATGTGTATGTTTGCAATCCTGCATTGAAGAATGCTACCAGCGATGGAAAACAGGCTGACAGGCATAGAATAAAAAAAATGACACTTATTGCAAAAACAAATGAAAATAGAAAACTAGAAGAAAACACAAGGGAATGTTCGCCGCAAAGTTGTTTTGGGTGTTTAACCCTTGGGTCCTTCAAATGAAAAAAACCCTAAGTTACGCATTTTACAATTTTTGTAATTATGTATTTTGTGTTATACAAACATTATTTTTTTTCAAACACTCAAAATGTTCAGAGGCATCTGTGCTATCCATACATATATAGTTTTTATTAGTTCTTTGGGATTTTCTATTCTTTATTTATTGCAAAAGGAAAAGAAAATTTGTGTCTGGAGGTCCCAACCAAGCCCTACTAACAATCCCGACCGCACGTGTTCATGTAAAATGCATTGGTTTGAAGCCTCCTACAAAAAGGCAAACTCATTTGCGATCCTCTGGCGCCACCTAAAAGTTGCACAATTGGAGTGACCTCAACCCAACAACAGTGGCATGCTTACGTCTGTCCAAGCGAAAACAAAGCGATTGACGTAAACATCGCGTGAAATGCATGTTTACACATTAGGTTTACGATGCATTCAAAAATATGAATTATAATGGGTCTCTATGGTGCAAAATATGTAAATTGTGAAGATTATGGAATCAAAACCTTTTTTATTATTGCTGCAATGCCTGAGAATTATCAGCCGGTGACATCATGAAATTTAGGCCATTTTAGAACCCCCCCATACGTTTCAGCTGTCTCGTGTTTTTCCGAATGCCTTTGCCTTTGATTCAAAGACATAATTTTACATTTATCGCAAGCTGTGGACTACGAGGGATAATCGCATTAACGTGAAGAGACCCACCTCGTAGGTTACCTTTTCATCAATATTTTGTGTGTGTAGTTGACAGTAAATCCCGAGACTCGTTGCAGTAAATCCCGAGACTCGTGCGTACACCCTTTTGCATTTAAAGTAGTTATTTCTGTTCCAGGCGCTGGCACTGGCGTCCCAGTGTAGCTGGTCATGTGAAGGCACAAAGCCACAACAGCGGCGTTGACACGCAATTTGGACATGGTAATGTCTTAGAAAGTTGGAAAAATTAGCCCATTAGCCCAAAACACGTTTTTCCCATCGCTCCCCTAATGAGCCTAAAATGAAAGTAATGCTAATCTTTTTTGCCTATGATCTCCAATACGATGCCCAAGTATGATGTCACGGCTCAGCTATTTTTGGGGGGGTTTGGTCCCGTTGAGGTCTATTTCGATCAGCAACGGGGCGGTACTGCATAAAATGTCCACCTCATTGGATGCCTGAAAATTGGTGGATTCATCATTAAATTATATTGCACAAACACAATAGTCATGAGAATACGTTACAGTAGAAGAATGATTATTGCAAAGAACATTTTTACTTGATCTATGGGATTAAGTTTTGTGGTAGTTTCAACCAGAGCAAATTACTGTATTTACATTTCCAATATTTGCTCTGGGGCTTGTGGGGTGATTGTTAGAAAATAGAAACTAATCAGAAGAGGACCAAAAAGTGAGCTTAAGAGTGTAACGCTGCAAAGTGCTGAGTGAGAGACACCCCACAATTCAGCAGTTTAATTAAAGGCTGAAACCCCTTTCGTCGAGTACGGGACGCCCTTCTAAATCTGCTTCACAGTCTTAGCTCGTCACCTGTGTCCTCCGTTTGATACTAAAACACTGAACGGGAGACTATGGCTGGGAATCAACTCAAACATGTTCAAACTTTTTGTTTGAACTTACAAATAAATACACGTCGTCTCCAATACTCCCATTTTATAGGTTACACCTTTTTATATGCATTTTATAGAGTCATTTTCACCTTCTCGGGCTGAACATTTGGAGGCCAGAAAACATCAAACATTGGGTGGGCAGTTAGTTCCAGCAAAGCAATTCTATGCTGACATTAACACTTCTTAAACTCAATAGCGTTCACATTTGTTAAAATGCCGAATATCGGTATATCCCTATTCAAAACTCTTGCTTGCTGCTCTCCCAGCGATTTATTTATTTATGTATTGTATAATTTATTTTATTATTGTCATCCATATCAGCTCACATGTTGGATTGACCAGTTCATGTGAATGTGGGTCAAGTCCTATCCAGACACAATTTCACTACTTTCAAATTATTTTGGCAAACCCATGATAATGCCCATGAAAAGTTTCCAACTTGTAGATTGGCATTGAATATGAAACTTTTAAATTCTACAGTATATGCATGTTGTTCATCTTTCAAATACAATTCAACTCACCGCAATGCACGGGAGCTTGTACAGGTGTTTTTCAACGGATTGTAAGACACAGAAAGCCTGCCTCCTCCTCCGGTCCTCACTCCTCATCCTCTTGCTCCCTCCTCAATCATACTTTTGAAGCAAGAAACCCAAATGATTCCAGCTGCTCCCTCTCAAAAGAGCACTTCTCATCGACTGAGAAGTCAGTCTATTTAACACGAGAAATTCCCCAAGTTAGAAGCCATCCGGGGACAACTGCGGTTGTTTTATCATCACAACCCGTGTTAAACGCACCTTCCTTCCTGTGTGATAAAGGGGCTCTTGTGACTCTGTTGAGCAGTCATGTGTGCGCTGCTGCCGGCGTGGACGTGTCTTCTCTTCGGCCTCCTACCCCTGGAAACCCAGAGTCGGGCGCAGTTGAGCCAGAATGTCCAGAGTACCAGACACAGGTAAAACTTTTCATCTCATACCGTAGCTACTAAAAAGGCGCTTGAGAGGCAGCTTTGCTGAAGACAATTGCACCATTTAAGTGCGCTCATAGCAGTGGCGTAGAATGTAACCACGAGCAAATAGAAACCACTGTTATATCGTTGTGTTTTAATAGCTCTTCTATTCATACATGTATTTTCAGTAGCCTGAATGCCAAAAACAAAGAAACAAACAAATAAAAAGTACCAGACTAGTAAACGATACCTGGGTTAAATTAGGACCCCAAAATTGTTTCCCCAATGGTGCCTTTTCTACATTTTTGTGAGGGGAGCAGCTATTTGAGAATGATTATTTTCTTGGTGTTTTAGTTATCTTTTGTTGTTTCGTGCATGAACTAAGAGCATTGTTGTATTAAAAAATGAAATGCATGAAAACCTATAGCATACATACCTGTCAACTCATACGGTTTAGCCATAGTTCATACGGATTTTGTGGTGAATCTTACGTATATGGCCGTATCGCACAAATCATACGGATTCTGAAAATCTCCGCCCCCCCCCCCTTCAGAATGGTGCTAGTCTACTCGAATGCTTTCATTTCCAAAGTAAATATGAATGGATGCTGTAACTTCGAGCCGATGAGTCAGCATTTGGAGTTGGTGAAAAAAGTAACCCAGGAATACAACTCTGAACACAGTAATGCCACTAAGTAGAATGTTGATTAGACAAGAAGACGTTTTATGGAGATCTACAATAAATATCACTGAAAATTACATGTTTGACAGGTTGACAGGTATGAGTATAGTACAGTTCACGTACTGTATAATGTATATATTTTTATAAGCATTTATGATCAGGCATTCGTTCACCTGTCGGCTTAATTTAAAATAGACAAACTTTCCATTTGACGACGGTCCGTTATTTTCGAGAAGTCTACTGATGTCACTTATAGATAGATAGATAGATAGATAGATAGATAGATAGATAGATAGATAGATAGATAGATAGATAGATAGATAGATAGATAGATAGATAGATAGATAGATAGATAGATAGATAGATAGATAGATAGATAGATATAAATGTTGCACATAAAATTTTATAAATGTGGCGATCTCAGAGTACAGTATACTGTATCTAGTAATTATATATATATATATATATATATATATATATATATATATGTATGTGTACACACACACACCCCAAAACTAAACAACACAAACATTTTGATTACATGTTTTTGAAAAGGACAAATAGCATTGCTTTGTTAAAATAAATAAATAAAAGTTTAATGACAGTTTATACTGTAGCATTCGTGTTGGATGTGTGCCTGTAAGGAGCATCACCTAGTGACATCAGAAGCTAGAGTCAGATTGGCCAGTTAGCAACTCTGCGCATGACCGTCTGGGAGTTGCAGCTGACAACAGCTCCTTGTGTGTGACCTCATTTTGTATTTGACTTTTGTTCCTGTTCAGTAAACGGATAAAAGTGCATCACAACTGTGGCTCTTTTTGCCCACATCTTAGGGCATTACAGGACTTGAGTTATAATGTCAACAAAGTTGGCTTATGGGGATGTAATCAACAGCTTCCGTGACACGGTCACAATAGCTTCTCAGGCGTTGCAGTGGAGTACAGCAAAGTTGTGAGAATGAGGAATGAGGTCACTCCTTTCAGCGGCCCAGAGGTGAGACGGAGGTGAGGGTGATTTAGCGGGATTTGGGACAAGGACACGTGTTTAGTTGAGGTGCCGTCTCGCCGTCAAAAAGCCCCCTAGTGAGATGAGGTAGACTACGCGTTTTGTTTTTTGTTTTTTTAATATGACTGTCATCAATAAGTAATAATGTAATTTCATTGAAAAGGAAAATATTTATGACTAGAAAAATCTGTTCCTATTTTATTTTATTTTTTTGTTGCACAGTGAGATCTTGTTCTCAAGCTATTACATAAGGAGAAAAAACGAGCTTCATAAAAGTTTGCACAGCAGGGGGTCCACTGAAAAACAGCGGCTGGTGGGAAAGAGGAGGATGAAAGTGAGCGTGACGGATTTAACACAATACTGTCACTGGCAACAACCACGCTAGAGGCCCCCTAAAAAAAAAGAAAGTAAAACATGGAGATATCTTCTTTAAGAACAAAGGATTAAGGACTGTGACAGGATGAATCATTACCAGGAAATGGAGTGAAATTTGGCGGTTTTGGTGTTTAAATATACAGTGTTTAATTCTCTTTTTGACAGTAACCTTGCTTCACAAGAGCAACGGCTAAAAGTATCTGTTTTAATCCGTTTTTAATACGTTTAGGGTGTGTTTTTTTTAAACCGAGTGGGCTAGATAAAACTATACATATATAATTGTTTTTCTATCACAATTTACATGGGGCAGCACTGCTCACTACAAAGAGTATGGATTTTGTTACCATGACAACGAGGGGTGGAGCTGTCTTGCTCCACTTGCTTGTAGAAGCGGATATCCCAGAGTCTGATGAAGAAAGCAAGTGCCAAAAAATAAAATAAAAAAAGACAATCAATGCACAGATTGTATTTTTACTCATAAAGGCAAGCACTTCGAAAGTATACGTTTCACTTGGTGTGCAGATCGGTTTAATGTGGGACATGCAGTGGACAAATTGCCAAATACAAACACCACCTCCACGTCGATCACAGCGTTCTGAAGCAATCTCGCATGTTCGGATCAACATGCTCGATTGCTATAATGCTCACCTGTGCATCCAACAACACCGCACCTCTGCTTAGATTTGGGCTTTGGCGCCATTGTATCTTCATGTAGTCCAACCAGCGCTTAGAAATCATGGCTCTTGACACAGACCACTGCCAAATAATGGGAGGAGATGCTATGTATTTGAGTGTTGTTTAAATTATCGCAATTGTGACGTCCAAATCTGTCCCCCCCAAAAAAAGGGGTCACACTTTAGAAAATGGCGGCTCATTACGTATTTAGCTTGATTCAGTAAACAGATGAATAGTTGCGAAACAGTGACACTCAGAGCGGCTATTCATTTGAGTCTGAAAATCTGTAATTCCTGGTCACCACTGCGAAATCCAGAAATGCCCTGGAATGGGAAGACAGCAGCGAGGTGAGAAGAAAAGTACTTGAAAATCCCTCTTCAGAGTAAGTGGGAGCCTTTTAACAGACATTTTTTTTGGGGGGGGGGGGCTTCTTGTGCAACCCTCTAATTCCATTGTTGATTACTGGAACAGGGCGGCCACGGTAGTCCAGTGGTTAGCACGTCGGCTTCACAGTGCAGAGGTACCGGGTTCGATTCCAGCTCCGGCCTCCCTGTGTGGAGTTTGCATGTTCTCCCCGGGCCTGCGTGGGTTTTCTCCGGGTGCTCCGGTTTCCTCCCACATTCCAAAAACATGCATGGCAGGCTGATTGAACACTCTAAATTGTCCCTAGGTGTGAGTGTGAGCGTGGATGGTTGTTTGTCTCTGTGTGCCCTGTGATTGGCTGGCAACCAATTCAGGGTGTCCCCCGCCTACTGCCCGAAGACAGCTGGGATAGGCTCCAGCACCCCCTGCGACCCTAGTGAGGATACAGCAGTTCAGAAGATGAAAGAATGAATGAATTACTGGAACGATGGAATCTTGGAAATGGCGCCATTGACCACAGGGTTCACAAATTTGATTTGGGTCAAATACTTAAACCTTTGATGAAACAGCCACAGGACTCGATGATGAAGCAAAAATTCAGTTGATCGTCATAAATTCACGTTAATGTGGTTTGCAGTGAAACCTCTGCCTTTTCACAGTTTACTGGTAATCTTTTTTTTTTGTGGGACATTCCCAGCTATTTGCTCAAAACTGACCACAAGCTGGTGCCCAAGCCTGGCTTATACGAATGTCATAAATGGTGTCAAAGAAGTATCGTTAAAATGATTGAGAGAAGAAGACTGGGGAGTAGCGAAAAAAGGGGACGAGCCGTGGAATTTGCCCAAAATGGCTGACCTCCTGCTCATTTTTTTTTTAGTACGAGTCCTTGCGATGTTTTCATGCATTTTATTATGAAAGACATGCCTTCCGAACTTTGTATTGATGGTTGAAGCTGGTGTTGCGGGATGATATATTTTAAAACTTTTCACACGCCACTATCAAGTGACCCGTGGGGGGTTGTGTTTGGCACAACCAAATTGAACAAAACGTTCTTTTGTGTTTCCCAGACCTTCCAAATGTTTCAAACACATGGCACTGCCTACGTCAGATTACGCCATCGCCCTTGATGACGCAGTCACCCTGGCAGAGAATCGTTTTATCTGGCGGGTCCTCAGGATGAAGGAACCCTCGCCGAGGTGGTTTGAAATGGAGGGGGAAGCATGGCCAAGCGCACGGGGTAGGACCCGAGGACGTCGCCACGCCAAAAGTCGAAGGACCCACAGGCAGATGATGAGGGCGGGCTGTGTCCTGGGCACCTGTCAGGTGCAGAACCTCAGCCATCGTCTCTATCAGCTGATTGGACGCAGAGGCAGGCATGACTCCTCCCCCATCGACCCTCGTAGTCCTCATAGCTACGGCTGAGACTGGCAGTTTGTCTGTTTGGGATTTCATTCGTCACCATAGACCTGCTGTCCATTTTATGTGACCTTAATTTGACCTCAAAACTCTTCAAGGCACATGTCCAACTGTGGAGCGTATCGGTACTCGATGCTGAATTTGTTGTTCTCGAACAAGAAACTGAATGGCAAAATTCACAACTGCCGTTTAAACAGCCTTCCTCAGGATGTTCTCGGAAGAAAATGGACATTGAGCTTAGAGTGTCATCAGCAGGTTGCTACAAAAAGACTGAAGGAGTCACAGAAAGGCATAGATGGTCCATTCATGTATTCAACCTGAGGCATCCTATATTGAAACATTGAACAGTTAGACATGTGCATTGACAGCGAATGGCCGGCGACCAGTTCGGGGTGGACCCTGTCTTCAGGCGGTAGGCGGAGTACACCCTGAACTGGTTGCCAGCCAATCGTAGGGCACACATAGACGAAAATATATTCCCGCTCACACCAATTTTTTATAACTTAAAAGTGTGTTTCAATAATCTGCCACGCATGTTTTTGGAATGTGGAAGGAAACCAGGACTACTCTGAGAAAACCCACGCAGGCACGGGGAGAACATGCAAACTCCACATCGAACTCCGCACCTCTGCACCGGGAGGCCGACGTGCTAACCAGTCACCCACAGTGTCGCCAATTAAAATGACCATTCAAGGCTAATTGATTAATTCATTAATAAAAGATCCAGATTATGACATAAATTATTACGTTAAAAACTCATTTACGCATGACCTTGCCTACTTGTCCATTTTTAAAATCAAATGTGGCCTTTGAGCACATAAATGCTCTTCAGATTGGGAAAAATAATATTGTACCAGATGGTTATTCTACTTGATTCCTATTGGTGGCAGTAATGCACATTTGACCATCAACTTTCAAATATTTCTGGAAAACATACTTCGACAAAGATACACATATATCAATGTTTATTCTTTGTTACTGTACAGTACATTACTTGTTTTGTTGTGACGTATGACTGAAGAACTTTGGTGTCTTAACGGTCTTTCAATAGAAATAATCATACAATAATAACAATGTCGACTGCCACACGCCCACAAGCAAGCCCCCCCCCCCCCCTCTCCAACAGGTGGTCACTTCCCCACTTGAACCCAATGCAAGTTACGTTTTGCCAGATCTTCACCCAAATTGTTCTTCCTTGACTCATGTGACAACTGTGTTAACTAAATAACTGCGGTGGCAACGGTTTTCATGCTAGGAGAAGGTATTGCTCAATTTGACATTTTGTCGTTTTAGACTAGTTAGTTGAACCTCAAGTTGTGCCTTTGACTTTCTAACAACAAGCCACGCAAGCAGCCAAAAGTACCATCCGTTCACTGACAACTACCGTAATCGAAAGAGAATGGAATTTCCAATGGAAAACATTTTTACTGCAACTCGTGGAAGGCTTCCCTTTTTGCTTTAACTGAATGATTTTCCAGGCCTGAACACTGTCTGCTTTTGATGTCTTTTAATTTAAGCATGGTGGATTATTCAAGTGATATTTGAGGTGAAAAGTTACAAGGCAAGCACTGTATTGATTCTCGTATTGAGTATTCCTGTTACGAAAGATGTTCTTTTTTCTTAATACAGAGCTAGCATTGTGTAATAAACAAGTAAACCCTGTGTGTGCGTGTGTGTGTGTGTGTGTGTGTGTGCGCGCGTGTGTTGATTTTGGTTTCTACATCTTGTTTTGAGGTACAATGCTATTGCTTTAAAATTGATAATAGCAACATTCATAATTGGGTCAAGACAAAACACACCCTCAGTCACTCACACACCTTCATACACGCCATATTCACTCGCAGCTCACACACACACTCACACACACACACACACACACACACACACACACACACACAGGAGGAAAGTCCGAAGCTATTGGCACCACATTTGTTAACCTTTTTCGTGTCGCGGATCAGTTAAGACAAGTCAACACTGTTTGCAGACCGGCAACCATTTTTTTCCCTCTCATCGCTTTTAAATTGACAGTTTTAAAGCAATGGTGCTGACAACAAACATCATTCTCGAACAATTAACCAGCGAACCAAATACTGTACAAGCAAACTGACGAGAAAACAAGGAACATTCAGACAACACACAAAGGGTTGAAGAAAGTGATTGGTTAACACAGGGCACCCGGATGACAAGAACAGAGAGAAACAAAACCTAATGGGGAATGACGAAAGCACAAGCACAAAACTAAATCTAATCTAAACAAAAACAGAATCATCACAGTCAGTCAGATATTTTTATTTTATTGTTTAATTTTTGGGCAAAAGGCACCTTTGCCTGGTTTGTCGTTTCTACCATTTTAAAACGGTATTTTATGTTTTGGGGTTATCTTTATTGGATGTTGACATTTGTTTGATGATCTTAAACCAGGGGTGCCCAAACTTTTTGGATCGAAGATCTACTTTTCGATCAACTAACCTCCCGGGATCTACCCTTACCGGCGCGCGCATGCGCACGCGCACGCGCACACCTGCACACACATACGCGCACGCCCTGATGAGAAACAGCCTGAAACTGAGGCATGCGACGCACTTTTGCAGCCTGTTAACTATCGTATCTCACACGTACCGTTTTAAAGTGCTTCCCTGGACCCCCCTAGATTCCTATTCTTTGCCTGTGCCCTCGGTGAATTGTACACGAAGCAAACTCTGAATGAGATTAATGACGATAAAAGATAGAGCGCAACAGTTCTCAAGCTCACAAGCTGCAATTGCAGACAGCTGAGAGCTAACAACTTCCGGTGACGTAATCGCGCGCCACCATAAATTTAAGATTTACCTGCTTTATCTTGTTTTTTTGAATATATATATTTTTTTGGGGGGTAAAAATGAGACTGATAGGATGATTAGGGTGCAGCGTACATTAACACAAAAATATATTACTAACATGTACAAAGACACACAAATGTTTGTTTGTTTTTTTTTCTCCTCGACACTCCTCGGATCTACTTGGGACCTGTCTTAGATCTACCGGTGGATCAGGATCTACCTAATGGGCACCCCTGTGACTTAAACAATTTAGTGTTGAAACGATACAAAAAGAAAAGAATTTCAAAGGAGGCCAGGTGTTCTCTACTGTGATAAATGACCACGAGAGTGAGTTGTTCTGGTGAGAGTGAAATATGTTGTTTGAAGCAGTTTTGAAAGAGGAGAGAATCAAAGTGTCTTTTAACCAGTGGATCAGAGACGTCACGCTCAAAATGTGCACACGTCGGCTACAAGCTAAGATTTGAAAGCAAACACAAAGCTGTAGCATCCATTGACAAAAAAACAGCAAAAAGGGGTTTTGTTGTTGTTGCTTGGCATGTAAAATCAGACTTTCAAATGGAAAAGAATAACCGAGCGCTTCTCGACGGGTGAAAACAAGGTAACGTGGGCAGGATTACATAAACACACACAAGGTCAAGGTTGAGCACAGACATCCCGTTAGATTCACTGAAGTCTGGTTAATCTGTGACCGGACACAAGCGGACGCAACATATAAATTGGCGCAACAACAATAACTTGTCATCTACAAGCATGAGCGTCATTAACTTGGTAAGTGGGCATCTTCAGTTTAAAAAATAAAATATCTACCGCATGTTATGTAAATGTAAATTCATTTTTTGGTTTGTTTTTATACCTGCAGGGTCCAGACCCATATCTGGCTCATCAGCCAAACCTGACACCTAAATCCGAAAGGAAAGACTTCCGAAACTTTGAGGTAAGTTCAACAAATGAGACATTTGGAAACACAGTGTTGTCAATGTGTTACGTTCATGTACCAAGCTCGAAACTGAACAGATTTAATGATTGTACAAGATTAGAAAAATACAGTGGCATTTTCAGACCAGAATTCCTACCTACCGAACCGGTAGTTTTGACATTAAATAAAAAAAAAATTTTCTTTGTGTATTATCATTTCTTGAGATGGTTTGGGTTTTTGTTAGCTGTAAAAAAAAATGTAGTTACTCTACAGTCGTAACCTTCGTCTTCCACCGTTAGTTATGATTACTTGGACCTTTCTGTATGAATGTGAAGGAATACATTGACCAATCGTTTTACAGTACATTGCATTTTGCTACTCGCTGGGCATTTCATTAGGTACACCTGCACAAATCGAATGACATGAGCCGTCATATATTCCCTGCCAAAAAAAACAAACGAATCTCCAACACACACGACATTTCAAAAATGTCATTGTTGATGTCACTTTTCGGAATTAAGATCTCACTTGCTGTACATTTGAAATGTGCTGCATGTTACTGACAAGTTTGCAACCTTCTTGCGTTCACACATTTCAGGCGGGGAGTGTTGCCGAGCATGTGTACAACACATACAAGCTGATGCACACTAACCAGAATGTGGACTTTGTCAAGCGAAAGGTGAAAGCGCACACCGCCAACACAGATTCCCTGAATCCAAGTTCTGTGATTGTTTTGATTGATCGATTACCAAGTGAGTCACCAAGCTAGGACATTGGTTGTCTCATGCAAATGAGCAACTGCTCGCCCCTCCTCATCTACTACAGGGTGTTCTTGCTGTTTGCTAACGCTCTTCTTTTCATCCAACAACATTGTCTTTTTGATTTGCTTACAACTAGTGGACCTTTACTTAAGAGTGCTGCAATTTACAATTTTTTTTTAAGTTCCTAGCCTTCGCTTGGGCATTTTGAGTTTTAGAGGTTCCACTGTTTGGTCCAAAATCAAGCCATGACTGTACAATTCTGACATTCAGACAGCATCCCAAGAAGAGTTATAAAGACTAGAACAGAAATAAATCAAAGGTTCCGATACCTTTGGGCCTGCCCCGCAGCACTTGGAATGGAGCGGCTGCAGCCACGCCGAAATGTCCATGATGGACGCCGTCATGTCTCTGGACCAGCTGGTGGACGAATCTGATCCAGACGTGGACTTTCCCAACTCCTTCCATGCCTTCCAGACGGCCGAGGGCATCCGCAACGAGCACCCGGACAAAGGTGCGCAGCTACAAACATCTTCATGTTCAAATTCATCAAAATGTGACGGTTAACAATAAGAGACAAATGGACACCTCCAATCAAATAAACAACAGTTGATTAAATAAATGCCACATTCACCATTGTGAATGGAGACTGATTCGTGTATGCCTTGAATGTCTTTTTTTTTTTTCCAGAGTGGTTCCAGCTAGTGGGTCTGATTCATGATGTTGGGAAGGTCATGGCGCTGTGGGGGGAACCGCAGGTAAAATGGGATTACAATTGTTATGAATCCTTACCTACTGTTGGGGTCAAATTTGACCCATTTGACATATGACAACAATAAAAATACCCTAAATGTTGTTCTTGGGAATTGTCAAACGGTGATCCTTGCACATGCTATAAATGCGTGTACTGTACTTTTTTTTTGGGGGGGGGGGGTGGCGGGGGGCCTTGGTAACAATTTTCAAGAGGGAGCACTAAAATCCTGAGAACTGTCTGCATCTTTACCACATTTGCTCTGAAACATTAAGAATGAAGAATATGTACGTTAATGTTACGCAGACTACATTTTGCATCATTTGATATAGAAAATGATGAGGACATTCTCAAAATTGACCCGCAATATTCTCTGTGTGCATGGAAAATACACAGTGGGCCGTGGTCGGTGACACATTCCCTGTGGGCTGCGCGTTTCAAAACTCCATTGTGTTCCGGGACAGCACCTTCCAGGATAACCCAGACGACACAAATCCCAGCTACAAGTAGATATTCGCCCGTTAAAGCTGACAGCTAAACGCATGATTGGTTGTCAAGGTTTGAAGGGCCGATTTCTTCTTAAGAGAAAACTGATGGTGCAAGTGAAGCACAGCAATTTGTATTTAATTGCAAAATGTCTTCCTTTTTAACAGAAGACTCACCATTTTGTTAAAGTTGACGTACTTTTCATGCATTGTTTTCGTCAGCTCTAAATATGGAATCTACAAACCAAATTGCGGGCTTGACAATGTGCTTTTGTCCTGGGGTCATGATGGTGAGTACCAGTATATTTATTCAAAGTACGTTTTTTTATCACTTCAGAGAGCGAGTTCTGCCTTTACAAATACATTAAAGCTTACCGGTAAATAAACAATCTTTATTATTGTGGTTGTACGTAGTCAGTGTGACATATTTGATTAAAAATTCATATATTTAAACATTCATTCATTAATTCATTCATCTTCCGAGCCGCTTGATCCTCACTAGGGTCGCGGGGGGTGCTGGAGCCTATCCCAGCTGTCTCCGGGCAGTAGGCGGAGGACACCCTGAATCGGTTGCCAGCCAATCGCAGGGCACACAGAAGCGAACAACCATTCGCACTCACACTCACACCTAGGGACAATCTAGAGTGTTCAATCAGCCTGCCATGCATATTTTTGGAATGTGGGAGGAAACCGGAGCACCCGGAGAAAACCCACGCAGGCCCGAGGAGAACATGCAAACTCCACACAGGGAGGCCGGAGCTGGAATCGAACCCGGTACCTCTGCACTGTGAAGCCGACGTGCTAACCACTTGGCTACCGGGCCGCCCTATATTTAAACATTCTAAATAAAATAATGAACAATATCATACTATTTTACTTTGGTATTTCACAGTACCGGTAATAATATCTTGATTTGTAATCTAAGCCTGAAATTACATCATTCCATTCCTGAAATATTTAGTTCCTGGAATTCATCTCTTTGAGCCGCATTGACGTAAAATCTCAACAGGTATCCTCACAAGGAGCATTGTAGATGTTAATCGCTGTGAAGTGGGGGGGTTTTTTTGAATGGGAAAAGAAAAGGTCAACTGTGGTTTGATCATTTAACTGTGAAAGTAAAATTAATTAATATGGCCAGCAGGTGGCAGCATTGAATCTGTTTTAGATTAGCTCAAGATGTTTGAAGTGTTATTAAAGCAAAAACTAATTAGCATCAAAGATATCTTTTCACAAAACGCTTTTCATGCGAAATACGTGAATTGATGAAACCAATCTGTGTTTTGGTGATGTTTACGCGAAAATAGGTCGAAACTTATTCTGTGCGATTGAAGAACAGTCTAATCTTTCATTTTGTGGTTTGCGTTTACTGCAAACGCAAAATTATGTAAACGGTTTGCATAATAACACACAATATTCTGTGAGCCTTTGAATAGTCACAATGCTCTAAATTGCCTGGCTCTCGATCTTTTTTTTTAAGAGTTGCCATTGAAAACCTAAAGGTTCAATCAAGTTAATTTATCACGTTAAAAAGGCGACCCTAACCCACCTTTTAGCCCTTAACCACCCAAAAAACAGTACCGTTGTCTCAACACAAAATGGTCTCCTGAGATAAGTTGCACACTCTTAATACGTCGTAGCATGTCATATTAGTATGATGATGTTTCATGTGCATTTAACTTGATTTGACTGATATAATTGCAGTAAATATTGCAAGTCTTCTTTATGTCTTGTGTGCCTCAGAGTACCTTTACCGCGTTCTCCAGTTCAACAAGTGCAGCATCCCCGAGGAGGTGAGTAACCTCCTTGGTTGAGTCATCTTCCCTCGAGGTCACATGCTGACTCAAATCGCCCTGTGATTTATGTGCCGTCCACGCAGGGCCTCAACATGATCCGCTACCATTCCTTCTACCCATGGCACTCCGAAGGTGACTACATGTACCTGTGCAACGACGAAGACCTGCGAATGCTGTCTTGGGTTAATGAATTTAAGTAAGTGGCGCAAAATTAGTTTGAATAGTCTCTCCAAGTCCACTGTTTACACATACAGTTTAGGTCAAAATGATTAAAGCCCTCTTCAAGAAATACAATAAAATTCCTATTATGATATGATGACTATGAGACAAACTGTTTTTAGTTTAGGTTCACAAGAACAAAGTCAACAGCTGAAAAACAAAAATGCAACCGGTACTTTTTGACTGCAAAACATGTATACCACTATCCTGGTTTAAAATGTATATATATATTTTTTTTTTAAACAAAGGAATACCTCCCGCCTGTTTAATGCTGCGTTCAAGGGACACGTTTAAAATGGGAAAACGGGTATATGGGCCAGGTCATTTTTAAATGAGATTACAAAAAAACGTGAGCGTATGGAAAATGTTACTTTATTTAATTAAACTAGTTAACATGAGCAGTTTTTATGTTCTTTCAGAAATGCCCAAAGATGCCACCAAACCATTGGTTAGTTGAAAGGTTGTCACAGATGTTTGTCAAGTCAAGTCAAGTCAACAGTATTTATGTGACTGTTCTAACATCCTTGAATGTTTGGGAGGAGCTAAATTTAGCCCGGACTGTTACTGGAGAGATTTGGCCGCATTTCTAAACAGTTTTGGCATATATTGATTGGCTATTATTGAACAAAGTCAAATAATCTGTAGGTCATTTATTTTAAAGGGTAATATTGAGTATTTTTTAATTAGTGTGATTGTATACTTCACATCCATATTACCGTACATAATTTACCAAATAAATTATGATTGTCAACATTGTGCGGTATTTACATAAATGTCAACATTTCTATCGGAGCGAATAACTTTGACCGTAACTGTACATTTGTATTTGCGTGTGTTCCCTGCAGCAAATTCGATATCTACACAAAAGTAGCTGAGCTGCCTGATGTGAAGAAGCTGCGTCCATACTACCAGCTACTGATCGACAAATACTGTCCCGGGATACTGAAATGGTGAAATAGCACCACGAGAGCTATTCATTCATCACCAAACAGCCCATTAGGAATGTCCAATATGTAGTAGCTATACATAGTTTTTTGTGAAAGATGTGAAAATGACTTTCAGGACAATCATTTATTGTAATTCAATACTGTATTTTCTTGTTGTTTTTGGTGTTGTGCACACAAAGAAAAGGCATTTGTGTATGGAAAAAAAGTGCTGCATTGACAACTTGACCCACAAATAGAAAAACAAAATGCAACTTCGTGGTTCGTATTGGTTGCTGACAAGTTAGTGTTTTCCCCAAATATAATTAAATCATCCATGTGAACATGTACACCAGAGAGCCAAAACAGAAAGTACAAATATATACACAAACACATATCTCTTGGCTCAATTTGGTAACATCAGCCCCTTTTTCATCACTCTTCTTCCACTTCCGACTCTACTTTTTCCTCCTCCTCCTCATCATCAGTGGTGAGCCCCTCTCCATCTTTCTCATCACCATCCTCCTCAACTTCACCCACGTTTTCACTCCCACGCTCCTCTTCGTCCTTAAGAGGTTCGTCATCCTCATCCATTGTCTTTTTTGCGTTGGGCGGAGTGTCTTTCTGATCGGAATTGCCCGTGACGTGCTTTTGTTTCCTGGGCAATGCCAGCAGCAGACACAGGGTGGCGCTGCAACCAACCAGGGTCCAGATGAGCACAGGGGCAGGGAATCCCGACACCTGGGCGCGCACCCACTGCACCGCCCGGGCCACGGCGGAGTTCAACTTGCGGCGTGGTGGTGCCTTTTCCTGCGAAGTTGTTATTAATACGATAATGTTTAGACTGAAGTCAGGCAGCATCTTTTTTTTTTTACGCCATTGAAACTCATTGAAATGCCGTTAAAAAGTGCAAGAACGAGAACATGCGTCACACTGGGTTTCATTAAAAGGTGTCTTCTATGCCTGCATAAACATCAGAAGCGACTACATTTACATTGATTTGAGATCAAGGTTTGATGTTTTTGTTGTCATTAGATATTGATTCTCAACTTCTCTAGATTTAGGTGGGTACGTTTTGTACACTATTAAAGGTTTTTATTATTTTTGACATGATGGTAGCAGCATTAAGAGGTGGGTTAGGTTGGGGGGTAAATCCTCAAGCGCCAAATCCACCACTCCTCCCTGCACTGAGTGACTACATGCAGTGTGTGTGTGCGTGCGTGTGTTTTAAGTACCTTGAGTCCATGTTGAGTCAGCATGCCCTCGAGGAACGGGTGGCCCAGATGCACCACAGGAAAAAATTCATCACTGTAGACCCTCCTCCACCACCTCTGGGGGTATGATCTGTACAGAGGCAGCAGTGTGTTATTCATTTTCTTATGACTCAACCTGTTGTTCAATATGATCTTTGTAAGCTTTTGTTTGATTTTGAAACGGTCTTGTTGCCATTAGTCAGGGTTGGAAAAGAGATCTTTGATCTCAATGCAACTAGCGTGGTTAAATAAATCGTAAATCTTTCTCGCTCTCATAAATGTTATTTTCAAATGCTTTTAAGTAAATGCAGTGGCTGCCAATTGCGAAATTCATCAAGATTGACTTTTATCTAAACTTTTATTAAAAGCTACCCCAAATGTGTTTTATTAATTTTACCAGATTGTGATGCAATAGTGGGATTCATTTACATTATCCAACCCACACACTGAGTTCCATTGCACATGACTTGAGAGCTAGGCTGGGTGAAGATCAGACATTTTCAAGCAATGGTTTAACAACTGTGCATTTTATTAAAATATGCCAAAGTGGGTGACACGGTGCCAACTCCCTGAGTGAACATACGTCTTTTCTTTTAGGAGGCTCATTTAAATGTGGCAATTTAGACTCGCTATTTGCGACTAAGGACTCAACAAATACCGGTCGCCCAAATGGCGCTCGGATCCTAGTCGTCATAGTAACAAAAGTATTGGAAAACCAGGCAATAGATCAGGATGGGTGACCAATAAACCCGGAAAAAAAAGCCGATTCCAACAGGGGAAAAAAGTGTAATACATGATTGAGACATCCGGGGATGGTTTTAAATTGTGGAAGAAAAAAAAATGCACAATTGGTCGCCTGTAAATCAAATGACTTATGAAATATGACATTATTTCAGAAATCGTACTCAACTTGCGTCTTTTGTGGTTTAAAAGTCAAGGAGAGTGGCAGTGTGAGTATTACTAACCCGTCCTCTTTGGGTTCCGTGAACCAATATCTGTAGCGGTGGGCTCGTACATAGGTCGGGGGCTTCTGGTGGAAAGGGTAACGAGTGACATCCGCCTGGATCAGCTCAATGACTGTGCAAGACAAATTACGTGCCGGCCATGAAAGACAGGAAATGCACAATCACTGCTAGCCTCTATACCAGTGACTCCCAAACATTGAGCTGGGGGAAATTACCCATTATCATTTCATGGTGTGAAATTAGTTTTTTTATTTACTGAAAGTAATCAAAATAAATTTGTTAACAGGCAGAACAATTAAATGCACTTCCACTAGATGGCGGAGTGTTCAATTAACCCCAGCATCTCCCCGCAGGTTTTCAGAACTGTCCTTACCGTCCATCTTGCCCTGCAGCAGTCGGTACATGAGGCTGGTGAACCACGGCGCCTGCGAGGAACTCCCGAGGGCGGCGAACCACATCTGCCAGTCCAAGCGGGGCTGGTGAGGTGTCACGAAGGGGGGCGGAGTGCTCAGGTTGCCAGGTTTATACATAAAGTCGATTTCCTGCAAGGGAAGATGGGGAAAAAAAACGTGACACAAGAACAGATTTGGGCTACAGTAAGTTTGGAATCGATAGTGTGTTGCAGATGTAAAATCAGTGAACAGCATTTTGAGCTTGAAAAAAATGCATGGTTGAAGCTTATGTTCAAATCAAGTTGTCAATGTCTATTTGAGTCCTCCTCATATTCACAAAATGAAAGTCAAACATAAATCATACATTCATTCATTCATTCATTCATTCATTCATCTTCCAAGCCGCTTGATCCTCACTAGGGTCGCGGGGGGTGCTGGAGCCTATCCCAGCTGTCTTCGGGCAGTAGGCGGGGGACACCCTGAATCGGTTGCCAGCCAATCGCAGGGCACACAGAAACGAACAACCATTCCAGCTAAATAAAATTGCAAATCAAAAATGCCGTCTGCTTCGGCGTGATGTGAGAATTTAAACCATGCGTGGCTGGATGTGGTGAAGTACACTGCCGCCATCTAGTGGCAGAAATCCTGAAGCTCACGTGAAAATCCAAATTTGGATCACAACAAATTTAAAAATGACAAAGCGACGGATCCTAACTCAAAAAGTTGTTTAGTCTGAGCACTTGTAAGTCAAGTTACAACTTTATGGTGTTTTATTTTATGTAGAGGAGAATATAGTTGCATTTTTTTAATACTACTACTCTCGCTTGCCATGATGTCATTGCTTACTCATAACTAGAATGTCCTGGATCAAAATCAGCTGGGAGACCTATTACTACCATTATGTTTTCAGAAGATGAATGTACTTTGCAGAATTAAGACAAACAAAGCACTTTGTCCATCCATGATGTGAGGGACACATTTAAGGGCATAATGAGCTAACAGCGGATAACCAGTGAAACTTACATAAACAGTATTGGAAAATGCCAACCTCCCTATATAGGACACTTTAAACCTCTCACCGTCCAGGTGACGCCGTCGTAACTTCCCTCTATGACGACCTCGGGCCGCCCACCCACGCCAGTCATCCTTCGGAACAACCCATACGAGTTAACCAGCTGGTAGTTATCCACAAGATTGTAGACTTGACGCACGCCGGGCCACAGTTTGGAATTTGAGTCATATTCTATGTAGGTGAAAGGCATCTGCAAAAAAAAATAATAATGGCAGAAACAATCCTTGCTCGTAGACACATATTTAGTTATCCCAAGTAAGCCAGCAAATCAGGGCGATCCAGCAAAGCAAGCTCCACACTTGGATGACTTTAGTGTGATAGAACATGTGCGTGTCCCAATACTTTTGATGACGCAGTGCCTGCATGTTGGCAGTTAACGCCGACATGAAGTTCGACTCACCAGGCTGATGGTGAACATGGTGGCCGCAGCAGCAGCAAATGCCGTCCATTGGAGAGTAGACCACAGCCTCCTCAGAAAACCAGAGACACACGCACACCTGGGAAGAAAATTTGTTTCGCAAGTTCACAACAAGTCACAATAAACAGTGACATAAAAACAAACAAGAGGAGTGGTACCTGTACATGGCTCCAAGAATCTCCCAAGTGAGGGAGAGAACACCGATCCACACGCATGGGAATGTGACACTCTTCAGAAAGTGGCTAAAGTGGTGGAAGGTGAATGCTGAAAGAGTGATTTTTAAATAAATAAACAAGAATTTGGTACGAGTACAATAAAAGACCTCCAATAGTCACAGTACCCATTTTGGAAGTGATGGCTCTTGCTGTCGTGTCTACTTTCAGGTCAAAACACACAATTGCGCCAAAGATAATCAGAGACAAGACAGTGAGTTCCAAAATGTTGCACAGCCAGGACTGCAGTTTGGACTCTGAATGGAGGATAAAATGTATGAAGTAGTATTAGGCCCACACAAAATAATGTCAAAATCAAAAATTGACAAGAACAAAGTTGCAATTTTAAGCAGCACGGTGAGCTAGTGGTTAGCACGTCTGGCTCACAGACAAGACATCCAAATCTACGTTGTGGAATCCTCATTGAGAGGAGAGGAAGTGGAGGAGATGCATATCAAGAGAGCTGGGTTCAAATCTCTGCTTGCAATAATATTCAGAAAAAAAAGGGGTCATAAATCAGGGGTTCGTAACCTGGGTTCGATCGAACCGCAGGGGTTCGGTGAATCAGTCTCGTTCGACAGAGCCTCTGCCATGGAGGGTAAGAAACACTCGACACCAGATGTCAGTTAGTTATGACACGCCTGCTTGGCCATCGCTGGCTGCAGATGATCACATGACATTGCTTGTCCAATCAGTGCTGCGAGAAATTTAGTTCACTCAGTAGTCATCGTGTGACTGTCGTGATAGTATGTTATAGAATTTTAAAAAACTATACTTATGCCATGTCATTTTAATTTACATTTTTCAGTTTTTAATAAATGTATTTTTTATGTCTTGACTTTGTAAAAAATCACATTTTATTTTTCACTAATGAAGGGTTCGGTGAACGTACATATGAACTGGTTGGGTTTGGTACCTCTAACAAGGTTAAGAACCACTGTCATAAATTAAAGAATAATGTGAGGGAAAAACATCTTAATAGTAGAAAGTTACCATCAAGAAAAGGTGGTGGGGGGCGGGGGGAACCAACTGCAGCTTACATTTTATAAGATATACTTTGAGGAAAACCAAAATATTACATTTTGATATGAAAATATTTCAACATTGTGAGAAAATGCTAGGAAATCTTGGTAATAAACTTTTCTTTTTGTATTTTGAGGTCAACTTTTTTTGTAGTATTTTGCAATTCAGTGTGGTCCCTCACAGAATTAAAAAAATAATAAGTTTCCGAAAAAATTCCTTGTCCATTAAAACAAACTAGGGGTATGATTTACTGTTCAGATTCATGTTCTGCCTCACTTTTGTGTTTGGCGTGTTCTGACGTGCGCAGCCACGAGCGTACGTGCCGGTCGTCCAGCAAGGACAAACAAAGGGCCATGGTCAGAAGGTTAAAGAAATTGTAGTTGCCCGACAAAACGATCAGCACTTGCAGCAGAACCTGCACAGAAAAATTAAAAAAAACAAACAAAAACAACACAGTATATAAATCATTGAAATGGCATGGAAAAATCACTTCAGGCACATGTGCTCAAGATAAGACACGTGGCGCAGCTCACCTGCAAGTAGAAAGCGCAGAGTCGCAGTCTGCGCAGAGGACTGAAGAAAAGCAGCGGTACGGCGATCTCGATGACGAAGGCGCCCACCACACTCAGCTTCTGCCACCACACGGGCAACTGGTGGGCAAACCAAGCCAGCGGAGTGGGAATACACTGGGTTTCATAGTGGTAGGTCATCGCTGGTTGATGCAAATATTTTTAATGTGGTTAATGCGATGTATGATTTTTGGCTGCTCATTTAAAGGCACAAACAGCGAAACACTATTACAAAATGAACACTTGAAGGAGCTGATGTAGGCTACGCTCATCTCCCAGACACTCACACTGAACCAACCAGCCAACCCGACTCCAGCTTCCGTCTCTTAATATTGATGTCAATCACTGCAAAGTTTGTCTACACAACATATTACGTTTTCATCTTTCTCTATTCCTGCCAATGTTAAAATCATTGTTTTCACAGTTCGAAAGAGATCTCGGGTATGACTGGCAAGAGGTGACATACCGGTTAAGCCCCACCAAGTAGGACAGCGTGAGGTTAGTTTCACCACTCCAGAGGCAAACATGAGGCGAAAGAGCAGCCACCGGACCAGCCAAAATGTAATGCGGTCATGCTCGTAGACCGCTCGAGAGCCCCTAATGAGCGTCATTGGAGCCACAAGGATGCAGAGGAAGCCCGCCTCCAGCAGAAGGTTGTCCCTGGGGTGGGGGTGTGGGGTAAGTAAATAAAGAGTGAGAGAGAGCTTCGTCTGGGGTTTACAACAGTGATTCTCAACCATTGTGAAACTCATGAGAAATCAGATGTGCTGCAGGAAAATATCCACATTTTAGGGCAGAGCAATTAAGCACCATGAATGCACAGTGTTGCTTGTGCAGTAGGCTCAGAGAGGGCAGAATAACTAATGTTATTCCTTAATGCTATTCCACAGAAAAATACAACACTTCTAATGTACATTGGTCATGTATAAATCCATCAAAAGAAGTTGTGTGGGATTCTGCCATTTTTCTGCCAGCGTTGACCACTCACCATTGGAAATAGAGGAAAACCTGCCCCACCTGCCACAGAAACAAAGTGAGATCGACAACACACACACACATCATCATCATCATCTCCAACAGTGTGTCAACAATACCTGGTACATGGACAAGTACAAGGCCCAGAGGCAGAAGAAGACCACGCTGTCCCGCAGCGCCGACACCAGCGTGGCGGCCAGGCTGAGCGCCGCCCCCACCAGGCACAGTAACTCCATTGCCGACTGCGTGTCAAGGCCCAGGTGGGGGCTCAGCCACAGCAAGGTGGGCGAGGCCAGCAGCTGCTCGCCCAGAGGCTTGCCGGTGAAGCGCAGCTGCTTACGAGCAGGGAGGAGACCCTCGTTGCCATAGAGACCTACAAAAATACCACCAAAAAATGATTGAAGAAAAACACTAAAATCATTTTGTGTGATTTGTCTCACTGTCGTGAGTAAAAACCGAGCTAGTTTGCCCTCACCAAAACATACTGTGAATTTAACTTAGTAGGCTTGGAAGTGTTTGTTTTTCTTCATTTTCTGTAGCCTGTGCACTTTGTCTAGCTGCTGGTGTATACCATACATTAAATTCAACTGCTTTTTCCAAATTCCTAAACACTTTGAGAGAAATCATGAGGTATGGCGCAGAAATGATTTCAGCTAAACGGTCCAACAATAATTTATTTGTTGCAAGTAACGCATGTCGTTAAGGTGTATTCAATAGGTGGAAATTAGTTGGAAATCACGTGTCCACATTTTGAGCATGACATCTTTGAGCCACTGGTGAAAAGGACACTCAGTTGCTCCTCTTTCGTCTATGAGTGCTTCAAACAACAAAGTTTATGCAGGAAAAGTGGTTAAGGTTGCACAGCTCTCTGTGTCTTATGTGTTGTGTTGTACTATTTTGTCATTTTATGTTAACTGTTCTTTGATGGCGGCGCGGGCACCGGCAGCGGGTCTTTTTGTTGTCTGGTTGAGAGGGAAGAATTTTCATCTGTGCTGTATGTTGCACATACAACGCATTTGACAATAAAGTTATACTTGACTTGATTGTAGAGGCCCTATTCTGTTTTTATGTACGTTTACCACAACGTCCCAACTTAAATGGAATTGATGTATACATTTGAAGTCGTTAAAATATGAATACTGGCCCTGGCACATTCCCCTCAACCACCACTCATTCGTGTTCAATAACGTATAAGACATGACTAACCCGATTGTATCCGCATATTTCCTACCTCGAACCGACCTGTGTAGTGTACCGAGAATTGTGGGTAATGTAGTTGAAATCGTACTCAGGAATGTTCTGTTAGCCTCACTTTTAAAAGGCGAGGAGTATTACAGAACCTTCCTGAGCCACGTACGACGCTTTGCAGAGTTCTGAACTAACTAAATTAACAAGGTAGCTCGGAAAGGCCGGTTACAGTGCGTCAATCTTATCCTCCCCCAGAAAATTGTCTTACCTGGAATTTGCATAAAAAGAGAAACAAATGCAATCAAATACAGGACCGCCATGCACCATAGGAACATGCGCCGTGGCAAAACGATTTCCCCCATGTTTGGGAGTGAGCTTGAAGATGGGCGGGACGACCCAGCAACCGTGGGACGTTCGAACAAGTAGCCTGCCTTGATAGGAGGCGAAGGAGCAGTCGACAGGCAGCGCGGGTTTCTTCTGCTTGGTCAACTTTCTGGACCCACCTTCAACAATACTTTCATTTATTATGAGTGACTCACTAGCGACATTCACAGGCGCGGAGTCCTCACGAGAAAATGACAAAATGTCGCGAGAGGACCATAATAACAGTTCAAGTTCAGTCGGCAAATAACAGGCAACAACCCCAACCCAATAATTATGATCATTTTATTTGCCGTTTTATTTGTATGACGAATGTCTTTTATTCGAGAGTAATAGATATATGGCTCGTATATACAGTATTGGATACGATTTTCATCAAAATAGGGAGACGCGTTCCGTCTCGAAGATTGCATTTCAGACCATCCCGACATACACGACTTTGACGTTAGGAAATCAACACCCGAATTTTTTACCAATTTGGTTGTTTTATATTCATGACCAATGAATCCCGATCTATTCATCATTCACGGCAATCAGGACTTTAATTCTGCGTTAGCGTTTTGTTATCCGAATAGGGCCGTTATGACGCGTACACTCGGGTTACGTCTAAATGGAAGTGTATCGTATCGTTCTCTTCTTATCTATCTTCTAATATTTTACTGAGGTTGCGACTTTTGAAACAGTTCGGCAAAAAAAAAAAAAAAAAAAAAAAAAAAATCCATTACCGACCAAGATAACCGTTGTAATGTGGTTTTGTTTGTTTGGTATTAATGATCATAGATGCCATCACAGTCACATTTTGGTTTAACTGAGTTTATTGTGCAAGTCTTCGGCAAGCATTGTAAATTCATGGCGATAAAATTTGGTGTACATGCGTCTAGCACATTCAAGTTTGGACACAAACACAAGAAATCATGCACAACCTCTTTGTCGCAAAAACAAACAAAAAATAAAGATTTATAGTACCACTAATTCCAAACATGCAATTATTGCACTTACAAAAAAAAAAAAAAAAACCCAAAATTATTAGAAAGCAACATTTACAGCTTACTATGAAAAAAAATATTTCTAGTACTGGACATCATGAACAACAAACAAACAAAAATCAGTAGCAGGATTTGGACTCAGAATAAACATGAAAACACCAACAATGTAAAATGAGCAAAGAAGTTTGACCTCGAATAAAAAGCTATGATTTATTTGAATATATACAATTTTTAACTGTTTTTTGGGGGGCAGTAAAACTTTAACTGTATGAATCACAGCAAAGAGATTGGATAGGACGTGGCTGTGACCCGATTCTCTTACACTCAAGAATTGTAGTAGGTGATGCTTCCTGGGAGCAAAACTGTACTGGAACTGGTTTAATAAAGACAGTCCAAAATGGACTTGGCAAATTTGTGCATGCTGATGATTGTTGCTTTCAAATACCTCCTCATAATTGTCAATAACTTGTATCAATGACTGAAGTTCGTATACATACTGTATATCAAATAATTGAGAAATGCGAGTTTTTTTCTTTTTATGATCCAAGGTCTGATGATCGGAGGTCTCTAAAATATTACCCTGAGTGAGTTTTGTCATTGTCATTTATAAGAATAAATAACACAATTTATTTGTTTGACACATTTTTATTCTGGATACCTTGGAAATATATTTGATAACTTGGGTGTTTTGAGCACATTTCAGCAAAGGCTTGATGACACTGGTCAACAGCGAATTATAATCAGTTGGCTGTCTGTCCCTATATTTATTTTTAAACCAGATTAAAAAAAATATGTATACTTTTTTTCTAGCTAATCAGGTTTTCATTTTTGTTTTTTAAGTTTGACTGGACGAGTTGTAATTTATAGCCATGATGACGTTTCAGAAAAAAAAAATCCACCTGTTGCTGAATCCAACCCTAAATTTCTAAATATTAAACAGCACGCCCGCGACCTTCGTGAGGATAAGCGGATTTGAAAATGGATGGACAGATGGATATTTCTATATTATATATTGTGTTAATGTTAAATTCTTATGATGTGTGAGGGGAAAAAAGAGGGCATCAGCGCAAACATTTTGTTTCATCTCAGGTTAAAAATGTGTTGACCAATGTAATTCGTTGTCTCGCAAAAGATTATTTTGAACGATTCTCCTGTTGTGCGGGGTACGTTACGTGGTTTTCTTTCTCCCAGATCTGCTCGGAAAATGGTCAGATATGAAAAATGTTAATATTAAACCTGTGCCATTTTAACAATTGCGAATTCTCTTTGGGCAGTGTGGATGCCCTGTGGCACCATGCTGTCCCTTCCCAGGTCAAACTTGGTACTAATGACACATATATGGATTGGGTAAGGAGACGAGCGATTGTTGGTCAGATATCGTGTGTGGTGTCGTCTGGAGTACAACACATACCATAAGGGCATGAAGAACACAATGAGTCCCCTCTCTCCATCATCATGTAGAGATTTTAACATTTTAAATCATTTTAGATGTTAAAAATGAGTCTGCGGTCATAGCTGGTAAGCAAACCTGAACGATACTATCAGGCAGAGAATAGATGCTTCTTCTTTTGCTGTTATTATAACAATTGCGGTGTGTGGAAATACTCGTGACAAAAATCCATGTCAGTATTTGTAATTTTCTTTTGTGCGCATGTGTTGCTTCTCAAAAGCATGATCCAAACTTTGGCATATTTGACAAAGTTAAGGCAACTGAAGCTTGTTCTCATTTGGACGGCTAGACTATTGCGGTTGAGTGACGGCAGATGTCATGTGGACCCTTCCATTCCGCTCATGCACGCTTGTCCGAGGCTTGTTGCGGAAGAGGAGGGCTCCTGATCCAATTCCCGCACGCAGATGACAGCGTCGCCACTCACATTGATGAGACACTGAGCCTGTGTGACAAACACAAATGGGTGGATTATAACACTGGAACAAGTCTGACGGTACAGCAGTACTTTGCCTTCAGACTAATCTATATATATATTGCGCGTCGTCCCGCACGCGGTCTGTCCTTCCGTCTGTCCCTTTTCAAAACGTACCTACTTCACCGCGCCGCTGCGCGGCGCCACTGCGCCGCTCAGGCAGAGGCTCACTACGATCGCGCGGGCATGTTAGCGAAAAAATTTTGTCTACCCACAAGCATTGCAATGAAATTGTTAGTTATTTAGTAGAGCAAAACATCTCTTTATTTTCGCGATAAGCAATGAAGATGAACAAAAAGATGAACCAAGCAACAACACTTTTGTGGGCCGAAGGCCCACCTTACCAGCCTTCCGCAGGAACTAGCTGATGAGCCGCCGGGAGGACGGCGAACCACCACCTTACCAGCCTTCCGCAGGAACTAGCTGATGAGCCGCCCGGAGGGCGGCGAACCAGCTAGTATATATATATATA
The DNA here is from genome assembly GCF_025434085.1 of Hippocampus zosterae. Classification (NCBI taxonomy): domain Eukaryota; kingdom Metazoa; phylum Chordata; class Actinopteri; order Syngnathiformes; family Syngnathidae; genus Hippocampus; species Hippocampus zosterae. Next base: position 22,007,054 of record NC_067453.1, read on the forward strand.
TATATATATAACTATTTACTCGTGTCACATGCCATTAATCTCCAGCAACCATCCACCACCCCCAATTATTATTTTTTTGGTCATGTCACGTCGCGTGTCCGCCAGCTGGTGGCGGGTTTTCTTCCCCGCCATCTGCGCACCTGTCCGTAATTTCGGGCTGATTACCCTCCTATATTAATGAGACTCCGGCAGTTCTCCCACTGCCGGAGAATTCCTCACCGTGCCATTGATCTCTCGTGCTAATTCCTCTATTTGTAGATTACTCGTTGCCTTCTTGCCTTGCGGCCTTGACTCTTGCCATTCGCGTTAGTCACTAAATTGAATACTTCGATATTGCCTAATCAGTAGCTCCTCGCACTTTGTTTTTTCAGCGAGCGTTTTCAGTTGTTTCCTTATTTCTTCCCTGGTCCTTATTTGACCAGCGTTTTGTGTTTCCGTTTTTTCCCTGTCGGGCTCTTTCTGTTTTTGTCATTAAAGACACTCTTTGCTTTGAGAAAATTCTTTCGTTGTCTGTTTTCCGGGGATCCAATTCTTTATTTTTTCGTTCTGCACGGAGCGATCATTATCGCTTCGGGCAGATCGTGACAGAATTCTCCGGCCACCATGGATCCCGCAGACATCGAAAAAATTTTGTCCGCTCTTTCCCGACAAGAGCAACAGATGAGTCAGCAGGGCCAAGCCATTAGGGAACTCCGTGGCGCGGTCTCCATGCTGGCTCATCGGTCCGATGATTTAGAACCTCGGTTGGTCCGGGTGGAAGAGCGGAGACCATCTCCCCCCGGGGCTCGTTCTATTATTCCCGAAGCGCCCTCCTCATATCCCATTATGACGAGGGAGCCATCGCTTCCACACCCCCCTCGCTACGGGGGCGAGCACGGGCAGTGTGGACACTTCCTCCACCTGTGCTCTCTCATATTCGACCTACAGCCTTCTGCCTATGCTAATGACGCCGCCAAGGTGGCTTATGTCATGAGTCTGTTAACAGGTCCGGCGGCATCGTGGGCGATTGCGACCAGTGACGCTAAGCCGAATCTCCGTACTTCGTTCCCCGACTTCGTGGCTGCGTTCCGCCGGGTGTTCCATCATCCCGTGCGAGGCAGAGAGGCAGAGGGCCGGCTACTCGCCCTCCACCAGGGAGAGCGATCGGTAGCGGATTACTCCATCGAGTTCCGGATCCTGGCCGCCCAGAGTGGATACGGTGATCGGGCGCTGTGTGGCCTGTTTCGCCGCGGGCTAAACCCTCAACTCAAGGACGAGCTGGCGACCCGCGACCACAGCACCAACCTGGAGGAATTAATCGACCTCTCCCTCCTCATGGACAATCGCCTGAGGGAGCGAAGCCGGGAGCGTGGAGGTGATCGGTCCCAGTTCCGACGAACACCCACGGAGGAACAGGTGCAGCTGGGAGGCAGGGACGCTGGTGCGGAGGAAAGAAAGCGTCGTTTCAGCGACCGAGCGACGACTGACGGCGTTCCACCATCTCCTCACGCCGCAACCAGCCATCCGGGGTCGTCACCCCCTGCCCACCAGGAGTACTGTGAGTCACGACCGCGCGCGCCCCCCTTCGAGTCTAGGCGAGTCGACTCGCGGCCTGGACACCCCAACAGACTCGAACTCGAGGGGGAGATATTAACGGGGTCCCGGTCGTGGCGGGTTCGGGCTCTGGTAGACTCGGGGGCTGATGACTGTATAATGGACACCGATCTCGCATCCGAGCTGGGTTGTTCCGTGGAGAGGTTGATAGATAGGAAGCGGGTTTGTGATCTTGATGGGCGCCTCCTGGCGGTAGTTACGCATAGGACGGAGCCGTTGAAACTTCTACTGTCCGGCAACCATGTCGAACATCGCCGTTTTTACCTAATGCAGTCTCGCAATGCCCCGATCGTTCTCGGGTTACCCTGGCTGAAGACACACAATCCCGTGATTTCCTGGGCGCGCCCAGCGATAGACAGCTGGAGCCCATATTGTTACCAGCACTGTCTACAATCGGCCGTCGGGAAGCATGAACGTGTCACGCCCCCCGAGGAGATCTGCCTTGACGGAGTGCCGGATTGCTATCGGGATCTAAAGGAGGTGTTCAGCGAGGATCGTGCCCACTCTTTGCCCCCACACCGCCCCTACGATTGTGCTATAGACCTGCAGGCGGGCGCTCCGTTGCCGACCTCGCGGCTGTATCAGGTGTCCCAACCCGAGCGCGAGGCATTGACGGAGTACATCAACAGCTCGCTCGCCGCAGGTCTTATTAGACCATCGCGTTCACCGTTAGGGGCGGGTTTTTTCTTCGTAGGGAAGAAAGACAAGACCCTGCGACCCTGCGTAGACTATCGGGGATTAAACGAGATAACAATTAAGAATAGATACCCGCTACCCTTGCTGGACTCCGCCTTCGCCCCATTACAGTCAGCCACCATTTTCTCCAAATTAGACTTGCGCAGCGCTTACCACTTGGTTCGCATCCGGGAGGGTGACGAGTGGAAGACGGCTTTTAAGACCCCTCTGGGTCATTTTGAATACCTGGTTATGCCTTTTGGGCTCACCAACGCCCCTGCCGTCTTCCAAAATCTAATCAATGATGTGCTAAGGGACATGATAAACATCTTTTGTTTCGTTTACCTTGACGATATTTTAATTTTTTCCCAGTCATTACACGAGCACCAGCAACACGTTAGGCTGGTGCTACAACGTCTACTGGAGAACCGGCTCTTCGTCAAGGCAGAAAAGTGTGAATTCCATGTCCCCGTCATCTCCTTCCTCGGGTTCATTATTGAACAGGGCAGGTTAAGGGCGGACCCCATTAAGACGCGTGCAGTCACTAACTGGCCGGTTCCAGCCAATCGCAAGGAACTGCAGCGCTTTCTGGGGTTCGCCAACTTCTACCGACGCTTCATCCGCGGTTATAGTCAGAAGGCGCTCCCCTTAACCCGCCTTACGTCCATTAAAACCCCATTTAAGTGGGACCCGACCGCGGATGCGGCGTTCGCAAACCTGAAGGCGGCGTTCACCAGTCCCCCCGTACTACAGCACCCTGATCCTGATCTCCCCTTTATCGTGGAGGTGGACGCCTCGGATTCGGGGGTGGGGGCTGTGCTGTCCCAGCGCTCTCCGGTCGACCAGAAGTTGCACCCCTGCGCCTTCTTCTCCCGTCGACTCAGTGCCGCCGAGTCCAATTACGACGTGGGCAACCGTGAACTGTTGGCAGTTGTGACCGCCTTGCAGGAGTGGCGGCACTGGCTCGAGGGGGCAAAGGAACCCTTTACGGTCTACACGGATCATAAGAACCTCGCCTACCTCCGCTCCGCCAAAAGACTGAACGCCCGTCAGGCCCGGTGGGCCCTCTTCCTTACCAGGTTCGACTTCATCCTCACCTACTCCCCCGGGTCTAAGAACACCAAGCCCGACGCCCTCTCCCGTCTCCACGAGCCTGCGGGGAGGGATCGATCCCCGGAGACCATCCTCCCGACCCGGTGCGTCGTGGGGGCCGTCCAGTGGGAGGTTGAGCAGCGGATCCAGGCAGCCCTGGAGGGGGTTCAGGTGCCGACGGAGTGCCCAGCAGGGAGGCTATTCGTACCTCCTCCCTTACGATCTGAAGTTCTGCAGTGGGGACATGGGTCCAAGGTGGCGTGTCATCCCGGGGTGAACCGGACTGTGCAACTCGTCGCCCAGCGTTTCTGGTGGCCGGAGCTCCGCAACGACGTGACGGAGTTCATCAAGGCCTGCACCTCCTGCGCCTGCGGCAAGTCGTCCCATCAGCCGCCGGCGGGACTGCTCCAGCCGTTGCCCATTCCTCCTCGCCCGTGGTCCCACATCGCCCTGGACTTCGTCACGGGTCTCCCGCCTTCCCGGGGTCGAACTGTCGTACTCACGATCGTGGACCGCTTCTCCAAGGCGGCTCATTTTGTTCCTTTGTCCAGGTTGCCGTCGGCGCTGGAGACCGCCGACCTCCTTGTCGAACACGTCTTCCGTCTCCACGGCATTCCACTGGACATTGTCTCGGACCGGGGGCCCCAGTTCGTATCCCGCGTCTGGAAGCAGTTCTGCCGGTCCCTCGGGGCCACGGCCAGTCTGACCTCGGGGTACCACCCCCAGTCCAATGGACAAGCCGAGCGTGCCAACCAGGATCTGGGGGCGGCCCTCCGCTGTGTGTGCCTTCACCGTCCCTCATCCTGGGTCGACCACTTACCCTGGGTGGAGTACGCGCACAACACCCTCGTCTCTTCTGCCACTGGTAGGTCCCCCTTCATGGCCGCCTACGGGTACCAGCCGCCGCTGTTCCCGTCCCAGGAGGGGCAGGTGGAGGTCCCCTCTGTGCAGCACCACCTCAAGCGGGCCCATCGCGTGTGGAAGGAGGCCCGGGCTGCGTTGTCCCGCACGGCGGCCAGGAACCAGCGGATCGCGGATCGTCGCCGGCGCCCGGCTCCTTCATACGTGGTAGGACAGAAGGTGTGGCTGGCGACGAGGGATCTTCGGCTGGCCGGCACGTCTGCGAAACTGGGACCCCGATTTACTGGACCGTTCGAGGTCGAGGCCGTCATCAGTCCATCTGCAGTCAGGCTCCGGCTGCCACCCACCATGAAGGTTCACCCCGTCTTCCACGTCTCCCTACTCAAACCCGTGTCTTCCAGTGACTTGGCTCCTCCTCCCACGCCGCCGCCCCCTCCGCGGGTCGTCGACGGTGACCCGGTGTACACGGTTCGTGCCATCCTGGACTCTCGGCGCAGGGGAAAGGGGTTCCAGTATCTGGTCGACTGGGAGGGCTACGGGCCTGAGGAGCGGCAGTGGGTGCCTCGCTCCTGGATCCTTGATCCGTCCCTTTTGCGCGACTTCCACGCTGCACATCCATCCAAGCCGGGTAGTCCGCCGGGAGGCGTCCATTGAGGGGGGGGTACTGTCACGTCGCGTGTCCGCCAGCTGGTGGCGGGTTTTCTTCCCCGCCATCTGCGCACCTGTCCGTAATTTCGGGCTGATTACCCTCCTATATTAATGAGACTCCGGCAGTTCTCCCACTGCCGGAGAATTCCTCACCGTGCCATTGATCTCTCGTGCTAATTCCTCTATTTGTAGATTACTCGTTGCCTTCTTGCCTTGCGGCCTTGACTCTTGCCATTCGCGTTAGTCACTAAATTGAATACTTCGATATTGCCTAATCAGTAGCTCCTCGCACTTTGTTTTTTCAGCGAGCGTTTTCAGTTGTTTCCTTATTTCTTCCCTGGTCCTTATTTGACCAGCGTTTTGTGTTTCCGTTTTTTCCCTGTCGGGCTCTTTCTGTTTTTGTCATTAAAGACACTCTTTGCTTTGAGAAAATTCTTTCGTTGTCTGTTTTCCGGGGATCCAATTCTTTATTTTTTCGTTCTGCACGGAGCGATCATTATCGCTTCGGGCAGATCGTGACAGGTCATGTTTTTAATTTTAAAAAATAGCGCAGTATTATATCAAAACGTTATTAAAAATATAATGAAATAAACTAGGTTTATGAAGTGTAATCACTGTATGTACTGTAGTATTTGTGTACTCCTTGTGTGCCTTTTAGCCCTCTTGTGTTCATCCTTTTGACTGTTTGTCCCGTTCAATAAACGGTTGAAAGTGCATCAGTAATCAAAGCAGAACACCACTATATTTCATACAAGAAATTAAGAAGTACATTTTCCATATTGTCTTTGTGCGTGTGTGTACCTGGTTCTTATTGGGATTTTCCATCAACACACACTCCTTCATGCTGTAAGACACAACGGCATTTCCCCCCAAAGCTGCAACGTGGGCGCGGACCATGGCAAACACCTCTGCAACGAACGAATGGAGGAAGCCGCTCACGCCGCCTTCCTGTAAAGGTGGAGAACACACAAGACTAGCTCTGTAGCCACCTTTTTTGGGGTGTGGGTGGGGTGTGGGGGGGGGAGGAATCAAGTCATTTTGGCCGTACCTCTCTTAAGGACGTGGTCTCTCGAATGAAGAACATGTTGATGATCCCCAAGTATTTTACCACACGTGTACCGGGGAGAAATGAAAGCGGTGTCATCTTCACCACCGTGACTGAGCTTCCTCCAAATGAGCAGCGGTTGGAGCGCAGCGAGCGGGACCGGCTCTCGGTCAGCGGACTGGAGCGCTCCAGTGATGAGACTGAAGGTTCACAGACCGCAAAAAGCTCATTTGCAAGGGATGTTGCTAAAGGAAGCTCTATTTGTTGCTGACTGAGGTTACTGTTGCGTGATGACAACGTTGCATAATTGTGTAGAAAAGTGGGTAGATTACATAGTGGCATTAAAAAAAAAGGTAATCTCTCTAAGGAGATAATTTTTAAAAAGTAACTTATTTATCATTACATTTTACTAAGAGTTGACAGTAATATACAGCATTATGAATAAATTAATCAGACTATGGTGTTCAGACTGGTGAGGCCGCATAGAACATCATGTTTTAAAGCAGGAAATGCGGTTTTCACCAAACCTAATTTAATTTTGGGATTCATGAAACATGTGATGTCACAAACAAAAAAGTGTGGGTACATGTGATTATTAAAACACATGCAGTCATGTGGATGGTGCGGGTGGTCAGACAATCACTTTCCATGCGTGACAGGCGGACAAGACAGTTTACAGTGTCTGCAGACAGACACGCAGACCTGGGAACAGCTGTGACGTACATTAACTTGTGTAAGGGAAGTGACAAGGTGACAACTCTTTCGGACCTGGCGCGATGGGAAACGAATGTAGACAGCTAGCAACTGAGACAGGCACAAGAATAATGCACAAGCCCGCAAGCGAAAGGGCGAATTTAGGTGATATCGCTTGCGTCAATAAAGCGCAAAAAAAAAAAAACACTGAGCAATTGCTTTTTCACACTAAAATTTTTCTTCCCCCCTTGGTGAATGAAATGATCATTCAGAAGCTGCATTTTATATTTCCTTGGGTAGTCTATGTGTGATATTAAAATTGGTTTGATTAACTGAAACTTTTGTGTGTGATAAATATGCAACAAGCACAGATATCAAGAAGGGGGCAAATATACGTTTTCACAGCAGTGTACATTGTACAAGCTTGACAATAATTGGGAAAATTGCAAAGACCGAGAACTACAGTATGTAGTACTGTGCAACCGTCTTTCATTCCCCAATTCAGTTTTCTTGATTTTTTTTTTTGGGGGGGGGGGGGTGTGCCAAAAACTGTGCCCACTGATGAGGCACCACTATTTCAGGTAACAAACATGACAGTGAATTTCACTTGCTATCTGTATTTGCATGTCTCAAGAGTGTGCAAGTGTGCCTAAAATTGTGGCCTGAGAGTGCAACTTTCCTTAATATTTTGACAGAGATCAAACGGCGGTAATATCTGCAAAGGAAAACTTTGCATTGGGAAACAAATCACAACTCCTATTTCCCATCATCAAAAAGACAAAGTGCTGACTGGACAAATCCCAATGAGGGACAGCACCTTAAACACTTTTACACTATCCACCAAGAAGTTGCAAATTAATTCCTACTGCTTCACCGCACAGCAGTACATATGGATGTTTGCATTACATGTGCGAGTGTATACATGTGTATGTGTGTGCTTTGTATTTTTGAACGTGACCAGCGGAGTGTGATCAAGACTGTGTCCTCCTACTTGTCTTAACTGATCCTCGTCTTATGGTGTGAGCTTTCAGCCTAAGCAGCTCTAGCCAGGTGCTGCATCTGTCTGCAAAGGAACCGTAATCAACGGAGGTAGCTGGAGAGAACACACACAAACCCACAACCACACAAAAGACAACAAAGAAAAAAAAATAACAACAACAAAAAGAAGAACAGAAAAAGAACACAAGTGGATGAGGTCTGGAGCCATGTGGGATATTTCTGTCTGAGACATTAGGATGGTCAGTCAAAAAAAATGAGCCCGTGTTGTAGTTTTGGTAGGACGTAGGTCAGGTAGACGGTGGATACATATGAAAGTGCATTGGGATGGGGCTTACCTCTGGATGACACAGCACTACTTATTGGGACACCTGTGGGCAGACACACAGACATCCAAGTCTTCCTTTGGGATTAATACGCAATGAGTGTATGTCCATTCATGTTCCAGGGCTGGATATACACTGCAGGTTATGTTTTAATGTCAATGTCAGATTTTCCTCTATATACATGTATACTTTAAGGGACAGCAGTCAGTGACAACTTAGGAGTCAACAATTATATCATAAAGGTGACAGAGTCGCTTGAGTTGGGCGTGGCCTGGACTAACTCTTCATATTACTCAATTGTCCACCATCGAAAATATTTTTGCCTATTCGGTGATCGACAAATCTCGAATTATTTTTTATATTCGACGATATTTAGACTTTGTAATGCAGTGTATTTGGACTGTATTTCCGACCGGATTTTAATGTTAACATATCTGACTCCATGCGTTTTTTTTTCTTTTTCTCTTTATGAGCCACTGGAGGACAACAACAACAACAACAAAAAATTGGAATCGTCTCACTTGAACCGAGCAGTGTAAATCCATCCTGATTGTGCTCAATCTAAAACAGATTTGCATCAGACGACATGACACTATTATGCACTAGTTTCACAACAGATGAGACCAAACTCTGCAACGTGACATCACTGACCATTTACCTTCCGTTTGCACAATAACCAGCTGATTTTGGCAGAGTTTTGCAGCCGGAGTGAGTAAAGAGACTGTACCTGAGGTGTTAGCGGAGGAAATGGGTGACGAAGCCTGTTAGTGAAACAAAGGCTGCGTGAGGTTAATCTTGAGAAGAAAGCTTGATCCTACCTGAGGTTTTTGACGGCGGCTGCGTGTTGGCGGAAGGGGAGTCGACGCAGAGCTCCAAGGGGAACTGCAGCTGCTCTTCAGTCTCACTGCACCCTGAAAAACACACACACACGCACACGCACGCGCACGCGCACACGCACACGCACACACACACATTATTTGAACATTCAAGTGTTGATATCACAATGGGGTGACATGGTTCAGTGATAGAGTGGTTGTTTCTCAACCCAGAGGTTGGTGGTTCGATCTCTGCCCGGGGGACCATGTCCAAGTGTCTTTGAGCAAGGGACTAAACCCCCAGTTGCTCCTGATGCTGCGTCACCAGTAGGTGAGTGACCGAAGTAGAAAAGCACGATATAAGTGACAGCCTATTTACCATTTACACCATTTGAGAGGCTTACAGCTAGCCTGGGTTCACTGATGGACCACACGGGAAATAAATAAATAAATAAATAAGAAGCCTAAAGCCAAAAAAATTGCATTAGCTAATGAGTGGTATCAGCGTTATAGTGTTTCCTATGTGTACTTGAAATTAAAGGCAAACTTAAATGATTGACCAACAAGTGATCCTTGCACCCACAAAGTGGGACCTACCTACCTTTGGTGATGGGCCTGTCTGCTAGCTTCTCCTGGGTCTGGTCCTTGTCGAATGTCATGGCGACCGCCGTCACGGCAACCTGCCAAGCAGACGGACAACTCATTGCAAGTGTGAAAAGAGGATTTGCAGGTGTAAATATGCGTCAAGGATATTCACTCACCTGGATGAGTTCTTCTTCCGGCACTGCTACGGTGAAGTTGAGATGACAAATGCAGCAGGGGATCATAGAGCGCAACTTGAAGTACAAACTCTGAAATAAACACAACAAATTGACCATAAGCTTTGCCACTTGTTGTCAAGAAATAATTTGCTTTTAAAATATTTTGACATTTTACAGCAATTAACTTATTTTTACACATTAATGAGCATGCGTAAAAATTGACCAACAGAAATTACTTTTTGGTATGTTTTCATTTAAAACCCAGACTGAATTGCTTTTATGTCTCTCTTTACACGACAGTTCCAAATGTTTAAGTATCACTTCAAGATTTTTACATGGCAACAGTTTGTCCCCAAAAGAGATTTTATTTCATTTACTCTTGTGCTCGTGAGAAAAATCTAAATGCAAACAAAGATTCAACGTGCCACTTGTGTTTGTCATACACACACCTTGAGCAGGTTCTCACACAGGTCAGTGAAGATTTTGTTCAAGCCTTGATTGGTGAGATTGGCATTACTCAACCGTAGCACCCTCACTGATGTAAACATCTGGGAAAAGAAATCACAAGTTACAATTGAACGGTTTAAAATTTTGTTCATCTCGTGTGTGTGTGTACCGCACTAAAGCAAGGTACACAACACGTATTTGGCAATTCATGCTGTGCAACTACACATGGTGAATGGAGCATTGCGCCGAGAGACCTGTATTCCTGAAGTCCAGTTGTAAATCCCAGGCATGACCTCAGTGTTGCAGCTGTGGAAACCTAAAGAAAAATGACGTGAGGGGATTAAGGATCAAAAGGTGCATTCTAATGATGACTCGGTTCACATACCCGTGGGAGGCGGGGCATCCATGAGTAGGGAGTGAATATCTTCCACAGCATCGGTGTCATCAATCTATAGAAGAGGTGGATAAATTTAAGTGATCCAGGACCATATTTGACTCTTTTGTTTCTTTGTTTTGGTTTCTTTTTGTTTGTTTTTAACAGATGGTCCAGGTTATTCATAGTTAAGTTTGCAAAAGATTGTCCAATGTTTAATTGCCATGTTTTTATTTGTTCATTTGTAAATTGTTTAATTAAAATGAATTAATAAAAGCATTTAAATGGAGTGTTTGCTGTAATATATTTAAATTTCAGGATTTATAATAATGAAACATTTTAATATTAACACATGACAATTAATAAATGCATTGCTGTGATATATTATAGGATGCTTGATGAAAAAAAAAACAATATAGAACTTATTTTTGGTTGGAAATCTAAAAATCAAGAGTTCTGTAATAATTGGTATCTAATTAAAAAAATAAAGCACTCTTGACTCCCCTCCCCCCAATTTTTTTCTAATAAATCAAAAGTCCTATAATATTTGTATCATTAAATTTGAATGAATGAATGAATAAATTTGCTTTTTACTCAAAAAAATGGGTCATTAAAATATGTGCGTGAATGGCTCTCAGGCTATACTTTGCTCACCCCTGATCAGCAGCAATATACAAATAAAACTTAGTCAAGCCCTTAACACCAATCACCTCACTTTCATACCAACGCACACACCTCCAGGACAAAAGCATCCTTCTTGCCGTGAGACAGGTCCAGTTCTGAAAGCTCGTCTGAGCTTTCTGAGTGGGAGCGGAACAGCCTATTTCGTGGTCTGGGCTCCGGGATGGGAGAACCCACTACTTCCTCTGTCAGCTCCTACGAAATAAGCAAAAAAAAAAAAAAGACAAACCAGCTGGTATGAGTAATTTATGTAGTAGGACACCACTGCAACCCCCCCCCCCCCCACCTGCATCGGTAGAGGGACTATGTTAATAACACACCACATGCTCGCTCACATACCACCAGGCCACTGGTGTTAATTTGAAAATAGATCTGGAGTAGCACACGCACACGCACACGCACACACAGGATGAATGGGCAGGGAAAATGGTCATAATTAACAAATACAATGAGTCACAATGGCTCAAGCTGGTGCCTCGAGAGGCAGCTGAGGTGGGTTACATGTAGCCCGCTCCCGAACGTCATTCGTCCCTCCCCAGGCCCCAAGTTAAACGGCTCTCACAAAGGGGTGAAGTGTTGGTAGAGGCTGTGATAAACAAGAGTGAAGCATTTGTCATGCGTTGCTGTGTCGCACAGCGATCAGTACCATGTTTATGTCGCTGAGCACCTCAGGGTCCAGGGTAAATAATTTCTTTAATGACCAGAGAGAAATAAAAGGGGGTCAGTTTTTCAGGACGTACAGAGAACAGAGACAACAGATGACAGACTGTAGAGCAATGTATGAAGACTTAAGCCCACAAAAGATTATGGACAATGTTTCTGTCAAATGTATCCAGAGGGAGTTGCAGTGTTCAATTCTAGCAAGGCCCCAAATTCCACAAGGCATTGGAGGTTCCAGTCGGCTTTGAAAATACAACCTAATTCAGAGTGAGGAATGAGCTCACATTCCACTCAAATGAAGAATTTGTGCCAAATAAGGTTATCAAACACCAGCTTTAGTATGAAATGTAGAATAGTCGTTAACCAACATCCAAAGGGACGCATGGGCATCCGCAAACTGACATCATAATGTACCGTATATGTTATTAATACATTAAAAAGCTACTATGAAAAATAAGGTGTATAAAGCAGAGATCAATGGCTCTCTGAGCGAGTGTTGTGCATCTCACCGGCGGCGTGATCTGATAGAGCTCTTTGTTTTTTGCGATGGTGTCGTTGATCCTTTTCTGGATGGTCAACATGTGGTGCTCGTTGCTCAGGTCACCCGGAGTCTTCCCTGCGATCTGAATGCCTCCCGGTGTAGGGAGGGCGGTCAGATACACTCCTGTGGCAGACTGAACACATAGAGACTTTAGATTTCAAAAATAAATAAATAAATAAGTGGGCATGGCAATGCTACGAAGAGTGAAAAACAGAGTGACTGACAACCCCTTCTGTTAATTGTTGAAAATGCAAAAAAACATGATCCTAGGACGGTTATCGTTTAAAACTCATTTTAGAACAAACACTTCAAAATAAATATCTTATAGATTATTTGATTATTTTTTAAAAATGCACCGCAATTACCCATGTACAGTACATGCACTTAAGTCTCAAGTAATGTCTTCAACTGATATGTTTCAGCAAATGGCTGGGGATTGGTTTCAGAGGGGAATAAAAATTATTACCAATCGGGGAGATCGGACAAAAACTGCCATGACAAGCCAAAACCCACGAGTGGCACCAAAGATGTTTGAGATTGTCTTTAGATGTCACAGGATGGTGGCAAAGCACTCCTTATGTCTAAATTTATGTGTGAGTGGCTACTGTATGCCTCAGTTTATCTTCAACATACTTTTTTTGATTTGATTTCTTTGGATCAAAGCCATCCAATGGGCAAATTTCATGGCTAATATTGGAAGACAGGGTTTCATAAAACTATCAATAGCTGTTTAGTGATCTGAGACTATTCAAGACGGAAGTGACTGTATTTGATTAAAAAGTGGACCTACGGCCAGACCCAGCAGCATGTTCTCGCCGACGCTGATCTGTATGTGAAGGCCAAACAGGGCGTTCATGCTGCGCAGCTTCAGCTTGTTCATCAATTGAGTGTGCAGTTCGTATTCCATAAATGGAAGCAAGTTGGAGATGGCCGTGGCATTCACCTCCCCCTGAGCTCGCTTCTTCAGACGGCATAGTCTGCGAGGTAACAAACACTGCTGTTAACTTGCATTGACTCAAGTGAAGGATGGATGTGCTTGCTCCCAGCCTGCTGGGAGGTATCATACCTGGCCTGAATGAGACAGCCTTTCCCCGTGACGGCAGCATCAGATGGCAGGTCAATTGTTGTGAACAGAACATCAGGTACCTAGCAAAAAGATAATTACAATAAAAGAGGCAAGCATGTTGAGGGCCCTAAATAGGAAAACGATTCTTTGGAAGTCTTTATAAACAAAGTGACTCCAGTGATAGTGCTCAGGCCCTAACCAAGGAATCAATTTTATTTCAACACTGTGAAACAACTGAAATGTACTTTGAGACCTTTTGTCGTCTGCAGAGGTAGCAGTAGGTGAGCTGGGCGGGAAAGGGCATGTTGAATTCATCGTACGGTATGTGACAGAAGCCGCAACTCGAGGGAGACGGCTCCTCAAACCTGGTGTAGGTGACAATTTGTTGTTAGACTATACAAGTGAATTCACACACAGAACAGATACATGTTATAGACAGTGCCTCACCAATTTAATGAAATCCAATGAAAGAGATGTGAAAAAAAACCCATCCTATTTTACTAAGATAACGCTCATAACTTTTAGATTATTGCAGTCACCCAAGTGTGCAGATCACCCCTTCATATTGTTGCACTAACACAATGTCAATTCAAATTGAAGTCTGGCATTACCATCTCTGAAAAGTGAGACTTACTTCTTTTTTTCTTTAAACGAGGTTGAGTTACAGTACGGAATTCTTACACAGGTGTTCTTACATTTGACAAATTGTACCAGACTTGAACAAAATGTGTATCGAAGTATATCATTCAAGGGTGAAATGTTCATCCAACCTAGAAACAAGGGTACCTCAAAATATTGGTGCAAAAACATCAGGTTAAAGCAGACATCCAATTTCATGCCTAGTTGGATTTGACTTGAAAATATATATTTTTTAACACTCCGTCTGTTCATTTATTTCACAGGTGACAAATATGTAAGCCTTTTCCTCTTGTTTCCGACTGTATTCTGCCAGCCTTTGCATTAGCCAACATTAGACTGTGCATAGTGGACATGACAAACTGGGGCTCAAAAGCACCTGTGGTCCATGCTTGCGACGTCCAAGCAGCCCTCACGCATATAGCGAGGATTCAAGATGGCTGCCGTGCCGGACGCAGACAGTATGCATACCTCTTCGCTGCATTTGGGGGCATGAGAGAGATGGAAAAGGAAATTAAGTGAGAGTAAAAGAAAAAATAGAGGCATACATCCAGAAAAAAAACAGTTTTACTTGGGATGATTATACAGTCCATACCAGATGCTGGTACTCTCGCTATACCCCACGACAGCATGGCAACCAAGAGCTTTGGCATGAGACTTGATCTCTTGTCGTATCTCCTCCCACCAGGCGTCGCGGGTTTCTGGCTCATCTGAAAAAACACACGGCGCCTCAATCAGCAAAACACGAAACATGACCACTGACTGAATCATTCATGAGACTTTGTTTTCTGCAAGACACACTAATCCTGACTGTCGAAAAGCAAACATGCCAACATGGTATTTGACACACATCTCTCTGGTGTGGTCTCAATTTATTTACTCGGAGCACCAGAAAATAAACAGGCGACTTGTATTTTCTGGTTATTTGTGGAGTACCACTGTTTTCAAAGCAGGACAAAATGAATGTTCATCATTTTGTAGAAAAAGGTGAGAATGACAATGGTCATGATGAAGGCGAACACAACTGAGAAGATTACCGGTACCTGTAATTGCTTGTACGGGGTCCTCGGTTAATGACATTTCAAGATTAGGAACAGCACGCAGCATTACAATATGTGGTCACGCAGCACAAGGCGACGGGCTCAGTTAATGCCCTACTTCTTCTACTTCTTTTTAAGATGACCTTACATTCATACCTGAGACGTTTTTTATCACGCAAAGACTTACTGTGATTATGACATTTGGATCTTATGAATGAAATGATAGCAGTCAGAGTCTTACATACCGCATGTATGGTTGCGTCTGGTGCATTTTTATCAAAAACAAATGTTGGTGAGGTTTACGGCGCAAGTTCTGTTTTTAGTTTTTCAGACAAGTATTTACAATAATCACAATATCACTACTGCATTAGTGTAGTTCAGGGGTGTCCAACCTTTTTTTGATCCAAGATCTGCTTTTTAAGAAGCCAACCTCCTGGGTTTGACCAGCTTACACGTACGCACGCCATGACGAGCAATACACATAAGAGACCCTAATATGAAGGAAACCCGAAAAAATTAAGTAGATACAAGGCAGGTAAGCTTTCCGAGTTTGTAAAAGAAGCGAAAAAAATAATATCACGGTCAACCTTCAAGGGACCCCGGACAAAGGGAGGCTGGGATGCACTTTTGTAGCATGTGAAGTATAAAATAATCACGATCGTATCGCACATGAACTGTTTGAAAATGCTGCTCCAGATTCCCTTTCTTTGTCAATGCCATCGGTGCATTGGAGATCAAACTGACTTCTTCGAATGATCATAAACTAAATATAGACATATCTATATATCGCTAACTGCGATTGGAAACTGCTGCCTTTTTTTTCTGTTCCTCATACCAGCCTTGCGGTTGACTTGGGACCAGTGCACGATCTACCCGGTTGATCACGATCGACTGGTTGGGCACTTCTGGTGTAGGTTATTGATGGATTGATGGACTTACGGCCCATCCCAACTTCCGTCCATATTGGGGTTGTTGTTGTGACCAAAGCAGCAGAAGTCAATCATAAACAGAGGACCTCTTCTCTGTGTATAAAATGTTGGATAATCTTTCATATTGCCTTGCTCTGCATTTTCTCATCCCACATTGCGGGAAAGGAGATTTTGTGTGGCTAAATCAGGAGAATTTAGGCTGATGAAAATTCTATCCATAAATTATAATCAAGCCTTCATCATGAATGGGTGTGTTTCAATAGTCTCATGAGGCAGTTATAGCTCTTAAATGTTGATGATGCTTATGATAGTTGGAAGTTCTGGGTTGCGTAAAGGGAGCTACAACAGAGTATTGAGTCGCACCCCACTGGTCCACATGCTGAGTGAGATAAAACTCAGGATTATTGGAATAGATCCATGAGAAGGAGCAGGGAAAAGAATCAAAGATGAAGTGAAGAAAATGAAGGCCGATGACTGAATGTCAGGCATCGAGCCCACAAGCGGCTTCCTGCAAACCAAAAGCAAACTGTCACGCAGGCACTGACTTGCACGTTTATAAGCAGAGGCGGGCCATATTCATCCACCAAGGTCCATGGTAATTAAACTTATTATCCCCCAAAGCACACGTCTTTCTTTGCATCCCAATCACTCCTTGTTTTTCCAATTTTCCTAAATCGTCACTTTTCCCTTCACCCATCTGCTCCTCCCTTGTCGCCACATGAATACGGCCCAGTGACTTAGGAGTTCACATGCCTGGTCAGTGGTTATTTGTCAACCTCCTAAAACTCAACGGGGAGAGTGAGTGGGGGTGGGGGGGTCACAATGCAGAAGGAGGAAGCATTAGAACAGATCCAGGGACAACATTAAGGGAGCGCTGCAGCACGATGAGCCGGCCGGATGGTTGGAATGGGTGCGGGGGGAAATTATCAGGCCAGGCTGGGAGGGGGTGAGAGCACAGCGCATGCTCGACTCAGCTCTACGCGCACACACACACACGCATTCACACAGATAAAGAGAGAGGAGATGACAGCTCACTGAGTTTTATGCAGGGCAAGAACTGAATTGTTCAGGAGGACAACTGGATTTAAAGTCGACAACCAAACTAGCCTCCACAATCACTGAGCTGCCAAAACTCCCGTGGGTGAGAGCAGTAAAAGGTGGGGAGGAAATACCTGCCGTGACACTATTCCAGTCTAGCAGTTTGTACGAGCGCGTGTTACCCAAGGCTGGGCCAGATCAGACCATTAGTACAGGAAAGAGAGAAAGAGAGAAAAAGAGAAGAGACAGTCTAACAACACAACAGCAGCACTCCATTTATACTGGTAGAAATTAAACAGATAGCGCTACTTCACACTTACTATGCATTCATTGCAAAAATAACATAATAGAAAGAGGAAGTTTTTGTCTCCAGGTACAAACTGACCTTACAATATCAATAAAAGTAAAGCCATGAATGACAATCAAACACTTTCCTGAATTGTGTCCTGCTGACCAAACAAACGAAAGATATTCCATCATCCCAAGAGTTAAAATGGCATCAACTGGCCTTCCAAACTGCATACACGGTCAGTTCAGTTCTGAACGAAAAAAATCAGTTCATAACTTCTGTCTATTTGCAAAAAACAATGAAGAAACATGCAGTTGTACAATAAAAGCTTGTTTCGATACAGAAACAACAATCAAATCAAATATTTTTTTGTCATTCTAAGTATAGAAAATATTCTTAGCACTTATTTCACAAGACAATCAATTTCGCACTGAGCCTGCGACCAAATAGTTGTCCGAACCCAGCCTTCAGCATTCACAACCGCAATAGCATTTAAGACAAACAAACAAAATTGATCTGTTGGGCTTCCCATGATGACTATTGAGGTGGCTCTTATCATTTGATTGGAAAAGTCTACTCAAACTCTAAATGCTGTGACCAAGAGACACATTGCACATCTTATCTGGTACACCGGCAAAATCAAATCACATCCAATTGGGAAACCAATACGTACACTTAAAGTGGTGACAACTTAATTTTCAATTACATTAGGTGATAGCTGTGACGTTAAGCAGCTTCCCCATGAGTGTGCTGTTCTTACAGAGTTCAATAAATGGCTAATCAGTACATATGCAACTGTGGCATTTCATGCGAGTAAATTAAGTAGAGAGCAGAACCTGGGTTTGGATACTCCCTAAATTACACATAATACGTTTTTTGATTTATATATACTTGTTTGAGGTGGTGACATTTTGTCCCAGTTTTCATCGATACAATTGGTTTCCATACACTTGAAAATGGTCCGTACCAAAGTCATCTGCCATCTGCTTGGCTACCAATTTTCTTGGAATTACAAAAAAAAACAAAAACATGGTACATCCGGGGAGCAAACCAAGTGTGATATGGTAGGGGAACCCTGCAAATGCAGTACTTTGGCTTACAATTATCTTTGTGAGTAAATGATTTCTTCATTATGTCACTCATATTGGATCTCATGAGATTGCGCTGGTGTACCTGATGAAGCGCCCGAGTGTTACGAAGATAATCTGGCAGCTTGCCCAGTGCCGGCTGCAGCCAAAAACACCACACAGAAGCAGCAGCAGCAGCAGGCAACAGACTGGAGCCATGCACCACTCAACAGTAGAGTGCCTCAACTCTTAAGGATCATCACACACACACAGTAACACGGCAGGCGATGGCACACACATTGAGCTGTCACATCAACATCCAGTTAAACAATACACAAAGTGACAGTGGTCTTATCCATTAAACCAGTACACTGGATGCTAGCCGTTGTTGCCTGGAATGTTACGAACTAACAGCATCCCTCTGTGACTGAAAGCATTTTCACCCGTATCAACTACAAAACTATGATGCTGTGACTTTAGAGTAACCAAACAAGTAGAAATATACACACGGAAGAAAAAAAAAAGCTGTTCAACAATGACAAGACTAGATACTGACTCAGTGAAAGTCTAACAATGTTTTTGGGTCACTAGACCATAATTGGTTGTGTTCAGGAACTAACCGGGGTTGTGTATGCGGTCCAGCAGTTTGACTGAGCGAGCGCTGACAACTCCACCCACGTGGAGCAGAAAGGCAGGTGGGAAAGACGTCAACGTGAAAAACGGGAACTCCTGGAGACAAGAGAAATACCAGTTGTGCAAAAAAAAAAAAAAAAAAAAGACAATCTACTTGCGTCTCTAGTGGGATACAATAAAACAACTGTATCAAAGTTCAATAATAGGCGAATCAGTGTGATTACTCCCAGAGGTGCAGACGTACACTCCAGCATACTTTTTTTTTCCTTCTTCGGCTGCTTCTACACTGCAGGCCCAAGATATCAATTTTGATTTAATGTCTGAATTATATTTTCTAAATTCATGTGCATTTCAAATAACACATACCCGATATCAATATGCCTCGATTTACACTGAACTCCACCAGTATTAACAATGGGCAGTGACAATTCAGAAGTAAACAATAAATAAATTAATAAGACATAATAAACATGACACAGCCTTCAGATGGGCTCCGGCTGACTCATCCATATTACTTCACTGGCCAACATCAATAATTGTACTGTTATTTGGGCAGATGTGGTTGCGTTTACGTCATTCAGCAGTGCATTTTGAATCTGAAGACATCAAGCATGCATCAGTGAGGTTCAACCAATTTGAGCTTTGATATTTATCCAATAAAAAAATTAGATAATCACCAAGAAGAAGCCTGATTTCGATCTGCCGCTGTCTAATTCCTTGCCTTTGTGTCTGTTTTGGCTGCAATGTAGCACATCTGAATTGTGCTACTTACAAGCTAAATAAGATAACAGAATTTACACTGCACAATATACATATTGTGCAGTGTAAATTCAGCCTAAAATGCTTGAGCTGATAGACAAGAGTCAGAATACGGTACAGTGCGGACCTATCCAAAGCAAAATACAACCAAATCAATTTAATATACAGTCAAATTAATCCAAAACTTGGTATTATTAAGTTAGGATCTTTTTGATACAGCTCTTTTATTTGATCCTGACAGGTTGTGCAGGTATAATAAATAACCTAAGGTGTAGGATGGAAAAGTTCAATTTGCCATCCGAAAGCAACGTCTACACTTGAACCGATTCTCAATGGGTAAACTCGGAGAAGACGGAAACCTAAACCGTACTGGATATGTCAGTTTAGGTTAGGAATGTGCCAACATGCAGCAGGAGTGCTGTACTCCCCCTCTCCTAACCATGCAAAATATCTACTTGCTCCAAACCTGTATGGCATTTCAAGTAGATCTGGAAGAGACTGAGATAAATGGTTGATCAAGTGAAGCTACAATTGTATACTGTATTGTCTAATGTCAGACAAATCCATGCATAACACCTGGGCAGATACTTAGCCTCTGATTACAATTGGCCAAATAAACCAAACGTAAAAGCGCATGTTATGAATATGTGTCGTAGGCAAACAGGATTAGGAGAACAATTAAAAATGTGCTCTCTTCTAATCCGGCATGGAACATGGAACACTAAATATGACGGACAGCCCGTCCAGGTTCTGAGATAGGCAAGAATGAGATGAGTGTGGTCATTCCTGTCCTGGGGAGGAATCAAGAAGGAGGAAAAGTTTGATGATGGTTGGGACGGGAGTCCAGAAAACAGTCACGCACCCTTTCAAACCTGAAGGCCACACAACATCCTGTCCAACCTTCCACCCGAGTCTTTTCAGAGTGAAGGGCAGAATAGGTGGGGGTGGCCGTCAGCTTGTCAGAGGGTTACGCGGGGATATGGATAGATGGAGATCGACTCCCATTCGACATACCCCAGCATTTAAATACAACGCAGAGGAGGATACTCCCTGTGAAGCACAGGTCATTGAGGGAACAGAGAAGAGAACAATGTTTGCTCTTGCACACACCTGCCCCCCCTCCAAAAAAAATGAGAGGAAATTACATCTTGAGTTGCCTCAATTATTACACAAATGTGTGCATGCTAAATCAAACCATTTTTTAAATGTATTTGTAATTGTGATGGATCAACGTACCCTCTGCTCCAGAGCCGTCTGCGTCTGCTGTCTGAGCAGCGTCTTCAGGGGTCCTGCCTCCTTGCCGGCACTGCCCCCGCTGCCCATTCCTGGTCACAGAAGAGAGAGTCTCACGTCACTCGAGAACCAGTTCCAAGATTACGTGAACAAAAGTGTGATGTGAATGTTATGACAAGTCAAAGCAACCATGTTTCACACACAATTGAGGAAACCAGCTCCTTTGGCCTTCGTACAAGCCTGTACTAACTAGCCTTAAAGCGGGGGTGTCCAAACTTTTTGCCAAGGGGGCCAGATTTTATGTGGTAAAATGTCTGGGGGCCGACCTTGGCTGACATTCTTTACATTGAACAACAATATTGTTCAACAAATTTGAGTAAGCCAGTCTGTTTCACATTTCCATTTTTATTTTCATTTCAACAATCTTAAGAATTTCTTTTGGTTCATTTGAAACAGGAATTTGAAATATGACATATCAGTCAATATAAACACGGAGTGATGTCTTGTTAACTCGTGAGTGATGCCCTCTAGTGTCTAAATGCTATTACTCATTTAGTGAATGCTATTACTCATTTAGCCACTAGAGGGAAGCAGTACTCTATGAAACATCACTCACCAGTCTACGAGACCTCAGTCAATGCAACACGTGCTCCATTGCGCCCAACCTGCGGGCCAGACGGCACTGATTTTATGACAGGGGCCGAGGGCCGGATGAAATTCGACCGCGGGCCGGATTTGGCCCCCGGGCCGGACTTTGGACATGCCTGCCTTAAAGTAAAAGAAAAGGGCGGGGGTTGGGGGTCATGCTACATATTGGGATACTGTAATTCAGGTGTCACCAACATTTTTGAGGGTGAGAGCAACTTCATGTGTACCGATTGTGTGAAGGGCTACCAAATTGATACACGTCTGAAATAACATATTTGTCCAAAATACCTTCAATAATATGAGGATGTGTTATTTTTAATACTTGATGATTTAAATTGTCAGACTTTGATCGTGTTTCGAAATGTCTCACAGTACTGCCAATGTTTGCATTTTTAAATCATAATTTCTACTAGCAAATCACAATGTCCAGGCACTGGCGGGCTACTCAAGTGGTCTTCACGGGCTACCTGGTGCCCGCGGGCACCATGTTGGTGACCACTGCTGTAATTGTTTGTTTCAAAAAGTTATTGAGTCAAGGTACATTCACTACTCACAAAAAATGTGGTACGTTTTGTGTATTTTCAGTTCAGCTATTTGTTAGAACAGAAACTTATGAGAAAAAAAAAGTAGGGGAAAAAATGCAACAGTTGGACATTTTAAGTCAACAGGTTAGCGAACATCAAATTAATTTTACCTAACCTGATGGCTTGTTCACACGAATAATGTGTCAAATACTGCCATCATTGTGTGAACTGTTTTTCATACATGTCTGTATCATGTAATTTTAGGTAATTTGACCCTGCAACTCAAATATCTCGCCATGGGTGCAAATATCTCAGTACACGTGCCAAGTAAAAATGTCCAAAAATGACATATACTGACATTTCAATTTACTCACTTAATATTAAATCTGTCCAGTTTAATCAAACAAAAAGCTAAGATTCAGATTTGCCTAATTGGCAAAAGATGAATACACAGGTTAATTTTATCTTCTGCATTCTAGTGGAAGGGCATTTACCGGTAATTGTTCTGCCTATAACTATTCATGGCTGGCGTAGACAAATGAACAAAAAATATATGTTATTCTTCACTCAAATGTGTTTATAAAGCCCTTTAAAAACAACCACATCTGTAACTTAGTAGTAAGTGACAATTTTTTTTGGACCAAATAAACGAGACGTCATAATTTCCAAAGGCACACGGGATGATCTCATGCCACACTAACGTGGGCGGGGACTGTTAGATAACGCTTGCGGAGTTAATGGTGAGTGGACAGATGTCACTTGCACTTGTGTTGTTATTCCAATTCCGTAACATAGATGACACACGGCAGCCAAGCTGTACCGGAGGGCAGCAGAAAGTCCTCCGTGAAGGACACACTCTTTCTCAGAAGGGCAGAGTCAGAGTGGGTGGAGGAAGGAGGGGGTAGGTTGGTATTTCTCGGGGTGGACCCAGAGACACCCACGCACGCTGAGCCAGAGAAAGATGAGGAGAGGACAGGGGAGCTGGGGCAGAGGAAGATGCCCGGCCTGCGCCTGACGGACTGAGGCTCCTCTGACAAGCACCAAGTTAGGAGCAACGGGGAGGAAAGAAGTTCAGGAGGTGAGGAGATGAGGATTAAAATGGAGGCGGATATTTTACGGTCACTTTTCCGCTGCCTGCTTCAGTTTGGCCTTACTCTGCTTAGCTCTTTAGGTGGTCCACTGTTTACAATGAAACTGACATTCGAGGTTGCAAACGGCTTGTTCTTAACTAGTTTGTACAGGGAGCTAAGAATGTGTAAAAAGTGATCACACGGTACAAGAGGACACGCTCAGTTCCGACCATGATTCATTATTTCGTTGGTTTGCTTGACACTCATGGCCTGAAAGATTGCATTTTTTTTACAATCATTGACTGTAATTGTGACATTTGTAGCGTTCACACGTCCCATTTTATATTGGTGCTGCTCCGCAAACTAGCATTTAAGTAAATTTTTAAACCACCTCCTGAGCAGGGTTAAATATGCTCCAGTTTAACCTGTTTTCAGGGGCTACAGCGGTATAACTTTGTACGTGTGAACGCTCCAAGGGGGGCAGGCCCGGTACCACACCGGAGTAAGTTGCCGTGTGAACACCCCCATTACTGCTGCGTTGACTTCAGTCAGTGATGAGTTGACAACAGAAGGTATGAATGGAGACTGGCTGTTGAATACTTCAGCGTCTTACCGTCCTTTAGTTAGCGGGAAGAAAATAGTCGAGCTTGACTGTCAAAACAGGTTCATTTTTACTTTTATAGTGGAGTACATTTTAGAGCCTAGGGATTGTTTTTTAATTTTGTTTTTTAACGAGTTGAATCAAGACTTCAACAAAAATACTTCTACCAGCATTTGTGTATTTTTCCAGACTTCTACCCAAGTATAGAGTGTGAGTATTTTTGCCATGTCAGGCTACTGGAAGCAGTACCAATGGAAAAGCAATGGGCTGACCAGGTACTATGCAGTGGAAAAGGGGCAAGAGCGGTCTGTCTACAGTACACTTGGAACTACCCCTGTAACCAAGGTTTTAATTCACTTAAGAGACACTGTGCTTCACTGAAAACATCACAACAACAACAACAACAAAAAAAACAAAACTAATGCACATATATCTCGTGTGTTTTCACCACAGGTTATGGACCACATGACTATATAGATATAGTCTGATGATATAGTATGAATATATAGAATAAGATGCAAAAAAATGATCACAAGAATAAGAAATAAACTAAACATGGAAAAACACCAGAGAAGCACCTCAGTGTAGTGATGGAGTGGTGTGGGGGTGGAAAAGATGGGGGGGGGGGGCGTTATACATATTGATGGGGGTGATGCCTCAAGTGCTTACCCGTCTTGGGCGTCAAACTGAGGTCTGTGTCTGATGATGAGGACTGGCGGCTGGCTTGGGGGGGAGAGAAGGGGGCAGGAGAGAAGGGATTGCTGGGGAGGGCTCTGAAAGGGGTGAGCGGGCCGGATGACGAGGGAAGGTCCTCACCAAATACCGGCCTGGTGGGAGAATATGACACAAACACACACATACACACGCACACACACATACACACACGCACACAAAGACACACCCCCAATCAGTCACAGCCTCACCCTGCATGTGTGAGTGTAAATGAGTGGAAAATGTTTGTTCTTGCGGGAGGTGTGCTTGAGGTGCTACACATGGTTGGAGAACAAAAAGAAAAAAGAAACTAAGCAAACGTAGGACAAAGATACAGAAAGATCAAAAGACACACAAAACAAATTAAAAAGCAATCAAAACACAAGTAGGATGTTCTGAAGCATGTGTCCCTGTGGAGTGAAGCACAGGTCAACACTTCTCTTGGGACTCTTGAGGGCTGTATCAAAACAATTCCCTTTTACTGACCCAGGAACATAACATGGTTTATATTGCATTTCAATCAACGTTTTTTTTTTTTTTTTTTGGGGTGGGGGGGATTATTTACCTCTCACAGGTCACGTTTCAATGAAGATTTAAATAAGAAAAATAGAGGTTAAAACTGTATTTTTAAATGAATACTGGAAAGGCTTCATACTGTACATTTAAATGGTTCAGGTTGAACCGCAACATTAACAGGGCATTTAATATTATGATGGAGGTTAAACAACTGCAGCACCCTGACAGGCCTAAATTAAGTACAAAGTAAGACGATTATAACCACCACTATTGCTGTCAAACAGCCCTGGGTATATTACACTGTAGCACAATAATAATAAGGGCCCCTAAACTGACTGAACCATGCGGCAGGAAGCAAGATAGGAAGTTATCCAGTCTTGAATGTCTTCTTTATCAAGCATTTAAACGACCTAGAGTACATATGAACATCACAGAAGATTAGGTGTCTCCTCAAGCAAGGTGCACACAGAGCGACAATTGGACCGTCCTTGAGCAATTTCTTTCTTTTGCAATCAATAGCCAGATCAGCAGCTGTTGTATAATGGCTCTGTCGCTGATCTCTTGGCCCGACAGACCGCAAATATATTGTCCTATATTGTAACACCGGAAACACGCCACCAGGAATGCTCATCTCGCATTTGGTCTGGCCGCAGTCTTCGGCCAGGAGGACTACATTTCCCATGATTCATACAGACCTAAGCAGGAAGTAATTCAGTTTCCAGTATGACAAATGGAAGTATGCCTGCAAGCGATTAGATGTGTCAAAGTAAAGGATTAAAGATGACAAACAGAAAAGCCATCATCCATACATAAGGGGCAACGGATTACAAGGTGCACTGTCAACTTTTGAGAAAATTAAAGAATTTCAAGTGGTCGACAGCTAATGGTATAGGCTGGCAAATCCTTACGTGTTTGTGGTCAACACTGAGTTGGGCTGAGCAACAGACTCTGATAGTGACATGAATTGAAATGCTGGGCAATCACAAAGTTGTCAATCACAAGTCATTCGGCACAATTAAAATGACAAGGAGAAGAGTTTGCAACTGCAATGTTGACATCAGATAATCTAACAGCTTCTGTCATTTCGTCTTGGCAATGAATGGTAGCACACAGGCGACGTTTTCCTCATCACACATTTTTTTAAAAACGGTTTAGACCCCACTAAACTGACTTCCTTCCTTCCCTGCCTCTGCATACCAGAGAAGATGAGTGTGGGCACAGAGACAGAGAAGTTCTGGGACAGTCTCTGTGCGCTGCACGCCGAATGCACTGGGCTGTTGTGGGTGGAGTGGCATCCATGGGCTAAGGGAGACCTGGGTCGAGGAGGAGCACGACACACAGTGGGAGAAGAGAAAGAGAGAGAGAGAACGACCAGTCGTGATGGCCACACACAGTAAGAATCGTATCAGTCCTGGTGCAGCCAGAGAGGAGGAAAGAAGGAAAGAAATGCACACAACAAACAACAACAGATCATCTCAACAGACAAAGAGAGGGTGGAAAAGGGACAAATTTGCTCTCTCCAAGCCATGTGAGCCACATGCACGAGAGGGATGCAAAACACAACAGGGCTACAAGATGTCAATATGTGTCATTAACGTTCAGAAACAATTAAATGAACTTCACGTGTAAATGTTAAATGCACCTTTTAAGTTCAAATTTCCCCCGGGAACTAAATAATAGAAACTTTTTGTGAACGGTATGAGACATGTCACAAGCGCATGCAGAGCTGAGAGCAAGCAAGCTATGTGTGAGCAGACGGATTAGGGAAGGTAAAATTTTCGGGGTGTATATTTGTAGACGTGTGTGTCTCAGGATGCTGTGTGCTGTCACACAACGCAATACAGGTGACTAATAGCAAAGCGCGCACACACAGTGGAAGACAGGCATTTTGTCTGCACACTCTCCCTCGCATGCTCATTATCATCCCCAAATGTGTCACACTTGCATTTATTCAACATGCTGGATTGCTACTCACTCCTTTCCGTCCTTGGAAGGGGAATTGCAGGCGTTGGAAGCAGGAGCTGTGCTGGGATGCATGTGTGTGGTGGCATTGGCGATGGCAGTGGCGGGCGCAACTCCGGAGGTGATTTTGTCCAGAGTGCAGGCGGTACCTATGGCCCGCACCACCAGGCCCGACTCTCCCTCCAAGTCGAAACACTGCAAGTAGCCCACCACTGCATTCCCTCCCATCTCAAGCACCTTGAGTCCGATCTTCCTCTGCAACTCTCCTACGGCAACATACAGGTGTTAACAACATTGGGTTTAAATCAAGAAAGAAACAACCATCTGAAATTAGATTCTGCTGGAACAGTGATTCTCAGTTTTCAACATTTCTAAATAAGAGGCAAAATTGACTTTTTTTTTTTTGGTTTCTTGTCATTAATTTGTACATTTTTTGACTGATTCAAACATTTCAACTTTAAAAATTTCAGGTTCTATCTACTGCAATTGATATTCTAAATGTCCAAAGCCAAAATGTACATGTCATTTCTACATTTTTTGACCATTTCAAACCATTCCAAATTTAAAGTTCCAAGTTAAAAGTATTAACCTGCAAGGGCACTTTTGTGCCTTGGTAAACACTGGTCTACAAGTGGGGATCATATTTGTTTCCCTACCGGACATGAGCGAAATGAGCCTCTGGCGGGCTTCATTGGATGCTCGAGGGGTTCTGATGCGGTCAATCCATTGGTATTCGGGATCTTCGTTCACCACAAGCTCCTCCACAAAGCCGTGGACCATCGCCGCACGGTAATAGCGTGGTATAGAAGTGGCTGTCATGCACAAGTGATAGGGCCACACATTATTTCTCTCCTTTGCCCAACTTTTTCATTCAATGGATGATAATTACAACATGGACGGCCAGGCCGTCTCTACATGTGTACACAAATCCCTGAATACAGTGAATTCTCCAAAATCTAAACGCCTTGAAGGGCTCAAAATTGAGAGAGGCAAGGTGAGTTAGCGGCTAGTACAGCTGCCTCACAGGTGAGAGGTTTCAAGTCCCCAAATGATTAAAAACCCTGCTGCAACCTTTTTTTCTGTGTATATTTATATCATATCTAGATAAGTTAAATGTTTAGAAGGTTGGTCCATGTTTTTTATTATTATATTATTTATATCAATGTTTCCCATAACTTGAAAAGATGAAGTGGTAAAACCACAGATTCGGTTGCAAGACTACAAGTCAAACCTCGAACTGAACTACATAAATGTGCTGACTTTCATATTAATTAGGACTTCATTTGGATTTATTTTATTTTAAGTGCAATAAATCTATAATGAATATGGCTTATCGTAATATTGTTTAATTTATTGGTTGTGTTTGTAAAATAAATAAATATACAAATAAATAAATACATGGGAAGAGGACCTTGAAAATGTTGTTAATTATTAAATCACAATATGAAGAGGGGAAAAAAAAGCCGCAATTAAAATGTTTATGGTACTTTTTATAAATCACTCAGCCATACTGAAAACGATTATGTTGATCCTTCAGAGGTTTAACTGTATTATTTTCTGAGCAGTATTGGAAGATCGAGTCAAAACACACTGCAGAAAAACTTGACTCCACAGGAGGATTGTCTGAAGCGGTTCAAGTCATTGAAGAGCTCTACTTTGATCAGGACATTAATCTCTCCACGGATACCTGACAACAAATAACAGAGATGGGGGATATGAAATAAGTGGGAGAGGGGCATGTTGAATTACACGTATATGCTCTTCCGAGTACCGTGAATCGTGTCATAGATGGGAAACCAGCCGGAGATGACGGAGGCGGCCTCACTGCACAGCAGCGGGTCGATATCGATGTAAACCTTCCCAATGGCGTCGTTTGCGCTGTATGTGTCGTGGTCCAACACGGTGATCTGCAGCGGCTCATCCTGCAAGTCCTCATCATCAACCTACACATCGACAGAAGCATTTGAAGGCTCCACTACGGAATACACAATTCAATACACAATAACACAAGAGCTGTTTAAAGGAACAGCTCTTCTTAGGCATTTTACCTCAAATTTGAACCATTCCGAGTTCCATTGTGGATTGAGAGATTTGGGGCAGACGTCTGTTTTGAAGGTTATGTTTCCAAACTTGACCTGCATGGCAAAGAGATGAAACAATGTTGTTTTTCAGTTTGAATAAATACAAACCTGGCAAGCTTGAAAGGGCACAAATGTCACTTTTTAGTTTTTTACACAAATATTTGGATTTTTGTTATCTATTTACGAAAAGTGTCTGCATGAGCTAACCAATCTGAATTTTGAGATGCACAGATCTTATGTCTAAATGGGCACTTGTTTTTTCCCCCTCTTTCACACTACTATAAATAGTAGTTGCTCACCCGCAGGCTGTTATGGGTAACAAAAGCCACAGATCAGGGAGGAGGGTGCTCAGTTGCTCATTTCATGAGACAAAATGTGGTGAGCTCAGAGAAGCTAAAAAGGGTGTAATTCTTGATACTTGGGGTATTTTAACAAAAGTACCTCAGAGACATGTTATAAAAGCACATGCGAATTGCTTCTTCAGAGAAAAATTACTACTTGAATGGCAAAGGACTTTTTACTTACCTCTACAAAAGCATCTGTAAGCTCACTGGCTCTGTCCATGATAGGCAAGTGGCGACCGGCCACAATTTTTGCTTTTAGTTTCCCAGGCATGATTCAAATTTAGGTTGATCTGCGAAGAAATTACATTAGTATTTCTTTAGGTTTCTCAGTTTACGCTAGCCCAGAGATATGACATTTCGAGGTGGTAAATGATGTGCAATGTAAGAAAATGTCAACAGGGTGCAGTCAGAGCAGTATTTACCCTTTTTGTTATCTTGTATTTTTTATTTCTATTCCCTTAACGTGTTTAATATAAACATTCACTGAAACTACAACATTTGCAAGTTACAAATTGCGCAATGAACTAGTTTGCTGGGTGGTTGGAGTATGTAGTCACGAGGTCACAAGATGGCATGCTCAGATAACGTGAATACAGTTTTTTATTGTGCCGTTTTAAATTTATGTTCTTGACAAGTTTTCATACATCTGTTCCTTCCTGTTGCTATTAGCTTACTATTACATTGTGTTAGCAATAAGCATAGATTAGCGATACACTATGGCACATACTGATTTGGTATTTCCGACAGATATTTACTAAAATTTTAAGTTAGGACACATATAATTACTGTAAATAGGCGATTTTAGTTAATAACAAGAGGAAGTTGTTAATTTTGAAACTATACGCGACTTCATTTCGCAAGCATAAAATCGTATCATACCACAAACTTTATTGATACCCCGGTGCCTTCGATTTACGTAAAATGCTGGTTACGCCGCAGACTGCGTCGCAAGCCGAGGACCCCCTGTATATGACACCTGCAGTAGTCCTTGAATGACATTTGTTTTGGACAACACCACAAAACAAAAATTCACTCCGGGTAAATCCAATGACACTTTACGTCTTTCGAAAACGCTTCCGACTCGCATACAATGTAGTGGGTAATTTAGTTGAAGAAAGCCATGGCCAGCTAAATGGCTTTAGCCTACCCATGCTAACTAAGAAAGCTACTTATCTCCTGTATCCCGAACGGCTATGTTTCAGCAATGTGCTACGACGTACAGTAAATAAGCACCGAAGATAATCTGTAAAAAATGGTTCGTCCTTACCCCGGACCTACGACATCCACAATTAGCTCGTCAAAGAGCCGCGGAGGGTTTGGTTCTCCCGGACATTGTAGGTGACAGCCCGTCGCTCCCGAGACCACCGTGTCCGTCTGGCTCCCATAACACGGGGTGTGCAAGTGCTAAGTGCAACAAGCAGGACAACGTTAATGCAAAATTGGATGCACGCCAGATACTATGACGTCAAAAGACAATTTTAGTGGTATTGTTTTGACATTACGTCCAAGCTAAGCGCATATCGGAGGAGGTAACTAGAAGCTAGGGTGGTAACGATAGCACGATAGCATTGATGAATGAGGTTTAGACAATGTTGCCTTCACAGTCACTCGTAAAGATACCTTTTCAGTAAAGACGACACCAATCTACGGAGCCCCTAAGGGGACATGGGAGGGGAAAAAAAACGTTTTTGTTGTTGTAATAGTAATCATAAACACAGACATCCAAATGCAGTGGGGAACAAACTGGGCAGGGAATGTGAAGCGAGATTTGTTATCAACTCTACCTGAACTGTTAATGCTCTTATAATAACGGTATGTTATGTTACAAATTAAAAAACGAAATCACAATACTAAATGTGCTTGTGAATTCCTTTGAAGATGCTTAGATTTTGCATTTGCACAAAAGAAAATGCTCCAACATGTCAACTGGATGAACACAGTGACACTCCTTTATCTCTCACCAACATGGCGGGACAACGTTGATTGAAGATGGATCTCACTTTGACACAAATGATGCGCATCGAAATGTACAGTATTGGATCATGGACACTCACTCGTCTGACAGTGACATAGGAGTGCCACCTGTTGCAATTTTTGTGACGTTGGATTGAAGTAAAACCGAAGTGACGTCATTTTGCTCCTTCAAAAAACAAAAAAATAATCAGAACAAAATGTTTACCATGACATGACTTTAAAATTGCTGCTAACAATTATTTTGAGAGTGTTCATTGTATTTGTTGCAGAGTCTGCATTTGCAAGCAAGGTCCAAAACACAAGGACTTTCTGAGACTGGGACAGCAGAAGGGACAGGAAAGTGTATGAGTGATTATTAGCACATGTCTCACAGTTATGAGGTTCTTTGTATGTGAAGTTCTTCCAGTGATTGCAAGGGTGTTCTGCAGGTACTCCACCTTCCTTCCAAATCCCCCCCCCCCCCCCCCCAAAAAAATTCTCACGTCTGTTGAACTTTTTAATTTGTGGCTGGCAACCAATTCAGGGTGTCCCCCGCCTACTGCCCGAAGACAGCTGGGACAGGCTCCAGCACCCCCCGCGACCCTAGTGAGGATCAAGCGGCTCGGAAGATGAATGAATGAATGAATAAAAAAATATTTTCTGAGGTGTGAAAGTGCAAATAATAATAATAATAATAATAATACATCTTACAGATATATTGCGCGTCGTCCCGCACGCGGTCTGTCCTTCCGTCTGTCCCTTTTCAAAACGTACCTACTTCACCGCGCCGCTGCGCGCCGCCACTGCGCCGCTCAGGCAGTGGCTCACTACGATCGCACGGGCATCTTAGCGAAAAAATGTTGTCTACCCACAAGCATTGCAATGAAATTGTTAGTTATTTAGTAGAGTTAAACATCTCTTTATTTTCGCGATAAGCAATGACGATGAACAAAAAGTTGCACCAAGCAACAACACTTTTGTGGGCCGAAGGCCCACCTTACCAGCCTTCCGCAGGAACTAGCTGATGAGCCGCCTGGAGGGCGGCGAACCAGCTAGTTATTTATAAGCGCCTTTCAAGACACCCACTGACACATTACAATCACAAAAACCACAAAACAACACGGGTTGAGCAGCGGCAGCCAAAGGCACGTGGGACAGACTCCAGCTCACTCACAATACTTAATGGGGATAAGTGCAGAAAATGAATGAAAGCTTGAAAATAACTGCCACTTTAATTTCTTTCAGTTTGCCCAATAAGGATTGAAGTTAAGGTTGTACATTGTTGATCCATTATAAATTATTAGAAGTATTTGCACTGATGGAAGAAAAATAAAAAGTTTTTTTCGAGTTTATATTGCATTTGTATATAAAGGCTGTTTGTTATTGATGTAAGAATTTGTGAATGTTAAAACTTACCGTAGTTTCAAATCAAAAAGACACCACCTACTGACGAAAGTCAGGAGTGACAATTACGCAGTTATCTTTTCGGGCAAGTGTTCTGCCATTTGGTCTGGCTTCCATTCGAGCGAATTATTCAAAGGCTCAGCCAGCTCCTTAATTTAGTTTCTGATAGAGGTTCACGATTTTAGGTATCGCGTGATTACAGCACCTTGCCAGTTTCCGGGTTTGCGTCCTGCTCAAGGCCATTCCTTCACTAATAAATATAGCCATTGCAATGCAAACGTTCGTTGTCTCTGCTGTTTTTCTTCCTGTATAATATATCCATCCATCCATCCATCCATCCATCCATCATCTACCGCTTATACGGGGCCGGGTCGCGGGGGCAACAGCTTTAGCAGGGAAGCCCAGACTTCCCTCTCCCTAGCTACTTCTTCCAGCTCTCCCCGGGGGATCCCGAGTCGTTCCCAGGCCAGCTGGGTGACATAGTCTCTCCAGCGTGTCCTGGGTCTTCCTCTGGGTCTCCTCCCAGTGGGACATGACCGGAACACCTCACCGGGGAGGCGCTCAGGAGGCATCCGAATCAGATGCCCAAGCCACCTCATCTGGCTCCTCTCGATGTGGAGGAGAAGCGGCTCGACTCTGAGCCCCTCCCGGATGACCGAGCTTCTCACCTTATCTCTAAGGGAGAGCCCGGACACCCTGCGGAGAAAACTCATTTCAGCCGCTTGTATCCGGGATCTCGTTCTTTCGGTCA
This sequence comes from Hippocampus zosterae, assembly GCF_025434085.1. Classification (NCBI taxonomy): domain Eukaryota; kingdom Metazoa; phylum Chordata; class Actinopteri; order Syngnathiformes; family Syngnathidae; genus Hippocampus; species Hippocampus zosterae. Next base: position 22,040,516 of record NC_067453.1, read on the forward strand.
CGACCCATAGCTCGTGACCATAGGTGAGGGTTGGGACGTAGATCGACCGGTAAATTGAGAGCTTCGCCTTTTGGCTCAGCTCCTTCTTCACCACGACAGACCGATACAACGTCCGCATCACAGCAGACGCTGCACCGATCCGCCTGTCGATCTCCCGCTCCCTCCTACCCCCACTCGTGAACAAGACCCCAAGATACTTGAACTCCTCCACTTGGGGTAAGATCTTGGGACATTCCATGTCCCAAGAGCTAGCTTCTGCAGCCGAGGATCGGACCGCCAGGGTCCCCGCCTTTGGCTTCCGCCCAGCTCACATTGCACCCGACCCCTTTGGCCCCTCTCATGGGTGGTGAGCCCATGGGAAGGGGGACCCACGTTGCCTCTTCGGGCTGTGCCCGGCCGGGCCCCATGGGTGTAGGCCCGGCCACCAGGCGCTTGCCAACGAGCCCCACCTCCAGGCCTGGCTCCAGAGGGGGGCCCTGGTGACCCGCGTCCGGGCAAGGGAAACCTTGGTCCATATATTTTGCTCATCATAAGGGGTCTTTGAGCCGTGCTTTGTCTGGCCCCTCACCTAGAACCTGTTTGCCATGGGTGACCCTGCCAGGGGCATAAAGCCCCAGACAACTTAGCTTCTAGGATCATTGGGACACACAAACCCCTCCACCACGGTAAGGTGACGACTCACGCAGGGGTGTATAATATATAATATAATATATAATAATATATATAATATATATATGTATAATATATAATGTATAATTTGATCTATGATAATAAAACGTTGGTTTGTCAAAGAATTATTGGTGATAATATTAATTCTTGGTTCGTGGTTACCGACTTGATCCACAATCACTGAACCAAATTGAATGCTGAATAGTATTCCGGCATCCCTGTATAATATTACTCTTGGACTTTCCGCTTAAGAGGACATCCTAGGCGTGAGCCTCAGTAACTGGGGAGAGAAAGAAAAGTCAGTGCAAGCTGAAGTCCAAGAAATGCTTTTGAAATCTGATTGAAAACAGACCCTGAGAGAGGACACATTGTACAAAAGTCGAGAGGAAGATTGCAAGTAATATATATCCTTTGGAAATAACAGTAATAATGACAATAACAAAGTAAATTAAAAGGAAAATAAAATTCTGCAATGAATCCTTCAATATATAATGAATGCGTCAAATAATGGATTTTACACAATGAATGCAGTACAGAGTCAATCCCACCATGGAACATGACTGTTCTGCACTCGGTTGAAATAATTCCACTGTACCCCAAGCAAGTTTATTCAGAAAAAAAAAATCTGTACAATCAGAAAACAGACACATGAAAACACATGGCTCAGCTCATATCAGAAAGTCAAGTCAAGTCAACAGTATTTATAGAGCACTTTGCAACTTTTTCCTCCACTGGGAATGAAACTTGTATTAAGTGTTGATTTATGCTTGCTACATTTCCCAAAAGAAATAAAACTACCAGTACGGTGGGTTTTTTGCCATCTTTAAACAGAGAGCCCTACTTTTTAATGTTCAGATCATCTCTGGCTAATACGACAGAATATTACTATTGTACTATTATTTTGAATAAAGCAAATGTTAAGACTGATGAGCAAAGAGATACATTGAGCGATGCACTTTAAAAAACGAAAAAAGTTAAATTTTCCATAATTTAAATCATTATGTACACTATCTGCTGCCAAAAATTGAAAATTTCACAGAACCCTACACTCCCAACTTTTCCAGTTGAGATTAACATGAATTTAAGATTTAAGACATTTATGTGTATTTATCCATGGAGTGATGCTTCCGGTAGAGTATATTGCAGACGGCGACATACACTACACCGACATTTACGCGCTTGCATACTGAGTCGAACCTAAGTTGGCGAGTACCTTCCTCTGTCGTACATCCAGTGAAAACAACTCTGATGTTATCAGTACCATCGACGTGGCGATGACCTTCACTGGTCACCCTGTGCCACCCTGTTGTGCTGATTAGTAGTCATGAAAATTGGAAAGCAGGAGGCTGTTAAAGTCTCTGGGCGGTCCTCGAATAGGTTTTGATCGGGTCAGCTTGGACCGGATGACATGCGATGGTTCCACATGCCGCGCTTGGAGTGGTAGTGGTGGAAGAAGTTGCGCAGGTGGATCCGCTCCACCTCTAGTCCGGCCTGGAGTATCCTGCAGCAATGAGACCAAAAGGGGAGAAAGAGAGTGAGAGTGTGTGTGTTACTTTTTTTTCTTACACTCCTTAGAAAATTTGGGTATATTCACCTAACCTAAAATGCATTATGCCCTTTACAATTTGAATTTAATTTGACCTTCTCTAAACCTTTAAAACACAGACATATTCACATGCTCGGCGCGGGCTTATGCATTTTATCCATCGGTAAATGTAGAATTACAAATAAGTTGAATATTTCTTCAATGAGATTTTATACTGCCTGACAGCTGAAATAATAAAAAACAAATCTTTTCATGGCCTGAGACTTTTGTCCACCCCTGTATGTGCGGAAAATTATTGTGAAGTGTTTAAAAATGTTTAGTCTTCAATTATTCGAAAAGTGTTTCAAAATGAATATAGATTATTGAATGACATCATCTGTATTCTAGTTTGTATCTTTTGTGTCATTTTTTAAATGAATACAGATACAAAGAATTTGAATTGGTTAACTGTCGACTATTATTTCGCTGCTTTGTACTGATGCTTTTAAGATTTGGCCACGGTATCGTTTCAGTACCGGTATTGCAGGTATAATATCAAAGTCAGCATGTTGGTGTCACGGCAACCCTAGTGGATGTATATGACAGTAAACTTGAACAAACCGGTCGAGGAGCTCCCAGTCTTCCCCTCCCCAGCGGTCGGTGAACTCTTTGGTGTTCATTCCTCCCACCGCATCCAGATCAGACTTATAGATGCCCAGTAAGCCAAAGCCGTGAACCTCCCAATAACCTGCCACACAGAGGACGGTGTCATGCTGCGCTCTGTTTTTTTTTTCTTGCTCCTCTCATACCTCTGCCTTCCAATGGAGTTGCCCCGCAGTCCAGCCTCATAAGCACGGGCGCAAAAGCCATGAATCCCTCTACACAGTGTTTCCGAATGCTATCCATGATGGAGGGAGGGAAATGGATGTGGAGGTCGCAAAGAAACACAATGCTGTGGTCGTCCTGAAGGCAGCGGAAAAGGCAAAAAGAACAATGTTCAAACAGAGATGATTTTTTGATTCAAGAGCTCGGGCACGGCCGCTCACATCTATTAGGTTGACGCCTGCTTGGAGACCAGCGGAGCGCTCAAAGTTGCCACTCAGCTTCACATACTGGTACCTGAAAAAAAAGAATTGACTGTCAAGGTGGGAGGATACGCTCACCGGACACATTGTTAGCATGATCTAAAGCGGTGGTACTAAAGGATTTCCAGACAAAGTACACCCTCGAAAAATACTGACTTAACGCTATCCAACCACCATTAAAATACAAATAATGTCAAGAGGGCTTTTGCACTATAAATGCAGTGAAACTCCTCTACAACGAAATCATGTTTGCAGCAAGAAACTTTTCACACCAGGGGGTTTTCACTGTAGCAAATTTGATCTCAGATGTAAACACACCCGCACAACCAGATGTGTACACGCACACACAAACGGATGTGTACTCTTTATTTTTATTCCAAAAGTGTATAAGAATGAGCATAAACTTATTTGACACTTCATATAGGCAGTGTAGAAAGAAAAAAAGGGAAAGAAATTGCAAAATTTACAATCAACATTCACTTTCACTTACATCAATTTCTTGGATAATGTCTTTTATTTTGCTTCCTCCATCTTTCATTTTGATCACTTTTACCCTCTTCCAGTGTCAGAGCTCTTCTTGTTTTAGCTGCTTGACATCCAAAGGTCCATTTTGTAGGCATTTTAGCAATGCAACGTTTTTGTTGCGTCTGAACCTAACAACAACAAATACTTCCTGGACTACTGCGCATGTGTAAACCAGTGTGGTGGTTGCTGTTGCCTTTTCTGAATGAAGCAGTCGAGGTCGCTGTTGGATTAGACTTCGTTGTAGTGAATCTCATCACGAGGCAAGGGCAGAGAAAAAGATTTTGTATAACGCAACAGGCGTTTTTTCGTTGTATGGGGGACAGAAAAATGGGAATGGTGTTAATGCATGAAGGTTTTTTCACACTAGGGGGTATTCTCGCCCATGTAGGTTTCGTTGTAGAGGAGTTTCACTGTATGGCTATTATTGCAGCAATAATTTGCAGTAATATTGAGCTGCAGAGCATCACCATTAACACTTTCAGGCAGAACTTTGAAATTAGATCACTTTGCCTGGGCAGGGAGGACTTCTTGAGGGCTGCTCTCACATCCATATCGGTGCTGTTATAGTCAACGATGATGAGGTTAAAGTTGGTGTCACCCGTCGCCTTGAACAAGCCCGCCATGTCGTCGATGAGCCGCTGTACCCAGCGAGCCTGGTTTCTTACTGAGGAAGGCAGTCAAGCACCACGGAGACATTTAGTGCCTACATACACCTTATTTAGTTTAAAGAAGGTTTAAACTTATATAGTTTGGGGCCGCCACAAAAAAGGACAAAATCAACGGACAGTTAGGACGGCAGAAAAAAAATAATTGGCACCGCCCTACCCACTCTTGAGGACTTGCACACTGCAAGAATCAAGTCAAGGGCACAGAAAATCCTCCTGGATCCCCCGCACCCTGCCCACCACCTTTTCCAGCTACCGTATTTTCACGACTATAAGGCGCCATTAAAAGTCTTAAATTTTCTCCAAAATGGACAGGACGCCTTATGGTGCGGAGCGTCCTTTACATGCGCTGAGTTCCAAAATCTGACTGACAGCCGACACGCTGTTTATATAGAGAAAAGGCGGAAGTGACTGTGGCCAGGCATGCGGGAGAGAAGTCGGCCAATCAGGGAAGGGTGGGCGTGTATATATACATATATGGAGAGGGAGAGAGAGAGAGAGAGAGAGAGAGAGAGAGGGAGAGAGAGAGGACAGGCAAGCTAGTCCGCCAATGGTGAAGGGTGGGCGTGTAAGTGGACGCCTCAAGCCAGTACCAACACTTGTATAGAGTGTGGCAATGTGCATTGTTGCAAAACAACTCCGGTTTTGGTTTCTAAGAACCCCTGAAAATAAATTCGACAAAAAGACACGCCTACGAAGCTCATTTCAAACTTAAAGCCACCGGTTATGCTTTTGGCATGCGTGCCCATCTCACAGCAGCGGTGAAACAACAAGTGAACTCTGAGCTTGCCGTTATTCCCGGAGGCTTGACTAAAGAACTCCAACCGCTGGACATTGGCATCAACCGGGCGTTCAAAGTAAAGTTGCAAATGGCATGGGAACAATGGATGATCGGTGGCAAACACAACTTTACAAAGAGTGAGAGGCAGCGCTTGGCGAGTTACGCCACAATACGCAACAACGAGAGGGAACGCGGCGTTTTTGATGGATTACGGTACTTGCACAATTGTTCAATTCTTTCTACACACACACGCGCTGCCACCATGTTTCGCTCTGTTCTTTACTTTCAAATGTGGGAAAGCTTCACACGAGAGAAATGTTGACTTTGCTGTTGCTACTCCTTCTTTCCGCTCGGCAATGCGTAGCAACTCACACTAGCATGTGATGCAATCAATGACAACTGAGATGTGCAGTCCTCTGCTTCTGATACAGAGGATGAGGACTTTGATGGATTTCTGGGTGATGATTGATCGAAAAACGTGAGAACATTGTACGATGGCTAAATAAAATACACCCAAACTCAGTTCTGCTTTCGTTGCCTTTTTAAAAACGTGTTTTTATCTTATCTGTATGTCTTGGCATGCTACCGTATGCTTCAAGCTAACGTGTTAGTGTGCGCGCATGCATGCCGTATGTTTAAGCTGGCGTATGTTTTACCACTGTAAAACTGCGGCCATTCGTACGATGCGTCCTGTGTATGTGTAAAATACAGAAATGTCACGCATTACTGAGACTGCGGCCATTAGTACGATGCGTCGAATAGTCGTGAAAATACGGTACTCTCCTCAGGCAGGCGCTACAGATCCATGCGCACCAAATCCAGCAGACACTTACAGCTTCTTCCCTCTCGCCATTAACTCCCTAAACAGTCATTGACGGAGTCACTCTTCTTGTACAACAAATACTGCTACTGGTCACTCTAAAAAGGTTCAATGATTTTCTCCACCAACTGTACACACTGTCATCGTATTGTATTCTACCACTGATCACTTTAGCTCTGCTTGATGCTTTGCACATTGTCTCACAGTTGTCACTGGGTGGTACCACCGCACTACGGTTCACTTACATTACGAAATGTCCTTCCATACGTATTTGTCATGTCCTTGTTTATGATACTAATGCAGCGTGTTATACCGCAGACAAATTCCCTGTTGTGTTTTCTACACACTTGGCCAATAAAAATGATTCTGATTCTGATTTCAAATCGACAATTCAAGGAACTTGATGGGCCAGGTCATTCATAGCAGAGGTTTTTCTTCCAGATACAAATACAAGTTCCTCATAATAGACAAACCTGCAGTTTTGCACGGAATTCCCACCGATTTGCGTTCATGCAACAACCAGAATTTGAGGTCACCTTAAACTAAGCGTAGCACACCTGGCACGATGAAATGGATCATGGCCACGGGGTTCCAGCGGAAGCCGATTGGGTTGCACAGCACCAGCTGAGGTTTGGACCGCTGGGAGTCCAGGTCCTGGCTGCGCGTGTGACGGCGTATCGGGGTGTAGATGTAGTGCGACAGGCGCAGCGGTTGGCCCTGGGCGTCCTTCAGCTCCAGTTCCAGGAGGTAGCGGCTGCCCTGGGTGCCATCTAAATGCTTTTCCACGTTAACCACACGCAACAGTTTGAAGAGGCTGCACGCACGCACACACAAACAAACACAAATTAGACAGAAAATGACGCCATTCAGAAAATGAGACACTCACTCTCCGTGGTTCTTGTTGAGTTGAGCCAAAAAAGCTGTGACGACGGGCAGCGCGTCGCTGGAGTGCAGCAGCAGGTTTCCCGAGATGTTGCAGCGCAGGTCAAGATTGTTGGTGCGCTTAGCATGCAGGTCCACGTGAAAGACCTGGAAAGTCTGACTCCAGTCCACCTTTTTGTCAACCACGTGTGCCGAGGTGAGGGCCTTGTCTCTTCCTGGTTCCCATAAAGGCAGACAGGAAAAAGAAAACAAATGAAAAGCATTATTTTAGAAAACCATTTGAAAAAAATAAAATGTACCATCAGTTACAGGAGAAAAGACAAGAAAAAAGATCTACAGAATTTTTATCAGAAAAAAAAAAGACCAATGGGTGTGTTTTTCTTTTTCAGCTCATCAGGTGGATCTAGTCTCATATATCGAGAAACTCCAGACCTAGAAGAAGTTGCACGTTTAAATGTACAGTATACAATACATATTCCTTTCCATCTCTCGAGTGATATTCTCGGTCATAATTCTTTTTCCTGACCTAAAAATATTTAGGTTTAACATCAACATTTTTGCTTTCAATTCTAAGAATTTGGATCTGATGCACAATTGAGTAGCTCACAATATTTGCAGCCTGCCTATTTTTCAAAGGAGCAAGAGAATTGGAACATGTTGGGAAAAAGTTCGCTGATAGCAATGGGTTGCAGCCTTTGTGCAGGTACTGTATTTGAACAAACAGATTCAATCTGAACTCTCACGCAAATCTATGATAACGGTTTATCTGTTCCAATTATTCTGCTCAAGAAATAAAAGATAAAATGTCAAAGACAAATGATTTCAGTCTCCAAAGAAAAGTCCACATTTATTGTTACAGACATTTACTCACGTCTTCATGTGGTTGGGTTTCTCGGGGTAGAAGCAGCTGTCCGCTCCTTCCATATGTGTCAGTCGAGTGTAGTCGTTGGGATATACGTAGGACATGTGGACCTGGGGAGTCATACTGTCAGTGGCCACAACATTGGGGACAGATGCAAGAAGTGAATGTGACGCTGTCGAAGAGCCATATGAAAAATTTAACTTGACTAAAATTAGAATGTCGAGGAATGAAGAGGCATCAATAAAATGAATACTGACAGTGTTCACCCGCGAGCGCAGGGGTCCCCAACCGCCGGGCCGCGGACCGTTGCGGGTCATTTGGTGGCGGGCCGCACAGAAAGAATAAATAACTTACATTCCTTCCGTTTTATTCATTTCGGATACTGAAAGATTTATTTTGAAAAATGACTGAATTCTCTGTTATATCCGTCTACCGTATGTTACTCTTGACGCAGGTGAATGCCGTTTCTCGGTCACGTGATAAGTTACCGCATACAAAACAAACATGATTCGTGTTTATTATGATTGTTTCGAAAATACCACACTTTTCATGCAGGTCATATCATATTATATTGTTGTATCTATCCGGCCCGAAAGGCCGGTCGCTGAAAATATTGTCTGACATGAAACCGGTCCGTGGGGCAAACAAGGTTGGGGACCTCTGCCCTAGCGCATTCAAATTCAAACGTAGTCTGGGTGTGCAAACGGAGCCTCGTGTAAATACGGGCGAGATACATACAAACTGGAGTCCCTGGTATCGAGTGAGGGGGTAGTCTTTGATAGTGTAGCTGGGCTTGTATTCGCAGCTGGGCAGAATGCCTTGCAGGAAACTGTCGTCGATCAAAGGCACTGGCGAAAAACATGGCACACCGATGTCAGGGAAGGAAGAAAGGGAAGAAACCCTCCAGTCTGTGAAACAGTCCCGCACCTTGGTGAAGAGCGTCTCTGGGGTCTTCCCACAGCAGGTCTATCGTGGCGGCGTCGCGCTTCACGGAATCACGGTGGCTCGCGGCCGTCTGTGGGATGTGCGCAACGTCGTTCATAAGCAGTGCTGATTCATCTGCGGGAAGAAGGCGCAGGGTGGTAAAAAAAAATAAGCGGAAGCTTACAGGTGATTTTTTTTTGTGGGTCATGAGCCAGTGTGTGAGAGGATTATTATTGGATTGTCGGTGGGCAGGAGGAGCTTCCAGAAGACTGGACCTCTACAGCCAAGGTGATCCGAGAGACTGGCAGGAGAGTGCTTGGAATGTCTTCTGGTAGGAAAAGGGGAAAAGGAGATTTTGGTGGTGAAAGAAGAACGTGCAAGAAAGCATACATGGAAAAGAGTTGGTGAAAAGAAAAAGCGGGACAGCGAGAAGCATACGATAACATGCATGCCAGGTTTGACAGCAAGGATGAGAAACATCTGTACAGGCTGGCCAGATGTGAGAATGAACAGATGTACAGCAGGTTAGGGTGATAGAAATGCAACTGCACATTGAGCAGTTGATGATTGGTGAAAATGAGACAGAAGGAAAAGTGGAGGAGAGTTATTGGGGATCAGTAAATAATAATGATTGGGAAGGAAGAAATTGTGGGAAGTTGATTAGCCGCACAATGACAACGACAAAGTCAGCTGGGCTAGGCTCCAGCTCATGCGTGACCCTCATGAAGACAAGCTCTAAAGAAAATGGGATCGCCTTGCTCAAAGGAATCTGATGGTGGGCTTTTGCACGTCGCTGTGTATTATGACCTCAATGCTCATGACACTTACTGGCATAGAGAGAGATGTACTTGGACTCGATGACCATAAACCTGGAATCCTCATCCAACAGCTTCCACTGTGGCAAAATAAACAAATACAGTTTGGTTATCGTGTCCACTTGAACGCTCACATTAAAAAAAAAAAAGTTGGGATTTTTTTGGGGCACTATAAATAATTAGAGGTACTATTTGAGGTACTTACAGCCACTTCCACGTGGTCAGTGCCTTTGTCATTCTGCTTGTGGATCACTTCGAAAAAGTATCGCCTATGAGCAGAAAGCCTGGAAAGCAGAAGTGCCGGTTGTTTGTTTTAGCAGGAACATGCAATTGTTAATCCTTCAGCTTCACAATTTGATTGTGTGTTTAAGATTATTCATTCATCTTCCATACCGCTTGATCCTCACTAGGGTCGCGGGGGGTGCTGGAGCCCATCCCAGCCGTCTCCGGGCAGTAGGCGGGGGACACCCTGAATCGGTTGCCAGCCAATCGCAGGGCACACATAGACGAACAACCATCCACGCTCACACTCACACCTAGGGACAATTTAAAGTGTTCAATCAGCCTGCCATGCATATTTTTGGAATGTGGGAGGAAACCGGAGCACCCGGAGAAAACCCACGCAGGCCCGGGGAGAACATGCAAACTCCACACAGGGAGGCTGGAGGTGTTTAAGATTAAGATATCCTTTATTTGTCCCACACTGGGGAAATTTACAGTTTGAGTTGGTGTGTATGTTTACACAGAGAGTGGAGGGTAAGTCATTATTTTATTTTCTGCTGAATTGTTTTGGTTTGCTGAAAGAGAAGACAAGTCTCAGACTCGATTTTTTATTGATAATAGTAAAAGGCGGAACATCGTTCGCCAAGAGCAAATGTCAAATGGTCAGACTGCAAACCAAAATTAAAAAAAAGCTGTGGAGGGAGCAGAAAACTCATGTTCCCAAAAGATAAATGAGCGACAATCGCTCCTGAGCCGCATGCAATCCGGGGGTACCCAACGACAAGAATAGTCTCCTTGCCGTGCTTGCCAACAAGCATTTCTCCACCAAGTACTCACTGAATTTGCTGGGGGATCAAGTACGCATTTCACGCCCAAAAAATGATACTTTGCAATTGTGTTATTATTAGAGCTGTCAGTTTAGTGCGTTTTTATTGGCATTAAATTAAATGAATTTTAACGGGATTACATTTTTTCACGCGAGATTAACGCAGCACACGTCACAAGCGGATGTTACGTCCATCCATCCATCCATCATCTACCGCTTATCCGGGGCCGGGTCGCGGGGGCAACAGCTTTAGCCGGGAAGCCCAGACTTCCCTCTCCCTAGCTACTTCTTCCAGCTCTCCCCGGGGGATCCCGAGATGTTCCCAGGCCAGCTGGGTGACATAGTCTCTCCAGCGTGTCCTGGGTCTTCCTCTGGGTCTCCTCCTGGTGGGACATGCCCGGAACAACTCACACGGGAGGCGCTCAGGAGGCATCCGAATCAAATGCCCAAGCCACCTCATCTGGCTCCTCTCGATGTGGAGGAGAAGCGGCTCGACTCTGAGCCCCTCCTGGATGACAGAGTTTCTCACCTTATCTCTAAGGGAGTGCCCGGACACCCTGCGGAGAAAACTCATTTCGGCCGCTTGTATCCGGGATCTCGTTCTTTCGGTCACGACCCATAGCTCGTGACCATAGGTGAGGGTTGGGACGTAGATCGACCGGTAAATTGAGAGCTTCACCCTTTGGCTCAGCTCCTTTTTCACCACGACAGACCGATACAACGTCCGCATCACAGCAGACGCTGCACCGATCCGCCTGTCGATCTCCCGCTCCCTCCTGCCCCCACTCATGAACAAGACCCCAAGATACTTGAACTCCTCCACTTGGGGCAAGATCTCCTCCCCGACCCGGAGGGGGCACTCCACCCTTTTCCGACTGAGGACCATGGTTTCAGATTTGGAGGTGCTGATTTTCATCCCAACTGCTTCACACTCAGCTGCGAAACGCTCCAGTGAGAGTTGGAGAGCCCCGTTTGAAGGAGCCAACAGCACCACATCATCTGCAAAAAGCAGGGATGCAATACTGAGGCCCCCAAAACAGACCCCCTCAACGCCTCGACTGCGCCAAGAAATTCTGTCCATAAAGGTTATGAACAGAATCTGCGACAAAGGGCAGCCTTGGCGGAGTCCTACCCCCACTGGAAACGATTCTGACTTACTGCCGGCAACGCGAACCAAACTCTGACATCGGTGGTATAGTGACCGAACAGCCCGTATCAGTGGGTTCGGTACCCCATACCCACGAAGCACCCCCCACAGAACTCCCCGAGGGACACGGTCAAACGCCTTCTCCAAGTCCACAAAACACATGTAGACTGGTTGGGCGAATTCCCACATACCCTCAAGGACCCTGCTAAGGCTGTAGATCTGGTCCACTGTTCCACGTCCGGGACGAAAACCACACTGCTCCTCCTCAATCTGAGGCTCGACTTCCTGACGGACCCTCCTCTCCAGCACCCCTGAATAGACCTTACCAGGGAGGCTGAGGAGTGTGATCCCCCTGTAGTTGGAACACACCCTCCGGTCCCCCTTTTTAAAAAGAGGGACTACCACCCCGGTCGGCCAATCCAGAGGCACTCTCCCTGTTGACCACGCGATGTTGCAGAGGCGTGTCAACCAGGACAGCCCCACAACATCCAGAGCCCTGAGGAACTCTGGGTGGATCTCATCCACCCCTGGGGCCTTGCCACCGAGGAGCTTTTTGACCACATCAGTGACTTCAACCACAGAGATAGGGGAGCCCACCTCAGAGTCCCCAGGCTCTGCTTCCTCCAAGGAAGGCATGTTGGTGGAGTTGAGGAGACCTTCGAAGTACTCTGCCCACCGGTTCACAACGTCCCGAGTCGAAGTCAGCAGCGCCCCATCCCCACTGTACACAGTGTTAGTGGTGCACTGCTTCCCCCTCCTGAGACGTCGGATGGTGGACCAGAATTTCCTCGAAGCCGTCCGGAAGTCGGCTTCCATGGCTTCACCGAACTCCTCCCACGCTCGGGTTTTTGCCTCGGCGACCACCGAAGCTGCGTTCCGCTTGGCCAGTCGATACCCGTCAGCTGCCTCTGGGGTCCCACAGGCCATAAAGGCTCGATAGGACTCCTTCTTCAGCTTGATGGCATCCCTTACTGCTGGTGTCCACCAGCGAGTACGGGGGTTGCCGCCACGACAGGCACCAACCACCTTACGGCCACAACTCAGATTGTCCGCCTCAACAATAGAGGCACGGAACATGGTCCACTCGGGGTCAATGTCCCCCGCCTCCCCCGGAACATGGGAAAAGCTCTGTCGGAGGTGGGAGTTGAAACTCCTTCTGACAGGGGATTCCGCCAGACGCTCCCAACAAACCCTCCCAATACGTTTGGGTCTGCCAGGACGGACCGACATCTTCCCCCACCATCGGAGCCTACTCACCACCAGGTAGTGATCAGTTGACAGCTCCGCCCCTCTCTTCACCCGAGTGTCCAGAACATGCGGCCGCAAGGCCAATGACACAACTACAAAGTCGATCATCGAACTGCGGCCTAGGGTGTCCTGGTGCCAAGTGCACTTATGGACACCCTTATGTTTGAACAAGGTGTTCGTTATGGACAATCCGTGACGAGCACAGAAGTCCAATAACAAAACACCACTCTGGTTCTGATCGGGGGGGGGGGGCGTTCCTCCCAATCACGCCCCTCCAGGTCTCACTGTCATTGCCCACGTGAGCATTGAAGTCCCCCAGCAGAACAAGGGAGTCCCCAGCAGGAGTACTCTCCAGCACACCCTCCAAGGACTCCAAAAAGGGTGGGTATGCTGAGCTGCTGTTTGGTGCATATGCACAAACAACAGTCAGGACCCGTCCCCCCACCCGAAGGCGGAGGGAGGCAACCCTCTCGTCTACCGGTGTGAACCCCAATGTACAGGCACTGAGCCGGGGGGCAATGAGTATGTCCACACCTGCTCTGCGCCTTTCACCGTGAGCAACTCCAGGGTGGAAGAGAGTCCAACCCCTCTCGAGAGAACTGGTACCAGAACCCAGGCTGTGTGTGGAGGCAAGTCCGACTATATCCAGTCGGAAATTCTTTGCCTCATAAACCAGCTCGGGCTCCTTCCCTGCCAGAGAGGTGACATTCCATGTCCCATGAGCTAGCTTCTGCAGCCGAGGATCGGACCGCCAGGGTCCCCGCCTTTGGCTGCCGCCCAGCTCACATTGCACCCGACCCCTTTGGCCCCTCTCATGGGTGGTGAGCCCATGGGAAGGGGGACCCACGTTGCCTCTTCGGGTTGTGCCCGGCTGCACCCCATGGGTGTAGGCCCGGCCACCAGGCGCTTGCCAACGAGCCCCACCTCCAGGCCTGGCTCCAGAGGGGGGCCCCGGTGACCCGCGTACGTACAAGGGAAACTGAGATCCATTTATTGTAATCTTCATCAGGGGTCTTTGAGCTGTGCTTTGTCTGGCCCCTCACCTAGAACCTGTTTGCCATGGGTGACCCTGCCAGGGGCATAAAGCCTCAGACAACTTAGCGCCTAGGATCATTGGGACACACAAACCCCTCCACCACAGTAAGGTGACGACTCTCGAAGGGGGGGATGTTATGTTGCTCTATAAATACACCAGAAACAAAACAACAAGCGCGCTGCAGAAGTCCACGCCCATGTCTGTTTTGCCTGCCACGTCAGCGCGAGACACCGAAAACGGACACTTAAAGAGTTTATGAATGAATGGAAAGTTTACTTTTAAAAAGTTGCCGGATTGCTCCACTGACAAGACCAAAGTTACCTGTATCATACAAGTATACGATGTATGCCACTGACGCGATTGTTACTTGTTTGGAACCATTTTGTGTGGAAGGTTGTATAAAAATGTACAAAATCCCGATACAAACCAAAAGTTGTAAAAATATCACGGTCAAGGGTAAAGTATGAGCCTTAATGGAGACTTCTTTCTTCTTACGTTCTTTCTTTTCTGATTGATATAAAAATGATTTATTAGCTATAAACACATAACACGGGGTAGTTATGTAAGTTCTTTCCTTCTTCCTACTTCCTTGAACATAATAACTGTGTTGAATGATGACGGATTTCTCTTTCCTTTTTACTATTTTATTTACGGAATTTTATGTCAAGTTATTACTGTATATGTTTTATGTTCAATAAACAAACAAACCAAACCATGTTCCGTGTCCATATAAATAGAGCGGGTGGAGCTTCTCTGTGTTCGTCTGACAGTGACGGTGCGCTGCAGTGGTAGCGACGTAGCGAAAATAAAACGTCTTCAGTGTTGTCATTGAACCAAGTGTAGTCATCCGAAATGATGTCTACACAAAACCGTAGAGAGACTTGCGCGCAAGAAGGACCAACACAATCAACATCGCATGACTGCTGTGTTTAAAGCAAACTTGAGAAAAACAAAGTATGCAACCATGGCTTAAATCCACTATAGGCTGAGTTCTAGTTTACCTTAGATGTGCATTTCATAATGTTATATTGCTCTGTTTTGATTCCATAAAAAGAGCTGTTAAAGCAGCTGTTGTGTGACAAAATATTTTCCCTGTTGTTGATGGACAGTAATATTGTGTGAGAGATTATGTGTGAATAACTGCTCCAAGTGAAAAATGTTCAGGTAAAATTGAAAATCGAAAAATTGTTATTTCAGTAAATGTTTGCATTTTGCACATAGAAAACGGATTCGTGATTCCATGTTGATGAGAGCATTAAAATGGGGAAAAATAGGACAAAATAATTTATATAAGAGGAAATTCAGAAACGATAAAAAATGTGTGAGTAATCACGATTAATTTTTAGTCAATTTGAGTTAATTTTGACAGTTGCATTTTTAAATAGATTAAATATTTTAATCATTTGAAAGCTCTAGTTTAAAGCAAAATGTGACTTAGGCCAGGCGGTAGCCGATTGTTTAGCATGTCCACTTCACAGTGCAGAGGTCGAGGTTTCGAATCCGGGCTCTGACATCCCTGTGTGGAGTTTGCGTGTTCTCCCCCTTGCCTGTGGGTCTTCTCCAGGTACTCCGGTTTCCTTAATTTAATTATTTTTTTAGTGAATTTGAGTTAATTATGACAGTTGCATTTTTAATTACATTAAATATTTTAATCGGTTGACAGCTCTAGTTTTTATCCATTTTTGACCTGCACACAACCGAGGACCAGAATTAACGAACAAGCATATACATGAGAGACGGTTCATTTCTTTGAAAGTGAGCAAATTTACAAACTCAGCAGGGGATCCGATCATAATTTCCCCCACCATAAATGTATTACAATGGCTCATAATTTCCCATATTTGTACCATGACTCATCGTATCACGTCTTCATAGCTGAAAAAAATACGCAGAGCAAAGGTGGCCACCTTCACGTCTATGAGACAGCTGCAAAATTGTGTGCTAACTCAATGTTGCAAACAGTGCAACCCAAGCATCTTGATATGTATAACCAACAAAATCTTCCAGCAGGTTTCAGCCAAACCAAATGATGACTAAACATTCCGTGACATGTGCAACAAGGGCATCCAAAAGTTGACTTACAGTGAATTTGTGGCTGTTTTTTTAAAAACTTGTTACAGCACTTTAACAAACACCACTACAGTATACACTGCATTGCATTCCATTTTTTTGTGTTTCTTGGTATTATTTATTGATGAAATATTTAGATGCTTTATGTAGCTCCCAGTGTCAGTGTCCAGTGTCTCCCCACCTTTATTGAGTCAAGGCACATAGTGTACATCGGAAAAAATATTTCAGGGCACACCACTTCGCAAAACAATTCACAAAAAGTGGATGTATGAGTGAATTAAAAACCTTTCATCGAGTGGAAGAGCGTTTGTTTGTTTAGCTTTAGCCTGTTACTATACATGGTTGTCACAGACAATTGAATGAAAGCAGTTTGTTTTAGAAAATTACTGATTGATTGAATGTTAGAAGATTCTATGAGCTAAATCGTATCATGTTTAAAGTTTCAGTTAATCTGGTCACATCTAAAAGTTTGGGTGCATATCCAGCACCCCCAAATGCCTACACACAAAGGCGCCGGCCATTTGGCCGGCGGGCTGTTAGAGTCCACGCTAACACGTTAATACAGGTGGGCGACCACAGGGGAGAAGGCGAAACTTGGTCACAAAAGGGGAATGAATAATTCGGGAACAGCGGGTGAACAACAAAAGACGAGGTGAGAACACCCGTCGCGCCCAGGCGATATCGGCCATCCGCAAAGTCTGCCACATGTTGATACAATGTAGACCAGACAGAAAAGGCGCCAATGTACTGGTGGTTCGAGGTTGAAAAACAGGTAACCAATCACTACTGAGGGGCCTGACCGGGGGTGCGCTATGCAAATATCGGGGGCAGTGTTTTTCTTGTATTTTGCATATGTTACAATAAAATGTAGAACTCGCAGAGACGGGACTTTGAGTGTGATCGCGGAGCAACAACCGTCGTTCGCTCTCAGAGGCCCGCTTCCGCCGATATTGAAGACAATTTTCCTGTGTGCCGAGTCGTTTCTTTAACTTTGTCCGAGAAAATCTCTGACAATTAACATCATATCCCATGGCACACCTGATGATCTCTCACTGATGTGCCACAGCACACTGGTTGAGAGTCACAATTTCAGGTGTCTTACGTCTGTAAGATCCATCAAACTAACCCATGGATTGATTTATTTATTTATGAATTAGTTATTTTTTGTCGAACTCTGCCTGTTTAGGAGTGGTCCTGTCTCCTTGAAATGATACAGTACTCAAGCCTCCCCGGGGACAATGCACATTAGGCCCTTTGTTTCCTCTGGGACAAATAAAGGGTATCTTATCTTATCTTGTTACCATGTCAACCTGGGCCAACAACAAATCCTCACTTCCCAATTCAATCCAATTCATCCAACCCAAATCTGTGAATACAACAGTACTGCAGCTCTCCTTCGCTTTTGGCTTTCACATGGTACAGGCGTGTCTCTGCATCATCCGGCCAAATTGCTTTGCTTGAATTTCTTGAAAAAAATGGAGCCCTTCGCTCAGCCTTGCTGCCAAGTCCGGGGAGGCAAAACTTGGTGCGGGAATGGTACGATGCAAATGAGCTGCACTGTTGCGCCACAATCCAGCAAAATTCAGTACAGGGCCTCATAAATATTTTGGTAAACAGGTAGCTCACAAAATGGACTCACCGAGTTGCTTTGCAGATCTGACTGGTATACTTCTCAAACTCGCCTGGGGCTGTCCACTCAGACCCAGTCTGAAAAGACAGGAAATAATAGAGAAGCCCACTTTTTCTTTCTTTTCAATGACGACAGCAAAGGTTTGTACCTTTCCAACCCATGCGAGTAACCGCAGATTGGAGGGAGACTCATCCGTGCTGAGCCAGAATTCGGAGTTATCGTCAGAGCTCAGGGAGAACACAAACTCTCCTGAGGATAGCAAAGAAATAAAGACGCTGCCATGAAGTACGATTCATGACGGAAAAAAAAAAAAAAAAGTTGTTGTACCGTCGGTGTAAGGATGTAAATAACCGAAGATCCGGAGCCCATAGTTGGTCCACTGCGGCGAGACGGCGAGCTTGTGCACTGTGGTCCTTGACTGCAAGATAAAGGCGGTCAGGATCTCAGGTCATGGGAAATGAGGTTCTAGCATATAGATGTGGAATGTTCCCAGTCTGCAAACAACTGTGAGCATGGCTTTGGCAGAAGTCACTCAGTGTTGTAGTGTAATCCAACACTCAGTGTAAGTGTGTTGTGGAGCACTGACAATAATACAACAGAGTGGTAAATGACGCCGTATATCCAACGAGTAAGAGTGTAGCAGTTGCAGGCTCGCACTCACGTGAGGGTACAGTGGGTAGTGCAGGTTGCGACGTAGCCCGTCCGTGGAGCTGCCGCACCAGTCCTCAAACACATGCAAATTAGCTCGGCCTTTATACTGAGAGAAGAGAGCGTTATCAGTCACCCATCAAGCAAATGTCTGACCTACTTCAGCAAAACAGAAACCCCAATTGAATTTATTTCTTCAGGTGAACAACGTTGACGCTAATTTAGCATCCTAAAAAAAAAAAGGGGGACCTGGACATGTCCAGGCAGTTTACTTTCAGAGTTCGCTAATTGTCATGAGTACAACAGACGAAATTAAAGAGGAAGTCTACACCCCCCCACACACACGTCATTGACACACGCATGCACACCTCTGGTTTCCAGGCTTGCGGCATAAATCCAGAATCCTCCAGTGCATGGCCCACTCCAACCTGGAACACACACTTCATTAATGTCACTGCCTTCATAGCTTTATACATTTTGGTTTCCATCACCTTATTTTCCACACAGGTATGCTGAAATGCGAACACACATGTGCAGAGGCACACATTCGCACGCACGCACACACATTTTCGATGACCACCACATTTTCCGGGCTTACCTTCTGGTCAAACGTGGCGCCCCACCAGCCCCCATGGTCATCTGCAATGGAACAAGCAGGAACCAGTAAAAGAAGTTCAAAAAGGGTGTCTCAAAATAGACCGCACTTTGCTTTCGATGAATTGGTTGACACAAAATTGCATGGACATGGGACATCATTTCAGTTCGCATAAAAAAGTGAAAGGAAGGAAATCGGCTATGTTTTTTTTGGACACAATCATTTTGGGTGAATTCTAGACTGGTACTTTAATTAAATACAGCCATGTCAAGTCAAGTCAACAGTATTTATAGAGCACTTTCAAACAGCCATCGCTGCATACAAAGTTCTGTACATGGAGCAATTTAACATGCACAATAAACAGTAAGACAAATCGGTAATAAAGGCGGTAGAAAGCACCAAATAGTAAAACCAAGAACAAATCTAAGTCATGCTGAGTCGAATGCCAAAGAATACAAGTGAGTTTTGAGGAGGGCTTTGAAGATGGGCAGCGAGGAGGCGTGCCGAGTGTTCAGTGGGAGGTCATTCCAGAGAGAGGGACCAGCAACAGAAAAGGCTCGATCCCCTCTGAGCCTCAGTTTAGTTCTTGGTACTTCTAACAACGTCTGGTCCACAGACCTGAGGCGCCGGGCAGGTGTGTAGGGGCGGATGAGCTCAGAGAGGTAAAGTGGCGCGAGATTATTCAGAGTTTTGAAAACAATCGTTGGCACCGCCCTACCCACTCTTGAGGACTTGCACACTGCAAGAATCAAGACAAGGGCACGGAAAATCCTCCTGGATCCCCCGCACCCTGCCCACCACCTTTTTCAGCCACTCCCCTCAGGCAGACGCTACAGATCCATGCGCACCAAATCCAGTAGACACTTAAACAGCTTCTTCCCTCTAGCCATTAACTCCTTAAACAGTCACTGACAGTCACTCTTCTTGCACCACAAAATGGTACTTCAAAACTAGTGGTTACTCTAAAATGGTTCAACGATTTTGTTGTTTACGATGATACTAGTGCAGCGTGTTATACCGGAGACAAATTCCTTGTGTGTTCTACATACTTGGCCAATAAAGATGATTCTGATTCTGATTCTGATTCTGAACAAAGAGGAGGATCTTGAAAATAACTCTAAAATGAATGGGGAGCCAGTGAAGGGATGCCAGAGTAGGAGTTATGTGCTCCCTCTTACGAGTACCAGTCAAGAGGCGAGCAGCGGCATTCTGGACCAGCTGATTCAAAAGTAAAGGGCATTGCAGTAATCGAGCCGGGATGTGACAAAGGCATGAATTACTGTCTCAAAGTGTTCATGTGAGAGGAGAGGTTTTATTTTGGCCAGCTGTCTAAGGTGAAAGAAGCTGGATTTAACAATGGCACCAATTTGCCAATCGAGTTTGAAATCACTGTACAGTTTAAGGCCCAAGTTTGAGACCGTTGATTTCAGATAAGGAGACAGGGGGCCCAGGTCTACAGGATGGAATGTACAAGGGCCACTGGGACCAAACAGCATCACCTCTGTCTTCTTTACGTTGAATTTTAAGAAATTTTGTGCCATCCAGATTTTGATTTCTTCCAGACAGGATAGGAGTGGCCTTAATGAGAAGGCGTCTTTCTTGCTCAGTGGGACATAGATCTGGCAGTCATCTGCATAGCGGTGGAAGGGAATACCATGTTTCCTTAAGATGGATCCCAATGGGAGCAGATACAGCGAGAACAGCAGAGGCCCCAGAATTGAGCCCTGTGGACCACCACATGACAGGGGAGCAGTGCGTGACTCAGAGCAGCCAAGGCTGACACAAAAGCTTCTGTCAGCTAGATAGGACCTAAACCACTCAAGAGCACTGCCGCCAATGCCCACCAAGTGCTGCAAACGATCAAATGCTGCAGGTAAGTCCAATAAAACTAGACACACGTGGTCTCCAGAGTCATTTGCCAGGAGGATGTCATTATAAACGCGTAACAGGGCTGACTCCGTGTTATGCATCGTCTTTAAACCTGACTGGAAGACCTCCAAGATGTTATGTTCATCCAAGAAATGTTTCAACTGCATGTGCACCACTTTTTCCAGAATTTTGGAAATGAAAGGCAGTTTGGAAATGGGCCTAAAACTTGACAGCACATCTGGATCAAGATCAGGTTTCTTGATCAAGGGTTGGACCACAGCATGTTTAATCTGTTGGGGAACTACACCAGAAGAGAGGCTGCGGTTGATGGTATCCAAGACCGATGCGCCAACACTTGGGAGAACCTCCTGAGAGAAGTGTGGGGGAAGAGAGTCGCAATGGGAGCCAGATGGCTTCGTCTGGCGAACTACATCCTCCATAAGCGCCACGGACACAGTTTCAAAGGAATTTAGTACAGCTGAACGTGGAACATGGACAGAGGGGTCAGATGCGGTATTTGAGACCAGAGTCCTAGCTGTACAGACCTTATCAATGAAAAACTGAAGGAATCTGTTGCACATATCGGGTGAAGAATCCGAGCAAGTAGGCAGAGGGGGTTTGAGTACAGAATCTATCGTTTATCGTTTAATAGTGCGCGTGGGTTGTGACGGTTAGTTTGAATAAGGTCCGACAGATATTCTCTTTTGGCCTCTTTTACTGTGAGCTAGTAGTTACGCCAGCAGTCTTTCCAAATTTGATAAGAGACATGCAATGTGTCTTTTTTCCACTTGCGTTCAGCTTTGCAACACCCCTGCCTAGCTGCGCGGGTAATGTCGTTAAACCATGGCTCGGGTTTAGGCTTTGGGAGCACAGTTTTTGAAGAAGCCACCAAATCCAGGATGGCACGGCATGACGAGTCGAACCAAGAGGTGAGTTCCTCTGTGTTAGACGAGGGTACGCAAAGGTTATTAAAGGCATCAGAGAAACGACTAGCAGTGCGAGGGTGAAAATTTCGGCGTTTACAACTTGGAGCGCCAGATTTCACAGCAGCATGCGATAAGACTACGTCAAATCAAACTGCCATGTGATCAGAAATCCCAATTTCAAGGACTTCCAGATTTGACACCGGTAGACCATGAGCAAGGACATGTACTCATATTCTTAAGCGCTTATTTATTATATATATATAAAAAAAAAATCCTCATCTCACCCCTCGGGTGGTGTCCGTCCCTCATTCAGCTCGGGTCCTCTACCAGAGGCCAGGAAGCTTGAGGGTTCTGCGCAGTATCCTTGCTGTTCCCAGCACTGCACATTTCTGGACTGAGATGTCCGATGTTGTTCCCGGGATCTGTTGCAACCACTCATCTAGTTTGGGGGTCACTGCCCCGAGTGCTCCGACCACCACAGGCACGACTGTCACCTTTACCTTCCAGGCTCTCTCCAGCTCCTCTCTGAGCCCTTGGTATTCTCGGGTTTCTCGTGTTCCTTCTTTCTGATGTTTCCATCACTTGGGACCGCTACATCCACTACAACGGCTTTTCTCTGCCCTTTATCTATGATCACGATATCTGGTTGGTTCGCCATTACCATCTTGTCAGTCTGGATCTGGAAGTCCCACAGGATCTTCGCTCTGTCCTATATATATATATATATATATATATAATTATATATAATATATTATGTAATGTAAAAAAAAAAACATTCACACTTCCATCATCTTGCAATTGACACAATTTGGTGTCGCTGAGACACCAGAAACAGCACTTTCAAGGCTTTATAAAATGAAGGCTGTTATTTTCGCAGAGGCAGACAAATCCATACCCACGGGGGTTTGGAGCACAGGGCCACCTTTGGTGTAACGCATAATGCTAGCGTGGTGGGATCAGAGTATTTTTACCTCCATCTAGCGCCTTCTTCGACCGCACAAGGCCCAGCAGAGTACAGCAGAGATTGTACGTTGCTAATTACGTCAAGCATCGGTCAAGCAAAATGCAGAAGACGGCAAAGAAGAGCATGAAGACAGAAGCACATGAAACAGTGGCAGCCCCCCCCCCCTTTTTTTAAATTATTATCAGTGACCAATGCTTTGATATTTTTGCCTTATATTTTTCATTTTTTGCAGATATTTTGCTCAATATAATAATAACACTCCAAACAATGCATCATCTGTACTACTTTCCTATCCTAGTCAAACCCTACCCTAAACCCCTTATTGCAGGGGTGTCAAACTCATTTGACATTGTGGGCCGCATACGGCCTCGGCAGATGTCAAGTGGGCCGGACCATTAAAATTATACCATACTCAGCCAAAAAATATCCAAAATATCATGTCTTTTCTTTGTTTTTGGTTTTGTGAAGCACAAAAACATTTGGAAAGTGTTGACATTTCATGAACATATCTTTTATAAAACATTTCACATAAACCTTGGATTTCCTTTGACAAATGTGCAATTTACGTTGATCAAGCCAAGTCAAGTCAACAGTATTTATAGAGCACTTTCAAACAGCCATCGCTACATACAAAGTGCTGTATGTGATCATTCACATATACGCATTGCAACTGATCCCACTGATTGTACAAAGGCACAAAACCTTAACAAGTAATTGGTATTGAAAAATATAGTCATGCATTTTAAGATGAAACCAGATTTATAAATAAAGGAATTTTGGAACCATCTACACATGTGCATATCAAATCTAAATAAAATCCCTGCCTGTACCTAACAAACTAAAGGGGGAAAATCTGCTCCCCTAGCGGATAATCCACGAATTGCATTTCATTCAAAATATTCATTCCGTGTCTTAGTACTGTACATTCTTAATGGTTTTCAACATTGAAGAGTTACAACATGTTTGCCTGTGTTATTTGATTTACACTTGTAGAGATTAGTATTGCATTTGTGCTTCATACTTTAAAATTAAGCGTTTATGTGTTACGGTGATTGAGTGTCTATTGTTTTTCTACTTGTCCTGTTCTTGTGCAGATTGACAGTGAAGTCATAGCACTGGTGGACGATGTAACCCTTGCCAATCATGTCCCGTGCTACGGAGACCGTGGTGCACTCTTCAATTTTTGCAAGGCTCAACAGCTCCCATCCAAACGAAAAAAATTGGACTTTTTGAAAAATTAAGTGAAAAAATGAAAATCAGGAAAGAAAGCGGGAAGAAGACACTGCGTCAAAGACACAACAAGCAAGACAGACAAAGAGGCAGAAAATGAGAAATGTTGCAATCGGATGGATACACAGTGATGGAAAAATAACCAAACAGGTGAGGGAGATGCAGGGAGGGGGTCCCAGAAAACTTCAAACGTCCACAGAAGCTGGGTTGAAAGACATTCTCAAGGAAGGAAAGAAACTATTTTTCCCCGATGGAATTTCTCCTAAAGGATCTGAATTGGACTTTCAGTTTGAGGTGTGGGATTTCAAACAAAACCTCCTCACTGATGAAACCTGCCAGTCCATCGGCAATATGTATGAGGTATACAGATTGTCTTTCTCTGCCGGCAGGAGGCGCAGTTTTCAATGAAGCCACTCATTGTGAGCTTCCCAACTGACGCTCGTCCTCTGCAACCTCTGCCGGCCTTTTTATTGATTATATATGCAAATTACAAGAAACATATCAGAAAAATCATTCATTAACATGACACACCTCTGGACGGCCCCATTGGTTCTAGCGGCTAGCCCCTCAGACAAAGCACTCTCTTGGCACCAGCACGAACATCCAAAAACTAACCGACATATGTACATTTTAATGTCTCCTTGAATTGAGATGTCTGTAATTCTGGCTCGTGACCCTTTCTCATGATGGGAGTGTTCGAGTACTCCCTCCCGTCCAAGGTTAAATCTTCCTTTGCAAGTTGTCGTATAACAGGCACCGGTGTCTCTACTAATGATGTAGTCAGGTACCATCTGCTCGGGTGCCTTGATCTCTCTACGCGTCCATTGTGTGCAAAATATTCAGAACACAAGCATTTCGAGGTCAAACAAGCGTGTAACAAAATGTAACTTTTGTTAGAACATGACAACATTGTATTTGTCGATCCTAACAGATAGGCTGCACAGCATGGCTCGTGACCCTTGTGAGGATAAAGTGGATCAGAAAAAGTATGGAGATGTTTTCTATCAACAAGAAGACATCCATCCACTTTTGATCCACTTATCCTCACAAGGGTCACGGGGCATGCTGGAGCCATGGCACTGTTGTTTAAAATAAAGTGGTTTCAGAAAGGGAAAGTCTTGTGTACTTCCAGCCTACTGCTGAAAAGAATGCCATTTAGAGGAATCAAAAAACAACAACTGGTTTATGGAGCAAATTTGAAGCTTTGTTTTCTCATCACTACCAGTCAGTACACATGTCAAATAGAGTTCAGTAATTCCTCCCTCAACTTAATTAAAATACAAGTCACTTGCATCCAATGGATCTGATGGCGCGTGCCATTCATTTTGCTCCATAAGCCAGCAACACAGTTCAAAAACAGTTTCATCACAAGGAAAATTGCCTTTTGTAGTGCACTCTTCCATACATGCAGTGACCTCTTCCTTTGCAACAGGTTTTAATTGATCCTCGGCACCGTGCATCGCAGGGAATAAACACATGAATACACCGACAAAGACAGAATTCTGAGATTAAAGTGAGAATTATGCCAACCTTATGTTTTCTTTCTTCATTGGCCTTAATCCTCTTCCGTATTATAGTAAATGTGCATGTTTGGCTCATTATTTGACGGTCCTTAAAAGTAAAATTGAATGTCAACAATAGTTCAAACCTTTTCCGAAGTTGCCGAATTTACCGGTGCCTTCTCCCCACCGCGCTTTGGACACAACGATTACCGCCGCGATGACCAGAATGGCCCCGAACAGCACACGTTTGCCCTCTTATCTAGACCTTGTCCTTATTTATGGTCTACCGGTGTCAAATCTGGAAGTCCTTGAAAAGGGGATTTCTGATTACGTGGCAGTTTTATTGGATGTAGTCTTATTGGATGCTGTTGTAAAATCTGCTGCTCGTAGTTGTAAACGCCAAATCTAAACGGTTCTTTTTCTCTTTCTTCTTTCTACATACATTCTTGCTGCTGGAGGCTGTAAATTTCCCCAGTGTGGGACAAATAAAGATATCTTATCTTATCTTACAGATTCACCACATGGAAGGACATTTTGTAATGTAAGTGAACCGTAGTGCGGTGGTACCCCCCAGTGACAACTGTGAGACAATGTGCAAAGCATTAAGCAGAGCTAAAGTGATCAGTGGTAGAATACAATACGATGACAGTGTGTACAGTTGGTGGAGAAAATCATTGAACCTTTTTAGAGTGACCAGTAGCAGTATTTGTTGTACAAGAAGAGTGACTCCGTCAATGACTGTTTTGGGAGTTAATGGCGAGAGGGAAGAAGCTGTAAGTGTCTGCTGGATTTGGTGTGCATGGATCTGTAGCGCCTGCCTGAGGGGAGTAGCTGGAAAAGGTGGTGGGCAGGGTGCAGGGGATCCAGGAGGATTTTCCGTGCCCTTGACTTGATTCTTGCAGTGTGCAAGTCCTCAAGAGTGGGTAGGGCGGTGCCAACGATTTTTTCCGCCGTCCTAACTGTCCGTTGAAGTCGGATTTTGGCCTTTTTTGTGGCGGCCCCAAACTATATAAGTTTAAACCTTATTTACCGTAAACTAAATAAGGTGTATGTAGGCACTAAATGTCTCCGTGGTGCTTGTCTGCCTTCCTCAGTAAGAAACCAGGCTCGCTGGGTACAGCGGCTCATCGACGACATGGCGGGCTTGTTCAAGGCGACGGGTGACACCAACTTTAACCTCATCATCGTTGACTATAACAGCAACGATGACATTTCCTCCCTCTATGTATATGTACTCATCATACTGGCAAAGAATGGAAGTCTGGAGGGCCGAGAGAAGCATTTTTAAACGGTACACGTGAGCTACGATAGTTAATACGCTGCAAAAGTGCGTCCCATGCCTCATTCATCTTAGCCGGCGTCTTTCTTATATGTATATCTATCTATCTATCTATATATATATATATATATATATACACAATACAATACAATACATGCCGATTTATATAGCGCTTTCACAACAGCCGTTGTTGGAGCCTATCCCAGCTGTCTCCGGGCAGTAGGCGGGGGACACCCTGAATCGGTTGCCAGCCAATCACAGGGCACACAGAGACGAACAACCATCCACGCTCACACTCACACCTAGGGACAATTTAGAGTGTTCAATCAGCCTGCCACGCATGTTTTTTGGAATGTGGGAGGAAACCGGAGCACCCGGAGAAAACCCACGCAGGCCTGGGGAGAACATGCAAACTCCACACAGGGAGGCCGGAGCTGGAATCGAACCTGGTACCTCTGCACTGTGAAGCCGACGTGCTAACCACTGGTCTACCGGGCCGCCCTGAAATGGAACATCATATCTGAATACCGGTACTCTGATTGGGGTGCCTTAGTGCATGGGTCGGCAACCCAAAATGTTGAAAGAGCCATATTGGACCAAAAAAACAAAAAGCAAATATGTCTGGAGCCGCATAAAAATTAAAGCCTTGAAAAAAATGGATGCAACACATGCTGTAAGTACGGCGCCCGAGTAGGCAGCCTTCGGCAAGTCAAGTCAAGTCAAGTCAAGTCAAGTCAAGTCAACTCAACAGTATTTATAGAGCACTTTCAAACAGCCATCGCTGCATACAAAGTGCTGTACATGGAGCGATTTAACATATACAATAAACAGTAAGACGAATCAGTAATAAGTAATAAGTAATAAGGCGGTAGAAAGCACCAAGCAGTAAAATCAAGAGCAAATCTAAGTCATGCTGAGTCAAACGCCAAAGAATACAAGTGAGTTTTGAGGAGGGCTTTAAAGATGGGCAGCGAGGAGGCTTGCCGAATGTTCAGTGGGAGGTCATTCCAGAGAGATGGACCAGCAACAGAAAAGGCTCGATCCCCTCTGAGCCTCAGTTTAGTTCTTGGTACGTCTAGCAAAGACTGGTCCACAGACCTGAGGCGCCGGGCAGGGTTCTTCAAGTGCTCTTCAAGAGCCTTGCTTTGCTTTTTTGTTCTTTTTTGGTGTTTTTGTCTTTTATTTTGTCACGTGTTGTTTGTTGTTTCATCGTGTGGACCTGATATGGACTGTTTTCAGCGCTTTTTGGCCACGACATTCGTCAAAGGAAAAGTATCTGTGCTTGGTGTTTGCGCCTTCTCGGCAGCACGCCTGTACCAGCACAGATTTTGATTGGGAGGAATGTCGGCGTCATTGACTGTCGGTGCTGGACAGACCTGGGGCGCTTGTGTTTTTTGCGCCTGTAATGGGCAGCATTTTTCACAACCCCGATTTGTCCAGAGCACCAATGCGTATTTGGAACCGAGAGTCGCCGCTTGGAATTAAATAGATTTCCATGGGACAGGAGAAGTGAACCAATCTCCTTTTTGCTGTTTTTTCGTCAATGGATGCTACAGCTTCTTGTTGACTTTGAAACTTAGCTTGTAGCCGACGTGTGCACATTTTGAGCATCACGTCTCTGATCCACTGGTTAAAGGACACTTTGATTATCTCCTCTTTCATCTCAAACTGCTTCAAACAACAAAGCGCGTGACGGAAAAGTGGTTAGGACTGCACGAATGTCCGTGTTTTATGTTATGTGTTGTGTTTATTATTTTACTTTATGTTAACTGTTTTGTAAAGCACTAAGGCACCCCAATCAGAGTACCGGTATTCAGATATGATGTTCCATTCAGGGCGGCCCGGTAGTCCAGTGGTTAGCCCGGTAGTCCAGTGGTTAGCACGTCGGCTTCACAGTGCAGAGGTACCAGGTTCGATTCCAGCTCCGGCCTCCCTGTGTGGAGTTTGCATGTTCTCCCCGGGCCTGCGTGGGTTTTCTCCGGGTGCTCCGGTTTCCTCCCACATTCCAAAAAACATGCGTGGCAGGCTGATTGAACACTCTAAATAGTCCCTAGGTGTGAGTGTGAGCGTGGATGGTTGTTCGTCTCTGTGTGCCCTGTGATTGTCTGGCAACCGATTCAGGGTGTCCCCCGCCTACTGCCCGGAGACAGCTGGGATAGGCTCCAGCACCCCCCCCCCCCCCCCCCGACCCTAGTGAGGATCAGGCGGTTAGGAAGATGAATGAATGAATGTTCCATTTCAAAACAAAATGCTTCTGAAATATGACATTTTCACCTCGTCGCCTTATTTCAAAATATGATTAAAAAATGAATTTTGGTTATCCCTCAATCATACCAGGTCTATAGGACACTAGAGCACCCCCCTCGGCATCCAACCAGACTAACTTCATTCGGATCTGATGTCGCATTTCAAATTAAAAAGCCTCTGAGAATTGGCATGTTGACCTGGATTCCGACATGTTGACCTCTTTGCCCAATATTTGAAAACACATTAAACGAAATAATTTTAGTTATCCCTCAACCAGACCAGGTCTGGGGGACACAACAGCACCCCAGCTATCCAATCAGACTACCGATGAGATGAAGGGATGAGTCGAGTCGACAAATATGAGAAATTAGAATGAACTTCAACTCCAATGGTACAACATTCAGATACAGTATTCTTGGATGCAACCAAGGAATCACGTAACAAAGGCAGGGTAATGGCACCATCTAGGTGCCACACGAATTAACTACACATGTGGGTAATGACATGCGAGCCGACACTGATACGCAAACAAATTACACGCAGCCGTCGTCAAGACGGGAAGGGGCTACGGTCATGGCACCATGAACACATAATTGTGAATGTTAATAAAGTTAGTCCCAAATCATTCGAACATAGTTCCGTTTTTTTAAACACAAGACGCCACCTACTGACGAAAGTCAGGAGTGACAAATATGGAGTCACTTTTTTTTTGCAAGTGCGTGAAAGCCCAATTGGGATGTTGCACAGATATGCGGGAATATTATTCAGCATCCAACTTGGTTCACTCATTGTGCACCAAATCAGTAACAGAGAATGTCCTCCATCACGAGTATCTCCTACCCCGAAGTCGTGTCGTCTCCCAATCAGCCACGCACGACAGTCGATGTCAGCTAAACTGACCCGGAAGTACATCGACGCGTATTAAAAAATACATTTGAGATATTTCGCAATTTTTGCGAGGGAATGCCAAACTTTGCGATGGATCTCTACGTTTTCCCCCTTACGGGTTCCGTAAAATTTCCATCGTTTACAAATAAGAAAACAAAGCATTTGTGAAATCTAAATGCACAGTTGACACACCACACACACACACGCGCGCGCGCTGAAGTTTAGAGAAGGGGGAGGGGTTGAAGAAGAGACACACACACACTGCAGCACACTGAGCAGCACGCAAACAAGACAGACGAGGAGACGAGGAGAGCTAGTTAGTGAAAAAAAAACACGGTGGAAAGTGGAAAGGTGAGAAAATGGATAGGAAACGCAGTGAAATATGGACTCATTTCAATTTAATTGATAGTTCAAAGGCAGCGTGTAGACTGTGCAAGGTTAACATATCCCATAGATCAGGCTCCACAAATAACCTGCACAGGCACATCAGAAATGTCCACCCATCAGTACAATTTAAAGAGAAAAGACAAGTAAGGGAACCAGCTATTAATGAAGGTGCTACTGTGTCTGCAACTGTTGCTGCTGCTGCAATGTCACAACTGCCTAGATGTACAACCCAGAGCTCTATGAGCTACTTTATGCAAAAAGCTATAAAACCAGCAAAACGGAACACAATTGACGAGGAACTGTAAATTTCCCCAGTGTGGGACAAATAAAGGATATCTTGTATGATATCTTACATCTTATAAAATTATTGCAATGGATTTTCAGCCATTTTGTGTTGGCTCTGTGTTGTAGCAACATCTGTCCCCTCAGAGAGAATCTTCTCCAAAACAGGGCAAATATTAACAGAGAGGAGACACAGGATCAACCCCTCAAAGCTGAGGCACTTGGTTTTTCTTCATGCCAATTTTCGCTAAAGACAAGCTAAAACCTTTACCTGAATGCTGCTTTTTTTTCTTTTTGTTTTACAAATTTTAATTTATAATTTGTTGTGTGGTATTCAAAGCTTACTTATGTTGTTTTACTGTAAATAGTTAAAAGCTTATAAATATACACATTCAGAGATTGGAACTTTTTACGACCTTGTTTTGAGATGGGTCTTTGTACTTTGTTTTTATTTTTGTAGCACTCCATGATGTACTCCATGTTGAGTATGTTCAGAATATAAATAAAGCCATATAAATAATACATATTTGATATAATGTCTATTTTTTGCATTAGTAATTCATTTTACACATATTACGTTATTTTTGGTATTAAATTTATTTAAGCAACACAAAAACTGAGGAGCCATATGGGAGCCGAAAGAGCCGTCTCTTTTTAGGGAGCCAAGCCAAAAGAGCCGGCTCTCTAAAAGGAGCCGGAATTTCCCATCACTACTGCACTCGGTTGAAATAATTCCACTGTACCCCAGGCAAGTTTATTCAGAAAAAAAAATCTGTACAATCAGAAAACGCAGACACATGAAAACACATGGCTCAGCTCATATCAGAAAGGAGCAATTGCCACTTTTTCCTCCACTGGGAATGAAACTTGTATTAAGTGTTGATGTATGCTTGCGACATTTCCCAAAAGAAATAAAACTACCGGTCCTGATTTTTTTGGCCGTTTTTAAACAGAAACCCCTACTTTTTAACATCCAGATCATCTTTGGCGAATACGACACAATATTACTATTGTACTATTATTTTGAATAAAGCAAATGTTAAGACTGCTGTGCACACTTCAAACAGATACATTGAGGTATGCACTTTAAAAAAAGGCACCAATAAGTTAAGTTTTCCATAATTTACAGTAAATCATCACGTACACCATCTGCTGACAAAAATTGACCATTTCACAGACCCCCCCCAAACCCAACTTTTCCAGTTGAGACTAACGTTAAAGATTTAAGACATTGATGTGTATTTATCCATGGAGTGTTGCGTCCAGTAAGTATATTGCCGACGGCGACATACTCTACAACACCGGCATTTATGCTCTTGCATACTGAGTTGAACCTATGTTGGCTTGTACCTTCATCTGTCATACATCCAGCGGAAACAACTCTGATGTTATCAGTACCATCGCCATGGCGATGACATTCTCTGGTCATGCTGTTGTGCTGATTAGTAGTCATGAAAATTGGAAAGCAGGAGGCATCAGCTGTTAAAGTGCTCTGAGCGGTCCTCGATAGGTTTTGACTGGGTCAGCTTGGACCGGATGACATGCGATGGTTCCACATGCCGCGCTTGGAGTGGTAGTGGTGGAAGAAGTTGCGCAGGTGGATCCGCTCCACCTCTAGTCCGGCCTGGAGTATCCTGCAGCAATGAGACCAAAAGGGGAGAAAGAGAGTGAGAGTGTGTGTGTTACTTTTTTTTCTTACACTCCTTAGAAAATTTGGGTATATTCACCTAACCTAAAATGCATTATGCCCTTTACAATTTAAATTTAATTTGACCTTCTCTAAACCTTTAAAACACAGACATATTCACATGCTCGGCGCGGGCTTATGCATTTTATCCATCGGTAAATGTAGAATTATAAATAAGTTGAATATTTCTTCAATGAGATTTTATACTGCCTGACAGCTGAAATAATAAACAACAAATCTTTTCATGGCCTGAGACTTTTGTCCACCCCTGTATGTGCGGAAAATTATTGTGAAGTGTTTAAAAATGTTTAGTCTTGAATGATTCGAAAAGTGTTTCAAAATGAATATAGATTATTGAATGACACCATCTGTATTCTAGTTTGTATCTTTTGTGTCATTTTTTTAAATGAATACAGATACAAAGAATTTGAATTGGTTAACTGTCGACTATTATTTCGCTGCTTTGTACTGATGCTTTTAAGATTTGGCCACGGTATCGTTTCAGTACCGGTATTGCAGGTATAATATCAAAGTCAGCATGTTGGTGTCACGGCAACCCTAGTGGATGTATATGACAGTAAACTTGAACAAACCGGTCGAGGAGCTCCCAGTCTTCCCCTCCCCAGCGGTCGGTGAACTCTTTGGTGTTCATTCCTCCCACCGCATCCAGATCAGACTTATAGATGCCCAGTAAGCCAAAGCCGTGAACCTCCCAATAACCTGCCACACAGAGGACGGTGTCATGCTGCACTCTGTTTTTTTTTCTTGCTCCTCTCATACCTCTGCCTTCCAATGGAGTTGCCCCGCAGTCCAGCCTCATAAGCACGGGCGCAAAAGCCATGAATCCCTCTACACAGTGTTTCCGAATGCTATCCATGATGGAGGGAGGGAAATGGATGTGGAGGTCGCAAAGAAACACAATGCTGTGGTCGTCCTGAAGGCAGCGGAAAAGGCAAAAAGAACAATGTTCAAACAGAGATGATTTTTTGATTCAAGAGCTCGGGCACGGCCGCTCACATCTATTAGGTTGACGCCTGCTTGGAGACCAGCGGAGCGCTCAAAGTTGCCACTCAGCTTCACATACTGGTACCTGAAAAAAAAATAAATTGACTGTCATGGTGGGAGGATACGCTCACCGGACACATTGTTAGCATGATCTAAAGCGGTGGTACTAAAGGATTTCCAGACAAAGTACACCCTTGAAAAATACTGACTTAACGCTATCCAACCACCATTAAAATACAAATAATGTCAAGAGGGCTTTTGCATTATAAATGCAGTGAAACTCCTCTACAATGAAATCATGTTTGCAGCAAGAAACTTTTCACAACAGGGGGTTTTTCACTGTAGCAAATTTGATCTCAGATGTAAACACACACACACACACACACACACAACCAGATGTGTACACGCACACACAAACGGATGTGTACTCCTTATTTTTATTCCAATAGTGCATAAGAATGAGCATAAACTTATTTGACACTTCATATAGGCAGTGTAGAAAGAAAAAAGGGAAAGAAATTGCGAAATTTACAATCAACATTCACTTTCACTGACATCAATTTCTTGGATAATGTCTTTTATTTTGCTTCTTCCGTCTGTCATTTTGATCACTTTTACCCTCTTCCAGCGTCAGAGCTCTTCTTGTCTGACCTGCTTGACATCCAAAGGTCCGTTTTGTAGGCATTTTAGCAATGCAACGTTCTTGCTGCGTCTGAAACTAACAACAACAAATACTTCCTGGACTACTGCACATGTGTAAACCAGTGTGCTGGTTGCTGTTGCCGTTTCTGAATGAAGCAGTAGAGGTCGCTGTTGGATTAGACTTCGTTGTAGTGAATCTCATCACGAGGCAAGGGCAGAGAAAAAGATTTTCTATAACGCAGCAAGGTTTTTTTCATTGTATGGGGGGCAGGAAAATGGGAATGGTGTTAATACATGAATATTTTTTCACACTGGGGGTAGTTTCGCCCATGTAGGTTTCGTTGTAGGGTAGTTTCACTGTATGGCTATTATTGCAGCAATAGTTTGCAGTGATATTGAGCTGCAGAGCATCACCATTAACACATTCAGGCAGAACTTTGAAATGAGATCACTTTGCCTGTGCAGGGAGGACTTCTTGAGGGCTGCTCTCACATCCATATCGGTGCTGTTATAGTCAACGATGATGAGGTTAAAGTTGGTGTCACCCGTCGCCTTGAACAAGCCCGCCATGTCGTCGATGAGCCGCTGCACCCAGCGAGCCTGGTTTCTTACTGAGGAAGGCAGACAAGCACCACGGAGACATTTAGTGCCTACATATTTCCAGCTACTCTCCTCAGGCAGGTGCTACAGATCCATGCGCACCAAATCCAGCAGACACTTAAACAGCTTCTTCCCTCTCGCCATTAACTCCCTAAACAGTCACTGACAGAGTCACTCTTCTTGTACAACAAATACTGCTACTGGTCACTCTAAAAAGGTTCAATGATTTTCTGCACCAACTGTACACACTGTCATCGTATTGTATTCTACCACTGATCACTTAAGCTCTGCTTGATGCTTTGCACATTGTCTCACAGTTGTCACTGGGTGGTACCACCGCACTATGGTTCACTTACATTACGAAATGTCCTTCCATATGAATTTGTCATGTCCTTGTTTATGATACTAATGCAGCGTGTTATACCGCAGACAAATTCCCTGTTGTGTTTTCTACACACTTGGCCAATAAAAATGATTCTGATTCTGATTTCAAATCGACAATTCAAGGAACTTGATGGGCCAGGTCATTCATAGCAGAGGTTTTTCTTCCAGATACAAATACAAGTTCCTCATAATAGACAAACCTGCAGTTTTGCACGGAATTCCCACCGATTTGCGTTCATGCAACAACCAGAATTTGAGGTCACCTTAAACTAAGCGTAGCACACCTGGCACGATGAAATGGATCATGGCCACGGGGTTCCAGCGGAAGCCGATTGGGTTGCACAGCACCAGCTGAGGTTTGGACCGCTGGGAGTCCAGGTCCTGGCTGCGCGTGTGACGGCGTATCGGGGTGTAGATGTAGTGCGACAGGCGCAGCGGTTGGCCCTGGGCGTCCTTCAGCTCCAGTTCCAGGAGGTAGCGGCTGCCCTGGGTGCCATCTAAATGCTTTTCCACGTTAACCACACGCACCAGTTTGAAGAGGCTGCACGCACGCACACACAAACAAACACAAATTAGACAGAAAATGACGCCATTCAGAAAATGAGACACTCACTCTCCGTGGTTCTTGTTGAGTTGAGCCATAAAAGCTGTGACGACGGGCAGCGCGTCGCTGGAGCGCAGCAGAAGGTTTCCCGAGATGTTGCAGCGCAAGTTAATCCAGTCGGGGCGCATGGCCTGCAGGTCCACGTGAAGGACCTGGAAAGTCTGACTCCAGTCCACGTCTGCGTCCAACACGGGTGCCGGGCTGAGGTCCTCGTCTCCCCCTGCTCCCCATAAAGTGTCGCTCCACCTGCTATCTCTCCTACGCTCCTCCTTGTTGTGATCCTGAATGGGAGCCGGCTTTGGGGCGTCGGTAGGCTGAAGAGACTTTTTATTCTTCTGGGCTTTCTTCATTTTAATGTCCACCCGTTTGGAGTGGATGTGCTTTGGAGCAAGCTTCTTTCTGGATAAGAGGGGCTCGAGCTGTTGTGGTTTTTCCACTGTTTTAAGGTTTGGCCCCTTTGCAGATTTTTGTTTTGGTTTTACATTTGGTGCTATTTTCACAGGCCCCTCCGGTTTCACCGCTGGTCGCTTGTGCCGCTGGGAGCTTTGCGTTGCCACCAAATGAGCCATCTCAGCTACTTTCGTCTGCTGACGTACAACGCCTCGATCCATCTCAGCTTTATCACGACTGCCATAAGGTGACTTCTTCAAGGAGTGGTTAGAGTCGTTTAAAGGCAAGGAGAAATGTTTACGCCGACGTTTCAGGGAGTAATAATCGTAATCGTCCCCATAGTCGGAGGGATGATGCCGATGTTTGGCTGCTTCGGCCTCCTCCATCAGGCCGAGATACGTATACTGGCCAAACTCGTTGTCCTCTTCCAGAATTGACTTTCTCTTCTTGAAGCCGTAGTCTGACATAAGAAGAAATAGAGGAGGTGTGAACTGGTATTCTAATGTAATATAGACAGACAGGAAAAAGAAAATGAATTTAAAACATTATTTTAAAGACAATCATTTGATAAAAAAAAGAAAATGTACATTCATTAAAAGGAGAATAAAGAGTTAAATAGATATATAGTTTTTTTTTAAAAGAAGAAATAATACCACTGGCTGTGTTTTTCTTTTCCAGCTCATCAGGTCGATCTAGTCTCATGTATCGAGAAAATCCAAACCTAGAAGAAGTTGCACGTTTAAATGTACAGTATACAATACATATTCCTTTCCATCTCTCGAGTGAAATTCTCTGTCATAATCCTTTTTCCTGACTGAAAAACATTTAGGTTTAACATCATCAGATGAAGCAAGAGATCAACATTTTCTTTAATATTTAGATACGATGCACAATTGAGTAGCTAACAATTTTTGTGACCTGCCTATTTTTCAAAGGAGCAAGAGAATTGGAACATGTTGGAAAAAAGTTCACCGGTAGCAATGGGTCGCAGCCTTGATGCAGGTATTGGAACAAACGGATTCAATCTGAACTCTCACGCAAATCTATGATAACGGTTTATCTGTTCCAATTATTCTGCTCAGGAAATAAAAGATAAAATGTCAAAGACAAATGATTTCAGTCTCCAAAGAAAAGTCCACATTTATTGTTACAGACATTTACTCACGTCTTCATGTGGTTGGGTTTCTCGGGGTAGAAGCAGCTGTCCGCTCCTTCCATATGTGTCAGTCGAGTGTAGTCGTTGGGATATACGTAGGACATGTGGACCTGGGGAGTCATACTGTCAGTGGCCACAACATTGGGGACAGATGCAAGAAGTGAATGTGACGCTGTCGAAGAGCCATATGAAAAATTTAACTTGACTAAAATTAGAATGTCGAGGAATGAAGAGGCATCAATAAAATGAATACTGACAGTGTTCACCCGCGAGCGCAGGGGTCCCCAACCGCCGGGCCGCGGACCGTTGCGGGTCATTTGGTGGCGGGCCGCACAGAAAGAATAAATAACTTACATTCCTTCCGTTTTATTCATTTCGGATACTGAAAGATTTATTTTGAAAAATGACTGAATTCTCTGTTATATCCGTCTACCGTATGTTACTCTTGACGCAGGTGAATGCCGTTTCTCGGTCACGTGATAAGTTACCGCATACAAAACAAACATGATTCGTGTTTATTATGATTGTTTCGAAAATACCACACTTTTCATGCAGGTCATATCATATTATATTGTTGTATCTATCCGGCCCGAAAGGCCGGTCGCTGAAAATATTGTCTGACATGAAACCGGTCCGTGGGGCAAACAAGGTTGGGGACCTCTGCCCTAGCGCATTCAAATTCAAACGTAGTCTGGGTGTGCAAACGGAGCCTCGTGTAAATACGGGCGAGATACATACAAACTGGAGTCCCTGGTATCGAGTGAGGGGGTAGTCTTTGATAGTGTAGCTGGGCTTGTATTCGCAGCTGGGCAGAATGCCTTGCAGGAAACTGTCGTCGATCAAAGGCACTGGCGAAAAACATGGCACACCGATGTCAGGGAAGGAAGAAAGGGAAGAAACCCTCCAGTCTGTGAAACAGTCCCGCACCTTGGTGAAGAGCGTCTCTGGGGTCTTCCCACAGCAGGTCTATCGTGGCGGCGTCGCGCTTCACGGAATCACGGTGGCTCGCGGCCGTCTGTGGGATGTGCGCAACGTCGTTCATAAGCAGTGCCGATTCATCTGCGGGAGGAAGGCGCAGGGTGGTAAAAAAAAATAAGCGGAAGCTTACAGGTGATTTTTTTTTGTGGGTCATGAGCCAGTGTGTGAGAGGATTATTATTGGATTGTCGGTGGGCAGGAGGAGCTTCCAGAAGACTGGACCTGTACAGCCAAGGTGATCCGAGAGACTGGCAGGAGAGTGCTTGGAATGTCTTCTAGTAGGAAAAGGGGAAAAGGAGATTTTGGTGGTGAAAGAAGAACGTGCAGGAAAGCATACATGGAAAAGAGTTGGTGAAAAGAAAAAGCGGGACAGCGAGAAGCATACGATAACATGTATGCCAGGTTTGACAGCAAGGATGAGAAACATCTGTACAGGCTAGCCAGATGTGAGAATGAACAGATGTACAGCAGGTTAGGGTGATAGAAATGCAATTTTGTTGCCCGATGCAAGTCGTCTGCAAGACAGATGGAAATAACACATTGAGCAGTTGATGATTGGTGAAAATGAGAAAAGTGGAGGACAGTTATTGGGGACCAGTAAATAATAATGATTGGGAAGGAAGAAATTGTGGGAAGTTGATTAGCCGCACAATGACAACGACAAAGTCAGCTGGGCTAGGCTCCAGCTCATGCGTGACCCTCATGAAGACAAGCTCTAAAGAAAATGGGATCGCCTTGCTCAAAGGAATCTGATGGTGGGCTTTTGCACGTCGCTGTGTATTATGACCTCAATGCTCATGACACTTACTGGCATAGAGAGAGATGTACTTGGACTCGATGACCATAAACCTGGAATCCTCATCCAACAGCTTCCACTGTGGCAAAATAAACAAATACAGTTTGGTTATCGTGTCCACTTGAACGCTCACATTAAAAAAAAAAAGTTGGGATTTTTTTGGGGCACTATAAATAATTAGAGGTACTATTTGAGGTACTTACAGCCACTTCCACGTGGTCGGTGCCTTTGTCATTCTGCTTGTGGATCACTTCGAAAAAGTATCTCCTATGAGCAGAAAGCCTGGAAAGCAGAAGTGCCGGTTGTTTGTTTTAGCAGGAACAAGCAAATGTTAATCCTTCAGCTTCACAATTTGATTGTGTGTTTGAGTTGGTGTGCTTGTTTTCACAGAGAGTGGAAGGAAAGTCATTATTTTATTTCCTGCTGAATTGTTTTGGTTTGCTGAAAGAGAAGACAAGTCTCAGACTCGATTTTTTATTGATAATAGTAAAAGGCGGAACATCGTTCGCCAAGAGCAAATGTCAAATGGTCAGACTGCAAACCAAAATTAAAAAAAAGCTGTGGAGGGAGCAGAAAACTCATGTTCCCAAAATATAAATGAGCGACAATCGCTCCTGAGCCGCATGCAATCCGGGGGTACCCAACGACGAGAATAGTCTCCTTGCCGTGCTTGCCAACAAGCATTTCTCCACCAAGTACTCACTGATTTTGCTGGGGGATCAAGTACGCATTTCACTCCCAAAAAAAAAACGATAATTTGCAATTGTGTTTTTATCCATTTTTGACCTGCACACAACCTATGACCAGAATTAACGAACAAGCATATACGTGAGAGACGGTTCATTTCTTTGAAAGTGAGCAAACTCAGCAGGGGATCCGATCATAATTTCCCCCACCATAAATGTATTACAATGGCTCATAATTTCCCACATTCGTGCCATGACTCAACGTATCACGTCTTCATAGCTGAAAAAAATACGCCGAGCAAAGGTGGCCACCGTTGCGACTATGAGACAGCTGCAACTTGCAAACGGTGCAACCAAGCATCTTGATATGCGTGACCAAAAAAATCTTCCAGCAGGTTTCAGCCAACCACACGATGACTAAACATTCCGTGACACGAGAAACAAGGGCATCCAAACGTTGACTCATAGTGACCGTTTCCATCATCTCCCGATTCTACCATACATGTTTGAAATTTGAGGCTGTTTTTTTTACTTATTGCAGCACTTTAACAAGGACCACTACAGTATACACTGCATTGCATTCCATTTTTTGTGTTTCTTGGTATTATTTATTGATGAAATATTTAGATGCTTTATGTACAGTATATCAGTGTCTCCCTACCTTTATTGAGTCATGGCACATACTGCGCATTGGAAAAAATATTTCACGGCACACCACTCGCAAAACAATTCACAAAAAGTGAATTAAAAACCTTTCATCGAGTGGAAGAGCGTTTGTTTGTTTAGCTTTAGCCTGTTACTATACATGGTTGTCACAGACAAATGAATGAAAGCGGTTTGTTTGAGAAAATTACTGATTGATTGATTAACATCATATCCCATGGCACACCTGATGATCTCTCACTGATGTGCCACAGCACACTGGTTGAGAGTCACAATTTCAGGTGTCTTACGTCTGTGAGATCCATCAAACTAACCCATGGATTGATTTATTTATTTATGAATGAGTTATTTTTTTGTCGAACTCTGCCTGTTTGGGAGTGGTCCTGTCTCCTTGAAATGATACAATACTCAAGCCTCCCCGGGGACAATGCACATTAGGCCCTTAGCTTGTTACCATGTCAACCTGGGCCAACAACAAATCCTCACTTCCCAATTCAATCCAATTCATCCAACCCAAATCTGTGAATACAACAGTACTGCAGCTCTCCTTCGCTTTTGGCTTTCACATGGTACAGGCGTGTGTCTGCTTCGTCCGGCCAAATAGCTTTGCTTGAATTTCTTGAAAAAAATGGAGCTCTTCGCTCAGCCTTGCTGCCAAGTCCGGGGAGGCAAAACTTGGTGCGGGAACGGTACGATGCAAATGAGCTGCACTGTTGCGCCACAATCCAGCAAAATTCAGTACAGGGCCTCATAAATATTTTGGTAAACAGGTAGCTCACAAAATGGACTCACTGAGTTGCTTTGGAGATCTGACTGGCATACTTCTCAAACTCGCCTGGGGCTGTCCACTCAGACCCAGTCTGAAAAGACAGGAAATAATAGAGAAGCCCACTTTTTCTTTCTTTTCAATGACGACAGCAAAAGTTTGTACCTTTCCAACCCATGCGAGTAACCGCAGATTGGAGGGAGACTCATCCGTGCTGAGCCAGAATTCGGAGTTATCGTCAGAGCTCAGGGAGAACACAAACTCTCCTGAGGATGGCAAAGAAATAAAGACGCCGCCATGAAGTACGATTCACGACGGAAAAAAAAAAAAAAAAAAAATTGTTGTACCGTCGGTGTAAGGATGTAAATAACCGAAGATCCGGAGCCCGTAGTTGGTCCACTGCGGCGAGACGGCGAGCTTGTGCACTGTGGTCCTTGACTGCAAGAGGAAAGGCGGTCAGGATCTCAGGTCATGGGAAATGAGGTTCTAGCATATAGATGTGGAATGTTCCCAGTCTGCAAACAACTGTAAGCATGGCTTTGGCAGAAGTCACTCAATATTGAACAGCAATTGTGTTGTGGAGCACTGACAATAATACAACAGAGTGGTAAATGACGCCGTATTCCAACGAGTGAGAGTGTAGCAGTTGCAGGCTCGCACTCACGTGAGGGTACAGTGGGTAGTGCAGGTTGCGACGTAGCCGGTCCGTGGAGCTGCCGCACCAGTCCTCAAACACATGCAAATTGGCCCGGCCTTTATACTGAGAGAAGAGAGCGTTATCAGTCACTCATCAAGCAAACATCTGACCTACTTCAGCAAAACAGAAGCACACAAATGCACACTTGCGCCCGCAGGTTAGCGGTGCCACAGATGTATTTTTTTTTTTTTTGGCAGTCTCTGTACTGTCAAGGACCCACACACAAACTCCGTTCTAGCCTATCGGCACAATCTGTGACACACTGCAGAAATGTTATGAGGCTTTATTTTGGTTTAAACCTGAGGGTGACTTTCGTTATCGTAAATTTCTAGTGCGAAAAAAAAAGTTATTATTGTGGATCATATCATAACTAACCTTAAATAAAGGCCTATGTAATTTTTTCAGCATTTTTTTCAACACAAAAAAAAAATACGGATTGTATACATTTATAATGCATGAATAGCAATTATAGTACAGTATCTGTCTGAGGGTGTATGCAACTTCAGTAATGGTTGCCAACATCATGAGATGCTATTGCAAAAAAAAAATAAAATAATAATAATAAATAAAAATCCATCCTTTCTCTGAGCCGCTAAGGTTGTGGGGGCGCTGGAGCCTATTTAAATGTCATTGGGCAAGAGGTCGGCTTATACCCTGAAATGGTCGCTCGCCGATCGTAGGAAATACAAATAAGACAACCAACCATTCACACTCACTCCTGCTGAAGAGTGTTCTATCAACTTACGACACAATTTTTAAGCCTTATTTGAAGTCATGTACTGTACTTCTAAATGCTGCAGTCTTGAATGCATATTTAGGGTCAAACAAATTACCCCAGGGCTCACATTTCTGCAGCTTTTTGTAATTCCCATTTTATCATTTAGTCAAGACAGACACATACAGCTTGTACAGTACCTATGCAGGTCGAAAATGAGACAGTTTTGTGTGCGGATCAAAAATATTCAACATTCTCGTTGAAAGTATCATGGCTGCTCAGATTCCTTTGGAACTTGTTTTATAAATGATCTTGGAACAGGTGCGGCCTATGAAGTTGCTATGGGCTCAAGTGCAGGTATTGGTCGGTCATGCATCTAAGGGTTGACAACACTCTTCTTTGAGGCGTGTCTTTAAGTAGGAACGGGTCTGCCTCACAAACAAAAGAACAGAAGGTAAACAGAAAACCTTTGTGACATCTGCTAAAGACGCCACGTTATTTGAGCTCGGCGTGTATCCTGCATGTCTTATGTACTGTGCATACACTATAAGCGGACGAGAACAAAGCAGGATGAATACAGCCTCCTGTTGCGTCGTGAACGTAAAGTTTCATCAGTCATTATAATAACGACTTCACAGGCACAGTGGTAGGATTGCCGCACAAGGATGTTCATTCTGCTCAACTCAATATTTGTACATGTTCAAAAAGCTGCAATTCCTGCCAATCCACACTTTTGTGTGT
Source organism: Hippocampus zosterae (assembly GCF_025434085.1). NCBI lineage: Eukaryota > Metazoa > Chordata > Actinopteri > Syngnathiformes > Syngnathidae > Hippocampus > Hippocampus zosterae. The sequence continues at coordinate 22,083,574 of NC_067453.1, forward strand.
TAAAGGCAAGGCTGCTTTATTTATATAGCATATTTCAGGCACAACACCGAAAAGCATTTACAGACAGTACAGTTAACGTAGCATAAGAAGCAACGTAGCATACCAAAATGACTAAAAGAACGGCCAATGATAGCTTTGAAACGCATTCACATGAAACTTGGGGAAAAAAAACATATGTAACATTTTAAAAGTAGAAGAATTAAAATAGGTTTTCTAAAAATGACTAGAAGTGAAATAAATAAATAAATGAGAATACCTTAATCAAATGATTTCTGGAGGGAGTGGGGAGTGACATTTTTAATCTGGATTTAAAAGCCTTTACACTCTGGGCTGACTTCACTTCTGTTTGCAATTTATTCTATTTGCATCCATCTTAAAAACTAAATGTAGTCTCACCATGTTTACTTTGAATTCTGGACTTCACGAATTGACCCAAGACTGCAGATCTCAAGAGGCCTACTGGATTTACATTCGATGAGCATTTCATTTCATATTCAAGACCCAAACCATTTGGTGATTTATCGACAACGAAAAGAATTTGACAATCTATTCCACGACTGTTTGGGAGATTTTTTGGTTCTGGTCAGACCCTGATCTCCAGAATTCTGCAAAAGCTGCAGCTGCTTGATGCTCTTTTGAGGGAGTCCAGGTAGAAGAATATTACAATAATCAAGTCTACTGCAGATAAAAGAATAGACTTGGACTTGGTTTCGAAAGAGCAGCAAGACTAACTGGACGGGTGGACAGACAAACATGCTGTCATGATTTGGTTTAGGGACCAACAGGTGGCACTGTAGGGCTCCCCCGGCAGCTGCACACCTGTTGGTCATTTGATAATTAGTTGTATAAAAGGACTCCTGCCCGAAGACTCGTGTCGGGTCATTGTTGCTTATTGCTACCGTCGTGTGTGTTGCTGGTTGCTCTTGTTTTCTGTCATGTTTGTTTAGTTCATTGTTATATGTTTTTGATTTAGTCATGGTTTTTGTTTGATACTTTGGACTTTGTGTGTTTTGGATTTAGTTTTCTTTGTTTTAAATACAATTCTTCAAATACACCCCGCTCCTCCCTCCTGCCTGCTTTTTGGGGTCCACCACCACCTTGCTACGTGACGCAAGCAAACTTGACAAGTAGACTGAAAAATAAATACAACTCGCAAGATAACTTGGCAGATGGACGGACAGACAGACACTTACTGTGTCTACTTAGCAAACTTCAAAGATCAAAACAGAAACATAAGCTAACTAGAGGGAATGACTGGCAGACATACATGTGGAACAGAAACACAGATGCATACAGACAATCCATTGAATAGCACTTGTGGCATTCTAGTCACCTCATTTAACAACATTTTGTTCATTCCTCACCCCAATTGTATTTATTTCTTTAGGTGAACAACGATGACGCTAACTTGGCATCCTAAAGAACAAAATGGGACCTGGACATTTTCAGGCAGTTTACTTTCAGAGTTCGCTAATTGTCATGAGTACAACAGACGAAATTAAAGAGGAAGTCTACACCCCCCACACACACGTCATTGACACACGCATGCACACCTCTGGTTTCCAGGCTTGCGGCATAAATCCAGAATCCTCCAGTGCATGGCCCACTCCAACCTGGAACACACACTTCATTAATGTCACTGCCTTCATAGCTTGATACATTTTGGTTTCCATTGCCTTAATTTCCACACAGACACGCTGAAATGCAGACACACATGTGCACATGCACACATTCGCACGCACGCACACACATTTTCGATGACCACCACATTTTCCGGGCTTACCCTCTGGTCAAACGTGGCGCTCCCCCAACCCCCATGGTCATCTGCAATGGAACAAGCAGGAACCAGTAAAAGAAGTTCAAAAATGGTGTCTAAAAATAGACCACACTTTGCTTTCGATTAATAGCTTGACACATAATTGCATAGACATGTATATCATTTCAGTACACATGAAAAAGTGTAAGGAAGGAAATCGTTTTCATTTTCATTTTGGGTGAATTCTAGACTGGTACTTTGATGAAGTCTAGCCACGCACTCATTTTCTCAAGCGTTTACCCTTGTCAGACACTTAGGTATATAATAAATATATTATGTCATGTAAAAAAAAGTAATCACACTTTTATCATCTTTCAATTGACACAATTTTGGTGTAGCTGAGACAAGACCAAGGAAACAGCGTTTTCACGGCTTTGTAAAATGAAGGCCGTTATTACAGAAGTGGCGGAGACACCCACGCCCACGGGCGTTTGGAGCACAGGGCCACCTTTGGTGAAGCGCGTAATGCTAGGGTGGTGGTTCAGAGTATTTTTATCTCCATCTGGCGCCGCACAAGGCCCAGCAGAGTACAGCAGAGATTGTACGTTGCTAATTACGTCAAGTATCGGTCAAGCCAAATGTAGAAGACAGCAAAGAAGAGCGTGAAGACAGAAACATATGATACAGTGAGAGGACCCCTTTTTTAATTATTAACAGTGACCAATGTTTTGATATTTTTGCCTTATATTTTTCATTTTTTGCAGCTATTTTGTACAATATCTTGGTATTTTTTATTATTTAATTAATTAATAATTAAAAGTAAATATGTTCTGTTTTTTTTTAAAGAACACTCCAAACAATGCATCAACTGTACTACTTTCCTATCGTAGTCCAACCCTACCCTCAACCCTTTACTGTACGTGAAGTGACCCGAGCTTAAAACACACACACACACACACACATCCCCCTGAGCGGCAAACAATTGCAAGTATTTGCGAAGGCAACCAATGTTGCGCTCCTCTCAGGGATCGTCAGGGTCCGCAAATGTTCGGCAAACGTTCGCCAGACATTTGCCTGTACTTTTCTTGTCGATAAGCAACTACACTCTTCGCCATGAGTCTGGAAAAAGGGCAATTGCTAGGTAGATTTGTGTTTTCTTTTCTTCCACGGTTCAGAGCATCACCACCTTCAACCACTCACAGCCATTCCACCTCGTGGTGGGACATTTATTAACTAACCCACCCGTGTGTTCATGTAACCTGCAAAAGATTACAAAAAAAAAAAGGGGAAAAAAACGTACTGGTCATAGATGAAGCGTGTGTGCAAAGAGAAATGGCTGTGGTAAGCAGCGCATGCTAGCTTCCTCTCAGGTGCCAAGATATAACGTACGTGTTCCGGTCCTGATTACAGCATCAAGGGAAACCAGAACAGCAAGTGTTTGCATTAATGACGACAGAGGACGGAAAACTGACTCGAGAGTATTCGGATGATGTATCTGCTGCATGTGCCACATGCAAGGACCAGCTACACTCGTTTGCAAGTGTAACAAGGGTGCTCCGGGATATATGTACACACTTTGTGTTGGCTCTGTAGTTGATGCCGTGGGTTAAAATTATCTCATTTGCATGATAAGGCTGTTGCCACAAAACTGGCCAATGTTAAAACAGTCTCACCAAAAAGAGTGTTAAAATGAATCATCACAATTTTAAATGCAATTTATTACATATCTCACTCCAGAGTTACATCCGGAGCCAAATGACCTACATAAAATAAATTGTTAGCTCTCTCTCTCTCAAATCAGATTTCCAAGTTCAATTCATTTTTCCCGCTAATTTGCGAAGTAATTTTATAAAAATAAATGACAAGGATATGCCGTAAAAAGATATTTTGTAATATGTTATATTTGTCACCATATAATACAGTATTTTATAACCTTTGAGAATTAAGAGATAGGTTCAGCAACAGGTGTAATTTGTTTCTGACCATCATAACTAGAACTTACAACGCATTGTACAATCTGTCTTGTGCAAACTTTTATGGCTCAAACTCAAAGGGCAAGTCAAGGCAACAATGTTCTTTATGCTCTACGCAGACCGCTATTTCAGATGCTATTTTGACATTATTCATCCTCTCAAATTTAAATGAACATAATTATTGATTTTTCATGCGAAATGACTACTTTTCAGCATTTTTGGGACCTATATATATATATAAATATATATATATATATATAAATTGCATTTGCACCAACTGTAGCCGATGTTGGGCCACTTACGTGTTTACCGCACCAACATTTGCTGCTCACAGGCCGTAGCGACTTCTCGGAACAAAAAATGAAAAAGGTTCTCAAGATTAAAAAAAGGACATGGGAAAGTATAAGTGTGACGACAAACTGGCCGGACGCTCAGCAGACGCCTACGATTGAGGCAATAACATCTTTGGTGCTGTTTCAGGTACTGAATAATCTGAAGCCTCGTCACAGTACTTCCCATCACTTTTACATCATTACAGAGTAATCTATGAAATAATTGATCGGATAGTCGAATCTAAAAAGATTTGTAAATGACAGCCCGAGTTTGGTGAATGCACGTATAAAACCTTCGGAGTTCAGAATCTCCAACAATGTCCATCGCTGACCTCAAATTTACTGGGTTCCAAATTCAATTCTACAGAAAAATCTTTAAAAACATAAAAATGAGCATGAAAGCATTCAAGTCCTTTGCATTCCACAATGTGACTTTTTTTCATTTTCCTCTCCGTTGTGACTACCGTCAAGCGCCATCGTCACTCCAATGTAAAGGTGAGGAATGTAAAGCGAGGCGACCCCCCTGCCTCGCATTACAGCGCTCAGCATGTGTTCACATGTCAGACTTTGTTCAAAGGGAGCAAACGGTGGAGTGTATGAGTCGTGTTGTCATTTCCACTCTGTTCTCATCTGCATCCCTGACACCCTTCTGTTAAGACTCACGCGGTGCAAATAAAGGTAAAGACAACGACAGGAAGTGCGGTTAGCCGACACGAGACGGCATTTCCCTCCGATGTGAAGAGTAAAACTGTGACGTGAACTACTGACCTGCCCCAGCCCCCAACAACAGACCCCCCAGACACCTTTGTCACGGCTGGCGTGTCTCTTTTCAAAGGACCTGTTTTCTTGTTTCACCTGTGTTAGGCTGCACTCATTGAGACAAATTAAGTGTGGAAAAAAATCTAAAGGCTCGATGAGTTTGTCTATGGTCCTGAATGATTCAGTTCATCTTAAAATGCATTTCATTTCATTGGAGTATGCACAACAGTGATCAGATTTATGCCAGAGTTGTGAGTGGAGTGAACTATACCTCCCACCCCCCACCGCCCCCCAAAAAAACCCATGTGATTTCCAATTTTAATTCATTTTTCCCCCTCATTGGATTTTATTCATTGGAGACGTAAGTGACAAGGACATGATTGAAAGGGTTTTAAAAAAATACATTTTGTTCTTTCTTGAATAGACATATCCAACAAATGAGGAGCTCAGTTTCTGTGAGGACATGTGTGTACCAACGAAGTCCTTCTGCTCCTTCAACCATAACAAGCCATGGTTTACTCTCAAACTCAGGCAACTCAGGAAAGAGAAAGAGGCCGCATTTAGAAGTGGAGATCGGGCACTGTACAAACACGCCCGAAACCAATTGACAAAGGAAATTAACATCGCTAAGAGAAGCTATGCAGAGAGGCTGAAAAACCAGTTCTCTGCTAACGACTCTGCATCTGTATGGAACGGCCTGAAAGCAATCACTAACTATAGAATGCCATCCCCCCAAACAGTGAACAATAAGGGTCTTGCTAATGAACTAAACATGTTTTTCTGTCGATTTGAAAGGGACACCCCCATTTCCCACACACACCCACTTCTACCAGAAACCACTCTACCTACCACCCCCATCCAAAACACACAAGCTCAATTCGCATGGTGGAGATAATGTCATGGCTTGGCCTTGCATGGCTGCTTATATGAACACAAAAAAAGGACTTTGTCAGCAATGTAAGCTCTTAAAACTGGACAAGTCAATCACTAGATCTTAACCCAATAGAGCAGGGGTGTCCAAACTTTTTGCCAAGGGGGCCAGATTTTATGTGGTAAAATGTCGGGGGGGCCGACCTTGGCTGACATTCTTTACATTGAACAACAATATTGTTCAACAAATTTTAGTAAGCCAGTCTGTTTTACATTTCCATTTTTATTTTAATTTCAACAATTTTAAGAATTTCTTTTGGTTCATTTGAAACAGGTATATCACATGCAACTGCTTATTCACTTGACTTTTTCTTAAACAGAAGTCTCCTGAGTGCAAATTGATTGATTTGAAACATAAAATGGATCACCATGACTTTTCAATAGTCACAAAACCTTTGACTCGAACAACAGGGAAATGAACAAGCAATACACATATCCACAACTGCAAGGATCATTTGAAATATGACATATCAGTCAATATAAACACGGAGTGATGTCTTGTTAACTCGTGAGTGATGCCCTCTAGTGTCTAAATACTATTACTCATTTAGTGAATGCTATTACTCATTTAGCCACTAGAGGGAAGCAGTACTCTATGAAACATCACTCCCCAGTCTACGAGACCTCAGTCAATGCAACACGTGTTCCATTGCGCCCAACCTGCGGGCCAGACGGCACTGATTTTATGACAGGGGCCGAGGGCCGGATGAAATTCGACCGCGGGCCGGATTTGGCCCGCGGGCCGGACTTTGGACATGCCTGCAATAGAGGATGCAGCAGGGAAAACTTGCTTATAATGGTAATTGACGTATTTTGAGTTCATTTTATTATTTTTACACATTCCACGCTATGTTTGCGTTCAGCATCCCACAGTAATTTAATGATTATGAGTAAAATATTGGAAATACGATCTACGAAGCCTGTGAAAAAGGTTCGCTGCAAATCTTTATATAATTTGAGGGCTGCATTCCTTTCGTTGGTTGCTGCTACCCATCGCTATCTTTTATCTTCATCAGCGGGTATTTGATAAAAAGCTGAGTTTGGTTTACACCCTTGTCTCTTGGTACAGATGACTGCACAGCAAGATATGACCATTTTAGGAGATAATCCCTTAAATAAATCCAAACAGAACGACACGCTTTACAAGAGTTTCAATAGTTTCAACAGGTACAAATTGTTATTTTGCTTTCTGCCGTGAGTTGCTCACCACATCTAGATGTCCATAATATGAAAGAAAAGGTGGACGTGTGAATTTCTGTCTCATATCAATCTCTTGCTCTGAAACCCAAATTTCTTCGGTATGCAACAAAAACAAAGAAACTGACCGTGCCGTTCTAATAAATTTGGAGGGTATTGTAAATACATTACCAAAATAACAAATAAAAAATATAGTTTCATAAGATTTAAAGGAACTACAACTCAATAAACTACACTTGAGAAATGGTGACTTTCAGTGAACTTAAATAGGGACTGATGAAGGAGCTGAGCCAAAGGGTGAAGCTCTCAATTTACCGGTCGATCTACGTCCCAACCCTCACCTATGGTCACGAGCTATGGGTCGTGACCGAAAGAACGAGATCCCGGATACAAGCGGCTGAAATGAGTTTTCTCCGCAGGGTGTCCGGGCTCTCCCTTAGAGATAAGGTGAGAAGCTCAGTCATCCGGGAGGGGCTCAGAGTCGAGCCGCTTCTCCTCCACATCGAGAGGAGCCAGATGAGGTGGCTTGGGCATCTGATTCGGATGCCTCCTGAGCGCCTTCCCGGTGAGGTGTTCCGGTCATGTCCCACCGGGAGGAGACCCCGAGGAAGACCCAGGACACGCTGGAGAGACTATGTCACCCAGCTCGCCTGGGAACGACTCGGGATCCCCCGGGGAGAGCTGGAAGAAGTAGCTAGGGAGAGGGAAGTCTGGGCTTCCCTGCTAAAGCTGTTGCCCCCGCGACCCGGCCCCGGATAAGCGGTAGATGATGGATGGATGGATGGATGAAGAAAACACGTGTCTATTTTTCATCATGTTTTAAGTCAAAAGCAAAGCAATATTCATCAGGTGATACCAAAAAGTCAATCAAATAAATGATAAGTTAAAGTGACCAAGTGTTTTCTTAATGTAATGAGTACAAAGTAGATATTATAGTAAATATGTGTTTTGGGGTAATTATTTGACGGCAGTTAAAAGTAAAATTGAATGTCAACAATAGTCAAAACCTTTTCCGAAGTTGCCAAACTTACCGGTGCCTTCTCCCCACCGCGCTTTGGACACAACGGTTACCGCCGCGATGACCAGAATGGCCCCGAACAGCACACATTTGCCCTTCCTCCGCAGTTTCTTCACTGGGAAAAACGTGGTTATCATCCCGGCACTCGACTGACAGCTTAACTGGGGTCATTCATCAGCTTTGCTGCTGGACGTCGTCGCCTTTGGAAAGGGACCGTCTCTTGATCCCAGTTTGTCGCGGGTGCTTCTGTCCCCGGCGAATGTGCGCTCTACTACCGGCCAACAATCTGTACCCGGTGCGCTCGTGACTCGGTCGCTTCCATTCCAGCTGCAAAATAAGTCATCAAATTGCAAATAAACGGCTTAAAGACTTATAAAAAGGTTGGTGTGGCTCGTTTGATGCCAAACATTTTCTTGCCATTTCCACCTCAACAAACACAACGGACGATGGAAGAGTACCCACACCGCTTTTTAATTTGTCAGTCAGAAGAAAACGGAAATCGATTTACTCTTTAAAAAACAAAACAAAGCAATTGAACGAACAAACTGTTCTAAAACCAAATCCTAATGACACTAAATTACTGACATGACTATCTTAAATAACCCATTGTTCACTCGTGGTGAAACTATCACTGGAACTGTTTATTTTGGTGGTGTTGTAATAAAGTGAATTATTTTGAAAGAGCCTCCCCAACACATTGTTATTTTAGGATAGATTTCTGTTTAATGACCTTACCTCCCAGTGTAAAATATGCCTTTTTTCTTTGGCTTGGATACCTGAAGCTGGTTGAGGTGATTAGGTTAGCAAACAGTTTCTCCTTTTAAAAAGACGCAATTTACAACCTTGTATACATCGTAGGATGACATCAGTGTACTTTATGATGTATGAATAGAAAGATAATGCTTTGTCATTGGCATAGACCAGGGATGGCGATACATGGGGTCTACACCGGCGGGTGCGGGGCGGGGGGTGTACACAGAAGAAATCTGTAGCCTCGGTTTTGCTCCTCCAGCATTTTAATTTTATCCATCCATCCGGAGTACCCAGAGAAAACCTGTGAAGGCATGGGGACAACATTTAAACCCGACAGAAAGGCTGGAACCCAGATTTGAACTGTAGACCTCTGTACTGTGAACACATTTTTTAGCTTAATTTACCAGATAATTAACTTGGTCGTGGTTTGCTTTTGTGTTCTATCTCATAATATCTTATGCATTGATTCAATAGCAAACATACAATCAGAGAGATGAACTGTCACCAACGCCCGACGTCACTTTGCATACTGTGATCATTGGGTCACTCATTTAAAAATTGAAATCATATTAAAACAGCCTTAATGAGGGCCTCTATTCCACTTTTGCTGATTGACGAATTTGGTGGGCTATCATAAGGACTCATGAAAAGGTCCGCAGTCCGAAATTAATATTTGCTTCGTAGCAACAAATTTTACGATGCATACTTCACAGACTCCGACTAGGGAATATGGAAACAGGTATCCTAGATGTAGGCAAATGGGCTATGCTATATTGTGCAGCTTTTTTTTCTTGCCCACGACATTCAAAATGAGTGGTTAGGTGTTTAATTCAAGGTTTCCCCATGAAGGGGTGCGGGAACAAGTGTGTTCATTTTGTCTTCGTTTTTATCTGTGAGGTACAAGACAAGTGTGCTGATCCCACCTGTAAACCGACTCCAGGGTCTCCAAGGTAGCTGCTGAATAAGGTCTCACGGCTAGTGCACTCAGTTGTTGCTCATTGTTTAAAAAATAAGGCACTTGTACGGAACTCTGAAAGCCTGCAGTTTTTGTTAAGTCTTTCTTCTGAGAAAAAGGGGGAATATACAGCAAAACTGTGTGTGTGGTGGTGGTGGTGGTGGTGGGGAGGGGGGGGGGTTCCCAAACATATCAGGATGCTGGCCATCTCTGCTACGTTGTTAAACAGATGGTCCAATTCTACCTCTGAAAGGATATTAGCAGATATTATTTAGTCAATTTTTTGTGTATTCTGAAGAAAAAAACCCAGCAAAAATTACAAGGTCTGTTCTTTTGAGGAAGGTAATGATTTGTAATGCGACTCTGCAGATAAAAAAAGGCCAAAAACGCAGTTTTGAATGTCACACAGACATGCAAAGCAGGTTTTAACTTTATTGAATCCTTCCGCCAAGCCACACCACAACAATCCACACCCTTCCGACAGACCAAGTAGAACATACGTGGCTTTTCCACAGCACCGTCCTTTTCAACAGGCTGAAAACATCAAAACTTTATTTACAAAGCAGAAAATTAAGACGATCGAACAAGGTCATGGGTCCTGTATAGCTGCTTTGATGCTCGTTTAGGTGTTCGGATATTCCAGTTGATTACTTTTGTCGTATTCACAACAATTCAGAAATCACAAGCACAATACTTTTGGGGAGGGAAAATGATTGAAAGTACAGTCAAACCTCGGTTTTTGAACATCTCTGTTCTCGACCAAATCGGGCTTTGACCAAAAATTTCAAATTTTTTATGCCTCGGACGAAAATCGGTTCTCGACCAAACTGAGTGACTTGAATGCGCCACTTGACTCCTCCCGCTTTCCTTACACGGGGAAGTAATGTTTCCTCGTAGCGTTCTACTGTGGGCAGACATCTTCAATAAAGATTTTTTTCTAAAAGAGCGTGATTTCGGTTTTCGAACAGCCTTCTGGAACGGATTATGGTTGAAAACCGAGGTATGACTGTACACTGTCATTAGTCCTGAAAGCACTGCTGGTTTGACCCAAACCTAAACCAGCACTTCTGGAGAATTCAACCAGAACTTGAGTCCAATGGCCTACCCCCCAAAATCATGATCCCCTCCTGCAACATGCATGCAGTGTTCCCTCACTTTTCGCGGGAGGGATTCTAGTTTGGTAAGCCAATTCAAAGCAAACTTAAACATAGTTTTGAGCCATTTCATCGTCCTCGTTTGCAGTTGGAGGCAGAGCGAGCGCGTGAACTCCACTTAATTTCTGAAGGCAGATATTTACTATTCAGCTTGGGCTCCCCTTTTTTGGCACCCTTTCAATAACAGATTTGAACAACATGCCAAGTTTCTGAACGGTCTGAGTGAAGCAGCACACTGAACTTATTTCCCAATGCACCTACGATGAGGGAACGGGGTTTGGGGAGCAATGACCTAATAAGAGGGGCACACCACGCTCTGCCTCTGTGAACTCACACTCAGAGTAGTGCATGAGAAGCGGTAATTTCCAAATTGATGTTCTTGGGTCTTTGTAAAACAAATCTCCCCGCTCAAAAAAATAAAGATATTTCTTGACTGGTCCGACTTGGAAGGATGAAAAAAATAATTGAGAAAACCAGTAAAATAGTGAGGTAAAACTGCAATGGATGATGTTATGGACACAAATGACAATAACGGAACTGCGAAGTAGTGAGGGAACACTGAATAAACTTTTGGAGCATTCCAGCATATTGTATCAGAGTTCAGCCGTCGCCAATCCTGGAATTGAATTGATCACCAGGCCCATAAAAGCGGAGGCTTGAGAGAACAAATATGGTGCAAGGCACGCACTATGCGCCAATGTAATTCAGCTGTGAAACAGTTTTAATGCTGCGGGTTGAGAGTTGAAGGGGACATGAGCACAGAAATATTGAAACCACATGACGCCTGCTCAGATCGCCACCACAATTAACGACAATGGCAAGAGGCCAGGATGAAGAGCAAAGTCAGGGCTCTTGTTGACATTTGCTTCTTGCACCCACGCATACCATTACACACTTAAAACACAAAACGGCCGAAGTAACAGAAGTCAGAAGAACATGTGAACCGTGAGAATTTACGGCGTGTTAGACTTTCGCGTCACCCTCTGCTTCCTTGTTAGCAGTGTCGACCTCCATATCTTTGCTGTCTCTGTTCTCCTTGCTCTTCACCTTCTCGGACGCTTCCTGCAAAAGAACAAAATGTTGGTTGAGCTGTTAAAGATTGGTCCACATTTAACAGCAGCCTACCATTTGAGGGTGATAAGTTCCATTACCTTGGAATCCCTCTGGGCAAACTTTTGGAACATGTTGGCGTACGCGCGCTTGTCCTTCTCGTGCTGCTCCTTTATGTGCTTCTGACAAAGAACCATCTGGGTGAAGACAACAACGGAGGAGACGTCAGGGCAAGTAAATACGGCGATAGCCTCACCCGGGTGGCTTTTAAACCACCCACAGATTGGAAAAATGATCATAATATTAATACCTGTTTGGTGAGACGTGCAAAGTACTTGGACAGTGACAATGTTTTTTGTTTTTGTTGAATACCGTATTTATAAACAGCCATTCAGCCACGAATAAGGCAAAAGATCAGAAGGTGGTAATGGTGTATCATTTTAGAAATTTAAGTTTTCCTACTCTTTTCATTGGGGGAGGCGGTGTTACTCTTGAGCAGATGTGCCTATTAAATAGATTGTGGGACTTCCGGGTTGAGTGAACGCTGGCGCGCTTCGGCTGCCGATGCTCTCCCACAAACCTTTGTGTTTTCAGACTTGCCTATCCACCTTAAATCTTACTTTTTTGTTTATTATTTTATCTGTGTTTTATTATTGCTCTTGGTTGTACAGTGTTCTTGAGTGTTATGAAAGGCGCTTGCGAATGTAATGTATTATTATTATTATTATTGTGAGTTACTAGTAGCTCACAAGGGGAGTGTTGACAGCTCTCGTGGCATGAACTCAATCAGGATCATAAATAAATAATAAGCACAAAGAGCACTAGCAACAGTAACACAACTACAGGGGTTCTGATCCTACAGCGGTGATATCGCCTGAATTTTGAAAAACACCCCCATTTCTGACTCCCACGTTCACAATCTCCAGTCAAGAGAAGCAATAGTCACACATTGTGAAAACATGTTTAACTTCTTCCCTGGGTGCCATCATACCTGACTCCTAGCAGCTTTGTTAGCAGGATAAAGTTGAACAACGCGCCGAAACTCATCCCTGGCTTTGTCAAACTCTTTCATGCCGAACAGTGCCTCTCCCCTTCGGAATAGTGCCTTCTCACTGGACTCGTCCAACTCCAGGGCCTGTGACCACACACACCAAACAGGCTTTATTTAACAATGAAACACTTTGGAGGCCACATTGTTGTCAAGTGCAAAGTTTCCCATCGTTTAGTGATCCGAAAAACATTTTAAATCTGAGCGTAAAATCCCACCCAAAAATGCAGTGAAATGAAGATTTCATCTGATTTTACTTGACCACGGTTGGCATGCCATCACATTCTATTATGTTCAGGGCAACATGTTAATTGTGTACCTTATGCCACCTAGTGGAAAAGAATGTTATTGTTCTCGCTGCCACTGGCATCCTTTATGAACCACGGTAAGAGAATTTTGTAATTAAATGAAGTGAAATTGGATCGTGCCCTGTTGTGTGATGTCTTGCCTTGTTGCAGTTTTCCAGTGCTTGGTTGGGCTCTTTGAGCTTCAGGTAGCACATGGCCAGGTTGAGATGCGCAGCCAGTCGAAGCGCTTTGGCTTTTTCCTCCTCCTCCTCAGACAATCCCGACCCATTCTCAAGCCACGACACGATCCTCTTGTACTGCATAGATGCTTGCTTGAACATACCTTTCTGAAAGCCAACACAAGCAGTGACCGTTAGATAACATCCTCTACTGGGGCTGGGCAATAATTCAATATCAAAATGTATCACGACAGACGTGATCGATGTCAATAGAGAAGGCCTTTGACAAAAATGTTCGTGGTAAACACAACAAGAGTTCCTTTCCTCTGTCAAAGGTTCAGCCACCCATGCATACCTTAAAATACTGTGTCCCCTTCTCTTTGACGACGACACTCTGTTCCAACTTCTCCGACGAATTCATCTCCCACGACTCTTTGGCCCTTTCCAAGGCTGTGAGCTTGATCTTATATTGCAAAAGCGCCCCGCCGGGGATGTCATATTTGGCATTTCCCTCGCTCCCAAAGCCATACCTCCAAGAAAATAAAACAAACATTTGTTATTTGGTGCATTTTTGACCTCTTACGGTTGCAAGTTGACATTTCCCAGGTGTCTTGAAATATCGGTGAGATCCCTTTTATCAAGGGGTTCGATTCCCCGTATTCCCGAAGCATCCCCACAAAAAAAAGCACATGTGGACCCGCCCAGGGGTGTAGAGATGGTCCACTGTTCAGCGGCCGGGAGCCACACTGCTCCTGACTCAGAGATAGGACTTCCCGACAGACTCCATTACACCCGAATACATTTTACCAGGGAGGCTGAGGTGTGCGATTCCTCTGGAGTTAGAACGACAACCTCTGGTCCCCCTTGATAAAGCCCCAAACAATTCAGTTCCTAGGATCATCGGGGCCCATGAACCCCACCACCACGGCATGGTAACGGCTCATGGAGGGCTCACTTTACTCCAGTCCAATTATTTGTACAAAAGCAACTAAAATTCCTTTTTACATCAGATGTTCCTTTTATCGCTACAATTGTGGCTGCTCACTAAGCATCAATCGTACTTCGGTTTGATGTGGAACAGAGCTTCCTCTCCCTTCTTCATGGCCATGATGGCTTTCTCCACTCCAGCCGGCAAGCCAAGACACTCTCCTTCTCCAATCACGAATTTGAGTTCCCTCTCGTCAAACACGCGCCCCTCGCAGCTGCCCTCCACCGTCACTGAAGAGGAGACGATCCAAAATGCAACGCTTAGAATACTCCTATTGGATCAATACTGGCCAATTCACAAGGCTGCAATATCAGTGTTTTATCAGAAGTGAAAACATTGTATCTGGAAATTGTAATAAATACGTTTCTTGTCAAGGTAGGATGAGAAATGCGTTACCTTCAACAGAGGATCCTTCATTCGGCTTGGCATATGTCTGCCCTTTAGTGATAATGCGACGGATAATCCCTCCATCCTCATCTTCGGTTAAATCCTCTCCGCGGAATTCAAAAAGTTCCACCTAGAGGTGAAGACAGCAGGGATGGTCATCAATGGGCACAGATTGTTCCGAATTTGGGGGTTTACGATTGTTCAGTTCAGTCGTGCATGGCCCCTCTAAATATTTGCCAGCGCAATTATGATTTAAGAATTATTGATTAAAATCGCATTATTCTGTGGCGTCTCACACACACACACACACACGCACACGCACACGCACACGCACACGCACACGCACACGCACACACACACACACACAGACCGATTTATGTGATTTGTGGGGACCACTTTTTAGTTCATCACTTTCGGGGACCACCCTTTCCAAATGACATACAGTTCTGCAAAAAATCGGATACACAAGGTGGTGGTGTTAGCCTATAAACACCTTTAAATATCAGAATTTATGAAGTCGCATGTTGGACCGTGTCATATGGGGACTTCAGAAAAGTCCAGTTTACATGTGTTATGGGGACTTAATTTCAATATATTTACATCATTTACACAGTATCCACACCAAGTACATGTGATTATTGGGGACCTCACACAAAGTGCATTACTCATCAAAAATGGCAAGCATCTGAACCTAACTGTCAAATGAAAGTCAATTCATGTGAATAATAATCATTGAATTAATCTATTTTGATATGTTTTGTTTGTTAAATGTCCTGTGACTCGAATATTTCTGCTTCAGAGAACGGAAGACATCTCCGGCTTGTTCTTCCAATCAAAGAACTGGTCAATATCAGACCAATGTGATGAGTTTTTATTTAACGGTGTGTGGTAAAAAAAAAAAAGAAAAGTAAAATGTCTATCTAAAAAAAACATCAAACACACTGTTGACAATGTCTCAATATACATTCAAATTTAAATATCCATAATGGAAATAAAAGAGCCTAATCAGTGAGTTTTTGATGAAAAACTTGTTTGCACAGCAATTTCCTTTTGGCAGTCGGCATGTAGTTATAATCATAAAAAATTGAGGGTTTGCCATTTTTTAAGGGCTTCTGGTTCAGCCCTTAAATATCTTTCACACTCCATTTTTCCTGGGACGCGAAAAGATTTGACGAGTCTCATCGTGTGCCTTTATTTCACTTTTCTCCCAGGGAGTTCTCTTCCTCTTCCTTGAAGTACTGAGGAAAAAAAAATTGTTATTGAAAGATTCAAGGAGAGTACATGATTGAATTACAATCTAAAGCTCCTTACATAGATTCACACCGTCATTCTAACATCACAATGCATACCGTCATTTGGACTGACATTTTGCTGTTCAATGAGCAACATAAGCTGCGCTGTTGCATCCTTTCACAACATTTTCAGAACAAACGTACCATTCAGAGATGATTTTGAAATGCACATGAAAATGAGATAATCGTGTGTCAGTGATAAATTACATTTAAGTAAGGATGCCATCACCTGCTATGCGACTCTTGCCAACTCCAGAGTAGAGAGAATCCAACCCCTCAGAGGTGTTGTTAAAATAAAACACATTGTCGGAACATTCCTGTAAACACCATCAGTGACTTATGAGGACCACAGTATAACATTTCACTTTTTTTTCCCTCACACCGCACTACCAGCACTGGTGCCCCACAGGGATGTGTCCTCTCGCCACTGCTCTTCTCTCTCTACACAAACGATTGCACCTCAACAGATCCAGCTGTCAAACTCATAAAGTTCGCAGACGACACCACGGTCATCGGTCTCATCAAAGACGGCGACGAGTCTGCGTACCGCCAACAAGTGGAGCAGCTGGAGCTTTGGTGCGGCCGACACAACCTCGGGCTGAACACGATCAAAACTGTAGAGATGATCGTGGACTTCAGGAAACATTCTTCTCCTCAGTTGCCCCTCACACTATCCAACTGCCCTGTGTCAACCGTCGAGACCTTCAAGTTCCTGGGAATCACAGTCTCCCAGGACATGAAGTGGGAAGTCAACACCATCTCCATCCTGAAAAGGGCCCGGCAGCGGATGTACTTCCTGAGGCTGCTGAGGAAGCATGGCCTGCCACAGGAGGTGCTACGACAGTTCTACACTGCAGTCATCGAATCAATCCTGTGTTCTTCCATCACGGTTTGGTTTGGGGCCGCCACAAAAAAGGACAAAATCCGACTTCAACGGACAGTTAGGACGGCAGAAAAAATCGTTGGCACCGCCCTACCCACTCTTGAGGACTTGCACACTGCAAGAATCAAGACAAGGGCACGGAAAATCCTCCTGGATCCCCCGCACCCTGCCCACCACCTTTTTCAGCCACTCCCCTCAGGCAGACGCTACAGATCCATGCGCACCAAATCCAGTAGACACTTGAACAGCTTCTTCCCTCTAGCCATTAACTCCTTAAACAGTCACTGACAGTCACTCTTCTTGCACCACAAAATGGTACTTCAAAACTAGTGGTTACTCTAAAATGGTTCAATGATTTTGTTGTTTACGATGATACTAGTGCAGCGTGTTACACCGGAGACAAATTCCTTGTGTGTTCTACATACTTGGCCAATAAAGATGATTCTGATTCTGATTCTGATTCTGACATAAATCTGAAACGTGTGGTGTGTGGGGACACCGTGAGGGTCCACAAAAGAGACATAATTCCAGAACATAATGATCTCTGTGTCAAATTAAATCAATCTAAAATAGTCCGCTTGCATTAACCTTTCCAATGCATTATGTGAAATTCCCTGTTGTGCATAGATATAGTACTTTATCATGAAAATTAATGTCCGTCATCTCAAATGCACAGATAAAGAGATACCAAATATCATGAAACAGTGATGGATATGACTATACCTGGTGTATGTTGCTTGGACCAGCAGTATCGCAACAGTTTTCTCTTAAAGTAGTCTCATTGGGTATTGTCTTGGTCATCTGGAATACAAAATTGGAGAACATGATAGAAGAAACCGATACTTAGCCTCAAGTAAACCGTCTAAAATATAGATGCACAAATCTGACTCAACAACGTCATCTTTTAAAACTGTGTTTTCTACATGTTAAACCCAAAAACATTGTGGGGACATTCTTGTTAACACTTTGTCAGTTCTTCCCCCCTTGGACACTGTTTTTTCTCCCCTCACACACACTTGGTAAACGTGTGCTGTGGGGACACCGTGAGGGTCCAGAAAAGAGACAACTCCAGAACGTAATGATCTCTGTCAAATTAAAACGACCTAAAATAGTCCGCTCGCATTAGCCTTTCCAATGCATTGTGAAATTGCCTGTTGTGCATACATACAGTACTTTATCATGAAAATTACTGTCCATCATCCCAAATGCACAGATATAGAGATACCAAATATCATGAAACAGTGATGGATATGACTTTACCTGGTGTATGTTGCATCTGACTCTGAGGCAGTAAAGAGGGTTGAGGAGCCACATCTGTGACTGTCACGCTGGTCATCTAGAAAGACAGTCAACAATGATAGAGATTCAGAATATTATTGATGAATAGGCCAATAGCCCATCTCATCAAGTTATACAGGATTGTTATTTGCAACTCTGAAGAACTTGGATGAGATCTACAATTTGCAAGGCAGGTGGAAAACTTCTGGTAAATTTGGTCATCCATAAAGACATAAATTTTTTTTTTCTGAGAGATAAATCATTGATCGTGTAGCACTTAACTTTCTAAAGTATTTTAGAAATTGAATTAGCACTTGCTTTGAGTTTAGGTTTCGGAAAATATCCATCCATCCATCCATCCATTATCTACCGCTTATCCGGGGCCGGGTCGCGGAAAATAATTATTTGAAATGTGTACCAACCTATTCCATACACCTGCCATAAATGATCATTTTGATCCATGCATCCATCCATCCATTTTCTAATTAGTCTATCCTCACAAGGGTTGGTAGCATGCAGGAGCCTATCCCAGCTGTCTTTGGACAGGGTGTACCCCGCATGGGTACACCCTGAACTGGTTGCCAGCCAATCGCAGGGCACAGATAGACAACACCCATTTACGCTCACACTCACACCGAGGGACAATTTAGAGTATTCCATTCACCTGCTAAGCATGCGTTTTGGAATGTGGGTGGAAACGGGAAAATTTGATTCACAATACTTCGAGTAAGATTCTACTATTCTGATTCTTTCAAAAGTTACTTCCATCCTTATTACACAGAGCCATTTTTTATAATCTGCAATGTATACATACTTGTGTTCTCCATGGGCAGTCTTCGCCACCATAATCATCGGTCATTTCTTCTCCCTCTTGAATGTCATTGAAAGCAAACAAACAGGTGTGGCACACCATCCACATCAATCCTTTTCATCTGGCAATTTGGCCTCCTGTTTTCATCATTCACTGGTTGCCCAAATGACTCATCTTGTGAAGCATCATTGCTTAACAAATATGTGAAAAAGAACAACATGAGATCATTATCACAATATTGTCCATAGTGGTGCAGAATAGGTGGATAATAAGTCTTACCACCATGTTTTCCCTCTCCACTTGAATGCAAACATAAACGCAGCACATGATTGGTGGTAAACTCATCTTCTGCTCTAGTATTCTGAATCATTTATCAAATATCCCCGATATTCAGAAACAAATTGTCCTCTGCCGATTGTACTCTTGGCAAATAGTTCACATCCTGTACCAGACAGCAATAATAGTTTTTAGGGGGAAAAAACAGGCTTTGCAATCTTGTCTTCCATTATTGAGAGGTCCATGGTAATTTAGAAAACATATCTTGTCGAATAAAATTGGTTTTATTTGTTCAGTTTCACATGGTGTTCTTCTACTGAAGAAAAAACAGGCTTTGCAATCTTGTCTTCCATTATTGAGAGGTCCATGGTAATTTAGAAAACATATCTTGTCGAATAAAATTGGTTTTATTTGTTCAGTTTCACATGGTGTTCTTCTACTGAAGTAAGAAAAAACATGGAATTAATTATTTATATAACGGCTTGTTTACAAACTGAGTCGGAAACTGGAAAAATAAACTCAGTGTTCATATATAGTGTTCATCTGATAATAACTGTATATGTTTTATCTACAGTATATGCCATATTATCTAATAATTCCGCAGAATATAACATCAGACAACGCCTTACCTTTGACTGCATTTATGTACCTCGCACACAATTTGCCTGTTTTGTCGGTCCTTAATGAAATGTGACGAATGGCGTCCTGAAGGGGTCTGACTCTGTGGGAGTTCAAACTTGAGAGAGAAAAAGAGTTTGCATTGTATTCGGTCAGAATTGATTAATGTATCGAACATATAAACGCAATATGAAAGACATGAAAAAAAAAACCACAAAGGAAAAAATATCAATAAATGTCTTTGTTCAGTACAGTTTATATGCTCAAAGGAAATAGCAACAAGTAGAAAATTTGTCTGGTTGTACACCTTGATCTTGATAAATTTAGGGAGTTAGCTGCAACTTGTTTGATTGGAAATTGTTGAACTGTGCATATTAATATTATACAATTAAGTTACTTTTATAGTGTTTTCACAACAGCTGTAGCTGTCATCTAAATAGCTTTTCAACCATTTATGTGCCAAACATCTGATACCAGGGGTGCCCAACCTTTTTTGACTGACGATCCGACTTTTGAAGTGACCAAACTCCCACTATTGACCTGATCGCAAGCATGCAAGCATACACGCATTGATTGATTCTTCCACAATTCCCATTATTGCCATAGATGTTGCCCTTTTCTCTCTGAAACCGTATTGATATTTGCAGATTACATTATGCTTTGCAATACATTTGTAAAGTTTGTCTGCAAATAGTTGTTCTACAATTTTTGCCGGAAAAATATTGGTCTGTAATTTGTAAATAAGTGCTTCTCTCCGCTCTTGTAAATCGGAATAACTTTTGCGGTTTCCAGTTTTGACAGGAAAACACTAGTTTTGAAAGACGGGTTAAATAAATGTGGGAGGTTGCACAATATATTTTTTAATACTTTTTATTAATGCCATATCAACATTAAAATAGTATACTTTTTTTTTTGTGTTGAAACAATTTCCATACATTCATTTTCTAAACTGCTTATTCTTACAAGGGCTGCAGGCATGCTGGAGCCTGTCTTTAACAATATTAAATACTAAATTTACAGAACTAAGGAACATAGTGCAGGAATTGTTCTTTATATAGTTATTAATTTCGTATTCTTTGAATCTGGAATGTCACACAATTAGAAATATTGTTTCACAAACCGTGTGCGTGCCCTCCATGTATTAGATTATCACTGCTCATCTCACTTTACGAAATCGATACATTAGCTGAAGTGCTTAAACTTTTAATTGTTCATATACTCCATCATTATAATTAATGGGTAGAAAGAGCAGAGAGACCAGGCAGTGGCGTTTGAGTGTTTAGCATTTAGCTTTAGCCTAGCCGTAGCCGATCTCGGTAGCTCACGTTTTGTTTAGCTTGTCTCCATTACCTACGCTATTTGCTATACTCGACAAAAATCCACGACGGTTTCACTAGTCGCGCTAGTGCGTAATGAATTTTGAAACTGCGGTTAAAAAAAAGTTAAAAAGGAATAGTCACCGCTCGTTCGTCCACACATTTGAGTGTTTAGCATTTAGCTTTAGCCTAGCC
Organism: Hippocampus zosterae; assembly: GCF_025434085.1. Lineage (NCBI taxonomy): Eukaryota > Metazoa > Chordata > Actinopteri > Syngnathiformes > Syngnathidae > Hippocampus > Hippocampus zosterae. The sequence continues at coordinate 22,105,009 of NC_067453.1, forward strand.
GTAGCCGATCTCGGTAGCTCACGTTTTGTTTAGCTTGTCTCCATTACCTACGCTACTTGCTATACTCGACAAAAATCCACGTCGGTTTCACTAGTCGCGCTAGTGCGTAATGAATTTTGAAATTGCGGTTAAAAAAAGTTAAAAAGGAATAGTCACCGCTCGTTCGTCAACACACTCAGTTGTGCTAGCCGTTAGCCCGAGACTCTGCCATTAGCCCCGAGACGAGCCTAGCCCCGGCTCTCATTCAAGCCCGAGATGCGTGCACCCGAAAAAAAAAATACCCCGAGCTTCAATGTTTATAATACATTTGTCATTTAGAAGGGGGGGGGGGGGGACTTCGCCTCGTTGTAAATGTACAAACTATAATTACTGTATTTTCAGTCGCCAAATAAGTTAATAAACCATAGGGGGAAGCTCTAGCATACAATAGTATGCCAGAGCATACAATAGTAAGCGCTTACTATTGTATACCAGAGCTTAGTTATTGTCAATACAGTGTTGCCGCGATGCTTGTTAATTCATAGAGAATAGTGACAATATTCTTATTTTAGTATGTACATTTGTAACATTAAACAAATAAAAAACTTGTTAATTCATAGAAACTTGCTTACCTTGCATTTTACTTTTGCTTCTTTTGCTGCCATCTTCTAGCTTTGCAGGCTTCTTCTGATGATCACTAATTGAATGATGACCCCCTCCCACTTGTAAAAATCCTTCCATTAGGTGACAAATGGGCGGGGCATATGCAAAGTGTGTGTGTGGAGGAGTGAGTCCAATAGCACCGAATAACCATGTGGGGGGCTGCTGAGCACCATGTACACACACACAATCAGTAAAAATGGTGACACTTGGGTTTTTGCTAAAAACTTCACAGGCACATTCAGGGCAGCCCTCTGATGCTTTTTATACGTTATTCTTATGGGGACCTGCTTTTTTGTCGCACACCTAATTTGGACAGATTTCTTATTGGGTGGTGAGGGGCTGCTTGAAGAGGAGCATTTCTCTCCTTTGCAGGGCATGATTACTTCTAGTATGTCTAAAGATTACACTTGTTCAGTATTTACAAATGTAAATCAGTTAGGCCAATCCATGCCATTTAGGTACAATAGACCCTTTAGAGGCAAGGGCACTCAAGTAAATGTTTTGTCATCGTGTGTGGTCTCTCGCATTAAAAAGAAAAAAAATCAGCTAAGATGTTAAAAATTGGTGTGCATCTCGCTCGACGAAACTGAGGCAAAATGTACTGTGCAATTTATCACTGTTAATTCTCTCTCAATTTGTTTACTGCCTTAAGAGGAAGATAACATGGGAAGTTGAGTCGATACCATGTCCCAAATCCTCTGGGTAACAACACAGATAATGTAACAAGGCCAACTTGGATGCATGTCAAGGCTTACCTCAAAAATAAGTGTGGAATCAGGGGGAATTTTGGGTGGGCTGCCAGCAGACCCATACGCATACTCAGGTTTACAGATGAGCTGGCAGAGCTCCCCCTTTTTCATAGTAGCCACGCCGATGTCCCACGCCTTTATGACTTGACCTGCACACGCACACAGGGAAGACGGATGAAAACGTTGTTGTCGGGGTGACGGGGTAATGTCTTCTGCCAAATGATGGGAAACCAACATTTGCCCAGCTCAAAAGAGAACTTCTCTCCTCGGCCTCTGCTGGAGTCAAAGGTGGAGCCATCCAGGAGGGTGCCCACATAGTGGACAAAAACTGTGTCCCCAGTCATTGGCAGCTCTGTGCCAGTGCCTTCCCTTTTCACCAGCTGAGAACATAAGACAATGAGGACATACAGTCATACATTGTTTAATTTGTTCCGTGAATCAAGCTTGCGACTCCATTTATTTTATATCACATACATATTCCTTAGTGAAATGCCGGATGAAAGTGTTCCGGATAACATATGAGACTGTTTAAAAAATTGTTTTAGAAAATGCATGCATGTTATGGATTTTTTTTAGACCGGTGCCAGTTCTGATATTCACCAGAATAAAATCCCAAAAACGAATTAATCATTGGATTAATTTTAAAATTTATAGTGAATGAGATAATGTACTTTTTGGTGCCTTAACACTTAAAACGATGAACATGTGAATTACAGGCAAAAACTGACTACTGCATTATCCTTTAGTATTCATTTTAATTGGACAATTCTTTGTCGATTTTTTCATTCATTCATTTATCTGAGGGTGGGGGTGATTTTTCAAAAGCAAATTTTGACCAGCCGGTTAACAAGTCAGGCCCCATTAATTACTGTATGTACAGTTGCATCTATTTGTTGGATGTGTGCCTTTAAGGGTATGGCCTTGTCGGTAACAACAGGACCATTGGCCAGCTAATCCGTCTGTGCGTGAATGTTCTCATTTTCTAAATGTTCTCATTTTGTATGTGTGTTTGACCGTTTGTCCTATTCAATAAACAACCGAAAGACTATCGGCACCTGTGGCTCTATTTGCCCACATGCATTAGAAACCAAATTGCATCTTTTTTTTTTTTACACTTCACTCTGGTAAATTCTGACTTGGCAACACTAAGTAAATAAAATACTCTCAGCGACATTCTGTAATGTGAAAAACTCAAGTTGGCACACTAGTTGGTCATGGTTCCACCCTTCAACCAAAAATAGTGGGGACACAAAGAACACCGTTTGGCAAAAGTCTGCCATCGACATGCTCATATTTATCCATTTTGTTGAATTTGCATCACAGGCGTGTTTCAGAAAGCTCCAAGCATTCTTGGCAGATGCTCAATAACGAACATCACCAACAGGTTTTTCCATTATATGCCATTGCATTGAATAACTCATGTAGCGTTTTACCCCATCGCCAAAATAAAATCAACTAGCGTAGTATTGTGGCGCATGAACGCCACCAATTAGAAATTCTAACCACTCGCATGCCAACAACTAATGAACATTATCTGAACTTAAAAGGGTGCTGACATTGTAAGCCAATGCAAATCCGTTCCAGCCCTGCAGCCTCCTTTGGCTTTGACATGACACGTGCTGTTTCTGATGCTTCAGAGTGGTTCTTTGGAACATCGCCCAACCCATGACAGTTGGACATCTTTAACAACTGTAACCAGTGGTTCGCAGCCTGCTATGGTAGCACACAGATTGATTTCCCCTTTTGTGTGACCTGGTGCAAAACTGGTGGGCTTGATCCACAACGCTGTTTTTCAGGAAGACACAGCAGGCTCAGTCCGCCTTTGAGTGAATTCTAAACCATCAAAAACCGTCTGCCATTTTAGCTGGTCAAGTAACTGTCTAAGAAAGTCTGCGTGGGGGTGGTTATATGAATTAACCTTGTTGCTTGGTAACAGTGAGTGCTGAGCTGTTCACACAGGGCAGATTTCAGAAAATGGCAGCCAACTAAATGATTTATACGATTGTTTAATTTTACACTTTATGGCTGGCAGGCACTCCAGAGAAATATTTATAGACAAGACATCCATGCATTTTCTTTATCCTCATTTGGGTCTCAGGGTTACTCTCTAGAGACTGTTTGGCAGCCAATTCATACACACCTATGTATGTGTCTTTCTTGAACAAAATATAAAACATGTATTTTTTTGGAATGCGAGAGAAAGACAATCCAGGCAGACCTGGTTTGAACATCCGAGCTGAGATTCAAATTCCAAACCTCAGAACTGTGAGATAGACTCGCAAAGTACAAAACCAATCACCACCAAGATTCACATTCACAACATCACCAAAGCCCACTTCAACCTCTGAAAATGTTAAAGCAATCACCACAGTATTTTGGATTTTATGGACATGAAGCGGTTTCCTTCGTTTTAATATTTTCTGACACATGAATTTTGGTGGCGGTTGGTCGTTTGCTAACCTTAGCCTTGTTAATTTTTGTACCTACAGTGAATCTCTACGGGGAAGAAAAAGCTTGATGCCCATATTATCCAAAAGTTGTAAAAATATCACGGTTAAGGGTAAAGTATGAGCCTTAATGGAGACTTCTTCTTACTTTTTCTTTTCTGATTGATATAAAAATGATTTAGTAGATATAAACACAAAACGGGGTAGGACTAGATAAGTTTTTTACTTCATCCTACTCCCTTGAACATAACTGTGTTGAATGAAGACTGATTTCTTTCTTTTTACTTTTTTTATCTACCTTATTTTCTGTCAAATTATTACTGTATATGTTTTATGTTCAATAAACAAACAACAACAAACAACAAAGATTGAAAATACTGTGGCAATTTCGTCAATATTTTCAGAGGTTGAAGTGGGCACAAAGAGAGACGTGCATGTGAATTTTGGTAAACGATTGGTCGTAATTTTCTGACACGTTAAGCTTTTTTTACATGAAGCGTTTTAGACTGTCCCCGAGTGTAATTTCCCTATTTTACTTAATTGGCCCGACAGGATTTCATTGCTCCTCCGTGAGTCGTCACCTTACCGTGGTGGAGGGGATTGTGTGTCCCAAGGATCCTAGAAGCTAAGTTGTCTGGGGCTTTATGCCCCTGGCAGGGTCACCCATGGCAAACAGGTTCTAGGTGAGGGGCCAGACAAAGCACGGCTCAAAGACCCCAATGATGATAGAAATAAATGGATCTAGGTTTCCCTTGCCCGGACGCGGGTCACCGGGGCCCCCCTCTGGAGCCAGGCCTGGAGGTGGGGCTCGTTGGCAGGCGCCTGGTGGCCGGGCCTACAACCATGGGGCCCGGCCGGGCACAGCCCGAAGAGGCAACGTGGGTCCCCCTTCCCATGGGCTCACCACCCATGAGAGGGGCCAAAGGGGTCGGGTGCAATGTGAGCTGGGCGGCAGCCAAAGTCGGGGACCCTGGCGGTCCGATCCTCGGCTGCAGGAGCTAGCTCTTGGGACATGGAATGTCACCTCTCTGGCAGGGAAGGAGTCCGAGCTGGTGTGTGAGGCAGAGAATTTCCGACTGGATATAGTCGGACTTGCCTCCACACACAGCCTGGGTTCTGGTACCAGTTCTCGCGAGAGGGGTTGGACTCTTCTACTCTGGAGTTGCTCACGGTGAGCGGCGGAGAGCAGGTGTGGGCATACTCATTGCCCCCCGGCTCAGTGCCTGTACATTGGGGTTCACACCGGTAGACGAGAGGGTTGCCGCCCTCCGCCTTCGGGTGGGTGGACGGGTCCCGACTGTTGTTTGTCCATATGCACCAAACAGTAGCTCAGCATACCCACCCTTTTTGGAGTCCTTGGAGGGTGTGCCGGAGAGTACTCCTGCTGGGGACTCCCTTGTTCTGCTGGGGGATTTCAATGCTCACGTGGGCAATGACAGTGGTACCTGGAGGGGCGTGATTGGGAGGAACGGCCCCCCCCGATCAGAACCCGAGTGGTGTTTTGTTATTGGACTTCTGTGCTCGTCACGGATTGTCCATAACGAACACCTTGTTCAAACATAAGGGTGTCCATATGTGCACTTGGCACCAGGACACCCTAGGCCGCAGTTCGATGATCGACTTTGTAGTTGTATCATCGGATTTGCAGCCGCATGTTCTGGACACTCGGGTGAAGAGAGGGGCGGAGTCAACTGATCACCACCTGGTGGTGAGTAGGATCCGATGGTGGGGGAAGATGCCGGTCCGTCCTAGCAGACCCAAACGTATAGTGAGGGTTTGTTGGGAGCGTCTGGCGGAATCCCCTGTCAGAAGGAGTTTCAACTCCCACCTCCGACAGAGCTTTTCCCATGTTCCGGGGGAGGCGGGGGACACTGAGCCCGAGTGGACTATGTTCTGTGACTCTATTGTTGAGGCGGCCAATCTGAGTTGTGGCCGTAAGGTGGTTGGTGCCTGTCGTGGCGGCAATCCCCGTACTCGCTGGTGGACACCAGCAGTAAGGGATGCCGTCAAGCTGAAGAAGGAGTCCTATCGAGCCTTTATGGCCTGTGGGACCCCAGAGGCAGCTGACAGGTATCGACTGGCCAAGCGGACCGCGGCTTCGGTGGTCGCCGAGGCAAAAACCAGAGCGCGGGAAGAGTTCGGTGAGGCCATGGAAGCCGACTTCCGGACGGCTTCGAGGAAATTCTGGTCCACCATCCGACGTCTCAGGAGGGGGAAGCAGTGCACCACTAACACTGTGTACAGTAGGGATGGGGCGCTGCTGACTTCGACTCGGGACGTTGTGAACCGGTGGGCAGAGTACTTCGAAGGTCTCCTCAACTCCACCAACACGTCTTCCTTGGAGGAAGCAGAGCCCGGGGATTCTGAGGTGGGCTCTCCTATCTCTGTGGTTGAAGTCACCGATGTGGTTAAAAAGCTCCTCGGTGGCAAGGCCCCAGGGGTGGATGAGATCCGCCCGGAGTTCCTCAAGGCTCTGGATGTTGTGGGGCTGTCCTGGTTGACATGCCTCTGCAACATCGCGTGGTCAACAGGGAGAGTGTCTCTGGATTGGCAAACCGGGGTGGTAGTCCCTCTTTTTAAAAGGGGGGACCGGAGGGTGTGTTCCAACTACAGAGGGATCACACTCCTCAGCCTCCCTGGTAAGGTCTATTCAGGGGTGCTGGAGAGGAGGGTCCGTCAGGAAGTCGAGCCTCCAATTGAGGAGGAGCAGTGTGGTTTTCGTCCCGGCCGTGGAACAGTGGACCAGCTCTACACCCTTAGCAGGGTCCTTGAGGGTATGTGGGAATTCGCCCAACCAGTCTACATGTGTTTTGTGGACTTGGAGAAGGCGTTTGACCATGTCCCTCGGGGAGTTCTGTGGGGAGTGCTTCCTGGGTATGGGGTAACCCCCTGATAAGGGCTGTTCGGTCACTATACCACCGATGTCAGAGTTTGGTTCGCATTGCCGGCAGTAAGTCAGAATCGTTTCCAGTGGGGGTAGGACTCCGCCAAGGTTGCCCTTTGTCGCTGATTCTGTTCATAACCTTTATGGACAGAATTTCTAGGCGCAGCCGAAACGTTGAGGGGGTCCGTTTTGGGGGCCTCAGTATTGCATCCCTGCTTTTTGCAGATGATGTGGTGCTGTTGGCTCCTTCAAACGGGGCTCTCCAACTCTCACTGGAGCGTTTCGCAGCCGAGTGTGAAGCGGTTGGGATGAAAATCAGCACCTCCAAATCTGAAACCATGGTCCTCAGTCGGAAAAGGGTGGAGTGCCCCCTCCGGGTTGGGGAGGAGATCTTACCACAAGTGGAGGAGTTCAAGTATCTTGGGGTCTTGTTCACGAGTGGGGGTAGGAGGGAGCGGGAGATCGACAGGCGGATCGGTGCAGCGTCTGCTGTGATGCGGACGTTGTATCGGTCTGTCGTGGTGAAGAAGGAGCTGAGCCAAAGGGCGAAGCTCTCAATTTACCGGTCGATCTACGTCCCCAACCCTCACCTATGGTCACGAGCTATGGGTCGTGACCGAAAGAACGAGATCCCGGATACAAGCGGCTGAAATGAGTTTTCTCCGCAGGGTGTCCGGGCTCTCCCCTAGAGATAAGGTGAGAAGCTCAGTCATCCGGGAGGGGCTCAGAGTCGAGCCGCTTCTCCTCCACATCGAGAGGAGCCAGATGAGGTGGCTTGGGCATCTGATTCGGATGCCTCCTGAGCGCCTCCCCGGTGAGGTGTTCCGGTCATGTCCCACCGGGAGGAGACCCCGAGGAAGACCCAGGACACGCTGGAGAGACTATGTCACCCAGCTTGCCTGGGAACGACTCGGGATCCCCCGGGGAGAGCTGGAAGAAGTAGCTAGGGAGAGGGAAGTCTGCGCTTCCCTGCTAAAGCTGTTGCCCCCGCGACCCGGCCCCGGATAAGCGGTAGATGATGGATGGATGGATTTCATTGCTAAAAATAAGCCCGAGTAGGCAGCTTTCGGCAAGTGCCTTGCCTTTTTGTTCTTTTTTGCTGTTTTTGTCTTTTGTTTTGTCACATGTTTGTTGTTTCATTGTGTGGACCTGATATGGACCGTTTTCAGCGCTTTTTGGCCACGACATTCGTCAAAGGAGCAGTATCTGTGCTTGGTGGTTGCGCCTTCTCGGCAGCACGCCTCTACCAGCACAGATTTTGATTGGGAGGAATGTCTGCGCCATCGACTGTCGGTGCTGGACAGACCTGGGGCGCTTGTGTTTTTTGCGCCAGTAATGGGCAGCATTTTTCACAACCCCGATTTGTTCAGTGGCTATGTCAGCGCTGTTGGACAGTCGGCGTTGGTGCGGCTGGATGGATGGCCGCTGAAGTTGAGGATGAGGAGAGAGGAGCGTTGGCGAAGAGCGCCGTTGCGTATTTGGAACCGAGAGTCGCCGCTTGGAATTGAAATGGATTTCCATGGGACAGGAGAAGTGAACCAATCTCCTTTTTTCTTTTTTTGTCAATGGATGCTACAGCTTCTTGTTGACTTTGAAACTTAGCTTGTAGCTGACGTGTGCACATTTTGAGCATGACGTCTCTGATCCACTGGTTAAAGGACACTTCGATTCTCTCCTCTGTCATCTCAAACTGCTTCAAACAACAAAGCGTGTGATGGAAAAGTGGTTAGAACTGCATGACTGTCCGTGTTTTATGTTATGTTTATTATTTTACTTTATGTTAACTGTTTTGTAAAGCGCTTTGTTACAGCTGCCGCTGTTGTGAAATGCTACCTTTGATCTAAACCAGCGACCTAAGAGTGAATAGCAGATAAATTAACCCTCCTGTTGTCCTCGGGTCAAAATGACCCGTCACTGTGTTAAAAATGCCAGAACAGCCCCCTAAATGATTTTTTTTTAAACTTGAAATTTTATGAATTTTCCTAGGCTGGCCCCAACTGCAGAAAAATTGAAATGTTTTTATACACATTTCCATAGAAGCTGTACCAAAAAAAATACAAAGGTGGTCTTCGCGTCAAAATGACCCATGACGCAAATAGGGTTGAAATCAAGGTCACAAAGTTATTTACATACCATAGAATGTTTCAATATTTTAGTTGTGTCTCAGATCAATTAGTAGAACACGTGAACAAGACAGTAACAGACATAAACAAGACAAGATTGGTGGCGTTCTTGTAGATGGCAGAACTCTTTTTTGTGGATTTCAAGGGGTTATAAAAGGTGCTGTAGATGACAGGACTCCGAGTTCTCTATGTGCTGACGCCATGAGTGTGCGTTATGACATTAAGGAGGCTCGAGAGCTAATTTTTTTCTGCTGTCCAGCAAGACAACTGATTCAGAAGAGGGAGTACAGGATGTACCAGAAGAAGATGGGGAGGAATATAACCCAAAGTATGATGAATCGTCTTCAGAACAAGAAGAAATCCCTGAAGCTGAAAGAGACACTTTCCTTTCAAAAATGGCAAAATAACACTCTTCAGCAGCATACAACCAACGAGGCAGGCATGCAGAACATAACGTACAGGATCTCCTGAGAAACCTGATGATCCACCTTCCACAGCCACTTCCCCAGTGAGGGCAAGTAAGAAGAAGAAATGCCAATTCTGCCCTCAAAAGAAGGACTGTAAAACACATACTGTGTGCTATAGGTGAAAGAAATATATCTTTAAAGGCTGTGCACTTGCATACTGCACTACATGTGCTAAATAGTTGAATGGGTTCTTATTTTTCACATTTTTGTCTTGTATTGTACTAAATAGTTTACTGGAGGAAAAAAAGAAAATTTAGTAATTGGAATGAATACAAATGCATCCATAACTCATTTTTTTCCCCCTTTTCTTAAGCTATAGAAATCGAAGTTAAGAGGGAGAACTATATCACACATAATGTGGTGAAGGACAAGTTGTTCCTTAAAGTAATATGAAATTTGGTGTTTAAAATTCAATTTAGCTGCTTAGTTGTGGGGTTTAGTGAAGATGGGCCATTTTGACCCGAGGACACAGGGTGTGTACAGGAAATGAGGACAACAAAGTGTTCAAGTGTCTCTGTTGATGCGCCATATGATTTATTTCGTACAGATATCCATGTGCTTTTGCTCATTAAAACTTGAGAAACACAGCATCAAAAACCAACGTAAACTCGGATCTTTACACGTTTTTTTGTGGTTGAAATACATAACATTGTTGTCACGTGCTCAACAACAAACAGGACCAAAAGGTTATTTATTTATGCCACGTCTCAACATCTTATTTGGTCGCCAAAGTTGATGATTCTAGAAGGTTTACATAGACGTCGTTACATCGAAATGGTTAGACGTTCCCACGATTAGTTACTAAAGACAATAAATAAATTTTGTAAATTTCCCCAGTGTGGGACGAATAAAGGATATCTTATCTTAAACGGTAGGCAACCTGCCCGCGGTGCGTTAGCTGACGACAGCTAATGATATTAGCCCATGCGCGTAAGGGGAGCAAAAAAGAGAGAGGCTCTCAATGTGAATAATTACCTTCAAAACACCTCCATCTTTCTTGGGAGTGATGTCGTCTCCTTCCATTCGGATGGCGTGGTGTCCTTCTGCCGTTTGCTCCTCGGCGGTCATTGCAAAAATGACGCTACGCGAAACCTAAGCTTGACTTTAACTAGTACTCAAAAGCACTCAATAACACCGACCTGGTGTGTTAACGCCTAGCTTATACGACTGGTACCTCTTGTTTTGACCAAAGCGCTAGTACAAACGACGCGTTAACCGGTCACTGGGCAAAGCGCTTACGATTGAATGTCCGTAAAGCGTGCAAAGCTCACGCGTATATGAGATCCCGTCTAGCACCTCACGCAAAGAACTTTCCAGACATTCTGGGAGGAACCATAGAGAAGAACCAAGCGCTTGGGGTGTTGAATCAACAAACCGGAATCTCCAGAAATCGCGGTCTTAAACAACCAATAATAGCACAAAAATTGAATCTCCTTTAAACACAATATGTCTCAGTTTTAACTACTCACAGTACAATATATTTAAAAATTATATCAAAGCCAGACAAAACTGGAAAATGACATTTATATAATAAACCCGCCCTCGAGTGCTGCCCTGTTGTGCAAAACGCGCACACGTTATATGTACTTGTTCCTTATTGGCCCGCTTCAACGTCCTTTGTGCTCTCTTGGCGCGGGAGTTGAAATTACTCAAAACAGACAGATTTCCATATCCTTTGTCATATAAAGATGCCCTTTACTCCGAAATGATCATTTATGCTACCCAAAGTACCACTAGTTCACCTGACGGGATCGTAAAAGGGACTGTAAGTATTCCTAAAGGAGACGTTTTGTAGCGTTCAATCACGAGACGATCGTGGTTGTGAATCTTGCTAAACTTGTTCATTGTGACTGAAAAGTGCGCAATCAACCAGATCTATTCTAGGTCGACAAAGGCGCGCTGAACATTTATTTTTAGAAGTATTCACTTAGTTAACAAAGTTATACAGTATCAGGAAAGAAACAAGGAGGCGTGTGGGTGTGTGCGTGTGTCCTTTGACCAAGGTGGAGACCCCAAAAGTGAAGGTTAGTCCCTTCTTTTCGTCTTCCGACCTCCCCTTTTCCTTTCATACGATCTCACAACAGGGATTGATACCACAAGACTGACCATGACACCCTAATTTGAAACCTTAGCCTTTCTTTAAAACCCTGACCCTGGCTTTTAACCATAATTTGAAACGCTAACTACAAACTATAACACTGGTGAGAAACTCAACTTAGAAACCCGAATCTTGTCATGAAGTCTTATTTTGAAGCCCTAATACGTGCCTTTAAATCCTATTTTTAAAGAGTACAGTAACCGCTTACTACCATAACTTAAAAGTGTTAGCACTGTAGCTTTTATTTAAATTGATGCAAATTGTAATTTGTGTGTCCGGAAAAGGTTGATGGATGTTACAGTTTTGAAGGCGAGCCGAACTGTGTTTAATAAATGTAATTGTAACAAGTGTACTGTCATTGCATTGCATTTTGTTTTATAATTCAAAATAGTACCCAGGTGTCTTAAAACATGTCGGTGGCATGATTTTGTCAAAATATTTCAACCAGGATTTTTACAGCATATTCAAGAGAAAGCCTGTGTGAGGGTATTATGCTAACTATCCCCATTTTTCATAACTTTCAAACACTTTTTTTAAAGCAATAAGACGATAACTAAAGATTTCCTGGGTTGTTTAATTTCACACTTGATGGACAAACAGGCACTTCAGAGGACCAAATATTTGTCATAAAAAGTCAATTCTAGTTTTGCAATACCACATGTGGTGATGTGGCTGCCTTTAAGTGTAATGTGTCCCGTTTGGTCCTCAGGTTTGTCAGCATGGCGAATGAGAGATCCCAGTTTCCATTTCCTTTCCAACCTTACACCATCCAAGAGGAGTTCATGCACTCCTTGTACAGTGCACTGGACCAGGGCAAAGTTGGCATATTTGAAAGCCCCACAGGGACGGTACGCTGGTGTATTTGAGAGCATGATGCGTTCAAGATGATTCCAAATGAAATATGTTTTGCCACTGATCCAGGGCAAATCTCTCAGTCTGATATGCGGCGCGCTGAGCTGGCTTACAGACTTTGAAACCAAAAGAAAGCAAGAAGTGGCCGCCCTGCTGGAGAAGGGCCAGGCGTCACTTTCTCCATCCGACCCGGAGGCCTCCGCCCAAAATTTGTCCACAGAGCCAGACTGGATTACTAGTTTTGTAAAGAAAAAGGCTGAACGGGATTTAGTGTCAAAGTTGAAGGTGAGGGCGTATTAGTTAAGAAGCTAAGAATGATAGAAATCGTAATGCTCACGTTGGTCTGTTTTTGTTCCGTTTCAGGAGGATGAAATTAAAAGGCAGAAGCGAGAGGAGCGCTTAGAACTGATTAGAACGAATGTTCAACTCAAGTATGCAATAAAAAGAAAGGTAAGCTCCAGTATCTTGCTTAAAATGATTGGTTGGTTGTCTGTGAGGAGTTGGTTTGTGTTGTATGTTGTGTACGGTAGGTATGGAATAAAATCATTTGAAAACTCCGTGCATAACTTTTGCAAGTGGATTCAAAGTACTCACTGTGAAACAAGAGCAACATCTGCACCTGAGGTTTAACCAACGGAAAGACCGAGATGACTCAAGGTGAAAAAAAAATGACTGAAGCAGAGAAAAGCTGGAAAATAAATCGGACCCACAGACTGATGAGTCAAAAGTTTAACTTATTAACAAGCTCATTTGTGAAACTCATTGGAGGTAATGTGGCTTAGTCTGTCACGTCTTCTAGGACGTCAGGCTCATTAATCTTGTGACACATAATGTCAGACTCAGAAATCTACCGAAGCGTTTTGCCTACTAATTTACCTTCTTAAGGTAGCAAGCTAATGGTACAAAGGAGTTTATCCGGGGCACAACTTTAACCCCATAGAGAATGCATTTTACCTGCTGACAAGGAGACTAAGTTTATGATCGTGATATAAATACCTGGAAGTAGAAGTTTAATTGTTGATCATGTGACATTCAGCTATGGATGTCTAAACTTGATTTTTTTCCAGTCTTCAGAAATAAAGGAACTGGCCTCTGCTCTCTTCAGGTCACCCCCCCACCCCCACCCCACACACACACACACACGTTTTAAGTTGGCTCGGTCGGGCCTCCTTCTAAAACTTTAATCTTGCACCGGACTCATTCTTTTTGTTAATATGAATGTTGGTTTGTAAACAACTGGACTACTACAAGTGTATTTCTTTCTTTTGTCTGTCCGTAGAGGTGTGATGAGGATGAAGCATTCAAGTTGTTGCAGCGCACTAAAGAGGATCAAACCGACGTAGCGGCAAATCAAGATGACGAGGATCTTATTATCGCAGAGTATGAAAGCGACGACGATTCCAGGTCAAAAAGCAGGTGTGAACGGCCACTCGACTTGGAACCTTTGTGATGGAATCACACACCATAACGGCAGGATGTGTACATGTCCTCAGATTTAGCGTGGGAGAGGATGAAGAGGTTGACGAGCTAGTCGAAGAGCATGTCACAAAGGTCTTGTGATGTGTAGCATTCTGTAGTGTCCCGTCATGTGAATACTGAACAGATGCATGATGTGTGTGTGTGTGTGTGTGTAAACAGATTTACTACTGCAGTCGCACACACTCACAGCTTGCTCAGTTTGTCCACGAAGTTCAGAAGAGCCCCTTCAGCAAGGACATCAGTCTGGTCACGCTGGGCTCCCGGCAGGTGAAACTCACACACTTAACAACCGAGCCACATACCTAATTTGTCCACCCAAGATAAATACCAGCCTACCTGCCAAACAAACCAACATACCCAACTACTTGTCCAACCTACCTTTCTACCAAACTAACATACCTACCGATAGTAGGACTTCACACAGTATTGGAAAAACACGTGATATCGATATCATTGTAGTATTTAACACGTGCCTAAAGATATTGCATTTGTATTATCGAATGAAAGAAATACTTTGTTTTCATGTAGACAAATGATCAAGTTCAATGTATTCGTGTGTTATTAATTGTAATGTCCCTACGTACTGTTCACCTGTTGGATGGTGGTGCACATGACTGGTCAAATTCAGATAAAAGAATACAATTCCATGTTAAAGTTATTGCGCATATTTGTTGTACGCAAATTGCACTGGCCACTATCGCAATAAGGATATTTTTTCGATCTGTTGCACAGCGTAACTATCTAATTAACTGACCTCCTAACCTACGCTAAACCAGCTACCAACCTGTCTAACCTATCTACGGGTAATTAGCTCCCTACCTATGCTAGGTAGCTAGCTAGCTACCCTCCTACCTACTTGCCTGTCTGCCTACCTGGCAAACAAGCCTACTTACTGTACCTCCTAAACAAAGCTGCCAAATCAGCCTACTGTAAGAAATTCTTAGACGGGGAAAACAAACTATCACCCTACAGTATGAAACTAACCGACACAACCAACCCACGATTGTAATCTACCAACCTAGCTACAGTTGTGAAAATTGATGTTAGAAGCATATTCTTGCCGTATTTGGAGTAAAATTCCACACTTGTTCGTAATGAAGGGTGAAAACAGGATGTCAGCTTTTCTTTTTCATCTTTGATTTCGATATCACATTGATAACATGAAGAGTAATGTGTTTGTGCTCCAGTTTTGCATAAAATCTTTGCATAAACGATTCTCTCTTTTAAACTGAAAACATTTGATCACTTTTCTTCCTTTTTTTAATTTTTTTTTTTTTTGCCAAAACTTTCTCAATAGTCTTGCGCACAATCAGTACTTTTCAAGGGTGCAGACTAGCAACCACGCCTATCCTTGGTGCTGCATTCAACAAGAACATAATTGTCTTACTAAATAGGAAACATGATGCAATGGAACCTCAACAGCAAACCTGAAGAAAATGAGAATGGAAAATGTCAGAAGCTGCCGCTAAACACAATGTGATCTCGCTTTCCAGAATCTTTGCGTCAATGAGGAGGTGCGACGCCTTGGCAGTCTTCAACGCATCAATGATCGCTGCATGGAGATGCAGAAAAACAAACACGGTAAGAAAATACACTTTTGACAAGCTGAAGATGGTATACCATTTATTTACTAATGTTTTAAATGCATTGCTGAGGTACAGTGTCAGATTGGAGCTTGGTATCGACCGATATCCAAAACAAAGTGACTTGGACTTGGGTGAAATTCCGAGTACAAATTATTTTTTACTGTCTATCACATACAGTACATGTTTTGATAACTTGGCACAATGGGAAGAAAACAAAACTTGGTTAATTCGTACCACTGCTTTCAAGAATGGTATGTCATTTGTAGAGAGGCCACATCACGACGATGACACTAAAAGGAAACGAGGCCCGACGAAGAGTGCTTGTCCCTACAACAAGATCTCGGCGCTGCAAAAGATGCGGGACGAGCTCCTGGGCAGCGTCCATGACATTGAGCAACTTCTGAAGCTGGGCAAGGAAAGCCATTCGTGTCCCTACTACGCCACACGCCTTGCTGTCCCACCGGCACAGGTTTGTACTCAACATTGTCATCCTCTTCCACCTCTCATTGCTCATTCAGGGACTTCAGGTCTTATTTGTCCAGAAGCTGAATTGCTTGCATTGCTTTTGTTTGTGCAGTTGGTGGTGTTGCCTTATCAGATGGTGCTGCATGAAGCCACCAGGCGGGCGGCAGGGATTCAGCTGAAGGACCAGGTAGTCAACAAGATTATCAAGAATACAGTATGTTCGTTTTACAATACCTAACATTAAAACGACAATGTGATGATTCCACGTTGAATTTAAAAAGTGTACACACTCTTTTTAAAAGGGGTGTGTTTTGAAAAAATAAGTGTGTGTGTGTGTGTGTACACACAGCAGTAATGAAGTGGTGCATTGGTGACAGTAGAATGTGTTTGTGAACAGGTGTTGATCATAGACGAAGCGCACAACCTGAGTGACACACTCTCCTGCATACACAGTGCAGAGCTCAGCGGCGCACAGGTAAGCGCACGACTTGCACACGGTGTGTAACCAACCTTTTTTATTTTTATTTTTTTGTGAATGTACTGTACGCAACCTTGAGATGTCTTAATATTGTCACTTGCAGCTTTGCCGGGCTCACTCCCAGCTCAGCCAATATGCCGAGCGCTTCAGGTGAGTAATTTTGACATGTGTACTTCTTAACTAAAGGAGACGTATGATGGAAAATTAAAATGATTAATTTTCCCGCATTGTGATGTCACAAGCGTGTTTTTTGACACCATCCCGCCCCTACACAGAGTGTCTCCACCCACAATTTTGATGCTAGTTTTGGCAAAGATTAGGGCTGGGTGAAATATTGCTGTTCTGCCGCCGTTATTTAGATATGAACATTCAAGATATTATTATCGAAAATTAAATCACTATAAGTCAACTATGAGATAAGATAACTACTTATCCAAAATTAATCCACAATATGTCTCCTATTCTTCTACATCAGGAGCCGGCTGAAGGCGAAGAATGTCATGTACATCAAACAAGTTCTGTTTGTGATTGAGGGGCTGGTGCGAGTGCTGGGAGGTGAGTGAAAGCATTTGTTTTTCCTTTGGCGAACTTTGCTGTCACACATAATGATGTAAATCCTATCCTCTCAGGCAAGGTGGGTCAGAATCCACAGAGCCAAACCACGGAAGCAGGTCAGACAACACTCACAGGCAAAAATCAGAAGGAAACTTGATCTGAAGAATTCTTTATTTTTTTCAGCAACAGAGATGCTCACCATCAACAACTTTCTGTTCAGAGCTCAAATTGACAACATCAACTTGTTTAAGGTAATCGTTAAAGCATTGAAACTTGAATATAGTGAATATTTTTTCTAAAATATATTTTTTATGTATTGTTATTTGTTTATCTCCAGCTGCCTCATTATGTAGACGTGCAGAATCGGAGACAACTGGTTTGGGGAAACCCCCCCAAAACATCTTTTTCAGATGAAATCTTCACACTATTTGCAGAATGCTATGAAGGAGATAACGAAATTAGCATCTATGTTGTCATGTGATAACCCTGAAGGCAACAGATCTTTAACCACAAATGGTGCAGAAACACATGTAGACAAGCACTATACACACAGGAATATTGTTTTTCGTCTGCAAAAAAAACTCAAATAATGCTTCTTTAGATTCTATTCAATTGTTATTGCTGTATGTTTTTATGAAGTACAACACTGCAGAGTGTTATTTTTTCATATTAAAAGGGAACAAATTAAAAGCCTGTCCATTCATTTCAATGGAGAAAGCCAGTTTTAGGTATGTAGTCAAGACACCACTGTGATATATTTTTTAAATCCAAATTTGCATACAGCTGTTGAGGCCGGTGAATGCGTTTCAATACAACTCAAACTGAGAATGATGAGTTTGAGTATGAGTTAATGCATTATATTGCGTAATTGATCAATTTTGCTATAATATAACCTAAAACTTGTCTTTCTCTTTGTTTCGCTAGCTGCACATATATTTTGAGAAGAGCATGATCAGCAGAAAAGTAAGACAGCAGGGAGTGATGTTCTATGTGCTGCAATTGCAACAAAAAAAGCAACCCAAACAAACTCACAATGGTCTCTCCTTTGTTTTCCACAGCTAGGTGGTTTTGTGGAGAAATATGTGGGTTCGGGCGTGACTCCGCACACTCCCATTGGCTCCAATAAGGAGAATCGGCGCACGGAGGGCTTGAACCGCTACCTTCAGTCCCTGCACGGCACCCAGAGCACAGCAACAGGTTGGAAATCAGAAACATGTCAAATAGAACAATGTAATATTGCTTGAACACCCCTGTTGGTGTAGCACTACACCGGATCAAATTCAAATGTGCTGTGTTTATATTTGATGCAGTTCGACAACTAATATGATCGCAATATTGTTAAATTAAATGTCAAAATGGGACTTATTATGGAAAATTGCTAGGATAGACTCCACCTGATTTGCAGACATAATAAAGGGCACGCATTGCAGATAACTGAAGACTAGAACCCTTCTCAAGTTTGTAATTCAGCTCCTCCTGTCTGCAGCTCCGCCAAATGACCAACAGGGGTCATCAGATGTTCTGGCCGCTTCCCCCATGATGCAAGTAGAGGGCTTCTTCATGGCTCTCACCAGCAGCAACACTGACGGCCGGGTGGTTATACACAGACATGGTACTGTCTTAAAATCACAGCACTATAAACAAGGTCAGTAAAGGCACCAATAGTAAATTGAAGTGTGCAAATGTGCAGGAAATCTGTCGGAGAGCAGCGTCAAGTTCCTTCTCTTGAACCCGGCCGTCCACTTTGCCCAGGTGTTGAATGAGTGCAGGGCCGTCATCATCGCGGGAGGAACTATGCAGCCTGTGAGTTCCTCTTGGGGAAAAAAAAAACATCATAAAATTCAAGGCAGGGGGCATTTTACAGAACGGTTAATAAGAAACAAAAATTCATATTGTTTAGATGTTTACCCCTACCTAGGCAAGACCTATAGGTTGTAAAAAAAAAAAAAATAGCCACTGATTTATAGTGCATTTCATACACAAAGTAACTCAATATGCTTCACATATTGTAATTAAAAGTACATTTAAAATAAGTTATAGATTTAAAAGAAATGGAAAGTAAAATTACTAAAAGACAATACAGTGCAAGAACAAGATTTTGGAAAACATGATTTTTAAAATATTTTGAAAGGCCTTAATCAGGGATTTTTGAAAAAATACGCGGCTTTGTGTTATTCACAGGATTTTACAGTACTCATCTTAACTTTATTTACAAAGCATTTATAAACAACCATTGTTGTGTACAAAGTGCTGTACATGGAGCAAAAATTAGTCATGCAATAACAAAGACAGTTTAAATGACAACAACACAGTAAACACAAAACAGTCAACACTATAAAACAGTAAAACAATGCTAAGCCTCATACTGAGTCAAAAGCCATGGGATAAAAATATCTTTTAAACATGGAAGTCAAGTCAAAAAAATTTCTTTTCAACATTTTCTACACAGCCCCACTAGGATTTTCATTCATCGCTGGTGAGTCTGGAATGTATACCCCACAATAAACGGGGGTTCACTGTCATGACAAAAATCTGGTTTCCCCTAATACTGAAAGCTGCTCTGTGCAGGTGTCAGACTTCAAACAAGAGCTGCTGTTTTCCGCTGGAGTGCGAGAAGAGCGCATCACCGAGTTTTCCTGTGGTAAGTGTGACCCCATTTGCATCACGGCCACTCTGCTAAATATCCGTTTGCCGTTATTTCTGCTTTTGTGGCAAAGGACAGTTAAAGCGCTTTTAGTATGCGGAGGGATTCTCCTTTGTCCTCATGAGCATCAAATCAATACTTTTTGAGAGCCGTGAGGGCAACATCACTCAATATTGAGCCCTTGTTTGAGAGGTGAACTAATATTGGGCAATAAACATTTGGCTCATCCCATTCTATTTTTTTGAAAGAGGGTTGTTTTATTGCATGTTTTTACGCCAGGCATAGTAAAATTCTTGGTTGCACCCTGATGACTAGATCATGTCATGACATCTCAGTAAAACTGCATGGAAATAAGGTATTTTGTTGCAAAAGAAGAATAGAAATTGACAGAGCGTGGGACAAAGAATCGAGTGTCTAAATAAAGCATGGAAGCCATTGTTGGAGCAGACACAGTAATTTTATTCAAGCACAAGACCTGACACCATTATGCTGAAACTGATTTTAAATGGTTTCAAATGCCCTTCCATATATTAAATTAAGGGCACCATTTTTATTTATTTATTTATTATTTCGTGTTCCATTCTTTTGTCTTTGCAGGCCATGTCATTCCACCTGAGAACCTCCTTCCCATTGTCCTGTGCAGCGGTCCATCCGGTCAGGAGCTGGATTTCACATACCAAAACAGAGACTCTCCTCGCATGGTAACGCTCAAACATGCATACACAATACGTTTTTTTTTTTCTCTCAAGTGGCACAATTATGTGTCATGGCAAAAGGAGAACGAAAATGGAATTTGATATCTTCAGATTGGGATCAGAGCTCTTCTAAATGATTAAAATCCAGTAGGTGTTGGATATGGGACATATGTCTCTTGAAATGTACCGGTATATGAAATAGAAGAGACAATCAATCGGATACAAACATTACCGGTAATTAGGAATTAGGCACTTGGCCCTGCTGTTTAAATCAAGGCTGCAGTATATGTAATTTTTATGAAACATGTTGTACTTAATGACAGATGGACGAGACTGGCCGCATCCTCTCAAACATCTGCAACGTGGTGCCAGGTGGTGTGGTGTGTTTTTTCCCCTCATACGAGTACTCGAAGCGCGTTGTGGCCCACTGGGAGTCTGCCGGCATTCTGACCCGACTCGCCAACAAGAAGAAGGTAGGCTTTGTTCAAGAGTCAAGCTGCCTTCATTTAAAGGTGTTGTTTTGTTTCACATTTTTACATTCAATCAAAATTAATTATGCTTTGGCCTTTCATTTGCTTTTGGTTGAACTCTAAATTGTATGACTTCTGGGGGCGTCCACTGCATCAGGAGAAAAAAGTAAAACAATCCACTTGAGGTTGCTTATAAAATTCTCATCGTATAGCCAAATTTGATTTCCTCAGATATTCCAAGAGCCCAAGAAGGCCAACCAGGTGGAGCAAGTACTGGGCGAGTTCTCACGTTGTATCCAGGTGAAAAACACTAATTTCCCATACTCAAAAGTGGAACTGCTGAATATGAACAATGGTACCCAATTAATGGCATTATGAACTGTATCACGGCCATTTTTTGGTCTGTTTTTTATTTTTGCTTTGTGTTGCAAGCAAAAGTTTGAAGTATACTTTAGCCATTTTGCCGCTAGATGGGGGCAGCAAATTTTCAATAATTTAGCCACTCTTAATTCATGTGGTTTAGCAGTGAAAGTACACGTTCAGTTGAGTTTTGTGCAGCTTTTCAGACAAATTCTTTTTTTTTTTTTTTTTAATTGTAGTTCCAAAGAAAATGAGTGCCCAGAAGAAGCAGCTAACAACGTCAATTGAATTAAAGCTTGAATTTTTAGTAGAAGGGGTAGGACACTTTATAGCTGCGTACTGTCTAGTCTAATGTAAGCATGTACAGACTGACCAATAGGGGTCCCAGGATTGACCCCTGGAGAATCCCTCAATTCATTCAATTTGGTATTGACGTTGTGGATTTCAAATAATTTCAAAGGGAAAAGCTGGTTTGAGTTACAAGTGATTTAAGTTACAAGCATGGTCACTGAGCGAGTTAAACAGGCATCACTGTACACTATGTCCATAAATTTCATGTCTCTTAACAGAGATGCACTCAACAAGGAGGCGGCAGCCTAACGGGGGCACTGTTGTTCTCCGTGGTGGGCGGAAAGATGAGCGAGGGCATCAATTTCTCTGATGACCTCGGCAGGTATGTGCTTTGGGAAGACAGGTCACTCTTGCAAAAGAGATTGTCAATCTCAATGAGTTTTTGACCTGGTTAAATAAAGGTCAACAAGTTTTTCCATGAAACAAAAAAAAAAAATCTATCTACCAAGGATCATGTTTACATACATGCCAAAGGGGGGGCCATTTTTCGAATACAAATACTTACTTTCACATTATTTGTAAATCATCTCGATCTCTCTCTTCATAGATAGATCGATATTTCTATGCCAGCTAAATCATTTAAAATTCTAAATATGATTGAGATTTTGTCCAAGCTATGTCGTTCAGCCCTATGTAAATGACTTTTGTCTCATGTACTTATGACTTCCAGGTGTGTGGTAATGGTGGGAATGCCTTATCCAAATATCAAATCACCGGAACTGCAGGAAAAGATGTCGTACCTGGACAAACACCTGGTAAGACATCATCCTGCTTTCCATTTCCATGTATTTTTTTTAACATGACATTTCTTCGTGGCTTTTTAAAAAGACACCTCTGAATGGCTTTTGGAATTGAGACAAAAATGTATGTCTCCTTTAAAACCTTGGAATATTCCAGACTCACAGCGGGGGGAAGAGCCCAGGCCAAGCACTCATAGAAAATCTCTGCATGAAGGCTGTCAATCAATCAATAGGTGTGGTAAATCCTTTGATGTCTCCACGAGTCATTCAACTTGTCATCAACAAGAGTTTTTCTTTCCTCTTCTGAAAAGGCAGAGCTATCCGTCACCGTGGTGACTACTCTTCCATTGTGCTGTGCGACCGACGCTACTCCCGTCCCGCCACCCTCGCAAAACTTCCTGCATGGATCCGGAGTCGCACCAGCACACACCAAAGCTTCGGCCCCGCATTCGCTGCCTTGCGGAAGGTGAGGAGCAGGCAGAGCTACAGGGGTCACTTGACTTACTCTAGGGAGGCCAAAACTTTTTTTTTTAATGTCACATAGAGTAATGCCTCTACATGTGGTTAAGGAAAGCCACAGCTGCCAGTGCACATTCATCCGTTTATTGAATGGGGGAAATATAGAGGAGCTGCTGCAGGCCACTACTTATGCTCAGACACCAACACGCAGAATAAATGGCCAACCCGACACCAGATACTACAGTCACTCACTATACACCGCAACCCTTATTTTTATTTATCTTCCGTACCGCTTGATCCTCACGAGGGTCGCGGGGGGTGCTGGAGCCTATCCCAGCTGTCTCCGGGCAGTAGGCGGGAGACACCCTGAATCGGTTGCCAGCCAATCGCAGGGCACACAGAGACGAACAACGATCCGCGCTCACACTCACACCTAGGGATAATTTAGAGTTTTCAATCAGCCTGCCACGCATGTTTTTGGAATGTGGGAGGAAACCGGAGCACCCGGGGAAAACCCACGCAGGCCCGGGGAGAACATGCAAACTCCTCACAGGGAGGCCGGAGCTGGGATCGAACCCGGTACCTCTGCACTGTGAAGCCGACGTACTATTATTTTTATTGAATGACATTTTGACACAGTGCATGCTATTTCAGTTTATTTCATTGGGGAACATTGAATTACTGATCAAATGAACTTGAAATTCAAGGTAACGGGACTTAATTAGGTCTCGATTTACAATCAACTCATTCTCATTGTCCAATGTTCTTCCTTTTCAGTTCTTTGTGGAGAAGAAGCAAAATGTCAACTAGTTTTAACCTGCACTAGATTCCGAGGACTGCGATTCTGGTGTTGGCATGTCCTTCACAGCCACTATTTGCCAGAAATTCCTGCTGCACCTTCAATGTTGCCGTCGGGTTCCTTGACCAGTGTTCTTCTCGTCTTTGGATGATTTTGGTAGAACATCCAGTTCTTGGTGCCTTATTTTCTCCACTTAATGATGTCTTCTACTGTCTTATTCTTATTTAAAAGAAGTGTACCCTTTTGCTGACTTAAACCTTTGAAAAACAAGATCCTGATGCTATGGAAGCTCTGCACATCATAGCTTGTGCTCTAAGATCTGACAACAAACATGTCAGGAGAAGCCAATGTTTGGTTTATCAGAGGCACTTGAAATGCTGGCAGGTGTATGCTGACTTATGAATTTGAATGAATGTGAATTATCTGAACAAAGCCCCTCACTTATAAAAGCGTGCACACACTTGTACAACCACATGATCTCATTTCTTTATTTTTAATTTGCCACCGTAAAAGCTTCCACATGTTTATTCGGTTGAGGGGTACAGGTCGCATGAGTTGTAGGGTAAAAGGATTTAAATGATTTATCTTGGTCTCAAAAAAAAACAAAACCCCAGCATATGAACATGGGTGTGTAGACTTTTTCTATCCACTGAGTCTGCAACATTGTTGGAACATTACTAGTTGCTGCGTGTCCAACTGAATTATTGAAGCTGCGACAATGCTGCACGGCTTTCATTTGCCACATTAAATATTGAAGGGGCATTGTTACGTAATGCAAACATTGGTTTATTGAAGAGAAAAACGTGTGAGCGAAATGCGTCGACGACTCACGAGCATTGCTACTCGTGGTGAAATTCTGAAACTTGTACACTGACACCATTTTACAGTCAAACGTTAGATAATACTTCTAGTTTGGTACATTCTTTCTGTAATAAACTTAAGTGCTTTTGTATTGTTCATAGATTTGTAAAATTGCAGACAATTTTCAAAGTTAGAAATGAAAATTTCCCAACCCTAATTATCTGTACATTAAATCTTCATTGTCCACTTCTTCAGACCTCCCAGTCGTCATCATCTGTCGTCGTTTGCGGGGCGGGAAGCGGTGGGATGACGTCAGACATTCGCGCAAACGCTCCTCCGGTGCTGGTGGGGGGTTCGGTTGAATCCCCACCAACCGGGCCCTTCCCAGAAATACCTGAAGAAAGAGGGGATGAGTCATTTTCCATCTCCGCCAAATAGGCATCACGCTTGCGTTTTTCTGTGTACCTTTCCTGCGCATGGCGAGTTTGTTGAAGAGATCGGACATGAAGTCCCCACCGGTTGTTCCTGCTACGACTGCTCAGAGATGACAAATAACAAGCATTTGTTAAGTGATTGTCTGACTCTGATAACAGATGCGCAGTGGAACACGTGTTGCATTGACTGAGGTCTCGTAGACTGGTGAGTGATGTTTCATAGAGTACTGCTTCCCTCTAGTGGCTAAATGAGTAATAGCATTCACTAAATGAGTAATAGCATTTAGACACTGGAGGGCATCACTCACGAGTTAACAAGACATCACTCCGTGTTTATATTGACTGATATGTCATATTTCAAATGATCCTTGCAGTTGTGGATATGTGTATTGCTTGTTCATTTCCCTGTTGTTCGAGTCAAAGGTTTTGTGACTATTGAAAAGTCATGGTGATACATTTTATGTTTCAAATCAATCAATTTGCACTCAGGAGACTTCTGTTTGAGAAAAAGTCAAGTGAATAAGCAGTTGCATGTGATATACCTGTTTCAAATGAACCAAAAGAAATTCTTAAGATTGTTGAAATTAAAATAAAAATGGAAATGTGAACAGACTGGCTTACTAAAATTTGTTGAACAATATTGTTGTTCAATGTAAAGAATGTCAGCCAAGGTCGGCCCCCCGACATTTTACCACATAAAATCTGGCCCCCTTGGCAAAAAGTTTGGACACCCCCGTATTATTGGAATAACCACAAAACGGAACGAGAGCGACTCACGTCACAAACCCGAGTTTGCTCGCCAGTTACACTTCACTCTCAATTGCACATCGACGATGCTAAAAGCTGCCTTTGGTGTCGCTGTGAATAAAACATGCCCCCTTTGCCACCTTGTTCCTGCTCCTTCTGTTTCTTCTTCTCCATCTTGCGCTCCTTGACGTTGCGCAACTTGGCTTTTCCAATGCCGCCAGCATTGCGGATAGACTCAAGGAGGCTGGCTCGGCCATCTGAGGGCTGGACCACCTCGCTGGGTGCCACTGAAACTGGGCCT
The DNA here is from genome assembly GCF_025434085.1 of Hippocampus zosterae. Lineage (NCBI taxonomy): Eukaryota > Metazoa > Chordata > Actinopteri > Syngnathiformes > Syngnathidae > Hippocampus > Hippocampus zosterae. Next base: position 22,130,635 of record NC_067453.1, read on the forward strand.
ATGGAGTCAGGGGAAAAAAGGTGAGGGAGTGTTTGGAATGGTTAATCTCATGAAGCTTGATTAGGTCTGGGTGATCTTGACTTAAAAAAAAGAAGAATCATGTTTTCTTTTTTGGGGGAGATGTAATTTTGGGTTTTTTTTCCCCACATTATAGCAATTAAAAAAAAGCCTTTTCCGTTTGACCAAGATCTTTTATCAACTTACCTGCACACAGAAATACCGCAATGGAAATCTATGTACTGTATATTTTCCTTTAAAAAATACAATCGATCATCACCCAGCCCTACGCTTGATGTAGAGTTCTTTTATGATTGGCAAACCTGAACTTGGAACTTCGACTCTGTCTGAAGTGGTTTCTGCAGGAAGCGGCGGAGGGGGTGGCGGAGGAGGTGGACCTGCGGCCGTGGTAGGTGCAGGAGGAGGAGGTGGCGGCGGCGGAGGAGGAGGGAGAACACTAGGATGAAGCTCACCTAAAACAGGATGTGGTCAGTTGAGGGACACTTTGGCTGGTTTCACACTTTCTCCGACTATTTCAATACTTGCGCTGTCCTCCGAGAAGGCCGGAAGCTCAGGAATGATGTGCGTGGGTCCCGATGGGGCGAAGCCGGGACCCAGGTCGGCGCTGTAGGACAAGTCGTCGGCGATGCCCGGCAGGTCTGGCAGATACGACGGCACGTCAATCTCTGGCACCTGACCCAAGTCTGGCACGTAGAAGTAGTTCTCTGCCGTCTGTCAAAACATCATCGACCATCTTCAAAGCAAAGCTTTGAAATATCATCCTGGATTTATACTACATGGTTGAAGTGACAATAACGGGAATATTTTTGCTCCCAATTGGCCAGGATTAAAGGCATCCACCATTCATTTCAATTCCATTTATTATCAATGGAGAAAGTTGATTTTATACATAAATAAGTTTCTGCCCAGTACCATTTGAGTTTTTGGTTATGGAGTCTCAATACTCTGGGAAAAGGGCCGTTCTCAGTTACCAGTCTCTCAAGCTGCTCTCTCTTTGTGATGGACAACGGAGCGTCAAAGGGTTTCTCCTGTTTTTCTGTCTCGATGGTCGTGTGCGTCTTGATCACAGCTCCCGCCAGAGGATCGAGGAAGACGTACTTCTTGTAGCTTTAACACATAATGGAAGGAGGGAATTAAACAATGTGTTTTGTATTTTATGTGCGTACGTGAGGCAAACTAGGGACAAATATTTTGTTTTTGTACTGAAGTAGATTTTTCAGTTTGCTGTACTTTTGAGTATTTACGGTACTTCACGACTGTTCGTGTGTGCATGTGTGCGTGCACGTGGACTCACAGGTTTTCGGTGGTGTTGAAGAGTAACAACGAGCTGACGGAGGAGATGTTACGTGGCAGGCTGCCCAGCCCTTCTTCCGTCTCATCCTCTGATTTCTTCTTGTTGCCGGCACACACAGGGAAGTAGACCAGCTTCTCCTACCAGGGAGACAAACGACAGGAGATGAGGTGACTTTTATCAATTGCGTTAACAAATGTTTCTGTGGAACCTATTGAAGTATTTGATGAAAAACAAATATTGTGAATTTTTGTGCCCTCTCTACAACACCCAATCACATTGCAACTTTTAAAGTGTCATGTCAGTGTTGAAGTAGCTCGCGTTAGCCATATTATTTTGGCCATGTTTTATTCCAAAACATTTCATAGCATGAAAGTTAAAGAAAAAACATGAAAGTAAAATTTTAACAAATATTTTCATATTAATCATACAATTTGAAGGCTAATGGTGGAAGTAGGCCAACGTTAGGCTTCCTTTGCTCTTTCAATGCTATTTATTGTTTAAATAATAATCTTCAACATTGAAAGCCAACATGGACACTAATTGCAGAAGCTAGTGTTGAACCGAACATTGGAAGCTCTGTTCAAAGTAACCTAGAAGCTAACTCGAGAAGCTAACTCGAGAAGCTAACTCTAGCTTTCAATGCTAAAAGCTAACATGGAAAGCTAACATTAGAGGTAACAATGGAAGCTAATTTGGGACTTTAATGGTGGAAGCCTTTGTTGAAGTTAATGTTGAGAGCTAACATTGGAGCATTCTTTGAAAGCTTACATTGGTGCTAACATTGGAAGCTAACATTGACTTTCCTTAGCTCTAACACTGATGGTGACATTGGAAGGTAACTTAAGACGCCCACGTTAAAAGTAACGCTTCAGAAAACGTGAGGTATTTCTAAAGGTCATGGAAACTAATTTTGGAATCTAAAGATAAAACGTTGTTTGCAAAATAGGTATTTATAAATGATAATATTTGTCACAAAAATGCAACAAAATTGGGAATAGGAAAGAAGGAATAGTACTTTTAAGTGTTGTAAAGTGGCAACAGACCCCAACGTCTTCATACTTAAAAAAAAATCTAGAAGCTATTTATTTTTAAGGCTAATGTAAGATGAGTTCGAATTATATTTAAGTGTTTTATGTCCATAGTTTGAAGTACCGTACATCTCCGGTTGAAACTATTAATATTCGCAATTTTAAACATTTTTAGGAATTGCAAAAGTGTTGCCATTTCGGTCAGAGCTTGGTTCCAAACCTCTGTAAATTGTGAAGGTTCACTGGAAAAGTCCAGGTAAATGCAGACAGAACTGAAACAGATGTGTCTCCATGTGGGAAACTGAATAATGCATGTGTGCACCAAAGGAAATTGCACAATGTTTTCTTCTGTCTCTAGACAAGACACTTGGAAAAATCTTATTACAAAACAAAGCAGTGCTACAGATGGAAACACTGCATGTGTTTCTTTTTCTTAAATGGCAAATGGAGTTCCCTGATATCGTGCTTTATCTAGGGAGACATATTGTGCATTTTTTGCTCCCAATTTAAAACAGTTCCCGGGTGTCTCAACATCAGGAATTCTAGTACTTTTCACTCTCTTTAGAGCCTTGCTGAAATCGGCCTGTTTAGAGGGAGTTCAAAAAAGCCACTGCCCAGACCCCGAGTATGGCTTTCATTACCATGACAACTAGGGACCAAGCTACTTAAAACAAAGCGAGCACAAACTGCTGTGTTCATGTGAGCCCCCATAAACAAACATGGATTGGTTTTTCACTTCTGATGCCAGCACTTAATGACCAAGTCACAACTTATAATAGTCATTTTGAGCGTCTAGATGCAACGGACACCTTCCTAAACAATTCCCAACCACCGTGTTCACAACTTCACTCAACATTCGTATGTGCAGCTTATCAGAAATTAACACCAATCTGCACATCCAAACAACACTACAGCTTTACTTATTTTGGCTTTGACATGATAGATGTCATCGCGTAGTCCATCTATCGCTTGAAAATGAGAAAGCCTCACCCAGCCTAGTTTCCAAATCATGGGTGGAGAAACTTGGTGTGGCAGTTGCATTTTGGAAATTAACTGCTGTGTCACATCATAATCTGATAGAATTCATCACAGACACATTCACATTAGGGGGAAATAGGGAGATGACCTGTAGAGTCTTCTCATCAAAGGGTCGAAGTTTGTTCTGTATTCTTTGTCGAGGGCGGGCTTGCGATGAAGGGTCGGAGGCTCCGGTGAAGATAGACAAGTAGTCCTGGAGTCGGTCTGGGGCCGGGTACTTGGCACTGGAGAAGACCTAGAAAGAGAGAACTTTTTAAAGGAGACATTTAATCTGTTCTCCCTCACTCCTTGAAACATTTTCCAGATGTCCATTTCCAGTTTCTCTGACGACCAGGGAAAAAGAGTGTTGTGACATAGCAGCTCAGAATGTTCAGGAAAAAAAGTTTGTCCTGCATGTAATTAATCCCATCAAAAATGAATTGCTCTTGTTAACTAAAGGTTGAGCAGATTTCAAAACTATGGCGTTGGATGTTTCTCTTCCAACGCCACTGAAGAAGTTACCGTAGCTTTACAGTCACGTCTGCCCAAATCAAGAGTGTGTTTTTTCCATTTGTTTAGACTTTACCTTGGTGGCTTTTTTACTGCCTTTGATCCGGTCAACACGAGCCTGAACCAGTCGGATCCGGTTGTTGACGTTCTGCAGTTGGCAGCGATTTTTCTCGACACTTTCGGACACTCTATAAACACCACACAAGGCCAAAAAATATCTCGGTTCTTTTTAGAAAAAGAGTTCCTGAAACTTGAATGTTGAGAATTGTATGCAAAATTGTGTGGAGCTTACCTCCGAAAGATGTCAGTAGATATGGTTTCCAGGAGGAACAATGCATCTGCTATCTGGTGAACGGCCTCCTCTCTTCTCAAGTCTGGCTGGATGAGAGGCACTGAGTACACCTGACCCTCCAGGCAGAGCTTCTGGGTCATTCTGCATTACAAAGGGTAAAAATAACCAGAGGTGAAGTCAACATGGGTCACATCATCTTCATGTTACCTGGTTATGACAGTGAAAGAACACACACGCACACCAGCGTAGGTGTGTAAGAGTGGAAACCCTACGAAGTGCTCATGTGTGGGTGTTTTAGGTGCGACAGAGCGTACATGCGACAGTAGCAAGTACGAGTCTTCAGGGAAATGCACATTGGGTTCATCAGCTCATTTCAATAGCATTCGCACTCAACTGACTCTCACATGACTGTAGCAGCAACTGCACATGATCCCGTAAGAGTATTTCGGTATGTCAACCCTTTAAATGCATCATCGAACGTCTAAACGGGCAATACACACTCATATCAAACGAATTAAAAAATAACATATTATACTCTTTTTACACCGTCGTGGCGATCAAAGCTTATGAAATTTACAGTAATTGGAAAGAAACGCTTTATCAGTCACATTGCAAAACAATTAGAAAACTGCGCCATATGAAAAACAAAATCCTTACCTGACCATTGATTTAGTGTAATTGCTAACACATTTGTATATGGAAAACCGCTATGCTAACAGCACTAGCAAAACAACGGTCGGTTTACTTCCGCGTCTACGTGCCATGTGACTTCACAATTCTTCATGTTGCGTTCATGTACCTTCGGAAATGTTTGTGACAGTTGAATCAAGATGCGTGAAGCAAAGGCGACACTAGACACTAGTTACACTGGAAATGAGATTTAAAAAAAAACCCACGTTCTTACAAGTTCCAGGCCATGTATGTGGAGGGTCAAAACTCTGTTAACGCGAGCAAAACAATTCTCCCTTCACTTGAGCGCTACGTGTTACGTTATTTTTACTCTGCACGTCTAAACGATGTGAGTACTTTTTTAGTCACCTTCGAACATGCGTAAGCACGTTTTGTGGCCGATGTGTAACCTTCAGGTGCTGCTTTGATGTCTCACCGCCTGTAGGGTTCGTGTTTGTCCTGAAGTTTGATCGTGCCTGTGCGTAATGGCGCATTAGTGCCTCCTTCTCCTCCTCCTCTTCCCTCTCCCCCCTCCCTTCCATCACAGCTGGATCTAGTTCCTCTCTTCAGCACCTCTCAGCGCAATGAGAGAGGGAGACAGGAGGGAGGGAGCAGGAGGCGAGCACTGTCGCTACATCCTTTAAAGAGACGAAAAAACAACAACAACAACAACGCAAGGAGAGCTCGTCTCTGTACATTCTCCCTCTCCTCCGCGTCCTTTTTGCCCCTCTCTTTCTGGCCATTGTCCGAGCCTCGTGTGTAGGATGAGCTCCAGCCTGCTGGAAAATCCGGTGCAAGCGATCTTGTACCTGCGGGAGCTCACCACAATTGTGCAGAACCAGCAAAGTCTCATCCAGACGCAGCGCTCCCGCATCGAGGAGCTGGACCGGCGGGTGGATGAGCTCATCGGGGAGAACAGGCACCTGCGAGATGTCCGCGTGCAGCAACATCAGCATCCTTACCCCGCTTACGCTCACCACCTCCTCCATCATCACCATCAGCTTCACCCCGACGTGGGCTGCCTCCATCACCTCCACCTCGCTCAGGACCCCCAGACCAAGAGCTCCGCGACGAGTTCCGCGCCGGAGCAAGCGGCTGCACCGGCACAGCAAGTCGACGGGGCCGCGGTGGTCCAGCCTCCTTCCGCGGAGCCTCTGGACCCGGGGGAAATGCAGCTGGTTCCGGCCGAGCCGACCACTAATTCACCGGTCGAAACCGAGCCGGAGAACGGCGGGAGTTGCAGCGGCTGTCGCTCCTTAGTTCCGATGACCCCGACTACCCTGTGTCGGTCGCTGGCTCTCACCAAGACATCTGAGTGAGTTCATACGCATACAATTCATGCATTAAAATACAAATGGGCTGTATCCCATTGCTTCACATCCCAACAAGGTTATCCCCTTACATTTATTTTGTAGTTGACCAAAAATGTTGTTTTTATCATTATTATCATCATTAGCCTTCAAAGACGTTTGAACATTTTGTGCGTGTGTGTGTGTGTGCGTGTGTGTGCGGCGTGCGTGCGCGTGTGTGTGCGCGCGCGCGCGTGTGTTTGTGTGAAAGAGAGAGAAAGAGAGAGAGGTGGATTATTTAAAAGCAAAACTGGGATCATTACGTAACAAACAGCTGTGGGCCTGCTTATATATTTTGCTATGCATAAGCCTGTATGTGATTGTGTGAAGCATTTGTCTGTCGTGCATGTATGTTGTTAAAATGTGTGCCTTTGTGTGTAATCCACGAGTTTGCGTGCGTGTGCGTGTAGTAATAGCAGCCTGGCGTTTTTGTGATGCATGTATTCGTGCATGCGTTGTACATGCTTGAGTGAATGTGGGTCCTATAAGTGTTTGTGACGTATGCTTACGTGTGTGTAGTAATATCAGCCTGGCGCATGTGTGATGCACGCATTTGTGCATGTGTTGTACATGCTTGAGTGAATGTGGGTCCTATAGGTGTTTGTGACGTATGCTTGCGTGTGTGTGTGGGTGGGGGGGCAGCCTGGCGAGTGACGGTATGTGCTGCGTCCACGTTGCTGCTTGCCGTTAATGAATGTGCGGCTTGTTCACGTCTCATGGGGCAACTGACGGGCCTCTGATGTTTTCCTGTTAGATGTCCTGTTAGACCCACGTGCACCACGTGAACATGAGCACCCCCCATCACACCTCTTCCCCTGGCATCATTGTACACCACTACATCATCTAATGAGAGGAAGGCACTCTTTTTAGCTTCTATAACACATTTGTCAAAAGTCTTGTAGGCCATTTGCAGCACGCCATCCATATTTTAGCACCCTGCTGTATATTGCTGGCGTCACAATTTGGTATAATTTTCCACATATCTATTACATTGGTCATTCCACATGTGTGGGTGTTATTTTTTAAAATATATTATTGCCTGATCTAAAATGTTGAAACATGCTGTGCGCCGTTTGACGTTTTGTTGGTCTCCTGAAAAGTGATTATTTTTGAGGTACAAGAATGCTAAATATAATAACTGATATGGCCCACCACACTATTTAAAACAAATATGGGGGTGTGCGGGGGAACAGCATGAAAAATGTGGGTGTCAGAAAAGTGAGGGTGTGAGATCTAAAACAGGCAGGATATGGCTCTTGAGGAACCAGAGTTTCCTACCCCTGGCCTGCCACAATGCTAAACTCATGTCCATGCTTTCCAGTAACTTTTATAATACCGTTGCCCGAAGTGATATGGCCACCACATATCCATGCACGCCCTTTGATGGGAAAGCCTCCCCTGCTAACATGGTTGCCATTTGTAGGCACATCTATTAGCCACCTCCAGTCTACTGTACAGTATATCCGTGACAATACATCTACCTGTTCTGTTGGATGAACCTCAGTGCTGTGTACTGGTGCTGCGGTGAATTGCGGCCAATTGTAGAACTAACAGACTTTGACAGCTGCTGTACAAAAGTGTGGTTTGAGTCACTGGACACAGTTTTTTTTTGGGTTGGTTTTTTTGGATCTTATTTCTAGACATGCAAAGACGCAAAAAAATTAAATAACTATAGCTAGCTATCTGACACTTGCTAGCTAGCTAGATGGATAGATTGAAATTGAAGTGCAATAGAAATTGTAGTGCAATTAGTCATTGTCGATCCACAGCTCATGAAAGCTTGTGTACCCTCAAAGCGTTTCTTGGAAATGGAAGGGAGTTGAAAATGTTTGTTTTAAAATTTTCTGGATGAAAGATGACAGCATGGCAGCATGGCTTTGAATCCCTTAACACCATTTGTTACATCATGCTTTTTTTGTTTTTAATCGCTGCCTCACATTTGAAGCTCACAGGGTTCCGCCACTCTCTTCCTCAATGACTACCTATCAATAAAGAAATGTCAAGCAGACCCTCCCACTCACTCACACAACACTTGAAAGAGATAGTTCGAGTGTGTTGAGGATTTTTCGTAATATAGTGTCAAAAGAGTCCTTCTCTGTTGGAGTCAAATACTGTTGGAGACAACAACAACTTTGTGTCCTGTAGTATTGCTAAAACACACCTACTTGTAGTGTACTACCCCCGCTGCTTACTACTTAAAGACTACTATGACTTGTGTGATTTACTACTATTACTACTTCTCCTAGGGCGGCCCGGTAGTCCAGTGGTTAGCACGTCGGCTTCACAGCTCCGGCCTCCCTGTGTGGAGTTTGCATGTTCTCCCCGGGCCTGCGTGGGTTTTCTCCGGGTGCTCCGGTTTCCTCCCACTTCCAAAAAACTTGCTTGGCAGGCTGATTGGACGCTCTAAATTGTCCCTAGGTGTGAATGTGAGCGTGGATGGTTGTTCGTCTCTGTGTGCCCTGCGATTGGCTGGCAACTGATTCAGGGTGTCCCCTGCCTACTGCCCAGAGACAGCTGGGATAGGCTGGGATAGGATTGAGCGGTTCGGAAAATGGATGGATGGACTACTTCTCCTATGACTCTACTAGTATAACTAAACAATCAACTACTACCACTGCCATCAATACTACTACTCAGTGTAGTAGTCTACTACTCCTACGTCTACATTACTATTACTGTACTGTACTACTACAGTACTTGTAATCATCATCATCATCACAATGAATAAAAATAAAAGCATAACTACTATTACTCCTCATCCTACTATTATCGTATTATTACTGTAATCATACTAGTCTGACTCCCACAAACGTAAACTAATAAAAAAAATTACCAGGAAAATGCGAAACAAAGAGTCATGAACAAAGGGCATAATAATCAGTCAGCCAATTGCCGGCGTAGCACAGTCTTTCAAGGCAGCTGGTAAAAAGAGGCATGAATACAAAAAGGTGTGGCTTATGACGGAAAGCCCTCCTACGCCACCTAGTGGAGACAAACAGAAACAGGATTATGGCACTACCACTCCTTGACTTTGACTACATTACTACTTCTAGTAATATACTAATCCTACTACACTCTTCCATTATTCTCACACTACTATTAGTACTACGACTACTACTGCTAAACAGCCAAATACTACTATGACTGTTTTTGCCACTGCTTTTAGTCTACGACTCCGATCTGTACTCGTCTTTTACAACATTACTTTACTATTCTGTTAATCACAATACTGATAATACACTTCTCCTATTGTAGTGTGCTGCTGCTACTACTACTTTCACTCTCCTACTACTGCTATACTGTACTTCTATTTCTACCACAAGGCTACTACTATTACCACTATTTGTCTACTACTGGTACTAATAATACGACTATTGCGCTACTTTGCGTCTAGTACTACAACTTTACGATGTCACGGATATACAGGACTTCATGAACTACGACTATGTTAAATAAATAATGCCTTTCACAGGACTCAAAAATCACTCTTGCACTGACAAAATGTAGCCAAAATATTAGAAACATCCACCGGCGTGATGTTCTTCTATCCCACTGCAAACGCCAACCTCAACAATACATGTGCAGTACAACAGTAAATGTTGATGCATGAAAACCTCTCTGTCAAGGAAAATATGGCATTGATATTTCTTATGACAATCTCTGGGTTAGCTTATGTGGCGAGGTGCTTCTAATGAAGCGGCCTGTTGGCCTCACACACCGCATGAGCCTATCAGTGTGTCTCCATCAAAATGACACGTGGACTGGTGTGTAATCTTTTTTTGGCAGCGTGTTTGTATATCTTGCATTGTTGCCAGTGTTGCCGGTGCACGTGTATGCACCCTGGGGGGTTGCAGGGAAGAAAGAGGTTCAGAGAAAGGATTCTCTCCCCTCTCTTTCCAGCTGAGCCTTCCCTATCTGGCCCACTTAGCCCGTGGAGCGAACGGTAATCAGCCATTCTTAGGATGGGAGGGGGGGAGCGAGAAATAGAAGATGCACGCTCACTAACGCTCTTTGATGGAAGCCTCCTCCGAGGAGGTTTGCGGAAGGAGCTTGAGGCTGACTTTGGAGTGGACCAGGTCAGGTGCAGGGAGAGGACCATGCAGGAAAGGGAAGAAAAGGAAGCGTGGGCTACATTTTGGGTGAGCTGTCGGCTTGCTTTATCTTTTCTGAACAAACAGTCCACGCCAAGGGACTGAGGGACATCCCGTGGTGTTAAGGGAAGGTGCACAAAATGTACTGGCGTCATCCTGAGCCTGAGTTGCAAGAGAGCCTCTTGGCAAGCGACTGATGACTGAACATACTGCACTTGAAGTAGCGGTATAAAAGAGCAAGGCCGTGTAGGCATAACGGCAACACTGGCCGACAGCAGAAGGCGTGTACTCTTAAAATATTCACCTGCTCTATTTGTACGCCGCCTTGGCTGCGGAAGGCCATTATGTGTTCGGTTTTTCATAAACAAATGGATGGGAGAGCGTCTCTGTGTCAGACAGCCACCATGACCACAAATAAAACAATAAAAAATGAGCAGGAATTGAGATCTTATACGACAATTCCCTCACTAATGATCAACGTTTGCTTTTCAAATCACGGTGGCATCTCTGTCAAGGGATGCTGGCTCAATTTCTCCCACGGGAAATCACTGAAATGGGCAGCACCGCCAACTGCGGTTTAGCACGTCTACTTCATAGTTCTGAGGTTGGAAGTTTGAATACCAGCTGCGGCCTTCCACTGTGTAGTTTGAACGAAATGTTCATAGGTGTAAATATGAGCGTGAATGCTTGTTTGTCGATATGTCCTCTGAGATCGGGTAGCGACCAGTCCATATTATACTCCGCCAAGAGCTCCAAATCAGATGAAGCAGGCTCAAGAGAGATGGACTATCGAAAATAAATGTCCAGAGGAAATCCATCAGGTCTGCCTGGCAGTTCTGAGGTTCTGTGTTCTAATCTCGTTCGGAGTTTGCATGATTTTCCTCTCCTTGCATGGGTTCTCCCCAGGTAGTCTTTCACTCACATTCCAAAAGCATGCATGTTAAGTCTTGAGACTTTGAAGAAGCATTTCTTATTTGATCACATCATACAGTTGAGTGACTCAAACGTACATTCATTGTGCTAGCAAGAGGAGCTTGGAGGAGGAGCTGCATGCCAAGACATCAGCATGTGATTTACATTTCATTAGAGGCTCAAAATTGTCTATTGGTGTGAATGTTAGTATCAGTTGTCATTTATATGTGCCCAGCAACTGGCCGCCGACAAATTTGTGCTGATTCAAACAAGCCAATTAACCTTGGTCACCACACACAAACAAAAACAAACACTTGGGGCCCTGTTTTTGAGGCCAGTGCAAGTCTAGTGCAAAGTACTGCACATGGGTGTATTTTATTTTTCTTTTGGGATTTTTGTAGACAGGCACAGTTAGACACGATCATTTGTGCCGTTGTGGGGTGAACACAAATCGATTCGTGGCCAGTCGAAGCAGCAATGCTAACCTCTGGGGTCAAATCCACCAAAACCACATTACACCACCTTTTCCACAATCTAGACCTGGTTTCACCTGGTCTAAAGTCTAGTCGATTTTCTGCCACCAAATTGTCAACCTCGGTCCGTCGGAAAGCCCAGCGAGGCGGAGCGCGATCTGCCAAATTCCCAAATCTGGTAAAGTCAACTTGCTCAGGCATGAAAATGAAGATGTGGCAGTTTTTACACTGAGCGCACGTACGGCTGTCTACTAAAATGGAGCCCGATGTATCACGTTGACTTCCTCAGCAGTATGAGCTGACATTTCCTATATGAGTACGTTTAAAATCCCTCCCGCTTCTGTCGCTGTCTCCTCTTGATTAGACGTGCCATTTACGCTACGTGAACGACCTCCCCAAGGGGCTTTATAAACCTCTGAAAACAGTGGTTTCATCTCAAAATTGATTTTTCTAAATCTCTGTCTTTCTGGTGCTACTCCGAGAGACATGCCAATAAAAAATAAGTGAGTTAAGTGCACAGTCGAGTTATGTTAATCAAGCAAGTTAATTAACGTCAGTCAGTCAGGCAGATGAACTTGCGTGCTACCAGTAATCAGATAATTGGAATAGGCTAGTCATTAAACTACGTGTTACCTCGTAAGTATTACCCACACTTGTGTTTTTCCACTTGAGGTTGGCGGTTTAATCAAAGGCAAAAAAAAAAAAAAAAACATTGACATTTAGTCATTCTTTGGACATTTATGGTTTCGATCCTCACAATTGAAATGCTCGAGATGGATTGAGAACTGTTATATATAATGTTGGAGTCGTAGTTAGCATGTCCATGTCACACTTCTAAGCTCCCAATTTTCGATTCTTGGTTCAGGCCTTCCTGTGTGGGGTGTTCATTTTTCTCCCCGTGCTCGTGTGGGTTTTCTCCAGCTATGCTGACTTCCTCCCACCTTTCAAAAAACATGCATGTTAGGTTCATTGTATTCTCAAAATTGTCCAAAAGTATCAACATGTGTATGGTTGTTCGTCAAACGTATGTACACTGCAATCGACTGCAGTGACCAGTCCAGGGGTGGTCCTCCGCCTTTCAACGTATCCACCATCCCGAACGGGACACGCACTCTTGAAAATGGCTGGATGTCTGTGTAACGGTAGTTTCCTTCTGGATGTGGAAGTTGCGGAGAAAGAGGATCTTTTTATAGCTCCGACTGTCACTGTGAGATCTGGCGTTGACTCTGACTGCCTGTCACTGTGACTTTGCGTCACGTACAATATGCTGAATGCAGGTCATGAGATGCTTTTGTAGTGCAGTCAAACAAAAATACATGTATGGCGGAGAGAGCTCCGTCTCTGAAAAGTGCATCTTTTTGGTGCGAGACGTGCAGTATCCCGCAGGTGAGGCAATCCATCAAAAGTATTTACATTGATGCTTCGCCCAAACCTTTCCTGCTTGGATACGAGTAGGAGCAGGAGAACGAAGTAGCTCATGTTACTTCTTCGTGAATATGCAAATGTATCCGCTTACACCCCAGCTTCTACTCTGACAAAAACAAATTTTTTTTTTTGTTTTCGCACAAGTACACTTCAGTAGAAGTACAGATACTTCCATGTGAGTACCCCCCCACCCCCCCACCCCTCCCTGTTTACAAGTACAGCTAATGCTGGAAAACCTATTGGATTACTAAACTGAAGCAATCCTTCCAAAGTATTTTGGGGGTTGTCTCTAGCCGAGATATCATCGCTCAAATATGAATTAAACTGTTGTAAACTTGTATGCGAAGGGAAATAGCTGAAAGTGACCATCTGTCACACGGATTTGGGGACAACGGCTAAATCGCAGCCCTGAGTGATGCATCGTGAGTGTCAACATCTGGAACCTGGTATCAACGCACTATAAGCATCCTCAGCCCGGAATTGACCCACATAGGGTATTTACCAAGGGATCAGTGCCAAATAATCCTGATGAGTTTAATGAAAGTCTCTTTTTTCCGGATCTTTTGGTGTGAGCTTGTCGGAGGGACGCTGACAAAACAAACAGACCAATAAGTGTCCTCTCTGGTTTGCAGAAATGAGACAGTGCTGCATCAGTTCTGCTGCCCCGCTCCTGAGCATCCCGAGGCCGACGGGAGCGGGACGTCCAGGTAAGATGGATGAATTGTTTGTGAGCTACAGAAATTTTTGTGTTTGTGTTTTTCAAATGTGTGCGTTTTGGGGAATTTTAAATTCTTTTAATTTAGACAAGGCTGCCCGGTGGTCCAGTGGTTAGCGCGTCAACCTCACAGTGCAGTGGTACCGGGTTCAATTCCAGCTCCGGCCTGCTGTGTGGAGTTTGCATGTTCTTCCCGGGCCTGCGTGGGTATTCTCCGGGTACTCCGGTTTCCTCCCACATTCCAAAAACATGCAAGGCAGACTGATTGAACACGCTAAAAATTGTCCCAAGGAGTGAGTGTCAGCGCGGATGGTTGTTCGTCTCTGTGTGCCCTGCGATTGCCTGGCAACCGGTTCAGGGTGTCCCCTGCCTTGTGAGTATTAGCGGATCGGAAAATGAATGAATGAATAATATAGACAACATGGTGAACTATTGCAGAGTTTACCTGACGGCTGAGTAGAAGCACTTTTTACTTTCTGGACTCGGATTTGGAACCTCTGTCCTCTACTCGCGCCAATCACATCCCTCCACTCCCCACTCCCAATTTAAGAGTCCCTGTCAGCCATGACTCCACTGAGTCACCATGAGGTCTGACATTTGTATTGCAGGCAGCGGTGCACAAAACCACAATGACTATTTGACTCACTTCTGCATTACCCAGATAAGCACGGGAGCTACGGTAGCCTGGAGGGTTAGAAAATCCTGGACCGGAACACTAATGGATGAAGCTCATCCATTGTCATGCTTTATTTACGCTCCTTTATTCCTCTCCTTTGTTGGATTTATTGCTAAACTGTTTTCCTCTGCATTATTCACTTAGTTATCAGCATCCACTGGGTCAATTCGGGGTTTACCGTCATCAATCTCTATCAATGGAATGATCTCACCTATTGTCTCCTTATTTGTAACGGGCAACCGTCATCGTCATTGTAGGTCTCCAACATGGCCATCACATGAAAAAGGTTATTATCATTATGATTGTACCGAATGACGTTTTGGTCTGCGTGCAGCTGACCGCACGCATCGCGGTGTGTGTGCCTGTGTGTGTGTGTGTGTTTGTGTGTGCGCACTTGTGGTCACCGATGCAGCCGCATTAAACGCTTTATAACAAATAGCCATCAGGGCCTCGAGGTTATTGAGCCTTAGTGAGAGAAACGAGAGCCGATACCGTCGATACCCAAACGTGCCCAGCAACACGGCGATGACGCAATGGCCGTCACTGCCATAGTAACGAGGGGACGGGAAAACGAGCGATGTCGCCTTCTGCTTGGCACGTGGGTAGTTATGGTTTTTTGTCGTACAGCGATGAGTTCATGTGTGTGTGTGCGCGGGCGTGCCTTTTCCTTTTCCTTTCATTATCTTCGGAGGGCAAATTGGATTTACAGGCGGCAGTCAAAATATGCAACAACATATCAAAGTGGGGATGAGGAAATATGAATCATAATCCGGGCTGCAACGAGTGAGCTCTCGCGCCCACTTTTTCATGGCAAATCCTCAGAACGATCATTAATATTTGATATCATTAAGACGGCGCGGAGGCAGAAAAAGCACTGCAATTTGCCATCGCAGATCTCGGATACCCGCTTCCAATGAGTTTAAAAGTTGAAATGAATTCGGATCATTTCACTTGGGATGTGCATGTTACACATAAAAGATGATTTGATACATGTTGTGCTCGTGATACACATAAACAAAACCCCCCGCCCCCCCAAAAAAACCCTCAGGGGCAACAAATTTTCGATCAAATCTTGAGTGGTTCAGTTCAACAAAGTATTTTAATTGCCATAAATGTCAACAATTTCTATTGTTCTAACTTATGTTACTGTTTTAGCATATACATAGCGATATGATTCAAGGACAGCACATTTTAAAGTGGAGCCATTCGATCCCGTTCGAGTTCATGCGCTCACATCTTTTAAATCAAAGCCAATTTTCTGATTCAAATCTTTTTTTTTTGTTATGCCCCTCCATTTTATTCTTACGCTTAAAGGCACAATGATTGCGAATCGCCGGTATACAGGATCAGAAGGCAAATTTCTTCCTGATCGGATTCCAGATTTAGCAGTAATTTAAAATGAACATTGAATCTCCCATCCAATGTGTTCAGAGGCTTATATTGTATCATCATTCAATCTCGTCAGATCCGATTGCAATTTGTGGAGCTTATGAGGCATCTGATGACATTCTGCTGTCTTATGTGAGAATTTTTTTTTTGGTGTGATAATTCCATCCACAATGATATCGCTCTCATGAAAAACGTTTATGATTTGGAGGTATCATTTTTTTTCCCATTGTGTGGTCTTGCTTTCCTTACGCTGTTGTTGTGACCGCACTGTTACACGCATAATAATAACATGAGTATATCTTTATTGATATTATTTATCATTTGTGTCACCACATAATGAATGAATTATTATTATTGTTATTTTTACTCTATGAATACCATTTTTTTCCTTTGCAATAGTTGGCCAGGTATTTAACTGGACAAACATCATAAATATTTCTCATTTTTAGAATGGTAACATATACAATTACTAACATTTTAGCCTACGTAATACATCACTTATATGCAATGTTGTCGAATTTATAATTAAGTTGTTTATTGTGTGAGTATGATCAAATAATTAACTGCATCATTGATAAGGTGAATTAAATAAGTACAATGTGTATGACGTAAAACAGTAATTTTAATGATGTATCTCATTTCTGTCAGAAGATCTGTTCATGAATATCATGAATTAATGAACCAATATTTCATGAAATAAAATTTAATGTCTGTGTAAACAGGTGTATTTTACAAATACTACTTGTATTCTGTAATTTACGAACAGATCAATAAGTATTTCATGTGATGAATAAAAATAGGTAAATTGTGCACATAAAAGACGTTTTTTAACATTAATGTTAAAGTTTGAATCTTATATTTTCCGGAATTTTGAATGATGTCACAAAAAATGTGTTTCTTTTACAAATAAAATAATTAGTTATGTTCATTTTGAATCTTTACTACAGTTTTTGGAATGAAATTAATTAGAACTAGCCAACTTTTTGATAAAATAGTTTAAAAAAAATAATGTATTGTTTTTTTTGTATAAGTGTACATATGAATGTGTCTCTTTGACTCCAATGTTTTTTGACAGCTGTATGATTGTGCCTCATGTCCCACGTGCGGTGTGTGAATAGGTTGCGGGGAATGTCTCACGCAGCTTTACGGAAGCTTTTTGCAGTCCGGATGCATAAATTGCTCAACTCTTGCGTTTTAAACCCTGTAATGTATTCTAATGTACTCTAATGTATTCTGATTCGCCACCGACTTTCCCCGTGCGCGTCCTCCTCTGGTTTCCGCCGCGTTTCCGTTCTATTTGCGACTGAACCCAACTCGCTCCACTTCATTTGAGAGACACAAAGCTTCTCCCCTCGCCTTATTTGGTGAGTGGGATATTGGCTAGATAACAAGAACAATGGCACAATAACAAGAGGAACTCGGAGCTTAGTGGAGGGTTTTTAATCTTCCTGCTTTTGTTCGGCAATCGGTGTGTGAAAATGATCGTCATTTTGTAAATTCTACCTCAACTCAACTGTATTTATCGAGAACTTTAAAAACAACCACCGCTGTACACAAGGTGCTGTACATGGAGCAAATACCATACATACAACAATAAACAATAAAACAATAAATGAATAACAAAAACAGTGGAAAGCACAAAAACAGCCAAACTAAAATCAAGTCTGAGTCATACCGAGTGAAAAGCCAAAGAATACAAATGAGTTTTGAGACGAGTTTTTAAAGATGGGCAGCGAAGGGGCTTGCCGAATGCTCCGTGGGAGGTCATTCCAAAGAGAAGGACGAGCAACAGAAAAGGCTCGGTCCTCTTTGAGCCTTAGTTCTTGGTTACCTCTAATAATGTCTGGTCCGCAGACCTGAGGCACCGGGCAGGTGTGTCGAGGCGGAGGAGCTCAGAGTGGTCAGGTGGAGCGAGGCCATTTCAAGATAAGATGAGAAAATCTTTATTTGCCTCACAATGGAGAAATTCCCAATTTGCAGCAGCAAAATTATGAAAGATTTGAAAACAAATAATAGGATCTTAAAAAGAACTCTAAAATGTAGAGGGAGTCAGTGAAGGGATGTCAGTGTAGGAGTGTTGTGCTCCCTCTTACGAGTACCAGTCAAGAGGCGAGCAGCAGCATTGTGGACCAACTGGAGACGCTTAATGGAGGATTGGCTGACATCCAAAGTATTACAGTAATCCATTAGGGCTACGTGTGAATACACTGAATGAAGTGTTTTGAGGACAAGGATGCAGGCAATCACAATAGTGTCATGGATGTGCTTCATGGGTTGGACCTAAAAAGCAGAGAGGCAGGAGAAGCAGGGTACGCTCAACCAAATGAATTCACAAAAAAACACTTACAGGGGAACACTGGAAAAAAGTAACAAACAAACAAAAACCTATGACCAAAAATGACAAATGACAGCGACAACAATTCGACAAGACTGTGAATGAACCCCAAGGGAACTAAATCCAAGCAAACTGACGAGACAATGGAACAGCTGGACAATACACAAAAGGGTTGAGAGATCTGATTGGTTGACACAAGGGACCCGGATGACATGAACAGATGGCAACAAAACCAAGCAAAGAAACAAAACTATCAAACAAAACCAAATGTAGTCTGAACAAAAACAGAATCATGACACAATACATTTGTCAAATGATGATCAGAGCTCGCAGGGGACATGTGATGCAAAGTTGTCTTTTTAATTGCTCGTATAAAAAGAGTCGGCTCCCTGGAGTGCCTGCCCACCCATCAAGTGTGAAATTATACAACCAAACAAATCTTTTTTTGTGATCTGTGTATTTCCCCCCGAATATGTCTGTGAGCGACCCTTATCGCAATTTTGCCAAACTTCCTTCGCCCATGACATGGAGACTAGGCTGGGTGAAGATCCTATATTTTGGATTGATGGACAGACGACACAGAAATGCTATCGTAACAAAGCTAAAAACTGAGCAGATTTGCAGTCTTGTTGGATGCGCAAATTAGGCTTAGCCAACAGTTTTATCAACTCGCCACAAGTAATGATAATCTGTCAGTGATTGAGGCCCGCTCATCCCCAAAAAATAATTTACAGATGATTTGATTGATAAAAAATGCATTGCAACTGAGCTAGCTGTCTATGTCACTTAAAAATCGAAATTGTCCGTAGAAATAGCAATTGTCATGCAAAACCGAGATCTCTGTATCCTAGCTTCTGTGTTTGGATTGCCACTTTACCAAAGCAAAATGTTTTACCAGTAAAAATGGGGGGGGGGGGGGGGAGAGGGTGAGAGAGGATCCATAACAAGCCTCTTTTAACATATCAACAATTTTTTTGTTTCATTTTTCATTTGGCAGATTTTCAGTGCTGATGTCGTGTAAAAGAGCAATATTTGTCTTATGGATTAAATAAAACGGAGAGTGGGGAATTATTAAACGCAGCCTCAATAAACCCCGTGAAAGCCGCATTAAAATTAAAAACATTATTAATAACATCCTATATTTATTTATTTTTTATTTCCCCATACCCTCCAGCTTCCGCTATATTGCAGACGATTGTTTGTAAAATATCTGCAGAGACTGATTACGTTATCTCACTGTTTTTTATGCAAGTCGTGTTTGACTTTGAAGAGATTGTCCCACTGTGTCTCGCAAGTGCATGCAGACTTTCTCATTCTCTTGCTCTAATTCATGCTAAGAACACTGAGCTTTTGCACATCGCAGTAACCGGTTGCCATTCTGTGAGAGGGACATTGTTTCCTATGTGAAGTTTACAATGAATAGAGAGTCGTGTGCCGTTTTTAAAGTGAAGTACCGGTAAGCTATTCGGCTATTCGCTCCTTGGCCTATGAAGTGAACATGACCAATCCCGCCTAGCAACAAATATGACACTACGAGGAACAATAATTTTTGCTGGTTTATGTGCTATGTTTGGGGACTACCCGGTTACTACGTTGGAGTTTTAGTCTTTGGTGACATGCAAAATCACTAGCTTGCAACTTTGCACGCAGCTCCTCCGCAAAACTCCTCTTGATAGCCCGATTAATATATGATTAAATCTCTCACATCCGGCAAAATCTTTCTTCAAATTGAACATATGTGGAAGGAAGAAAACTTGCAAACTCCACACGGAGAGAGAATCGAACACCGACCCTTCGATTGTGAGGCAGGCGCGCCAACCACTAGGGCGATCCACCGGAACGATATCCTTCGCGAAAGATCAGAATTGTCAGTTTAGATGGGATCGTAACCATTTCCCTCCTGCCGAAATATAGATCGAATAGATAATAATACATCAGAAGGCCTTATATTATAAAACTAAATTATATGATTATACTACAAAGGCTTGAGAGAAAATTGAAATGATTTAAATGCGGCAAACTGTGATGGGATTGTGTCCTGCTATGGTCTCCGGCAACTGCAATCATTTCCCACCTGCTGCTCCTCACACACACACACGCACACACACACACACACACACACACACACACACACAGTCGGCAGATGTGTTGTGAAGGTCATGGACGGAGGCAACCGCTGATGGCTATCCGCCTTTTATTCCCACGACAGCAGCCGGTTGCTGAGCCTGGAGGACGGCTCGTCCTCGGGAGGACGCGACGCGGAGGGCAGCGCAGCCAAGCGGGAGGGGCCCAGCGACTATGAGATCTCCCTGGAGAACAAAAACAAACAGGTACGTCCTTCTCGGGCCCGCCACGGGCGCCATGCGATTCCTCTCTCACACACAGGTGAAACCCTCTCACATTCACGCATAGGTAAAATACTCTCTCGCAGCGTTGTGAAACGATTTACTGAAATTGTGTGTGTTATACTGCAATAGCTCACTGAAATTCTCTCACACATCATACTGAAACACTCTCATATAATATAATGAACTGCTTTGATGCCTTACTGAAACACAGAGTGCTTTCACACGCCAAACTAAAGTGATCTCACATAATCTATTTAAATGTTGTATTTTAATATATTGACATTCTCTCACAGTTCATGTCATATACACAGAGGCTTGCATATAATATACTAAAAGGCTTTTGTGTAAAGATAAGATAAGATAAGATATCCTTTATTCGTCCCACACTGGGGAAATTTACAGCCTCTAGCAGCAAGAATGTATGTAGAAAGAAGAAAGAGAAAAAAACAACAAACATCTTTCAATTAAATGCAATATGAACACAAAATGGATAAATTGCAGTACTATTTACAATTTTCCTTCACATCATTTAATTACTATTATTATTATGATTGTTATTTTTTATTCATCAGCCTGACAGCAGTCGGTAGGAACGAGCGTCGGTATCTCTCCTTCTTGGAGCGCGGGTGTAACAGTCTCTGGCTGAAGGAGCTACCAAGTGCTGTCAGTTAGTGAAATACTGTCATGCACCATATGTTGAAATTTTTCATATAATGTAGGATACATACATTTGCATATCATTAGTGAGCGATTGATCCTTTCAATTTGATGTGTGGAAAGCATTTTACTATTTGACATACATGCATTTTAGTGTGCTGTGTGAGCCACTTTTTTTTGGTCAATATTTTTCAAAATATTTTACACTATTATTTATGCTCCTGTTTTTTGAAAACTACTCACCCTATTTTTTAAAAGACTTTTCTGGGTTAAAATAAATAAATAATGGATGTCAGTTATATGCGGATTTTTGTTATTTGTGGGCAGGCCTGTTCTCGATGCCCACGCGAATCGCGGGGTTCTACTTCAATCCTGAATTATGTCCCTCATATCCGGGTGTGGGCGGCCCGGTAGTCCAGTGGTTAGCACGTCGGCTTCACAGTGCAGAGGTACCAGGTTCGATTCCAGCTCCGGCCTCCCTGTGTGGAGTTTGCATGTTCTCCCCGGGCCTGCGTGGGTTTTCTCCGGGTGCTCCGGTTTCCTCCCACATTCCAAAAATATGCATGGCAGGCTGATTGAACACTCTAAATTGTCCCTAGGTGTGAGTGTGAGTGCGAATGGTTGTTCGTTTCTGTGTGCCCTGCGATTGGCTGGCAACCGATTCAGGGTGTCCCCCGCCTACTGCCCGGAGACGGCTGGGATAGGCTCCAGCACCCCCCGCGACCCTAGTGAGGATCAAGCGGTTTGGAAAATGGATGGATGGATGGATATCAGGGTGTGTTTTTCGTCCTGGGCAGGAGAGAGATGGAGCGATGTTTATATTTGAGCACGAGGGGGACTGGTGGTGAGGGTAGTGGGTGTGTGAGGATGACATTGCGTGCTGCAAAAGAAGAAGCCCATTCGGATCTATTTCTGTCTCTGTTGACATGAAAGAGAGAAAAAAAAATGAACACCAGTGTCTCAACATCCACAGTGACGGGAGCATGAAAGATGCTAGGTTGCCATGGCAGCAGCTAATAACGGCTTCCGTGTGTGTGTGTGCGTGTGTGCGTGTGTGTGTGTGTGTGTGTGTGTGTGTGCGTGTGTGTGTGTGTGTGTGTGCGCGCGCGCGCATGTGTGCGCGTGTGCATTCTTGTGGGGTGTTCTCATGATATGCGGCTGCCCTCCTTTTCCCTATCGGTCTGATTTTTCTTCTTTGCTGGAAAGTTTGGCAGTGGAACTTTTTTAAACAATTCCTTCGGCGCGCATGGTAATGACATCAAGTGCGAGCGCTGAGATAAAAATGATCAGTTTTGTTCACGTGATATATATTTGCTCACCGATGTTTGCAAATGTGTGTATCAAGAAAATGAATGTGTAGTGTTAGGTGACATTCACACCACTCCCCAAAAACTCACTCATTCACTCACTGGAAATTTGAAATAAACGACACTGGTTTTACGAACATCAAACTAGATGGATATGTCATAACAAGACGCACAAAAAAGTCTCAAAGACCCATGCGCAGAATTGAAAAGGAAGGGAGTACTGCATCACCATTTCTGGAAATTTTGCCAAATCCATTCATTGAATGTGGGCAGAGCATTGCGTGAAAGGTTGACGATCATTTAAAAATGTGATTTTGGCTTGTATCAGTCATTCAGTCTGGCGCAAAAAGTCAGTCCAGACAATTTATAGCTCGCTGTGTGCGCATCATTCTTGGTGAGGCTTTTGCCCTGAGAGGCCTTGAGATGAATATCGAACATTCTTGCAAAGCTGTCAGTGGTCACATATACCGGTAATAGGTGAAATGCGACAGACATGCTAGCATGCCCGATACAGTGGCCACAGCATGGATTGTATGCCACCCTGTCTGGCCCAATAGTCCCAATTTTTTTTATTTAAAAAAAAAAATAAATTGGGACTATTGGGCCAGACAGGGGGGTGGAACAGATTAATGACATTTCAATTCATTTCAATGTCAAAGATTGCTTTGACTTTTGATTGAAATAAGCCTGGAATGAATGAAACTCGTATGTTAAAATACTACTGTACAGTAAGCGCCTTTTCTCAATAAAGTTTGGAAAACACTGCATGAGTCAGCTATAATAACCATAGGAACAGTGGTACATACTGTATATTGTTTATGCCATCCGCCTTTTCAACGCCCATTGAGGCTTTGAAAGGATAACAAATACTGCTTATCGAAAATCGTTGGCACCGCCCTACCCACTCTTGAGGACTTGCACACTGCAAGAATCAAGACAAGGGCACGGAAAATCCTCCTGGATCCCCCGCACCCTGCCCACCACCTTTTCCAGCCACTCCCCTCAGGCAGACGCTACAGATCCATCCGCACCAAATCCAGTAGACACTTAAACAGCTTCTTCCCTCTAGCCATTAACTCCTTAAACAGTCACTGACGTAGTCACTCTTCTTGTACTACAAAATGGTACGACAAAACTACTGGTTACTCTAAAAAATGGTTCAATGATTTTGTTGTTTACGATGATACTAGTGCAGCGTGTTATACCGGAGACAAATTCCTTGTGTGTTCTACATACTTGGCCAATTAAGATGATTCTGATTCTGATTCTGATTCTGATTCTGATTCTGATTTGTAAGTGGTTGCTAACATCTCCTCTCTACACCTTCCTCTGTCCAGATAGAAGACCTAGAGCAGAAGTACGGAGGCCACCTTATTGCCAGACGGGCCGCCCGCCGCATCCAGACCGCCTTCCGTCAGTACCAGCTCAGCAAAAACTTTCAAAAGATTCGCAACTCACTCTCGGAAAGCAAGCTACCCCGCCGGATCTCACTGCGCCAACCCAGCCCCTCGGGGCGGAATCGCAATAGTACCCAGAGACATAGTTATTCCCTCCATCCGGGAGGCGGGCAGATCCCGCTTCGTTCCAAGACGCCGCCACCGCCGCCTTGTCGCTCCACCTCTCTGCCCCCGTCTCCCGCGTCCGCACCGGCAGCGGCTGCCCCTCCGACCGTGGGACCGACGCCCTCTCAAAGCCCCGGACCCTCGCTCTCACAGCTGGAGGACTGCTTCTCCGAACAAGTAAGCTGGAGTTACTCGGTTTCTACACCAGAAATGTGAATCCTGTTCATCCAAGTACGTAACTGGAGTCTATCTCTGCTGACTTTGAGAAGCAGGGCACACCCAGGAGTGGTCACCAGTCAACCGACAAACAATTATTCACCCTCATTTAAACATATGGACCATCATAAGGATCAGATGAGCCATCTACCTTTTGGCAAGGGAAGCAGGGCACTGATGCCAGCCTGTCACAAGACACATAGACAAACAACTTTTCATGCGTCCACATGTCGTCATTAATATGGTCTCATATATTATATATATATATTGCGCGTCGTCCCGCACGCGGTCTGTCCTTCCGTCTGTGCCTTTTCAAAACGTACCTACTTCACCGCGCCGCCACTGCGCGCCGCCATTGCGCGCCGCCACTGCGCCGCGGCTTACCAGCCTTCCACAGGAACTAGCTGATGAGCAGCTGACGAACCAGCTAGTATGGCGGCCCGGTAGTCCAGTGGTTAGCACGTCGGCTTCACAGTGCAGAGGTACCGGGTTCGATTCCAGCTCCGGCCTCCCGGAGTTTGCGTGTGGAGTTTGCATGTTCTCCCCGGGCCTGCGTGGGTTTTCTCCGGGTGCTTCGGTTTCCTCCCATATTCCAAAAACATGCGTGGCAGGCTGATTGAACACTCTAAATTGTCCCTAGGTGTGAGTGTGAGTGGTTGTTCGTTTCTGTGTGCCCTGCGATTGGCTGGCAACCGATTCAGGGTGTCTCCCGCCTACTGCCCGGAGACAGCTGGGATAGGCTCCAGCACCCCCCGCGACCCTAGTGAGGATCAAGCAGCTCGGAAGATGATGATGATGATATATATATATATATACTAGGTGGTTCGCCGCCCTCCGGGCAGCTCATAAGCTAGTTCCTGCGGAAGGCTGGTTAGGTGGGCCTTCGGCCCACAAAAGTGTTGTTGCTTGGTTCAACTTTTTGTTCATCTTCATTGCTTATCGCGAAAATAACTAACAATTTTATTGCAATGCTTGTGAGTAGACAACATTTTTTCGCTAAGATGCCCGCGCGATCGTAGTGAGCCACTGCCTGAGCGGCGCAGTGGCGGTGCGCAGCGGCGCGGTGAAGTAGGTACGTTTTGAAAAGGGACAGACGGAAGGACAGACCGCGTGCGGAACGACGCGCAATATATATATATATATATATATATATATATATATACTGTATATGCCATTCACTGCTTGAATCACGTGATGACTTCCTCCCACAAGAATTTTAAATCTGATGTTAACCAAAGCAAAAAAAAAAAAAGCTTGTTTCAGCGGTTTTACCGCATGATCTAATTACAAAGACACTGTCGCTATTCGTTTAGACCTATTGGTATTACAAAGGGCAGATAATTAGCGACTCTGCTCAGAGTAGGAGTCCAGTTTTGTCCTTTATTCTGCACCATTGTACTTCATCATGATGAGACACTGTTCTTTTTAAAATGTGCAGGTGTGTGTATCTTAATGTGTCAAGGTGACCCAAAAAAAAAAAATCCATCCATTTTTTTATAGCTCTTTTTCTCATGAGGCTAAGACGAACATTGACATCTATTGTTTCAGTCTTCCAACTACCACATTGATTTTAACGAGTATCTCTTGACCCTGAGGCAATTATGCTAACCACTATTTCACCATCGGGTTGCACATTTAGATGACAACGGGTTGTCATCTAAAATGTCAAACAAATGAAAGAATGCGGTTGACTTTTATGCTTTTTGGGACGTTCCACCTGAGATTCAAACACAGATTTCCTCACTGGGAGTCACTCAGGCTCACCACTACCCCACCATGACAAACCCTTATACTGCTCATGCACAAATTATCCTTTTATTTATCCTTTTTTTTTGCACTTTCAGCTTCACTCGCTGGCCCAGTCAATAGATGAGGCCCTCCGCGGTTGGAGCGTATCTGAAAGTTCTGAAGGCCAGGGCCTCCTCATGGACCCGGGAGCTCTCCGCGCCGCCGCGGAGAGCGCCTGCCTCCCCCGCAGCGCCAGCTCCCTGCTCATGGCCTTCCGGGACGTCACCGTCCACATCGACAGCAATAGTTCCTACACCATCTCCTCTGCAACCACCACCACCACCACCACCTCCCTGGGCAACGCTGGCGGCGAGGCGGGCAGCAGGAAGACCTCGCTCAGCGGGATGGGCCTCGCCGGAGGAGAGTCCGCCGAGGAGCCGGAGTTCCCCGCACCTCCTCCCAGCGAGGAGCTGGAGAATTTGGATCCGGGGTCACGGAGGGGCTCGGCCGTGCCCGTCCCGGCGGGCGGCCTACCGGTGGACGGCATATCGGACATAGCCGGCTCCACCTCCACGTCTACCTCCACCGCCATCGTCACCTCGGCCCAGTCCGACCAGCAGCCCGCACAGATTTACACACAGTACCAGCAGTACCACTACACCCACCCTCAGCAGCTGGTGGCGGGCACCGGCCCAGATGCCCTCCAGGCTCTGGTGGTCTCCCTGCCCAGGGATCGATGCCAGGATCCAGCGTCCTGTCGCTCGCCCACCCTCTCCACTGACACACATCGTAAACGGCTCTATCGCATTGGATTAAACCTCTTCAATGTGTGAGTGGAACTACAGTACCCCCCCCCCCCCCACACACACACACACACATAGAAATGCACTCGTCTTTCTTCAAAGTACACTTTTTGCCCTGGGAGTTTCTTTTGTGGGAGAGGCTCACTACAGACAAGAAAATAAAGGCAAAGGCATCGAGGCGATAGAGGAGATATAAAAGAGAAGAGGCAGAGGGCATGCACAATGTGAAAGGAGCCATAAATAGAGGGAGAGCACGACTGGCCTTTCCTTCTCATCATTACTATTAGTTATTGCGAATTAAACTTGATTAAGCAGCACGCATCGCTGACAGCCGCTCTGACCTGGCCGCGTCCTCAAACTCTTGGACGCTCAGAGCATGAATGCACTCAGGTTTTCCTTTATTTCAAAAGCAATTTCTTCTTTCTGTCACGCACGCACGCAACATAAGTATCCTCTTGAATGTTCGAGCAAGCTCCCATATGAAAAAAAGCAGCAACGTTCCAATGCTACGCCGATGAAGTGTTTATAAATGGTTTATAAATGGGTTATACTTGATAAAGGTCAATGAAGATGAGCAAGACTAAAAAATACATTTTCGTTGTTCGGGTATTACATTAAATACAAAAGCAAACATTTTCAAACACATTTGAAAATATCTAAAGATTGTCATTATGTTTATGTACACGCTACAATCTTCTGTTTCTGCAGTTTCCTATTGCTCAAAACTTCATTATTACTAAAATAATTCCAAATGTTAAGTCCAGAAAATTTGCTTAATTATGTTAACATGAATGTTAGGATTTTTTGTCAGATTTTTTATTTTTGCAAATCTTATTTTTCTTTAGATTCAATGTTTTATTTTAACCTCTCAAATATGGAATCATCACGAATTAGCATATCTTTGTACTTTTAAACGGTAGTGGCTCATGTATGACGACAAGAAAATGATGATGTAACTGTCACTCACCAAACAGCGAGCCCCGCCCTGCTTGTTGGTCAATATGACCGATATTTATAATATCGTGAACCTGTGTTTTTATTGAACGATTTTTCTTAACCGTTTGCCCCTTGTGGTGACAGCAACCCAGAGAAAGGCATCCACTTCCTGATCACGCGCGGCTTTGTGCCTGACACGGCCATCGGCGTGGCTCACTTCCTGCTGCAGAGGAAAGGCCTGAGCAGGCAGATGATCGGAGAGTTCCTGGGCAACAGCAAACTGCAGTTCAACAGAGACGTTCTTGAGTGAGTCGGCGCGCTTTTCTTCCGAAATGCAAACTGTTGTGTTAAGTGTCTTCTGACACCATCGTTATTGTTTGTCTAACATGGTGGCCGATACATTTCACTCTCGTTATATCGTATAAGAGGGATGTTTTTATGGCTCAAATGTTTCAACATTTTTTTTTTACAATCGGAAATGCATGGAAACTTTTCGGAATTATTTCTTGCACTCATTTCTAATCTGCCCTGGCTTAAACGCATCACAGGTTTTCATAATTGTACTAATAATAATAATAATAATTTTAATTAGCATCAAAAATATGTTTCGGGACACAAAAAGCACATGCTGGATTAAAATTTTGCCGTTGACCGATATTCATTGATAATTTGAATTGGTGATGAAGTACTGCCTGCACAAGTGAAAATACAATCTGTAATCCGCAGTTTGCAATTGCTTTTTAAACTTGAGGCTCAATAAGAAACTTTGCCTTTTGTTGCCCTGGTAGCGAAAACTGCAGTATAGAGACGTGACTGCTCCCTCAAAACATGTATAGGGTGCAATGTGTGCAATGCACTAATCAGCAAGTGCAGTGCAGCAACTTGGCGATGAATTGCTGCCTCCTTTAGGGAAAATACGAGCCATGTTTTGACAGAGCCGTTTGTTTTTTTTTCTTCTCACACTGCATATACTCCTGCCTCATAGTAGCAAAAGCTTGACATTGACCCCGCAGTTCAGGGGGCAAGGTGAGCAGTGGCTTATTTGCATGTGACAGGGCCGCACTTGCCACGCAGACTAATTTGCTATACAGTAATTCATGTCGGTATTTATTCATTCTTTATTCCAATTTTCGGACATTCAGCTTAACATAGAATCTACTCGTCCCTAGCGTTTGGTTTCCCCAGTGGAGACAACTTCAGATTCAATCTAAATAATTCACCACTGCTTTCTAGAGTCTTTCTATTACCATTCTTTCAAGCAATTGAACCTTTGCCATCTTTCAAATGTTTCAGTGGGGATTCATAAAAGGGTCAGAAGCAAAAAAAAAAAAGTAAAGCAACAGAAAAAAGTCTGTTCAAAGGCAGCAAGAGAATGGCACGTGATGAATTCTGTTGGAAAGGGTCTTCATTTGCCTTTATTCAGGAATTCTCTATTCCTTGCAGTACTTTTGGAACAATTATAAAGTGCTGTTCTCCTGTTCTATTTCTGACTAGAAATATAAATTCTGACTAGATTGTGTATGTTTCTGAAAACTTCATTTTTGAAAAAAAATTTTTTTTTTTGCTCATTCATAAAAAAATTCTTAAAAAAGTCCAATTGAATTTTTGTGACACTGCTGTTAATCTTATTATTATTATATTTTCGATTTTTGCTCCTTGTAAATTTAACAATTGGTTGTCTTGTAGTAATGCGAATGTATTTTTATAATTTGACAAATATTTTCCTCGTATCCTTCAGGCTTTTTCTTGATGAAAAAAATACAACTTAAGTTCCTTAAAAGTACAAGTCATAGCATTAATACTTAATTTACATAACAATGTTATTCTTGTAACGTTACACATGTAATTTTGTGGTAATATTACAACTTTATGTTCGTAAAAAAATGTATTGTATGTTGACCCATAAATTTACTTCTCATAATATTTCAACTTTATTTGGGGGAATTCACAATACCGTATTTTTTGTTGGAAAAGTACAACAAATTTTTTAAATCGTACTTATAACTTTGCCGCTTTACTTCTCATAATCATACAGTTGTATTCTCATAAATGTACAATGTTTTTTTCTCCAGTCTACCTTTTTCTTTATTCGAGTCTTTTTTCACAATTCACCGCGGCCCTGAAATGCACACTTTTCTTCAAAAAGCTTCGATTTTTGCATCCATCCTTATCACATCCAAAAGGGAGGGAGAGTTTTGTTTTTCAATTTTGTTGCTGATGTTTTTGCCACGACCTTTCCTTTCAACATTTTATCAGCGACATCATTCGTTGGGATACCGGGCCAAAGACATGAATTATACAAGACCTTTTGCAGGTTTAGCACTTCCCACTTTTATTGACTTGTGCATCGACAGCTATGCTGATATTCTGGCCAGCTGCAAGTAATAAGCATGGGCGCACATGCATTTGTAGTGAGATATAGCCGTAGAGTGAGCTACTTGACACCCTGGAGTTGAATTAGGTGCAGCTCTGCTACTTTTATCTTCAGATTTCAATCAGCCTTTCTCCATTTCGAGGGCCTCCAGGACTCATTGTCATGTTTTCAAAGTTGTAGAAGGGTGACCAAAAAAAAAAGTACATAAAAGCATATAATGAAAAGACTTTTTGGAGTTGTCGTGTTGCTGAGAGCCATATCAAATTGGAATAAAGAAGGCTGGAGGGGTCGGGGGGAGCTACTTTGGATCTTAAGAGCTTTTTGTCAAATGTTTTCCAAGGTTAAGAATGAGCTGTGGCTTGTCTGACTGCAAAACTCTTCAAAAAAGAAATGGAAAGAGATCCTATCACAGGCTTCACAATGGAAGCTGTTTTACAGTAGCAAGAAGATAGCTATATATTATTTTCCCTTTGTATATTATCCTAGAATGAATAATTTACATCCTGTACGGCATCAGGCAATTTAAAGTACCAAAGAACTTTATATTAATTGTGTTAAGATGTTATGATGCCCGAAGACAGCTGGGATAGGCTCCA
Organism: Hippocampus zosterae; assembly: GCF_025434085.1. Taxonomy (NCBI): domain Eukaryota; kingdom Metazoa; phylum Chordata; class Actinopteri; order Syngnathiformes; family Syngnathidae; genus Hippocampus; species Hippocampus zosterae. Next base: position 22,161,355 of record NC_067453.1, read on the forward strand.
GCACCCCCCGCGACCCTCGTGAGGATCAAGCGGCTCAGAAGATGAATGAATGAATGAATGTTATGATGAAGGAAACACATTTGAAGAGCCGTATAACATTGTCCCGATATATGTCCAAATAGTTGGCCACTTAAAGAAGAGCTTGAGTGTCAAACTCATTTTTGTAGCGGGCCGCATTGTACGGTAGTTACAGTTTGCCTTGGTGGGCCGTTATGAATTTTGGAAAACCATATAAATGTTTCATCCCGTCCACATATTACATACACAGCACATACCAAATTGATGAATAGCTACTTTTAAAATCAGAAGTCAAGAATCATGACTGTTATTGTGGATTACATATGACAATTTGAAATTTGGGTTAGTAAGCATCGAGTTTCTTTCACAGGCCACATAAAATGAGGTGGTGGGCCAAGTGTGGCCCCTGGGCCTTGACTTTGACACCAGTGTCATAAGCGTTTCGACATTCTACTACACACCAAATTGTCAGTACTCCTCTGTTAATGAAACAAAAACCCACAGTGGTCACAGAAACAACTTGAACTTGACAAAAGCAATCATAAATAGATATTTCATGGAAATTAACCAATGAAAAGGATTATGATTCAATGGGAAAGGGGACTTTTTTCCTCATTAAATAACCTGTTCTCATAATATTGCAGCTTTATTCTTGTCGAGAAACTCATCTTTCTCTTTGGATTCTTCACATTATACTTCAAGAAATACACTTTTTCTCTCACGATTGTACAATTCTGGTCTTCAGCGTTGGCCCGATTAGTCATCACATACACGCTGGCATGCATAAATGCATGTCGATTTCATTCAAAATGCTCATGTTTTTATATCCGTCTTCATGTGAGGACACATACAGGATGGAGGGACAGGATTTTTGCTGAAGTTGTTGCTCAAATAGGTCACTACACACACACACTTGCGCACGCGTGCACACACACGCACACATTCCTGGATGTGCTGCTGCCATTGGCACATTCTAAGCCTTTCATGTACCTCTTTGAATGTCATTATGTGTCTCGCATGTCTCGTATCTCCCACTGTCATCACTTTCCTCTTTCTGTGTGTGCGTGTGTGTGTGTGTGTGTGTGTGTGTGTGTGTGTGTGTGTGTGTGTGTGTCTTCCAGGTCAGTGCCTCAGTTATGGAAGTATATGACTGTAAGAGGAAAGTTTCATCATCAGTGTGTGTGTGTGTGTGTGTGTGTGTGTGTGTGTGTGTGTGTGTGTGTGTGTGTGTGTGCGCATTGGCTCGGACGTAACTGCCCATGTCACCTCCTACGTGCTAAATTGTTTCTTCTCTTTTTTTCCCACCCTGTGTGTGTGCACGTTTGCTGGCAGCTGCGTGGTGGACGAGATGGATTTCTCGTGCATGGAGCTGGACGAGGCTCTGAGAAAGTTTCAGGCTCACGTGCGCGTGCAGGGCGAGGCACAGAAGGTGGAGCGACTCATTGAGGCCTTCAGGTGAGAAGCTGCGTGCACTCCAACGAAACATTTTCACACGACGGGTTAAAAAAATGGCAGCTGGTGTGCTCCGTGCATTTGGTATCCAGGCTGTCAAGTAGAGATTGATTATTAAAATCACGCCGATTGCAACAGGCGTGACTTGCTTGTCGGATTTGGCTTGCTCTGACCAACCAATCAGATGACAGAAACTGCTGACATCATCGGCTCTGAGACCAAACACTATGCAATGACGTGATGGGAGTGAAGTAATTGAAATTTTAGTTTTAATATTAGACATTTCTTTGTTTTACTTTTTTGAGGGCCGGGGGGAATTTATATGTAATGTTATATGTAAATATAGATATACTTCATTACAGATGGATATAGCTAGATATGTTTTTATTAAAATTGAATTTTAACAGAATTTTCTACTTCTGGGATCTTTGAGTTCAGCGTTGCTCTTGGAAAACACAACAACATAAATCCATCACACGCTCACGACCAAGAGGGCACCTTCTTTTCTGCTTTGCCGCCGGCGACCGGTGCTTACATATTCTGCACTAAATAAAAAAAATTAAAGAAACATTTTCAAAAAGAAAGAGCAAAAGGATCTTTGATGTCATGTACCAGCCTTGGCAGCCTTGGGGCTAATAGACATCCACATCCAGAGAGACACTTTAATAGCCCATAAGTGCTTGTGAGAGGTCATGGTGACAGGTTGTGATGAGAGTCTCGCTCTGGTATCATTAGCTAATTATTCTATTGCCTGCAACCGTGGGTGAACTTGCCAAATCAAGCACCGAAAAAAATGATGTAGATCACTGAGCGTACAAAAATAGATGCTCGCTACTTCACAACAACCTCCTGGCGACACTTTCCAAATACATTATTGGCAGGGTTTGGGTGTATTATGAGGATGTGCTTCAACCAATATATTGTGGAATTTTTAAGCAATCCTTTTTACAGTATTCAAGCAGGTCTGAATTTAGAGTTGCACGCCTTCTATGTAGTGTCGCATTGTGCCTCAACATGCCAGTCATTACTGAAATTCACTGGAACAGATGCAGCATAATTAAGAGCAACAGAAAGTGGCAGAGAAGGTCCCCAGCTGAGCTCCGGTGATTGTAGTCGTTCCCATTGAGCAGAGAGATCATGCGCTACAAGCTCGCCAGTTTGATCTCTCTCTCATCTCAAATGTTACTTTTGACTCCTCTGTCCATGTTCCTTATTTGACGGTGCTAGATTGCTATTTCCTTGTGGATTTTAGAGAATGTGGTTCACCAGATTAAGCCATCATTGTTCGCTCAATTTGGTTGATAAAACTTTTGTTGTTTGCCTTGGTTTCTCTTGAGTCCACCTCTGCCCCAATGTCAAATGGTGTTCCGCAGGGTTCAATTTTGGGTCCCCCGCTGTTTTCATTGGATTTACTGCAGCTGGGGACCGTTTTAAGAAAGCACAGTATTTCCTTTTACTGCTTCCCATATGATTGTCAGACCCATGTCCCGCAGAGAAAAAAGGGTATCGGTAAGAAATCAAGGCCTGGATGGCAGTGAACGTCTTAAATTTCAATGAAAAGAAAATAAATGTAATGGTGTTTGGTCCCATTTGCGCCTTTGTTCATCCTACCGTGTCGACTTTGGCTCCTTGGTGCCTTATCTAAAGCCAACAGTCTCAAGATTGGTGTTGTTGTTCAGGCCATCTTTTTTTTTTCCCTTAGGCCAGGGGTGTCCAAAGTCGGTCCTCAAGGGCCGCTGTCCTGCCTGTTTTCCAGCTCTCCCATGAGCAACACACCCGATTCAAATAATCAGGAACATTCTAATGCCTGTACATTTGAGAGGGGATTGAGCTTTTTCCATTGCCAGTCCCTCTTTTTGGACTGACCTCCCACAAAACATTAGGCTCTGTCCATCTTTAACCCTTTCATGCACTCGGTAACCTGATAACACGATAAGATGACCACTGTAGTAACCACTGTCCCTGAAATGGTTAAAATGAGTCTGAAAACACATTTGTATGATAGGGCTTTTGAGTCAGCATGAGACTGCAGTCCTGCCGTCACTCGTAAATGGCAGATTTTTGCCTGGCCCAGCTGCTGAGTCATGAGTGGAGAAATTCTGCGTGGAGGCAATATTATGTAGATTATCGCCGGTGTTACCTCACAATTCTGAAAAGCTCACTCACAAACACATTTTGGGAATTGGGTAGCTCACAAAAGCTCTTCTTGGTTTGATGATTTCACACTTGATGAGTGGGCATGAAATGCCGTGTCCTTCTATATTAGGCAAATTTAAGGCACTTTTCGATAACAATTTCCTTTCAAGAGACCAGGTGTAGTATTCACAGTGCCTTTATGCTGAGAGAAGGAAGTGAGCAAACAAAATTTCTCTGCAGTGCTGCCTTTGAAACCTCCAGGATGGGTCCACATGTTTCTCAAAGGGAAAAATATGAGAAAAATTGCTGCTGTGATTTTGGGTTGTGGATGTGCCACAGTCAATGTAATACACTGTGTGTGTCCTTTGTGCAGGAAGATAGGGTTTTTCTTTTATCATAACAAGAAATACATCAATACGGCGATAGTGAGTTCATGTTGATTGATCTTTGAAATGTACTCTGCCGGCCGCATGTTGGTAACTCTTAATTTAGGCTGTGTCACCCCACTGCAAGGGCGTCGACCAAGTAAGGAATAAGTGTAAGGGGAGCCGACTCTTGGATCTAGTTGACGGTCAAGCAGACCGCTTTGTCAATCTTTCTGGTATTAAACCTGTTGGTCTTTGACTTGCAGCCCTCCATTATGGTCTTTCATATAACAAGCATTAAAGAAAAAGAACCAGCAGAAGCTAAGCTGGAATTTATGAACACCAAACTCCTTTGTAAGAGGAGGATTTCCCCCACCCGCACCGTGTAATGTATATTAGATAATCTTTAGAGAAGAAAGGCGGTGGAGGAGAGAAGCAAATAATCATCGCACTTCTCCGCTCACTTAAATGCCAATCAGAACACTTCATCACTCGTCGCCGCGTCATAGGTACGGGGGCCCTTTGGGTGGTGCACATCACACATCTGTCAACGGTAATTGCGGACCGCACTTTGTGAGCATAGGTCACAAGTGAGCAGGCCTTGTCCGGATGTGGTGTGTGTGTTACATAACGCTTGTTATGTCATCTGTGTGCGTGCGTGTGTGTGTGTGTGTGTGTGTGTGTGCGCGCGTTGCGCAGTCATCGTGTCGGAGGCCTCTTTGTGCCAGCTGGCATGATATGAAGATGCCAGGCCACTGTTGAAACAGACTGCTGACATAAGATGCAGAGCCAAGAGTGACGTGCACAAGTGCACGTTGTTGCTGCTTATTCGCACAGCGGTGCGTAAAACATGCACAAAGTGTGCGCGTGTGTGCGTGTGGAGTCACGCGTTCAGTAGCGGAGCTCGCCTCTCCTCAATATTTTGCTGCAGAGAACGTCAAGTAAATGAGCCGGGAAGCTGCGATATCACTGCATTTGCTCACTGGGTGAAACTAGAAGGAAAACGAGTTCGCAGGATTCTACAAAAGCTAACATAAAAACAAAAATGCGTCAATAATTAAAGCTGTGAGAAGAGCTGCAGTCAGTAAATGAAGAATTTGATCACACCCTCAAAATATCCACACTCTTTCCTTTATTTGCATCTGTTCCTCTTCTTTGTGCCCATCTGCTTTTTCTTTGACAATCGCACCATGTTTTTATGGTTTCATGAAAATGATACAGTATAGTAGAGAGATTTTATGGTTACGGATTTAGATGTTTGATAGATTTGATTAGTGAATATTAGCTAATGTTAGCGAGTCAGGGATGTGGCGAATATCTTTTCTTCTGCCACATAATGAGAAACTGTCTCTTTACATCATAAACCGTGAAGTACTTTGTAATCCGATGAAGGAAAAAAATGGAAACAAAATATTCCAAATAGAGCACTTCACCTTTACCCCACTCCCCCACCACTTTTGTCATTCATTCATTCATTCATCTTCCGTACCGCTTGATCCTCACTAGGGTCGCGGGGGTGCTGGAGCCCATCCCAGCCGTCTCCGGGCAGTAGGCGGGGGACACCCTGAATCGGTTGCCAGCCAATCGCAGGGCACACAGAAACAAACAACCATTCGCACTCACACTCACACCTAGGGACAATTTGGAGTGTTCAATCAGCCTGCCAAGCATGTTTTTGGAATGTGGGAGGAAACCGGAGTACCCGGAGAAAACCCACGCAGGCCCGGGGAGAACATGCAAACTCCACACAGGGAGGCCGGAGCTGGAATCGAACCCGGTACCTCTGCACTGTAATTTATTTTATGTTTTTGCCGTCCAACCACTTAACCAAAAGCAATATGGTCGTTTATGAACCGGAATGTAGCCTACAAACAGACGAAGGGACAAATCAACAATGGTAAACATAACGGTTCAACTTACAGAGTGTCATTCTGGATGTCATTACTTATACTTTAAGCATCATGTTGTACCACCCTGTGCTAAATACATTTCAAAAACAAGATAAAAATAAAAAGCAACGTGCTCTCGTATTTCTGATCCAACCGGTTAAAGGAAACTTTGATTCTCTCCTCTTTCATCTCAAACTGCTTCAAACAACAAAGCGTGTGTTGGAAAAGTGGTTAGAACTGCAACTATTATTTTACTTGATGTTAACTGTTTTGTTAAGCGCTTTGTTACAGCTGCCGCTGTTGTGAAAGCGCTATATAAATCAGCATGTATTGTATGTATTGTATTTATCCTCTGGTGTTTGTAGCCTTCGCGCTGGCGCTGGTCGTGATAAAAAGCCCCACTGACTCCCAGTGTGTAAACGCAAGTGACAGTCAAGGAGTCGGGGAGGTGCGAGCGAGACGTTTTGAAGACTGCGGGCAGCGACAGAGCAGACAAAGTGCAGCATCTCATCATGCTCGTGCGAGCCAACGTGACGGCAGGAGTGTGACTTCATCACCGATGGCGCAAACTGCTTTGCACTGCCAAACACGTCCATTCAGCGCCGTTAATGGCCGACCGCTCCTGATTGTCAGACACCACTGACCGCAACCTTCCTCTTCTGCCTTTACAATTTTAAATGACCTATTTTTTTGCAAGGGTTTGCCTAAAGCACACGTTACCAGGTGCTGGTATTGTGCCTTTCCTCATATCCTAACCAGCTCACAATCCATATCTTAAAACAGAGAGAAACTGTGCTTGATAGCAATAATAAAAGCCATGAGCCATGAAGTCAGGGGGCCACTTCATTAGGTTAGATTGTGCTTCAGGAACTACAAAAAAAGTTTGGAGATGTGTTTCTAATATTCAGTGGAAGCCTGCAGGTCGAACTCAAGAGAGCTAGGCTGAATATTAAAGCATTTTCCAGAATTATTTAATGCAGTAGTGAAGCAGTTTTGACCAAAGCCATCCAAATAACTGAAAAGTTGAGTTTGGTCAAAATTGAGGGTCGAGTCACTGTATGGATGCTGGATGCTTTTATGTTGATTCAAACGTGATGTAGAGAGTAAGGACATTTTTCTAATTATCCTCATTCATTGAGCACACACGTGAGTAAGTGTTGATATCTTTTTATGTTGTGTCTTTTTTCTATCCCCTCAGCCAGCGCTACTGCATGTGTAATCCTGATGTGGTGCAGCAATTCCACAACCCCGACACCATCTTCATCCTGGCCTTCGCTGTGGTCCTCCTCAACACTGACATGTACTCGCCCAACATCAAACCGCAGCGCAAGATGGGCCTTGACGACTTCATACGCAACCTCAGAGGTGACAGTCATGCACAGTACGCATACATGCAGCGCCTCAAATGTCAGGGTTTTGGGATGTAGAAAAATGATACCACCATATACAATTTCAAGATTTTTTCTGCCATTGATGTGACCTATGACCTGTACAACTTAGTTGAATTTTTTTTTAAAATATATTTTCTTGCGTGAAAGATTAAAAGAGCAACTGAAAGAAATGTGGCTACACACATATGCTCATCCTCATGACTGGAATGTGACTGTGTTCAGAATCAAGAGCAAAACATAGTCCTATGCCCCGTAAGTCATTGCCTGTTCACCTGAAGTGAAAGTCTCCGGGCTCTCCTCGCTCTCCTGGTGTTCCATGTCTGATATTTCTTCAGCTCCTCGAGTTCTGCCCCAGAGAGCATGCCAAGTAATTGCGCCTCATTGCGATTTAACGATATGAGCTGGTATTTTCCACATGCGTCTCATCACCTCCGCTCGCCTGGCAGCGCTTTGACTTCTATTTACCTTTGCTCAACAACACTTTTTCTTCAGTCAACAGTGGGCTCCAAACAGACAGTTCATTGTCATGGAAACCAGGGAAGAAAACGATTAGGTGCAGCCATCCTTCATGGTGCGGCTGTGAATGGCTTGCATTTTGGGCACCGCGGGGTCACTCATTTGACGATCTGTTTGTCTGTCTGTCTCACTGTCTCTTTGTCCTTCCATGTATGTATCGCCATCTATTAGTCTGACGGTGGTTTGTGTAAGGTAGACAGGGAAAGTTAATTCCCAAGCCTTGAAAAACAAACGACCTCTATGTTCTTTGTGAGACAGTTCACGATTTATAAATGTCCTTGCAAGCAGCATCCAGCAAACAAAACAATTTGGTCAAATACTTACTTTTTCCCTCTCATAGCTCAAGCTCTCACAATCTTATGAGGTCCCAATCGATAGGAAATAAGAAGCTTTTAAATGGTCCTTCACCTGTCCTTGCAGACGGTATTGTTCAAAATGACTCAGGCAATTTTTAATTTTTTTTTTGGGGCACCTCTGCTCTTTCAGGTGTGGACGATGGAGCTGACATCCCCAGAGAGATGGTTGCTGGCATTTATGAGAGGATCCAACAAAGAGAGCTGCGATCTAATGAGGACCATGTTACCTATGTGAGCCGCGTGGAGCAGTCCATCCTTGGTCTGAAGACTGTAAGTCTTGCTAAACTCTTGTCTATCTATCTATCTATCTATCTATCTATCTATCTATCTATCTATCTATCTATCTATCTATCTATCTATCTATCTATCTATCTATCTATCTATCTATCTATCTATCTATCTATCTATCTATCTATCTATCTATCTATCTATCTATCTATCTATCTATCTATCTATCTATCTATCTATCTATCTATCTATCTATCTATCTATCTATCTATCTATCTATCTATCTATCTATCTATCTATCTATCTATCTATCTATCTATCTATCTATCTATCTATCTATCTATCTATCTATCTATCTATCTATCTATCTATCTATCTATCTATCTATCTATCTATCTATCTATCTATCTATCTATCCAGCTAGCTAGCTAGCTAGCTACTTTGCTAGCTTGCTGGCTCTCGACCCACCTATCTACTTCATCTGACCAAAGGACTGACTTACCACCCAATCTACCAAGAGTGTAAAAAAATGATTTGAATCACAAAATTGGTTCTTATTTAAGAAATGAGTGCATCGAATCAAAACAAATCATTCAACTTAAAAATATATTGAGATACGTATCGAATCGAGTTTGCTTGAAAGGAGACATCTTTGCAGGGAATGCCACATTTACGTTAACCTACTGACACATTTATTCATATTGTAAAAAAATTGGAACAAGAAACTAATTTTATCATACTCTTGCAAACTCAGCCGTATCGTATCGAATCAAACTGTTATCCCACTGAATCAAACCGACTTGTTCCATTTTCAAATAAAATATCCTTGAATCGTATTAATTCCTCACTTACCTACATATCCCACTGATGACCAACCTGCGAACATGATGACCTACTTGCCTACCTTCTTCCTAACTTATCCACGCTTTTCTCTTCCACTGCCCCTGCGCAGATCTTGGCTGTACCTCACAGACGTCTGGTGTGCTGCTGTCGTCTGTTTGAGGTTCCCGATGCCAATAAACCTCATAAACAGAAACTGTCACAGCTCCAGAGAGAGGTCTTCCTCTTCAACGACCTGCTCTTGGTGAGCACGCTCCAAAACATGTGATGCATATCAGCTCCATGTTGTTTTATTCATCCGAGCGTCATTCCGACATTTTAAACATGTTTGGGTGCGTCTCCAGATCCTGAAGCTGTGCCCCAAGAAGAAAAGCTCAGCTTCTTACACCTTCTGCAAAGCGATGGGTCTCCTGGGAATGCAGTTTCACCTCTTCAGCAATGAATGTACAATGAATTCGTACTCGCACATCAGACACACCTGCATAATGTAAACCATAACTACAGTAGACCCTGACTTGCACTCTTAAAACTGCTGAATTAAAAGTAAACCAAACTGGGTGAAATAGCTAACCCAGCGCGAGACTTAAAGGGGACATAACCATCAAAAATGGTCTTCGTACCTATTTCTGATAGCAGTATATTTGGGTAAATTTGCCCAAATATCCACAGGAAATGAAAATGGCCGACTTCTCATCTCATTTCAAACATGGGTTTGGAGACTTTTTCGTGCATTCCGTTATGGTCAAAATGTCCAAACAATTTCACATGGATCAGTGTAATTTATTGTTTATTGTGGGATCCCCCATTAGTTTTCACCCTGGTGAAGAAATTATAGACAAGTGAAACAATATTCTTTCCAAAATCCAAATCACAAAGAGAGCAATCCACCTAAACGTCACAAAAAAGAAAAGAGTACATTAAGCTAATATCCTCGTAGCTCATTGTACCACCTATCATTTCAGGATCCATTCAGTTTTATGTAAGGGGGTAAATGGGAGGCACTTCTTCCACCTACGTACTTCGCATTGAATAAATACTGTATAGCGTGTGTCTTTGTTTGGCACCAGACTACGCCCATGGCATCACCATGCTGAGCCCGTTTACCTCCGAGAAGAAGCAGCTGGTCAGCTTTTGCTCGCCAAGCGGAGAGGAGCTGCGGAAATTTGCAGAGGAGCTGCGAGAGGCCATTTCCGAAGTCAATGAGATGGAGCACATACACATCCAGTGTAAGGCTTGTAGAGGTGGCAAAACGTACACACACGCTGTACTTTCTTACCCACTGGGCATTTGATGTCAATTCAACGCCCAAATGACATCAATTGATTGATTGATTTTGCTGTCATATGGATGTACAGTAGCAATACATTTTGCAAATTAGGACTAAAATAATACCACAATTTCACTTCAACAAACTGTGGTGAATAAAGTTTATTCAACTTTAGAAGCAAACATTGTTTCTTCCACTTTGCGTCAAGCTCTGATTTATGAACATATCACATTATTGATTCTTGGGCAACTTTTCTTTTTAAAAAAGGTCAGCTACCTACAGTTTATTCTTGTTTTGGTTCGGAATGTGGAGAATCAATTTGGCTGCTGTTCAGTGCAGGATTGAATCTAGTGTAGTGGGATAACAATGGCCACCCCAAAATCTCGACATTCCTCAAAAATTTGTCTTACAACCTTCTTGGAAAGAAACCTTTTTCTGTCTGTGAGCCTTAAATGAAAATTTGGACACACCTATGCCTTAAGTAAAAGTGTGAAGTACAGACTCTGAAATGTACTGCCTGAAATTAAGTTGAAAGGTCATCAGAAAAACAAACAAAACAAAGAAACCACATATACCGGTAAGATTGACTTGAGCAAAGCCACACAATATTAGTGAATTTGTTACTTCCCACCGCTGAGGACGTGACAACCATTCACTCGAGCGTGTACAGTATATAACTCACAGTTGTGTTTGTTGTCTTGTGTTTTTAAGGGGAACTGGAGAGGCAACAGGGCATCCAGCCTCACAGCATACACACAAATGGCGGCCAAGTGGACGCGCACACGGGGCACGGATCCCCCTCAGGTGCAAAATAAAATCCCTTCATCCATTTTCTAGAGCCCTCGTCCTCATTAGGGTCACGGGAGAGCTGGAGCCCATCCCACTTGATTGTGGGTGAGAGGCAGGGTCCACCATGGACTGGTCGCCAGTTGCAAGACATGCAGACAACCTTTCACACCCAATATGTCCGCCTTCAAGCAAGCTCCAGTACACTTGACCTGGGAGTGGTTCCTTTGTTGGGTTTCAAGCCAAGCCTCCAGTGATTGACACTAAAAGGTCACGTGACTTACTCAATTCTTGATTGACCGTTTATTGAAATTCTGTTGATTGCTTAAAAAACAAAAGAATCAAATTTGGGCTGGGCCAATTCGTGTCAGTGACTAAACGTTGCAATGTTTTCACTGAGGGTCAATATTGAAAAGTGTAAATCAAATTTTTTTGCCCCACCCGCAAATAAAATAAAGAAAGTGTTCCCCCCATCCGGGAAGAAAGAACATCCAGTCCTGTCATCTTATGTGATCTACAGGGTAGCACATTTTGTGTTTTTAAATGACAAGATTTTACAAGTTTCAATTGTTTGTCATTATGTGGCAGAGGATAGGCTCCAGACGCTCCCGCAATTGTGAGAGACCAAATAAAAAAATGTACACCAAAAAATTGTCCCAACTCCCACATGCCCGAAATTCAATTTCAACTACCGTAATTACAAACACACCAAAACGTATTAAAACACACCTTTTCAAGTATTCCTCAGTGTCTGTTCTCTTTCTCTCACTCACTCACTCACTCACTCACTCACGGGTCTCCAACATCTGCAAATCGTGCTTTTGATATTCTGAATTGCGTCTAATCGATGCCTTGCGTGCTCCGGCAGGTCAGCAGGACGTGTACGATAAAAGCGGCAACAACAACGCTGTGGAGGTGAGTGCCAAAAACACTCTTGTCTCCCTCAGGTAAGTGTGTGCTAGTTCATCTCTGTGAGGTTGCTTCTCTGTGAACGTGTGTGTATGTGTGAGTCTCCAAAAGACGAAAAGTCGTGCTTGGCTTTAACAATAATAATAATAATAAGGATAATAAAAAAGCATCAAAGCTTCGCCGGAGGCTCATCACTAAGGATAGAAAGGCCGCCTAGAGGCCTTGGAGTGGATCAGCCGCCACTCGTGCTCCGGAGAAAACATCCGTTCCCCATCAGCTGCTGCTAAGCCTTGACGAGGGAAACATAAGACAGCCTGATGGTGCTTGTGTGTGAGTGTGTGTGTGTGACCACCGTGATTGTTTGTCGTCCTTTTCACCGCTTGTCATTTCTCCCGCCTCGGCCAGTCCTTTTGAGACATGTCAGTCGGTGTGTTAGGGAGGCACCACGCCCTCGGTGTCACTTTTTCCCTCGATCTTCTACCAGCCCCCCCCTCACCTTCCCACAAAACAAACCAACCCCCACCCACCTCTACTCCCCCCCACCCCACCCCACAGCCTCTCCACTTTTTCGAGGATACGGTGTTAATTGTTTTGACTGTATGCAGTAATCCTCTGCTGTTTCAAGGGGAATGCGGACCGAGCCCGATTGCAAATAAAAATTCCGGCGAATAACTGCCTATATATTGATGTATTGAAACCATTATGATTAGCGTTTGTCAGGAAATATTAAAAATATAACAGTTCAAATATAATTGTAATTCGAATACAACTTTTTACTATTTTACATGTTTCAATTTTGATCTCTTAATTTAAAAAACAGCTCATTCAATCCTTTATTACGATTTGTTGAATTTTGGGGACCGTAAAATACGGATATAGCGGTGTATCCCATTTCACGACTTTTGTGATGAAATGTTAAAACATCAAAACTTTTCTTCCTGAGCTCTTTTGTGAGTAACATTGTGTATAAATGTATTTGGTTTTGGTGGACATTTTACAGAGCATCCCCACTTTTGGGAGTCAGTCTTAAAATATAAGAAATATACATACAGTTTATACACTGTATGAATGTAAAGGCGAGAAAGCGTGTGCCCGTGTTTGTATGTATATGTGTGTGTGCCGCACGCGCTGACTGTGCACGCAACCTCCGTGCATGCCTGCATGCCCCCCGTGCGTGTCACACCAGAGGGCTGCGTAAGGCTGCGTTCAGGCTGGTAACTCCCCGTGCGTTCTCTGGCTGTTCCTAAACTAGGTGTCAATTCACAACAGGCTGCAGACCTACCAACTGAGTCCGCCCAGCGTTGAGCCGACACCCCCCCTGGCCCTGACCGCCCCGCCCGCCTTGCTGGGCCCCGTCCCGGCCGGGGAGCTCCGCCCGGAGACACTGATCCAGTGCCAGCAGATCGTCAAAGTCATCGTGGTGGACCAGAGCGGGCGGGGCCGCATGGAAGCATTCCTCAGCCAGGGCCCGGCCGCCCACCAGCTCCTGCGCTCGGCCATGTCCACGCCTGTCCATGTTCAGGGCGACGGGCCTCAGCCCCCTCTGCCGCCGCCCCCGCCCCCTTACAACCACCCGCACCAGTTCTGCCCGCCGGACTCGCCCATGCCGCTCCACCACACCATACCGCTCACTCGAAGGCGCAACTCCAGCGGCTCCCGCAGCATCGTCTGAGCCCCCTGCCCCCATGGCACACGACTTTATAGGGATGCCATTTTGTAACATCAATGGGCTTGCTCGCTGAGCATCCATCTCCCAGGTTTCACCATCCACAAGACACATTTGGACTGTTTGTGCACAGGCGGCAATCGGCAAAAAGATTCTCCTAAAAGCAGGGGTGTGCAAACCTATGTGCTCAAGGGTCACATTTGATTTTCAAAATGAACAGGTGAGCCAGCTCATTTGCGTTTGTTACAAAAATACATTCAAATTTTATGCCAAGTATGTAACCTGCATAATAATTCATGACAGATATTTATTTTCTTTATACATCATTTATTTAATGATAACTAATTTATGAATGACTAAATTAAACTTTTTACTGAGATTTTCTGTAGGGTATTTTTTGTCAAATTATTTAAATATTTATTTAATACATAAATAGAATGATTTAATTGTACAGACATATGTTTTATGTAAAAGAGTAGTAATAAGTACAAAATATATAACTATATTTATATTTAATTTAATTTGAAGTAATTCACAAAATATTTCATTGAATCAAAAGAATGTTTGAGTCATATTTTTGTTATTTAGTAATAGTTTTTAAATTATTGAAAATAAAAATAATGTAATTTATATATTTTGTTCAAAACTATTTCACTTGAATCTGTTAACAAATTATTTAATTAAATAAAATGCATTTTACTTGTACGCATTTTATTATTCATAGATTTTTATCGTTTATTACTCAATTATGTAATTAAATAAAACACCAAACCAACATTATTTTATTATTCAATTAAATAATTATTTGACATAAATGAATACACAAGAAATACATTATATCTGGCTAATTTAATACAAAATCTGTATAAATGGAAAAGTTTATAAAATGAATGAATACAGGGTGAAATGAATTTAACTAACGTAAGAGTGTTGATACCGCAAATGTTCACTAAGCCAGATTTAAGGGCCGCGTGTGGCCCACGGGCCATACTTTGCTCACCCCTGTCTGAAAACGTTATTTAAAAAAGAGGACGTTAAAAAAAGAAAAGATGACTCAGATCTCAGCACAAGTCTCACTTCTCGGGCTACAATTATTTTGTTCTTATCTACTGTGGAAAGAGAAGAAGGCTGCTTATGGCTGCAGTTGTTCCTTGTACGATCAGATTGCGTCTTCAAGGGAGGAAAAACACACACAGAGAGAGAGAGAGAGAGAGAGAGAGAGAGAGAGAGAGAGAGAGAGAGAGAGAGAGAGAGAGAGAGAGAGAGAGAGAGAGAGAGAGAGAGAGAGAGAGAGAGAGAGAGAGAGAGAGAGAGAGAGAGAAGGTGACAAAGATGTCTCCCCTACATGTATGTCACACGCGTAGGCTTGTCAAAAAAACAAAGTACAGTTTTAGTATTGTGTTAGCAAGCAGTGTTCGGGCCATGCTGGAAAGATGAAAAACAAACAACAACAAAAAAGTGAAATTATGAGAAAACAATTGTCACAATTATCAAGAGTAAAATCCAGACATTTTTTTCAGGGGGAAAAAAAACCCAACCCTAAAATATAATTTTATAGTAAGTACAGATACCAATGATCATTATTGGGTCGAGATCAGCTCTTTTTCAAGGTATGGGGTCTCCTAACGAATGCAGATACCAGCCACCGATACTAAAGACATTTTTTTTTTTGCATCGAGTAAGCCTTGCCTGTAGTCGGTGCTACACTGCGCTCATTTGACACAATAGCGAAGCATCATTTGTTTTCCAATATTTTTCCAATTTAATTTATAATGTTACTTTTCATGTTTAATTAATTGTTTATCTACCTAGTTGTCCCTTTTTAATGTCATTATCACACCTTGTCAAAATAAATCATTCATTCAGCATGTAGTGTCAGAAAGGTCTCCCCCCGCCCCAATAAAATGACCACAATCTTGTAAATCCTTCATTCAATAAAATCCAGACTTTTTGCCCTCATACCATATACAATACAACTTGAAATTTTGCCGCTTTACACATACTTTTAAAAAGAATGATTAGTTAGCCGGTGGAAAAAAATATATATTTTGGGCGGGGTGAAATTATGACCTTGTTCCTCAAAAATGGCCCCCATTGTTCCTGTAACATCACAACTTCATTTTCATAAAATGAAAACAACTTCATGTGACATTTTTTTCTTTCACTAATACTGCTTGAATCTGATCATTTTCTCTTTTTTTCAAATGACATTTTTTTTCAACCTTTGTCTCATTTAATGTCAACATGATACCTCACATGACTGTTGTATTTTTTGTCTTTTCAGTGTGGCCTTTATACATTTGACTGACATGAAGTAGCAGGAAAGGCTCGCACCTGCCTGACTTCCATTCCCCCTGCTCACACTGCGACCGGGGGCTTATCATTCATCATGAATGCCCCCCCCCCACCTCCCTCCCTCCCGCCTTGTGCATTCACTCTTACTGGTTTTCTCCACTGTGAATACTGTTGTTGTTGAAGGCCATTTATCAGGTGGCAAACTCTCACTTAATAGCTTTAGTTTGAGGAAGAAAAATAATGCCACCACACACACACACACGACTTAGTGGTCGACTTAGGTCCACTCGTAAATGCTTTTTGCACTTTTTAGCTTCCGCCACAGTGACAATGTATTGAAAAAACAAAACAAAAGAGGAAATAAGAAAAAAGCAGCGTCGGCAAGATGATTGTGGTGAAATTGATATCATGGCATTTCGGTTGGGACGCTTTGTACAGCAGACACGCACCGAAGCACGTCTTCTACTTTTTTTTTTTGCACCACAGAATATATGAAATATATAATGTAAATACATAGATTCTATTCTGAGAGCGTGATCTCACATCCGTGTGTGCGTGTCTACGTCTGCTGAATTTGTACAGAGAAGAGTCTAGTTTAAAAGCAAGAGAG
Organism: Hippocampus zosterae; assembly: GCF_025434085.1. Lineage (NCBI taxonomy): Eukaryota > Metazoa > Chordata > Actinopteri > Syngnathiformes > Syngnathidae > Hippocampus > Hippocampus zosterae. Next base: position 22,178,079 of record NC_067453.1, read on the forward strand.
ACAAACACAGAGCTATAGTTCTTCTTATTATTCGGGATGACTATTGACGTCTCATATCGGGCGTTATGGAGTCCCGCAGCCGAAGTGGGAAAAACGGCAAAAGCTTTTATAGGTTTTAGAGCGGTTACCACGGCAACACCTATATTACTATTATTGTTACAATGGTCGTTACGGTAGTATTGTGTCATTAAGAGGAGCTGTGCAAAGGGCTATGCTGTTTGGGTGATTACACACACATGCACAAACGCAGTCGGCAAATCAACACAAAATCAATTTTAGGAAATGCTTGTCTTCTCTCTGCTTAGTTGTTTGGATTTTTTTTTCTTTTTTCTCGACTCTCACATTGACTTGAAGAGCGCCATTCAGCATGTAAAGCTTCCAAAGCGGCTCTAGTCTGTGTTTGTATCATAAACAATCGTGTCCGCTGATGTCATTTTCTACGATTTTTAATTTAAGGCGCGAATGCTGAAGAGCCTCCAGAATTCCACAAATTTTCATGGCAAAATTCCCCAGAGCTGTTTATACGTTTTCCAACTCCTGCACGTTTTTCGGTCGATTCAAATCACTCCAATGTCAAAATGTTCAGGACAGCTTTGTCATATTCCAAAAATGCCCACTTTGTCCTCGGAATTTATAAACATCCCAACGAATGGTGTGGTTTTAAAGATCACAATGTCTTAACCCATTTCCTACATTTTGATAACTTCTTCCGAATTTCTTTTCCGCATCAGCTCTTCAGCATTCACCTGCAAGTTCGATTGCATTTTACAGTTTTTATTATCTCTCTTCCTGTCCTGAGCCTTCCTCTGTCCCTCCTTCGCTGCGGTTGTCATGGCGCCCTCATACCCCCTCAATAAGCACTGTCATGAATATTTGCACCCACACACTATTTATAAACAAAAAAAAGAATATCAAATGGAAGATTTCTTAAAGATCAACATGTTTATTATTAAAAAAAAGCGTATTTCTATTTTTTTCTCTTTGTTCGTTTGGGGAGAATGAAAGAATAAAGTAGTTTTTACTCTCCGTGCATCTTTGTGTGTTGTCAATATTGACTCCGAAGTGTGGCGTTGGTCGAATGAAAGATTCTGCAGCAGGTGGGATGAAGGGGGCGCCCAGCATGGAGGGCGGGGGGATGGGAAAATCAGACCTGCCTTTATCACACAGGCGGCGAACTCGTTCATTACGGCACGGGGATGCAATATTGAGCATTTGGGCTACGTGTTAAATCTGACCCAAAGTAAGTCCTTCAAAATAAAAGCACCCAGTACAATAATGCAGTTTCACCACACAATGGCTCATTTAACAGCTGCACTCAATAAAGAAACATAAAATAGTTTGAATGTGACAACTAATAAGCCTAAAAAACTCTGGGGACTTCTTATACTGGTATGCTTTTATTTTGATGGTGTAACTAAGGATGTAAGTGTTGTCGATCAGAGAGGGACCCTTTTTACCTTGAGTTGTTAAATCAAAGCTTGCAAGGTGGAACATGCCTTGCTGTCTGTCGAACCATTTTCAGGCGATGGTGATAGAACGAGATGAGTGTCGGCCATTTGACAAAGAAGGTGGGGAAGCAGGATAAGATTCCAAAACTTATAGCGAAGTACATCTCCCATTAGCCATCAGTGATGTGTTCTCGAGGACCGTCTCGAGGACCGAAGAGCGGTCCTTGGCCTTGGCCTCGGAGTCAAGTCCTTGGCCTTGGCCTTGGGTTGCTGGTCCTCGGATACAACGAGGGATTAGAGCCCCTAATCCTTCGTCCACAGGTATAAAGTGGGCCAGAGGACCGCAAAAATCACAAAGAAATCAAACAAAATCGACCGAAAAAAGCGACCATGTATAGTAAGGCGTTTTTAGCCGAAAAAAACGACCATGTTTAGAAAGGCGTTTTTGGACGAAATTTTTAGCCGAAAAAAAACGACCATGTATAATCAGGCGTTTTTAGCCGGAAAAAAAAACGACCACGTATATAGTAAGGTGTTTTTGGACTAAATTTTTAGCCGAAAAAAAACGACCATGTATAATCAGGCGTTTTTAGTCGAAAAAAAACGACCATGTACAGTAAGGCGTTTTTAGCCGAAAAAACGGCCATGTATATATAGTAATTCGTTTTTAGCCGAAAAAAACGACCACGTTTAGTAAGGCTTTTTTAGACGAAAAAAAACGACCATAGTAAGGCGTTTTTAGCTGAAAAAAACAACCATGTATAGTAAGTCGTTTTTGGACGAAATTTTTAGCCGAAAAAAACGACCATGTATAATCAGGCATTTTTAGCCGAAAAAAACAACCATGTATAGTAAGTCGTTTTTGGACGAAATTTTTAGCCGAAAAAAAACGACCATGTATAATCAGGCGTTTTTAGCCGAAAAAAAACAACCATGTATAGTAAGGCGTTTTTGAATGAAAAAAAACGACCATGTATAGTAAGGCGTTTTTGACCGGAAAAAACGACCATGTATATATAGTAAGGCGTTTTTAGCCGGAAAAAAACGACCATGTTTAGTAAGGCTTTTTTAGCTGGGAAAAAAAAACGACTTAAATAAGCCTTACTTATCATGGTGGTCAAAGAAAGAAGGTATATGGTTGCAACCTCTGGGGATTGAACACCCAACCGCTAGTTTGGGACATGTTTTCTCTACCCATGAGCCAAGCCACCACGTAACATCTTTTTTTGTTTGTTTTGTGTTTTCTTCAATAAAGCTGCACATGTCAGAGAGAGATGTGACATTGCCGCAAACAGTGGGAATCGAAAAGCGAACCGCTGGTGTGGCACTCCATCACTGTACCACTGAGCCAAAGCACCACACAGATCAGTGGAGTTGTGTGTGTGTTTTTTTAATCATAGCCTTTGTTTTTCGGCTAAAAACGGCTTACTATACATGGTCATTTTTTTTCGGCTAAAAACGCCTTACTATACATGGGAGTTTTTTTTCGGCTAAGAATTTCTTCCAAAAACGCCTTTCTATACATGGTCGTTTTTTTGGGCTAATAACGCCTTACTGTACATGTTCCTTTCTCTCGGCTACTAACGGCTAAAAACACCTTACTATATATGGTCGTTTTTTTCAGTCAAAAACGCCTTACTATACATGGTCGTTTTTTTCGGCTAAAAACGCCACACTATACATGGTCGTTTTTTTCGGCTAAAAACGCCACACTATACATGGTCGTTTTTTTCGGTCAAAAACGCCTTACTATACATGGTCGTTTTTTTCGGCTAAAAACGCCACACTATACATGGTCGTTTTTTTCGGTCAAAATCGCCTTCCTTTATATACATGGTCGGGTTTTTTCTGCAAAAAAAAAAAAAAAACGTCCAAAAAAGCCTTACTATACATGGTTGTTTTTTTCCGGCCAAAAACGCCTTACTATAGATGATGGTTTTTTGGAGGCTAAAAACAGCCGTGGGCCACTGCAGGACCGTCATTCATTGAGGTATGTGGGCCGAGTGTACGAGCCATGTCGGCCCCAGAGCTGGGTCAGACCAATTTTGCTGACTGGGATATTTTGGTCTGCAAACTGAGGAATTGCACGGAAGAAAGTTTGAAATGGCGACGAAAAAAAACTCACAAAGGTCTACTAATTACGACATTTAAGAAAGGGGAATGCCAGTCTGGTTTTTCGAATGAATCGTCCAAAGGGCGTATCACTAAACTCACCTGAAATGTATGCACAGAACACGAGAGCAAGATACGACGAGAGGCACGATTAGGCTAGTTGGTCATTAGATTTGTAGTCTAATCGTTATGAAAAATATTATGAAACAGTATTGGTTATTCTATAATTTACTGGTTGTAGCATGATAACTTTATGAATAAAATCTTCATCACAAGGTGTAGTAATGCTAATCTTAACTGTTTGTAGAACTCTTGATGACGTGTGTTAAATTATTTCGTCAAATTGATTGTAGATTACACATGCATTGTCTTGGGAAGAGGATGTCAAGCCACATCAATACTTACTTGTATTAATGATGACCAGTAAATTAATCTTTGCAGTGTGAGATTGGAAAAAAATACTCTGATGATGCCACATGAGTTCACCAGTTTTTGATCCATTTATTTTTTGGAATAAACCTGGAGTACACAGCTACTGATGTAATGTTCATTGTTAATGCATCGTTTTCAAACATTTACCCTTGAAACTTTATACTTTTGAGTGTCAGAATTTTTTATTATCAATATCAGTCAAAATAGAAAAATGGGTTCCCATGATGAACGTTTACGGAACCCAGCATTAGTTACCACGGTTTCCCATTGGGTAATCCGACGGAACCGAAAAACGTTGACCATGAATTTCCGAAATCCTCAGGCCTGCTAAGGAATTATTTAAATTTTTGCAGCATTTGTTTATAAATGTATGTATATGTTGTTGTTTGTGTTATTATCATATGCAATTGAATAAGTAGACCATTTCAGAATTCGAAATTTGGGACTCTCTCAATGCACAATGGAACTCATACTTTTCTGATCAGCGAGTGAGTGCCTGGTACTCGCTGCCGGTAAACTGTAAAATTATCACTGCAGAGATGACCGCTTTTTCCGCACTCAGTGATTGACTTCTATGCAAAGTCATTTCTCAACTTCTCTTCCGTGCCATGTCATGCCTGTTGAGTGTTGATTTACTTCATATTAAGAAACTACTGCAATAAGACATTAATTCATAAATGTCTATCATAGGCTTTTATTTTTGTTTTTCTCAGTATAAATAACATGTACCCTGACTGTTCTACTCTTTGATTAAAAACACTTCATTCAAGCGTTAGGGAGTGCAAGGGGTTATGATGAAGGGGTGTTGCAAATCATGAAGACCTGCCAAGTGGTATGCTATATGGTATGATAGCATTGTGTTATACATGTCCTCAGCTTCAAAATCAGTCCTTGGTCCTTGGCCTTGGAGGCAAGTCCTTGGCCTTGGCCTTGCCTCGGAAAATTTTCCAAGTCCTTGGCCTTGGCCTTGGCCTCGGTGTCAAGTCCTTGGCCTTGGCCTCGGGTTGACGGTCCTTGGACACAACACTGTTAGCCATCAAGTCTTCGACAAAGATAATTGTGATTTGAGAAGTTCATTTGTTAACTCGCACTGATTCGAGACTCGAGTCATTTTCTGGAGATTTTTTTTTCAGATATTTTTGGATGCCTGGGATGGATTAAAAAGATTTACATGATGTCCTATGGGATACACTGCTTTTAGGCAGACCTTCTGGAACGGATTACCGGTAATCACGAAAACCGAGGTATTTAAAGTCCACTGCGGTGTGGTGCACATTGGCAACACCATAGAAACTATTTCATTATTCTGGCCCGAACCAAATGTGTGTTCAGAGTTAAACACGTTCAGAGTGTGTTCATTTTGTAATGTGACAGCACAACGTCGCGACGACCTCATTCCATCCAAGAGTCGCCAAGGGTGTATTAAGGCCGTAAAAGACATCAAACACAAGAATAAAAATTCAAGCGGCTTTACTGGTGCAAATCACTCTTGAGAAAAGGATTCAAACCCCCGAAAAATTGGACTGCCGTCAACTCCTGAACGCAGGCGGCAGAATCGACAAAGATGTCGAAAAGAAAAGAAATATGGCCGAATAAATTATCTTACAAAAACACAACAGCTTTCAATACGATACAGTCATGACAATACGCAATGGACTCAGTGTGTGCAAAAATGTGATAGGGCGCTCTGAGTGCTCCCCCTTTTTTCCTCACCATGAAAAGGAGAAAGGTCCTGGAAGGGAGCAACGTTCCAAAAACCGATTCCCGTCCATTTCATCCTTTGTCTTCTCTTTCTTCTTTGCTCCCAAAAATAACACAGCCAAGGGCAAAGGAGTCCGTCTACATTGTGGTCTCTTCCCATTCCAGTTCAACTTCTCCTGTCGACACATGCGCAGTGTGACGTATGATGGAACAAGTGTGTGTGTGTGTGATTCGGAACAATTTAACTTTCTTCCACTAGACAGCAGAAGATGCGATTAATCCTTGAAGCCGCCCGACGACAGAATAATTCCTGCTGCCTGAAAGTATATCAGCTTTGTGTTCAACTAAGCAGGTCCAGATACGAACGATACAGAATGAATGAAATCTCAAGTCATGGTACCACCATGCGGTAAATTGTAGCTATTCCCAGGTGTTGCAAAATTTGAAAAAAATGTGAGCAACCCAAAATGTTTGGAATTACTATACTTTTATGTATACTAGCTGGTTCGCCGCCCTCTGGGCGGCTCATCAGCTAGTTCCTGCGGAAGGCTGGTAAGGTGGTGGTTCGCCGTCCTCCCGGCGGCTCATCAGCTAGTTCCTGCGGAAGGCTGGTAAGGTGGGCCTTCGGCCCACAAAAGTGTTGTTGCTTGGTTCAACTTTTTGTTCATCTTCATTGCTTATCGCGAAAATAAAGAGATATTTAGCTCTACTAAATAACTAACAATTTCATTGCAATGCTTGTGGGTAGACAACATTTTTTCGCTAAGATGCCCGCGCGATCGTAGTGAGCCACTGCCTGAGCGGCGCAGTGGCGGCGCGCAGTGGCGGCGCGCAGCGGCGCGGTGAAGTAGGTACGTTTTGAAAAGGGACAGATGGAAGGACAGACCGCGTGCGGGACGGTGCGCAATATATATATAGAACATATATCTATCTATCTATCTATCTATCTATCTATCTATCTATCTATCTATCTATCTATCTATCTATCTATCTATCTATCTATCTATCTATCTATCTACACACACATATATACACTACATATATATATATATATATATATATATATATAGAGAGAGAGAGAGAGAGAGAGAGAGAGAGAGAGAGAGAGAGAGAGAGAGAGAGAGAGAGAGAGAGAGAGAGAGAGAGAGATTTTTTTTTAACAACACACACCCGTGTGTTACACACCCCTCCAAAAGCGTTTATTTTTTTTTATTTTTTCTGATTTTATGGATATTACGCTAACCCGATTTGCTGGTATCCTTAATTATCAGAGTGAATGAATGAATGAATAAAGATTCAAAACATACCAATAAAATCTTAATGCCTTTAAAAAAAATTGTGTGACAAATACCGTATTTTCCGCACGAAAAGGTGCACCTAAAAGCATTCAATTTTCGACAGTGCGCCTCATAATCCGATATATATGGATCGATATTCAGATTTTGAAAGCGCGAAATTTTTGATTGTGAAAGCGCGATAGAAATCAAGCTGCATTGTATTGTATTCCCTTGAGCGTAGCTTCATCTAGTGGATGCATGACGCACCCGCAGCCACTATTGTGGCTTCTATTCCATGCGCCTCACAATACGGGGGCGCCCTATCTATGAAAAGAGTTCTAAATTAGGCCATTCATTGAAGGTATGCCTTATACTCTGAAGCGCCTTACAGTGCGGGAAATACCATCAGTACATAGCAACAATGTAACATGAGATTTTCAAATGTAAAATATGTGCCTGGGCTCAATATAGGTTCAGAAACTTTTGACGATTATGTGTGTTGTTTGTTACCTTCCATTGCATCCAGAGAGTCCGTCTTCTCCAGAGCAGAGTAGCTGACGAACCAGATGGACTGACTGTTGCCTTTGTTGTTCAGCAATTCCAGCGTGCTCTGGTGCAAGAAGATGTATTGGGCCTGACACACACACACACACACACACGCACGCACACACACACATACACACACACACAATTTATCAGCCAATTTATCTTCTCACTATGTAGCATGCATAACACATATATTTGCCGGACACATCATTAGATGCTCCCGCACAATAGAAAGCCAATAAGAGAGCTCTTTAAAAAAAAAAAAACAAAGCTCTGCTCTGTTTTGATTGATGTATGACAGAAATACGAATTTGACACTGAAAATGTTTAGCTTTGCGCCACTAGTTTGCAAGGGTTAAAAGTGATTCACAGGTTGCCAAGTAGAGCCTCGTCTCAGTGATTACGTGACAAGGCCCCACTGTCAAGTTGTTTTATTTCAAAATGTACTCACGGTTAAGACAACCAAAACAGGAGATTTAACGGTTTTAGAGATTAAAGTCTACAACAAAGTGCGGATCCCACAATTTAAAATGAGCAAGCCAACAAATAATGAGGCGTGATAAAAAGAAGGGTGTAGATACACACCCACACCGAGACACACAAGTGATCCATAAGTAATGAGCGAGCCGGGGTGATTTTAGGATAGCGCCGTGCTTTGTCAGGATGGGGGAATCCTGCTCACAATAGACGTTTAATCCACCGCCAGACCATTTCAGTCTAAAAAGAGAATTTTCTAATAATGCCTGACAGGAAAAGGGATCACAGGGGGGCGGTGAGGGAATGAAGTGTAAAGTAGGACAACTACACGCACGTCTGCTGATGCTTGAAACTGACGGAACACAATTGAAGAGGCTATTCTGTACAGTGCATTATTTTGTGTTGAGTGTCACTTCCCTGATGGTTGTTCACTTCAATCGCCGGGTGACAAAAAAAGAGAGTCTTCTCCCTTACCAGATTCTGCACCATGCACATCCTCTCGCTGCGCAGCTCAGCCACCAGCCCGTAAACGTCCACAAAGTCGTGATCTCTGATGTGCTGAATAAGATGGTCCAGAGCGATGAACACGCCTGTTCGGCCCACGCCGGCGCTGAGTCCACAGACACACGATGAACAGATTATAGCGGGTTGAAGATGAAATTCTGGCGGACTGAAAAGTTGAATGTGCTTGCCAATATGGACAGGTGTGTACTGAAGTGGAAGTCCATTTAATGTGGCATTCTTAGAAACAGTGGATGGTGGCTGCATGGCTAAGTGGGGAATGCTGCTAATTTTGGATATAGGTCAGGATTCAAATACTGGCCAGGTTGTATGGACTAAACCCCCGACAGGCAAAAGTTGTGTCTTCTTATTTGAAAGTGTTGGGAATAAAATTTGTATTATTCTTTACCCCAGTTATACCGACAACCTGGTTTCAGCCACTTTGGACCCATTTCTGGGCTCAGTATGGTATTTCGCCAATTTTGGGTTACTTTTGACTCAGTTTTAAGAGTGCAGAGTCATGAAGCAACCATAAATTTGGCAGGTGGTCAACCACTGTCTAGAACAGGGGTGTCAAACTCATTTTTGTCGTGGACCGCATTTTAGTTACCGATTCCCTTCAAGGGCTGTTATCACTGAAACCATATGAAAATGCAATCATTATGGTTTATTCCACGATTGTTTAAGTTACTGTAATGAGGGGTTTGGTAACAACAAAATGCTGACAATATGTCAGTTATTTGTTACATTTGAGAATTTTAATTCTTGGTGGAGATTTGATCAAGTATCATGTTGGAATTGCTTTCGCGGGCCACATAAAATGATGTGGCGGGCCAGATCTGGCCCCCGGGCATTGAGTTTGACACCGGTGGTCTCGAACATGAAGACATAAAAATGCTCTCCGCCATGCGCCCGCAAATACCTGCAGTGCACCGCTATGGTGGTGTTGTGGTGCCGGTGCACTCGGACCGCCTGGACAAACTTGATGAGGGCGCCGCAGCATTCCGGGACCCCGTGCTCGGGCCACGACGTGTAGTTGAAGTGGTGGACCAGAATGTAGTGTCCATGCTGCAGGGTGAAACAAGAAGAAAGGTTTCGTCTCAATGACGGTTTAACTATTGTCTATTCTTGTTTGTACTTTGCTTCAATCGCGTGATCTGGATAAATAAAGTCTAAATTACAGTCCAAAAATAAAGAAATGAAAATAGTGTGAACATATTGGGGTTGCGGGGGAAATTTCTGTCCTTTTTGCACATTTCTGGCTTTACTAGAGTGCCCAGGAAGGGAGCTCGGGCTAACCAATGTCGCCATATTAAGGACTTTTCCGACCCCTGTAGTGACTCATTTTCCGCAAAATGAACAGCAACAAACAAATCAACTGCTCCAAATCCAAACTGCAAATGAATGGTGCTGGTGCAAAGCCACCACCGGCCAACACTAAATATATCTCATATAAATCCACTAAGATTTACTCGTATTTTCCCCCATTGAGGCAACCAATTAAAAGTCAATATTCCAAGAATGTCTTCGTTTACATATCAAGTCAGCAGGGGCTCCCATGAAATTGTTTCGGGTCGTTACCTTTTCCACTTTAAGCGTTCTGACAGTCCAATCAGGAAGGATTTCTTCAGACACTTTTGAAATAAGAATGTCACCAAACACTGACATGGGCTTGTTGTTGTCCTCTGGCCAGTACTTGTGACAGCGAATCTAGAACGGGACGTACGAGTGCGTGAAAATGGAGGCGGGATATGTGACGAAGTCAGTGAAACCTAACTGCCACTCACTCTGCCGTTTTCGTGGCACTGCGTCAGCATGGCGATGGTGCGGGTACCCGTTTCCCAGATCATCTTCCAAAAGTCAGCCACCGTGTTGGGCAGAGGACCCTGCGTGGCGATGAATTCATTCGGACACAGATAGCCCTTTGGGACCAAGATATACACATTTTTAGAAAATATACTGTATATCTAGATATAATAATTCACACGGAGAGAATTAGAACAGAAAAAAAAGGAATGCATTGTTTATTTTTCCTTCAGTTGATACTCACTGAGACAAAGCTGGCGTTGATGTAGTCCGAGCCTGCAGCTCCCGGTTCCGACAGCAGTTTCACTCGATTGTTATTATCTGGATACAACGCAGTCATTTTCAATGTATAGCTCAACTTGCAAATGATTATTCCCCCGGAAATAGAGTGCAAATGCTATTACGTCACTGAAAATCTTGTCGAGAGGAGCATGCAAATGAGCATTTTTTTTTTGCCTCATGCCCTGCATAATTAAAGACTACCATGAAAGGGTCTTGTCGCATAGGCTTTCCTTCGAGAAAAACAAAACAAGCTGTGACACTAGACGGCGCTGTAATTACCTCACACCTCGCAAATAAACCCTGTGGAACTGCAACAGGTTTCAGATCTGCCACGCGTACTCACACGGCTTTATATTGGGGAAACGGTTCTTAGTTTTGTTCCAGGGCAGATCTGCGTCCGTGGTGGCCAGGTCTTGAAGTAGTTTGGGGAGCTCCTGAAGGGGGGGAGAAAGAGAGCAAAGATTTCTTGGTTAAAATAAAATGAAATTCACTCAGATTGGATGTTCACTTACGGAAAACTCTTCCTGGAATTTGGCATTGTCGTTGCTGCACAGATCTTCAATATGTTGGAGGAACGACTTCTTGCTGATAGGCCTTGAAAAAATTTTTTTTTAATAAGGGACCATGATAGCCAGTCATGGAAACCGACCAAGTCCATGAACTGCATTTTGTTATTCTACAGAATTTTTCAGGTGTCTGTACTCTACTTGGGTATTTATTTTCCTCATGATTTTCTACCTCTGCTCACTGTATTTGAAAACAGAGGTGTAATTTCTACTCCATAACTCAGTGTCAATCCTTTTTTTGGTTAAATCAAGATTTTGATTGCCATCACTGAAAGTAAAAAATAATATTGAATTACTTTTCAACTTAAGTACTAAATGGCCTCCACAATAAATATAACTGTGGATGAGATGCGACAAGTATTTGCAGAGCGTGTGAGAGTAGTAACACTTCCAAACGGCGAGCAGCACCAAGTAAAAAACTGTGTTGGGATGCATGCAGCCACTGTCAGCATATTATTTATACACATTTATACATTATTTATGGAGGATGACTTACTTGAGCGATTTCCTGTAACTGAGGAGTCTGGATGAAAATAGATGGTGGGGGTGTGGGGGGGGGGGTGGAAAAAAGAACAAGCTCAATCACAGTTGAGTCGGTGGTATTTGTGCACAGAAAATCCAAAAAGAAACCAGGCTGTTTATCTGCTTAACTTAATAAAGCGGGGAAGGAAGGAAAGAAGACTGAAGGAATGGAAAAAAACAAGGGAGGAAAGAAAGAAGGTAGAGTTGAAGGATGGTATGGCGGGAAGAAAAGGATGGAGTAAGGAAAGAAGTAAGTGAGAGAGGTAGGACCTAAGGAAGGAAATGATGGAAAAGGGAAAGGAGGAGGAATGGGATATGGGATCTGGGAAGGAAGGAAGGAAGGAAGGAAGGAAGGAAGGAAGGAAGGAAGGAAGGAAGGAAGGAAGGAAGGAAGGAAGGAAGGAAGGAAGGAAGGAAGGAAGGAAGGGAAAATAGGAGAATTGAGGGATGGCATGTTTGAAAGGATGGAAAGGAAGGGGGATTGTGTGAAAGGAAGTGGAAAGGGGGAAGGACGGAAGAAAAGGGATGCATCAGGGTTGCGATGAGAGGTAAGAGGGGAGAAACGGGAGGAAGGAATATATCGGTGTTTCTATATAAGGAAGCAAGGGAAAGAAGGAAAACGGGAGGTACAGAAGGCTGCGACAGAAATAAAGGGCAGAAGAAAGAAAGGACACAGAGGATATGAAAGGAAGGAGGAAGGAATGAGGGGGGACAGGAAGAAAGAAAACAGCAACATTCATTTTCGTTGTCATTCTGAACCCATGAAGCGGCGGTAGCTAACCTCTGCCTGCCCTCTAAAAATACTCTACCGCCCAAATGCAGGTTGACCGTTGCGTGAGGGTAAATACACACACACACACGCAAACGCACACGCACGCACACACACACAATGTGGTTTGCAGTGTTATAGTGTAGGCCAAGCATGCCTTGAGCATGTATGAGCGAGTGGTGAACAGGGGAAACGGGGGGGCCCCCGTTACATAAACAGTAGCAGTACTTACTGGATGACGTAAATCTCTTTCTGTCTGAAGAAAAAGGATGAATACCTGCTGGCAGAAAAGTGCTCAGTGTCAAAAGTACATTTATAGGTGTGTTTCAGTGAGTGATGTATAAATGTGTGTAAATAAGGCACATTTTGTCAGGGAAGATGGTTGGAGACTCGCAGACAGCATGTCTGCGAAGAAGAAAGGAACAAATGGAAAGCCACAATGCCGCTGCGCCGTTTCGAAGACATCGCTTCTATTTTGGCTCAAACTCGGCGACAAGAAGATGATTTAGTGCTGACGGGAGCGCAACGTGTCGGCCGCCGCCAAGTCACACCAAGCGTTGCCAACACGTGGTCGACGTCGTTATAGTTTAATATCCCCACCGGTTGATTTTTTCCTGCTTCAGCTCAAGGTCTGCCACAGCAATCAGCTGATCCAGTTTACATTGGGTCTCGATGATCTCCGCTTCTCGGGGGGAATACGTTTCGCCCTCCTTCTTGCGCTGGTGGACCCTGGCAAAAGGGTGAATAACGCACAACGTTATGCTCCGATATTCTTATATAAACAGTAGAATGAATTTGCTTTACATCTGCCTTCTCAGAACAACGTGATTAAGTTCACATTTATTCAAGACGATATTATTGGTACGTTAAGACTGTTGACAAGGGGCTCGTCTACTATTATTTGTAATGTTTATTTTACATTAATATGCTCATCCTCATTAATAGATACATTTCAGAATGATTTCCTCTGGAATGCTCAATCTGTCACTCAGAACCTCTTTCGATACAATTTGCCCTTCCTTCAAATATTACATCGCCATTTTCTTTCACAATATTCTTCTCCTGGTATTCTGATTACATATTCAAGGGAAGGATACACTGAGAGCCTTTGTAATGTACACGCTGTTGTACCTTTGTTATGCATAGGTGGTTCTTGTATTTCTTACCTGCCTGAGTGCTTTGATTAGTTCGAGAGTGTTTCGTGAATTTGTTCAAAAGAAAAAAAACAAACAAAGGCCATGAGTGTTTCTGTTTCCTTACTTGACAGACGCACAGATGATGACAACCAGCAGCACTGCCAAGAAGAAAGAAAGGAGTACACCCAAGATGATCTGCTCGTCTCTGCTCAGCAGCCCATAAACTGCAGGGAGAGAAAAGGAGTGTCGAATAATCACTTATTAAAAAAAAAAAATAAATACACAGGTGTGTCTCAATACAAAAATTAAAATGATGATGATGTGGAGTGAGTCAGTTGTGAGAGCCAGCAATTCCTTTGCTGACCTAAAAAAGTGCAAAAACACAAACTTACAAACTGGCAACCTGCAGTGTAACATTTATTGATTAAATTGGGCCTATTCCCTCCCGACGGTGTCTTCTCTTCATTTTGCACTGCTTGCAGTAAACGTATGTGGAAGTTATAGAAATTGACCAATCAGATGTCAGCATCTGTGTTGCCATGTCAATCAACTCCGCCTAGTGCTATCAAAATGCTGTCAGAATCAGTCATGCTAGCTGTTGTAACTTTCACGACAATAGCAATAGGACTATTTCTTTAGCCGATCACATTTCCAATTATAGTCTCAGGTCCATTACGCCGGCTGTCGATGATGTCAGCCTTTTTCCGTCTTCTGATTGGTTGGTTAGAGCAAAACTGGTTGCAGCCCAAAACACATGTTTTGCAATCTGCGGTATGAAGACATTTAATAATCAGCATCTCTAGTGAGTACGGTAAAGGGTTTATATTTTCATCGGGTTAATTTAAATATTAATATTGATTCTGAACTGCTCTAGATGATGCGCATGGCACCACTTCCCGCAGTTATACTGCATTTTTCAATAGTATTGATGATTTCTATAATTACAACATGATAGTAATGGATTAAGTTGCGCAAGTCTCCACTGAAGACCCAGCGACCAAATTCATGACCCGCCATTGGCCCATACGATTTGAGTTTGACTTTTTGATTCTAATTTCTTCAGATCACCTATTGTAAGTATACCTGCAGTTTTAATATGGTCGGAGTACTCCGAGTCAGTGTATTGGCCGATGATGTTTGTTGCTCGGAACTTAAACCTGTTGAAAACACACAGCATATTCATAAAAACTGTTTTCATTCATTAAAAAACATTTGATCGTACACGGTCCACTCACACATAAACCGTGTTGGCCTTCAGAGGTCCGTTACACAGCACGTCCGTTCGATTCTCCACCATACACTCGTCTTGCTCTCCTATCACATACGTTTGCGCTGTGGTGTGGTTGCGTCTTTGGGACACCTTGCGAGTGTCCATCGAACACGACGGGTTGGGGAAGCCCTGGTCCGTTACGTACGGGCTGGGGCGGTGGAAGAAGGCGTCCCTCCAGGTCGTAAGGTTTGCAACATCTTTCACTGTGACATGATGAAATGGGAAACAGAAATGTTTTTTTTTTTTAATCCATGCGACTCAAAACGACATTTGCGGCGAGTCGTACCCCCTGACTCAGCCACGATGACCTGGATTTTTGCGATTGGCCCGTTGTCATCGCTATAGAAACACGCCGGCAAGCGGATGGTGATACTCTTGTGGGTAACCATGGTAACCCCTCTGTGGCCAAGCACTGCCTGGGGTCTTTGGGCGGGCTTGGCCGGCGCTGCACAACAACGAAAAATCAGCATTACTGATCCACATACAAACAAACGCACATATGCGCACACACTACCCCATGGGTGCATATGCTAAACGGGTCAAGGTACCCATTTTATATTTAACCCTTTCAGGGACAGTGGTTACGATAGTGGACAGCTTATCGAGTTACAAGGTGCCTGAAAGGGTTAAATATAAAATGGGTACCTAATCTCATGGCACACCCCAAATCAAAAATGTGAAGAAAATGATAAATTCTGAAATAATGATCAAATCCAGGTCCATTGAGCCTTCATTTAATTGTTCTCCCTGTCAGATAGATGAACAATGCTCTATTTGTAATGAATAAATAAGAATTTTCAGACAAATGAAAATGAAATTGGATCACACAAGTGTTTCACACTCCACGGCATCCAGGTTAGGAATCACTGCAGTCAATGGTGTTGACATTATGAATGATTGTTCATCAAATTTGGTAATCACACCACGTTTCCGGCAGCTGAGGATTCCACACACACACACACACACACACATAAAAAAAATAAAAAATTAAATAGGCAAATTTGTGAATAGTGGATGACAAATATACGAGGAATTACTGCATTGTGGTTTCTCATCTGTAGTTCCACAAGGGTCAAACGATGGCAAATGCTTCTCAGCGTGAACGCCAACGACATACACGAAGTAAAACAAATACTGTAACTCTCAAGCAGTGTCAATCACGACCCAGTCCCATCATCTCTGTAAATGGAGTATTTTTGCCCAAACATGACAAGCGCGGATGTGCTTTGAACCGTGACGGAAAGACTGCTCCGCCACAGGGTGCACACAGACGTGAATTCAATTTACAAGTGTCAGAAATAGACAGACTCGGGCGTGCAATAAGTGGGAATACTGTACCCTTGATTCCTGTTGCTATCTGGACATGCGGACTGGGTGGACTCCGGCCGGCGCCGTTCTTTGCTGAAATCTACAAACAAACACATTGGATGAGTCAGAACAACACGTACGAAAACCATTTAAGTTGAACAGGTTTGGGCAAACTACAAATTGGCAAGGTCAAAACTGTTCCAATGCAAAATGAGGAGTTTTAATAATTGCTCAAATGTGACTGTGGAATATGTGATTGTATGATTAGCACACAGAATTTCCATTTCATTATTCAAATGTCTTTATTTTCTCCCAAGGTTGCGCAGTAAAAGCTATATTATGCATGCCATTATGCATATCAACAATTTTTTCACAGACTGCAGATCTGGTAATCTAGATCATCTATTTTATTTATTCATCAAGAAAATATCTATCGATCTATTTGTCCATCCATCCCATACGCCGCAAATAGTGGGGGTGCACTGTTTACAAACATATACTGCTGCAACATTTTTATTTATTTGGTCTTCATTAGCATGTTTAATATGAGAGTAGGGCGGCCTGGTAGTCCAGTGGTCAGCACGTCGGCTTCACATTTCAGAGGTACCGGGTTCGATTCCAGCTCCTGCCTCCCTGTGTGGAGTTTGCATGTTCTCCCCGGGCCTGCGTGGGTTTTCTCCGGGTGCTCCGGTTTCCTCCCACATTCCAAAAACATGCATGGCAGGCTGATTGAACACTCTAAATTGTCCCTAGGCGTGAGTGTGAGTGCGAATGGTTGTTCGTTTCTGTGTGCCCTGCGATTGGCTGGCAACCGATTCAGGGTGTCCCCCGCCTACTGCCCGAAGACAGCTGGGATAGGCTCCAGCACCCCCCGCGACCCTAGTGAGGATCAAGCGGCTCGGAAGATGAATGAATGAATGAATATTAGAGTAATCTTAAATTACTTGACTTGAACCCTTTGAAGGACAGCGGTTACTACAGCGGACAGCTTATCATGTTATCAGGTTAAAAGGATTCGCATTACGTTAGTAATGCCATTTTTTTTAAAAACACGTAACGAGTAACTGCACCTGCCCGAACTTGATAATACATTCATTCATTCATTCATTCATTCATCTTCCGTACCGCTTGATCCTCACTAGGGTCGCGGGGGGTGCTGGAGCCTATCCCAGCTGTCTCCGGGCAGTAGGCATGATAATACAGTTAATATGAAAATGAATAAAAGCCTCCACCCTCTTACCTGAATACTGTAGTCGCGACCACCTTTGAGGCCATCGATGACGGCGCTCAGCATGTAGCTGTCTTTTTGGGTGGTATTCAAGCTGACGTTCCTCACCAGGAGCTCTTTCTCATAGATGTACACAAAGTAGGACGTGATTTGTCCATTGGGCTCTGCCGGTGGCATGAAGGTCACCTTGACACGGTTCACATCGTCCGGGATGACGGTCACCACCACGTTTTTTGGCGGGTCTTTTGGCTCTGCAGGCACACAAGAAGCCACAGGGAAAAGAAAAATAAATCCCTTATTGTCTCTGTACGGTAACTATGTATCTCCTTCGCAATATCCATTACTTAGATGTTATTCTGGAATAAGTAAACTAATTATTCCAACTATTTTCTCCTCCACCAAGTTATTATGCCCAAATTGTTTTATTATTTCATATTAACTGAATAACATACACATCCATATACAAAGTAAATATATCGTAAACATATACATACATACTACTGTATATGCATACACATATTTAATGAACAAGTAATATTTTCTCCATCATCTGCTTTTCTTGAAAATAAATTATTCCAGAATAGTTCATTAGGGGGCGGCCCGGTAGTCCAGTGGTTAGCACGTCGGCTTCACAGTGCAGAGGTACCGGGTTCGATTCCAGCTCCGGCCTCCCTGTGTGGAGTTTGCATGTTCTCCCCGGGCCTGCGTGGGTTTTCTCCGGGTGCTCCGGTTTCCTCCCACATTCCAAAAATATGCATGGCAGGCTGATTGAACACTCTAAATTGTCCCTAGGTGTGAGTGTGAGCGTGGATGGTTGTTCGTCTATGTGTGCCCTGCGATTGGCTGGCAACCGATTCAGGGTGTCCCCCGCCTACTGCCCGGAGACGGCTGGAATGGGCTCCAGCACCCCCCGCGACCCTAGTGAGGATCAAGCGGTACAGAAGATGAATGAATGAATGAATGAATGAATAGTTCATTAGGGATTATGTTTCTGGTATGTCAACGGTAAATATTTTTTCAACATTTTTTTTCCCATCCTCAGTTATTCTTGGCTATGTTACGATGTCCAGCTGTATTTCATCTGATCTTCTATTAATTATATTTGAACATTTATAATTATCCTCATCATTGTCAACAACATCATGATAATTGTCTCATTATATTTCTAAGGAATACATCATTTGGGGCAGTGGGGTTATTCTTCTTGTAGGTTGTACAACTGTTAGAAGGTTGTTTTTTTCCCCTCTGAGGTGGTATGTTCTCTTCTTCTCTCCATGAAATATAATTATCGTTTACGAACCAAGACACAGTATTAGTGCTGAATATATTGAAAACCCCCCACAAAATGCAAACAATTGCGATGCAGTGAGGTAGAATGTCAGAGAGCGGCAGGGTACAAAACTTCACAACTTTCCCCACACACCTTCTTCTAGTGTTTGAAACACAAAGGGCCCGATGGCCTTCCCGTGCTCGGCAGCCTCAGCCAAGGGGCCGGTGAAGGCGGTGACCATCACAGAATAGAGCGAGAAGGCCGTCAAGTTGGTTACAACCACCGTGGTCAACTCTCCCGGCGCTCGGATGGACGAGTAATTCAAACCGGGACCGTCCACCTTGTGGCGCAGGAGTTGCAAATATTACAGTTCATACCAACTTCATCAGCATTTACACTTTGTGAGTAAGAGAAATGACCTGCACGAGATAAGACGTCGGTCCAGAAATAATGTCTGGAGGGTCCCAGTCTATGCGAAGGCTGCCGGAGGTGGGTAGCACCCTGATATCACGTGGAGCAGCATCTGGGTCTGACGGATAGAAACACACATCTTTTTTTTTCCTGCTTTCCATTCCTGCTTCACTCGTGAATTCCATTCCCCCATGACATTTCAAATTTCAAAGATTATGGAGAAGCATTACAGCTGATTACAGTTACGTTGCATCAACATAAAAATGTTAACAGTGATTAATGGTTGCTACTTTTTTTTTTTTACGGGGCTGTGATGCTGGGTGTTCCTAATGACATGTTCAGTGAGAGTATGGCTCTGACTCCACTGTCATAAGGATATAAGATGTTTATATTATATTCTTACTGCCGGCGAGGGTCTGTGCATACTTCCACTCCGTATATTCTCCAACTCCTGCATTGGTCACCGCTGCCACTTTGAAACGGTAGTGTCTGTACTTAGCCAGAGGATGGACCGTGACACGAGGGCCCTCGTCTGAAGCGTTGACCGACACGGTGACACTTGACTCCACGCAACCCGAGGGCGGTTCTTCATCAAGGATTAGGACGTCGGGTTCGCATTTCGTGTTGAGCAACTCTGTGACCAGGCGGTACTCTTTTAGCAAGCCCGGGATGGAAAGTGGAGGAGCCCATTCCAGTGTCACGTTGTTGGCTGTGACCTGAGAGATGGCGATGGAGCGAGGGGCAGATGGGGCTAAACAAAACAGATCAGGATTAAGGATTACATTGAACATCCACTCTTTTGGTTTTTCGGTTCTCTGAAAGGATTACATTCGTGGTGTATGTACCTGACTCGGAAAGAGTAGAAGTAGTGCAATTGATTTGCTCTCCGTGTCCTGCGGAGTTGATCGCGGTGACACTGAGTGTATACTCCTGGTCCGGCTGCAGTCCAGTCACTGTGTATTCTGCTGTGTTGACCCGGTATGAGTCGACCTCCATTACGATCTCATAAAAGAGGATCTGGCCATTCGGGTTGACCGGATGGTCCCACGATAACTGAATGGAATCCCAGCTGATTCCGGAACACGACAGGTTCCCCACAGCTTCTGACACTGCAGAATGATATAATTGCAGGATTTAAATATTTTGAATCTGTTCCAGCCCCCCAATTATGACGGTTAATCATGATAAATCATCCTCTATTGCATAAAAACATAATCAAACATTCTAAAAGAGAATGTACTGTAAATAAACAAACTGGTTTTATACAGTGCAACTACTCTACGTACTGAAGTGTGAGAAGTTGGGTAGTGAGTGACGGAACTGGAGTTGGATTTGCTGGTTATTTCAGAGTGAGAGTCTGGGCGTGAGTGTTGCATCTTCCCACAATTGTTCTCATTTTGTATCCCGCGTGTGTTTCATTTGGTTTATTTAATAACAGAGTGCATCAGCGACTGTGGCACTCCTCAGTAATCCAAGCAACGGTTCTTTAATGCGGCCACTCAAAGTTATTTGTACTTGTTTAGCTCAAGAGGCTAAGGAACAAGAAAGTCTAATTATCCTTGTAATTTGTTCAACAATGCAGAAATTCCATTTAGTACATTTATTTTAGCACTAGCATCCAGCAGAATGACTACTGTAGTTTTGAGCACGTACTGAACCTCACATAATTAGGTAGTATTAACACAGCCAGTTTAAAAATATATATTTGCACTCAATTTCTTAACTTAATTATCTCCAACATTTACTCCAAACAAAGAAAAGCCATCAAAGTGAGATAACAATTTGTTACTTTGCTGTTGGTGTTAGCCTGCAACCGCTTTATGGCTACTAGCTCATGAATTCAAACTCAACATTAGCCTTAGAAGTACATGTCACACATGTTGTTTGTGCGAGAGCACAAGCGTGTATATCACGGCTAAAATACGAATGACAGATTTACGATTAGGTGTTTTATTTTGCTCATTTCGGTAATATATAGATAAACTCATTCTGTTTAAAAGTGGTTTTATGGAGGGGGGGGCGATCTTATGCCATTAGGGGAAAAGAATATAGCATGACATTGCTGCATCATTATTCGCAAAGTGTATATGTGATATTTTTCATATTTTTTCTTACCTGACTCATTGGTGGTGAAGGTCACCGGGCTGCTAAACTGGTTGCCATGGCCTACTCGCGTGTAACTGTAAACACTGATCTCGTAAGAACGATGAGGCTTGAAGCCGGAGATGTACCCGGCGGTTGATGGACCGGATGAATTCTTGTAATGTTGCACACATATGCACGTACACACACACACACACACACACACACACACACACACACGTTAGCCACACAATCCTGATTACTTGCTGATGATATCTTATTGTATGCGCACGTGCTGGTGAATACAATGTTAACTTGGAGAGGCATCTGGAGTGTGAAATTAGAGCCGCTAATCCGTGTGACAGGTGTGTTTTTGCCGAGCGGATCTCCTGAGTGCACTTTCATGTTTTCGTTAATACGGACTGGGCTTCCGGCGTGTGAAATTGACTGTACCCGGTGTGTGACGGTGTGTGTGATGAGTTCTCGGATCCGGAAGCCATACTGCAGGACCACCCCGTTGGGCTCCAGGGGGGGCTCCCAGCTCAGCCACATGGACACGGCCGTGTAGTTGAAAATGGTCAGGTTGCGGGGAGGGGACACGGGGCCTGGAACACAAAAATGTTATAATGCAACGGGGATTGTATTATCAATCATATTGCAAATTACTATGGTCATTATTCTTTACGGTACATATAGTAACAGTACAAGGAAGATTTGTGGCAGGCCCATGGCTGCCTCACCATGAGAATGGGCCTTCTTGGAATGCCCTGAGCATCGGACAGTTCCTGGCCTAGAAGAAAATAACAGCGCTGGAGAAACCTCCCTACTCACTTGACCTGGCTCGATGAGATTTTTCCTCTCCGCCAATCTCAAGGGGATTATTAAGTGGACTTGTTTTGAAGACATGGACAATATTAAGTTGACGGTGATGACGGAGATACGAAAGACCCTGGAAGAATCTTTCCAGGGGTGCATGAAGACGTGGCAGGGAAATCTGGGAAAGTGTGTTAGGGGAGATTACATCAAAGGGGAAAACTTTGTATTTCAAATATATACTTTGTGACACCAATCCTGGAATTTATCTCCCACATCTTGATGGATCATTTGATGGATCGTAGTCGTGCTCCGAAATGATTGCGGCAGCTAAACAAACCGTCCTGTGGTGCATTTTTCCCATTGGTATTTTTTGATTTGAGGCTACCATTGAAAAGTAAAAAACAGGCATCTGATTTTTTTTTTTTGGTGTGTCAGATTAAAATAGAACAAATGATTGAATGTTCTTAAGGATTGTGAAGTCTTTCATAAAGTGCACACATAGCCTTGCCATTTCACCTAAAGACAATATGAATGTCTGTAGAAATTCTACAAGACTGATCACGGACACGGCGGCCCGGTAGTCCAGTGGTTAGCACGTCGGCTTCACAGTGCGGAGGTGCCGGGTTCTATTCCAGCTCCGGCCTCCCTGTGTGGACTTTGCATGTTCTCCCCGGGCCTGCGTGGGTTTTCTCCGGGTGCTCCGGTTTCCTCCCACATCCCAAAAACATGCATGGCAGGCTGATTGGACGCTCTAAATTGTCCCTAGGTGTGAGTGTGGGTGTGGATGACTGTTCGTGTCTGTGTGCCCTGCGATTGGCTGGCAACCGATTCAGGGTGTCCCCCGCCTACTGCCCGGAGACAGCTGGGATAGGCTCCAGCACCCCCCGTGACCCTAGTGAGGATCAAGCAGTTCGTAAGATGAATGAATGAATGAATGTTCACGGACACACACACACACACACACACACACACACACACACGCACGCACGCACGCACGCACACACACACACACACACACACAGAGGGTCACAACATGAACACATACCCCCCTCATCAGTGTGCAGCATCAGGAGGAGCGCTGGCCCTGAGCCTTTACGAGTCGCTGCAGTGACGCTCAGGTTGTAAGCTGTATAGGGCAGCAGATTTGTGAGTGTGATGGAGCTCTCGGGGGTCTGCAAATGGTTGGAGCCTCCCGGGCCAAACAGCGTAATGGTGTACTCTGTGATTTCCCCATTGGCCTCGAAGGGGCGCTGCCACGCCACGACAATGGAGGATGACGACAGGTTCGCAGCCGAGACGAGCAACGGGGCAGAACTCGGGACTGAGAGCGAAAACACGTACATAGATCTCACATATTTATGAACAATGGCCATGGTATGAACTCACCATCATCATCCGTCCTTAGGTGCAGGGTGCTGGTGTGGTTATGGGCGGGGCCTGCCCCGGTCGCCGGGGTAACGGTCAACACATACGGAAAATATTTCCGAAGTTTGGTGAAGAGGAAGACGGTGTCGGTGGTGGTACGCTTGATGGTTTTGTTGACCAGAGGAGAGGCTTGGTTGGGTACAAGTGGTATGACGCCAGCCTCCTGCAAAGTGAGGATGTAGTGGGGACGGCCGTTGGGCTCCAGGGGAGGGTCCCAGCTCACGATGATGGCGGTGGAGCTGAAGATCTGAGCGGTCAGGTTGTGGACCGAGTCGGAGGGCACTGAAGGGAAGATGGGGTTGGATACCATTACAGTCTTATTGAATGACATTTTATATCTATCTAAATATATATATATATATGTATTAAAGAGGACATATTATGGAAAATTGACTTTTTATAGCTTGTATTCAAATAGTTATATCTCTGGAGTGCTGTGAGTTTTTGTGAAATATGACTATTCTAATTTATATGATGGTCATGGCCCGAGGTTACATTGTCTGAAACATTTGTCACATGTCAAAGCACAAAGGTAAGCAGAGCTGCATTGATTTTTGTGTCTTGGCAATTTGGCACAGATAATTGTCGTATATCCATCTGTGAAAAGTGCTCATTTTTCCGGCCCATTGTTACACAACATCCCCTACTGAAGATGCAGATACCAAATGCAAGGCCTGTCAAGGTTATTACGACCCCTGGCAACGCTTAATATGTCTCCTTTAATGTGAATGTGAACGAGTCAGTCATCATTTGTCACAATCAACATGATAGCAGCAGTCTTGCGTTTAACAGGCAACAACAGAAAACGGTGGAAATGTGGAAACATACATCAAAGAGACAGTGATAGGACAAAAAAGGAAATTTGCCTTTAGGAATGGAAAGGAAAGGTTGGGAAGACGATACTCATCCTGCATGTTTAACCTGAGAAGTATGGGAAGGGTAAATGTAATATTTAAGCTCAATTAAGGGGGAGGCCAGGTATGTGTGGAGTGAGTGCCTAGGGGAGGGGGGAGTGCTGGGCTTGGCTGAGTGGCAGAGACAAGGCGGCGTGGTGGTCCACTGCTTGGCCGAGAATGGAGCGGCTAGATCACAGGCAGAGATACATAGTCAGTTACCAGACGTCATCATTTAATGACCATTCTTAGCCAGTGCATGCTTGTCGAGTTGGGGCTGAAACACTGGACGCTGTCTGCACCCTTTCCCACAAAATCACATAAAAACAAAGCCTTTGACGTCAACGTGTTCACGCCATCAAAGTGGGGTTCAAGCGAAAACCATGCGGGAGAATGCCCGTAGCCATGGCAACAAGGCAACCTCGGCGGCACGCGGGTAGCGTGCGAATCCCACTCACGAGACCTGTCAGCCTTTGTTATTCCTCTGTCATTGAGTGCTTTTGCACTCTCACTTTGTTCTTTTTCCCTTCTAATCTCACTTAACTTTCATCCTGCTAAGCGAAAGGAAATACAAACTGGTTGTCCTCGGGGGGAAAAAAAAAACCGAGCCAGTTTGTCAGACGGAGAGTTATCTCCTTTCACTGAGCAGCCCCAGCAGAGTTTTTATGTCATTTTTTAGGGAGGTGAAAGGAGACTTTTGAAAAAGGTGTGCAGAGGCGGCCTCCAGTGAGACTACGACTGGATGTGATCATTTATACGCTCACCAGACACTTTATTAGGAACACCTACGCCATCTAATGAGAGTAAATTCAAATATTGAATTCAATTAAAAAATGTTGCTTTTGCAACGATGCTCTCTTTTGACGTTCAGGGTGGAAAAAAATAATAAATTGAAAAGATTTTTCTCTGCTGTCAAGTTACGTTCATGAGTGCATCCTAGACTGGTTGCCAGCCAATCGCACGGCACATGTCGGCATACACCGTCGACAATTTAAATTTACACTGATAGGCAATATGGACTCTATTTCGTCCTTGGAGAAAATCCATGCAAACTCACCACGGAGAGGTTGTAAAGGAGATTCAAACCTGGGTATCCTGATTGTGGGGGCAGCCAGGCCACAGTTTTAAACTAAAACAGAAAATCTTTTTTTTTTTTCACTCCCTACATCATTTATTGTTCTCGAAACAATCCGGTACAATCTTTGTAAAGACATTATTTTCATTATCTTAAATCCGCTCTCACGTGATTGTGTAGGTGATCCTAATGATGAGGCCGGTGTGGAATTCTGCCTTTTGTTTCACATCTCGGTGTTTGTGTGTCTCCGACTGACCATCGTCAGGTAAGAGCAAGTTAAGCGGCTCGCTTCGGACTCCTCCGTCCCCACGTACATTGCTCGAAGTCATCCACACTGTGTAGTTAGTGCCCCCGATAAGACCAGTTAGCGTCCAGGAGAGGAGCGTGTCGGCTGATACAGGGACGAACCCATCTGAAACCAGAACTTCCTGAAACAGAACAGAACGAGATGAGTGCCAATATTTTTTTTTTCACATCCCCAGGTGAAACGTTCAAAATCCTCCAAGTTTCTTGACAGACACTTGGAAACATAAAGCTTCGGCTCTCTCGGCGGGCTCGTGCGTCTCACCTGTTTGGCCACAGTGCCGTTGTCAGCATAGTAAATTGTATAGCGAAAAATAATGATTCCACTGGGTTTAGCCGGTGGATACCACAGCAGGGTTACAGTGGAGATTGTCACGTTTGCAAAAGTCACATTCTGGGGTGGCTCAAGGGGCTCTGAGAGACAAATGATGATCAGAGGCAGTTTCATCCAAAGTTAGCAAATGCGTTGACGACACTCTCGTTCATGTGGCACCTGCATCGGCGATAATGTAGGCCCGCATCCCTCCGTCTCCCAGCCTGGTCCAGCTGGAGACGGACGCGTTGTAGAGACCCTCAAAGTCCATATTTATAACCAATGATGTCGCAGTCACATTATGCAGCAGATCCATTGTCTCGTTCCTGACAAAAAACGGCCGCGAAACACATTGTAACCATTCTTGCTTGCACATGCAGACACCACATAGAAACTCACCATACTATGACAACGTAGTAGAGTATGTCCGAATTGGCTTCGAGCGGCGGTTGCCAGGACAACTCGACCTCAGAGTCGGATAACTTCCTGGCCTGGAGGAATTGAGGGGGCGTGTCTGGAGCTGCGATGTGGGAGAGAAACTGCCCCGTCATGTAACAACAACAACAACAATAGAATCTAGGGAGAACCTGTGGCAATTGAACCTCGAGGATCTTTTGCTGCTAGAATTGAAAAAAATAAAATGGTTAGTTGTCACCCGACCTGATGGAGGAAGAAGCATATGGAAGGAAAAGATGGAGGGAGGAAATAGAGGAATTGAGACCCCGCTCCCTGACTGCTACCCATGATTCCGTCCATCCATCTCACCGTCCTCCAGCGTGGTGATGTTGAGCGGCTCTGTGCTGAAGTTCCCCGGCCCGGCCCGTGTATGCGACTGCACCGTGACGCGATAGCGCGCATACTTTCTCAAGTGGGTCAGGTGCAGGAAGTTGGAAGGGGCGGTGAGGTTGAGGTAGTGGGTGGAATTCCACAACTCCATGCTGTAGTGCGTTATGATGCCATTAGGCACCAATGGAGGCAGCCAGGTCACGTTCACCTCGTTGGGACTGAGCGAATCATAGGAGAGGCTGTATGGAGGGCTGCCCGGCACTGGAAGCAACACAGAAGATTGTCGACTTCCTGATTCTGACGAGACATTTGATTTTTGGAATTTTCTGTAAACCCACCATCCTCCCCAGACAATATGCTTAAATAGTCTGAAGTGTGGTTGCCGTGGCCGAAACGTGTGAAGGCCATCACGGAGACGTTATAGTAGGTGAAGGGCCTCAGGTGCGTCAGAGTGACTCTGCTAATGGAGGTGTTCACTGAATTGGAATACGACCGGTTCTCATAGAGGACCCTGTATTGTTGGATCACCCCGTTTGCTTTTACTGGCGCAGACCAAGTCAGGGTGGCAGTTGACGAGCTGGTGTCCAACACGGTGAGGTTTAATGGAGGGGAATCCGGCTCTGAGGGAAAAATAATGGACAGTCGCCTCAGCTCATGTGACAGACTCATTGCAATAGAACGAAATGTGCCAGAGTGTGACCAACATTTTTCATCACTTTATGTTTTACCCCTCACCCCCAAGGTTATAATCATTAATAAAAACTAAGAAAATAAACTTCCATCCATCTATTTTCTAATTTGCTTATCCTCACAAGGGTCGTGGCTGCGCTGGAGCCTAACCCAACTGTCTTTGAGCAGTCGGTTGGGTACACCCTGAACTGGTTGCCAGCAATCACAGGGAACAACCATTGGCGCCCACCATCACACTGAGGGACAGTTTCACAAGCTTTCAGGGGCTCATTTTAAATGTATTTATTTCGGTATTGCTGATTCTCCGTACAACGGGAGGAGGGTCAAACAGTTGTTTGAGAAGAGTAGTTTATTTTACTTTAGTACACAATATCTACGGAACCTTTTTTCACTGGACAAATACTCCAAGTATTTAAAGAAAAAAATAAAACGAATACTAAAGCTAATTCACAAAACAAAATTCAAAACATGAAAATCCACTAATGAAAAATCCCAAACTATTCAAAACCTGCTTCCCATAAACTTTGAACGAAACTTGTGTGATGACTCACATCGAACTGAGTGGCGCATTTCCCCCCCATGATGTTTTGTCAGGTCCCAGATTACAAATAAAATACAACTCATTATGTTATTGTCATTTACTATTGTTCATGTTCTCTCCTTTCCTGTCAAAACCAAATTTTCTCAGACTCCCTCTCAAGACAAATGACAACGAACTCATTGTGTTCATGTTCATGTTCCAGACACATACCGTCCTCTAAGGTGAAAACCAAGATGCCACCTTCCTGGGATACCAAGCTCTGACCCGCAGCTGTAGACGCCGCCACATGTAGAATATAACCAGTATACTTTTCCAAATCTATGAATGACAGATTACAAAGTACACATCTGACACCCGTGATGAACAGTGTGTTCTCGTAGGATGAGCAACCTACCTGTTATCATTATGCTGGTAGAGTTTGTGACCCACTTCAGACTCTGACCGCTGTGCAGTGCGAGGCCGTAGACGGTGTAATGCGTGATTCGCCCGTTGGGGTTGAGTGGCTCCGCCCAGCTCACAAGTATGGAGGTGGAGCTGATGTTTTGGTAGGAAAGTTCCAGGACTGAGCTGGGGACTACATGACACACATAACCAATAAAATGATTGCTGGAAAAATAATCTGGGATAAAGTGGGGAGCCCGATCGGGTGAACCACAATATATTATCTTTTTCGAGTAATGAGGCGCACCAGATTACGGCGCATTATCTTTGTGAAGCATTGAATATTAAACAGTTTACTCAAATTCTACTTCCTCTCTCCAACCGTGTTCCATTTTTGGGCAACAGCTATTGGAAGCCGGCTGTGTTGTTTACCTTTTTGTCCCACAGTCTGCAATAATATTGTCCCACACGTTAACATGCTCAGCTCGCGTTGAGTCTGACCGTAGCATCAAGGAAGTATTTTTTGCTAGTATGTCATCATTTGTTGACAGATGTCAATTTGTAGTTGGTTTGCATGAGTAGGACTACATTTCCCAGGATTCTTGGTCACAGAAATTCCGGCATGAGGAAAAGATGTATGCCTTCCAGTAAAACAATACAGTAGTGTGGTGATACCTCAAAGTGCAGTACTTTTAGGCTGGCAAACAGTTACGGCAATATACCTTGCTCTCGGGTCTTCTCTGTGATGTCGGCGGCGGGCCCTTCGCCCACTACAGTGGAGGCGGAGACCCGAAACGTATACTCAGTGAAGGGTTCAAGGTCAGACACCAGGTAATAGAGCTCGTCCGTCGATAGGTCCGTCACCTCCTCTCGGACTGTTATTCCTGCAGCATGTCCAGGTGGATAAAAAACGATTAAGACAATCACATCTTGTTGGCCGTTTTGAATCCGGATAGTTGAGAGATTTCATTTGGTATTTCTGTGTGGTACTGTCTGTCCTGTTCAGTAGTAGAGGCTGTACCTGGACTTTCAGAAGCCACCCCACGTCCCGTATTAGATGCGAGACGAGTGGACAAGCGCAAGGTGCCCGAGGTGTGAGTGAGGTAGGATGATTCAGTTGTCAGGTGGTCGTCTGGCATCGTCAGCCAGGGCGGAGGAGTAATGGGCGGCACAGGTGTCGCAGAAAAAGCTGTGGTGGGAGGCTGAAATGAATGGTAGGTATTGCTCGGTGTCTCTGTGACCTTGAGGGCAACAGAGGGGTTAAAATCCTGGATTGCTTGAGCGTCGGTCCTTTGCTCAACGCTTCTGAGTTGAGTGAAGGCCGGGGTGACGCTGTTTGACTGTTTGGGATCAAAGGTCCGAGCAGGCTCAGCGTTCCTCTTACGCCGCTCTGGATTGACATCCTGATCGGGGGCGAGTGACTCACCGTCATAAGCACCATTTGTGTTGGTATTCTGTGGGGAAGAAATAAAAGGTTTAGAGATAATAATAATAATAATAATAATAATAATAATAATGCATTTTACTTAAAAGCGCCTTTCATGAGATGATTGTACACCACTCACAAAGAGTCCTTTCAAAGAACCTTTCAAACGTTTTGAGAACCTCAAATTAAGATGAGATGTAAAAAATATTGTGCTTATTTGTCTCATTCTGAAATCACACGCAAAAGCTGAATATCCCTAAAGTTTTGTTGGTTTTGCAGCACAATCATTCAAAAACGAGGTCGTTTACCAGCTCGCCGACGAAGGTGATATCCTGTAACAGAGTGTCGTTCAGCAGGACCTGCAGTCTGTACTGAGTGATTGGACCGTTTGGCTGCGCCGGACTTCTCCAGTTCACACGGACAGAAATGGCATCTTCTGCGATGGCCACCAGGTCTTGAACAGCACTGGGGGCTAACACCACCAAGGAGGTAGACTGTCAATTGGGGCCATTTTATTTGATTTTATTGTCTCTTTTAAGCTAATTCAGCAAATGCCTTATTATCAGTTGTCTCTATTGCTCAATTCTCAGTCGTCACCTTCAGCCGACGTCCTCACATCCTCCTGAGTGAGCGGACCC
Source organism: Hippocampus zosterae (assembly GCF_025434085.1). Classification (NCBI taxonomy): domain Eukaryota; kingdom Metazoa; phylum Chordata; class Actinopteri; order Syngnathiformes; family Syngnathidae; genus Hippocampus; species Hippocampus zosterae. The sequence continues at coordinate 22,208,510 of NC_067453.1, forward strand.
AGTTCTCCAGCCGCTTTGGCCCCCAGCTCCACTGTGTACTTGGTGTACGGAACCAGGCCGGTTAATGAGAATCGCATCTCCGCTGTGCTGTTCTCGTACAAATATCCTACGAGCAGATGTGTAATTCAAATTATTTCATTGCTTTTCATGCAGAGTCAATGAGTACTGACCTGTAGGCCCGTACAGGAAGAGCACGTAGGTGAATTTCCCAGTGATGATGGTGGGAGAGTTCCAGGCGAGGGATATCGATCGAGACGTCACGTTCAATAAGGAGAGGTTTTGTGGAGGGTCTTCTGGGGCTGTAATGCACATAGACACATACAAAATATTTTCCCCTCATATATTGAAGAAAACAAAATAACAGATAGAGCATTAAATCAATATTGGGCTCTCGGACCTGCAGCGTAAAGTCTAAAGACTCCCCCCGTCCCCCGTACCTGACTCTGGCATGCGGACCATGGTGGAGGCGATCTGTCCCTCCCCGTCAGACGTGAAGGCAGACACTTCAAAAAGATAAGCAGTGTAGGGCAGAAGCTGATCGACCCCTACCGAGATGGGCACGCTCCAGGCGGCTGCGGGGGGCACGGCAGTAAGAGTGTAAGGTGGAGACCCCGCCGTCATTTCCAAGGGGCTGATGGTCGCTTGAGACAGAATATCTGCTGCATCCTAAACAAATAAGCACACGCGCGGGTAGAAATGGTCCTGGTATTACCGGTAATTTTATTGTCTACGCTGGTGATTTAAGTGAAATGATCCATTTTGACTTAGTTGGTCCCAAAGTTAGTAGTTATTCACTGAAACTCTTTCTTGATCTATCTATGCCAGCGACGTATAGTGACAGTCGGAGCAATTACTGGAAATGTTCTTCCATTCAATTGCAGAAGGTTGAATTATGCTGAGTATGCTTTTCTTCAGACCTTGTGCCATTTTAGTGAGAAGCCTTCGTATTTGTCTTCTTCAGAGACGTTTGCGAGCAGTTTTCTTGCCAGCACGCAGCTAAGACAGGTGGCATGCGCGGAAAGGCCCAGCCACACCAAAACTGCACAATAGCTGAACTAAGTCTTTTATTGATGTTGGTTTGTTTGTTTGATTCTAGTTGTAAATTGGAAGATTAGTGTGATCTCCAAATATTAAAATACAATTATTTATATATTGCATTATTTGTCATTGCTCAAAATACTCGTCATGGTAATCTTATACTTCAAATGTGCCTTAATAGGCTCAACAAAGGTTATGAAACACTGATCTACAAATTGGCAGAGGCAGGTCAATTTTAAAGGGCGCACATTGCAGTGAGGCAGCGTTCCCGTCATGATGTCCTCTGCGTTGACCAGGAGGTTGCGCACCGTCTGGCCTGTGCGAGCGAGCTTGGCCTTTACGGCAAACTTTGTGATGAGACCGTTGATGCGGCGGGGGAGGAACCACTTGACCGACACTGAGGTGTGATTCTGGGCAATGGCGGTCAGGTTGGTCACTAGGCCTGGAGCTGCATTCAACACACACACACACACACACCCACGCACACACACACACACACACACACACACAATTGTACACACTTCCATAGAGCCATTTCTTAAACAGAGAATCATGTGTGTGTGTGAGTACTCACGGGACTCATTGGTGGTTGTGTAGACGGGTTTACTGAATGGTCCCATGCCAGGAGGAGAAGAGGCTGCCACCTAAATCAGAATCAGAATCATCTTTATTGGCCAAGTATGTAGAACACACAAGGAATTTGTCTCCGGTATAACACGCTGTACTAGTATCATCGTAAACAGCAAAATCATTGAACCATTTTAGAGTAACCAGTAGTTTTGTAGTACAATTTTGTAGTACAAAAAGAGTGACTACGTCTGTGACTGTTTAAGGAGTTTATGGCTAGAGGGGAGAAGCTGTTTAAGTGTCTACTGGATTTGGTGCGCATGGATCTGTAGCGTCTGCCTGAGGGGAGTGGCTGGAAAAGGTGGTGGGCAGGGTGCGGGGGATCCAGGAGGATTTTCCGTGCCCTTGTTTTGATTCTTGCAGTGTGCAAGTCCTCAAGAGTGGGTAGGGCGGTGCCAAGGATTTTCTCCGCCGTCCTAACTGTCCGTTGAAGTCGGATTTTGTCCTTTTTTGTGGCGGCCCCAAACCAAACCGTAATGGAAGAACACAGGATTGATTCGATGACTGCCGTGTAGAACTGTCGTAGCACCTCTTGTGGCAGGCCATGCTTCCTCAGCAGCCTCAGGAAGTACATCCACTGCCGGGCCCTTTTCAGGGTGGAGATGGTGTTGACTTCCCACTTCATGTCCTGGGAGACTGTGATTCCCAGGAACTTGAAGGTCTCGACAGTTGACACAGGGCAGTGGGATAGTGTGAGGGGCAACTGTGGAGAAGACTGTTTCCTGAAGTCCACGATCATCTCTACTGTGTTGAGCGTGTTCAGCCCGAGGTTGTGTCGGCTGCACCAGAGCTCCAGCTGCTCCACTTGTTGGCGGTACGCAGACTCGTCGCCGTCTTTGATGAGACCGATGACCGTGGTAAAGGCGCAAAGTTGGATGGTAGTGCATCACATGAACGCTACCTCTCTGATGACATCCCATGAAGTGTACCATAAGCTTCTTTTTACTTGGTTTGGTGACCGAGTAATGATTCTTAGGTCTAATATGTCACGGGGACACATGATTTGAATTTGGCTTTTTAATAGCTTGTATACAAATAGTTTGGTCTGTGGAGTTCCAACCAAAGTTCATCTTTTCCATTGTTACATAACAGTTTGATGATAAATTTGCTTAATACCAGCCTCCAGCCCAAGTTTATTCTCGTACGACCTAGTAGAAGATCCAGACCCACTTTCAAGCAAAGGCCAGAGTCCCCCATAATATAGCTGCACGGTCATAGAAACAACCACTCATGAATCTCCCATCGGAGTGATGCCCCTTCTACCATGTCCAGAGCCAAAAGGTAAGCGGAGCTGCATTGAGTTTTATTGGACACCCAGATGAGTGAAAATTTGTTTATGAGACCCCCGTCCTGCCTCCATCCCAAATACTAGGGCCCCACTTGTTCAAAATCATAGCTCCACCCCCTATTGTCATGGTGGTGAAGTATTTACGAGCCATTGGCCTAGCGGTGGTTTAAAACGGGGTGTGGACCATTCTCCCAAAGCTGGGTCATTTCAGCAAGACAACAAAAAAGCACTTTAAGTGTGTTGTAATTCTTGATCTTTGGAATAGTTTGAGGAAAACGTCATAGATATGTTCATAAAACACTTAATAAAACATATAATCACAGTGTGCCACCAAGGCTTTTACAGGACATTTGTATAAGGGTCAGTGTGGGTTAATGAATTCTCCAAACTATTGTCACTTTGTCACTGTCACATTCATTTGCTCATGTGAAAAGAGCCGCAGCTGATCCATAGCTCTGTTTACCTGATGAATAATGCAATTGGGATCAATTACCGACATTGAGCCTGAAAGAGAGGCCGCTTGCGGGATGAGTGCGAGATGGATGTTGAACACATTCCAGGTGGACTTAAAAACAACCAAACTGTCTGGTCATTCACTTCACTCCACGTATTGCACCACACTAACAGCCGATTGGCACAGAAATCAATAAGGGAATTTTGATTTCACAATTTCAGGGTTTAGTGACTTGCTCAAAGGAAGCATGAAGATGACTAAGATTTCTCCAATAACTCACCACATGTTTTTCTCATGCCCCCACAGATTATATATTTACACTGCAAACATATGACTCGGGACTACAAAACAAATGTAGCAGATGAAAGAACTTGAGACTGAAGGGTGTAAATTCACTTGCGGAACAAATGTTGTCTTTGCACAAGGAACTGAAAACTGAATGAAACCCTGCACTGTCTGGACATCAGTTTAATTTACAAAATTCTGTACCCGATAACATGGTGTGCTGTCCACTGTCGTAACCGCTGTGCCTGAAAGGGTTGAAATGTCTACTATAACATTTTGCGACCCGAAGGCCACAGATGTGATTCGCTGATGGGCAGTGGAAGTAATCTTCATTTAAATGGATCAGAAGAAATGCTCATACAAAGTGACAATATAGGAGTGAAACTAGCAAGTTTTATGTATTGCAGCATTAACATGGACCGTGTCCTCTGTCACAAGTACCTGAATGTGATATGTGGAACCCGAGATGAAATCAGTGAGCAGAGTCTCCGGGACATCCAGGTACTTGGTTACTTGTGTGAAGACGGGATCCGGGTAGGGACACACTTCCTTGTACCTAAGAAGTATGAAGACTTCTCAACTCACAGCATCCCACATGCATCACTGAGTAGACATACCTGATGACATAGCCGTCAATGTCATTGGTATCAGGAGGCATGGTCCAGGAGAGCAGAATCCCGTTGGAGCCTACAGGATGCCCTTTTAGTCTTGAGGGTGGACCAGGAACTGGAGAGCAACGGGTTACTATTCAGTCACTTGGGATGAAACAATTTATGGGTGACATAAAACCATGATTAAAAAAAAATCCAGTGGTTATAGTGTATGGTTCCTGATTATATATACATTTTATATTTCTATCATATCATCTTCAATGATTCCTATCATATATTGTCATATTTATTCAAAGGGTGGCAAATATATATTTATAGTGAATCCCGCTTGGGGTAAAAAATGAGCACATAACACCATCCAGTGAGGGTCCTTGGGCAAGATCCTTCACACTAATGCCTATGACAGCACAGAGGCACTTATCCTGGCTGCTCAGGAGCAGGCCCTGAGCACCAGAGCCATTGAGGCCCAGATATACCACACCAGACAAGACCCAAGGTTGTGCAAAGAGGCACCTGAGAAGATCCAACACATAACTGCAGGGTGTAAGATGCTGGCAGGGAAAGCCTACATGGAACGCCATAACCAGGTGGCTGGCATAGTCTACCGGAACATCTGTGCCGAGTATGGACTGGAAACCCCAAGGTCAAAATGGGAAACGCCTCTGAAGGTGGTGGAGAATGACAGAGCGAAGATCCTGTGGGACTTCCGGATCCAGACTGACAAGATGGTAATGGCGAACCAACCAGATATCGTGATCATAGATAAAGGGCAGAGGAAAGACGTTGTAGTAGTAGTGTAGTAGTTGTAAATTTCCCCAGTGTGGGACGAATAAAGGATATCTTACCTTAGTGGATGTAGCGGTCCCAAGTGATGGAAACATCAGAAATAAGGAACACGAGAAACTCGAGAAATACCAAGGGCTCAGAGAGGAGCTGGAGAGAGCATTGAAGGTAAAGGTGACAGTCGTGCCTGCGGTGGTCGGAGCACTCGGGGCAGTGACCCCCAAACTAGATGAGTGGTTGCAACAGATCCCGGGAACAACATCGGACATCTTAGTCCAGAAATGTGCAGTGCTGGGAACAGCAAGGATACTGCGCAGAACCCTCGAGCTTCCTGGCCTCTGGTAGGGGACCCGAGCTGAATTAGGGAGGTACACCACCCGAGGGGGGGTGAGACGCAGAATTTTATATATATATATATATGTACAGCAGGGGTGCCCAAACTTTTTGCCAAGGGGACCAGATTTTATGTGGTAAAATGTCGGGGGGCCGACCTTGGCTGACATTCTTTACATTGAACAACAATATTGTTCAACAAATTTTAGTAAGCCAGTCTGTTTCACATTTCCATTTTTATTTTAATTTCAACAATCTTAAGAATTTCTTTTGGTTCATTTGAAACAGGTATATCACATGCAACTGCTTATTCACTTGACTTTTTCTTAAACAGAAGTCTCCTGAGTGCAAATTGATTGATTTGAAACATAAAATGTATCACCATGACTTTTCAATAGTCACAAAACCTTTGACTCGAACAACAGGGGAATGAACAAGCAATACACATATCCACAACTGCAAGGATCATTTGAAATATGACATATCAGTCAATATAAACACGGAGTGATGTCTTGTTAACTCGTGAGTGATGCCCTCTAGTGTCTAAATGCTATTACTCATTTAGTGAATGCTATTACTCATTTAGCCACTAGAGGGAAGCAGTACTCTATGAAACATCACTCACCAGTCTACGAGACCTCAGTCAATGCAACACGTGTTCCATTGCGCCCAACCTGCGGGCCAGACGGCACTGACTTTATGACAGGGGCCGAGGGCCGGATGAAATTCGACCGCGGGCCGGATTTGGCCCGCGGGCCGGACTTTGGACATACCTGATATACAGTGTATATAACTGCTATATGTGAATCTGTTATATGAGTGCAGTTCATTGATAAGGTCATCAGTGCCGTATTGAACTACGACATCTATTTTTATCTTGTCATGTGTTTATATGTTCGATCAATTAATCAATCAATTGGAAGTACAGGTATCGTGTACTTTATTTTGATTTAGCAATGGTGTATTTAATCTCTGTTGACCTGAAGTTGCTATACCTTTTTCCCCCCATAGTTTTTTATCATTAGCTGTGAATAATTTCCATTTTATAACTGAAAGAAAGCACTTGAGAACTCAAAGGGCAGCGTTATAAACAGCGACTGAATGAATACGCGAGCGCGGGATTGCGTTTGCATTTCCGCTGATCTGAGGCTTCGCTTAAAAAAGTGACATTTTCGATACTCAGTGCTGAGCCATTCATCACGTAGTGATGACACACTCTGAAAAATACCGAAAGCAAAATATAATTGAGGAACATAATGTCTTTCCCCTGTAGAGGTACCCTTAAAAGGTTCGGCATTTTTTACACCAGCGTACATGTCCTGCGTCTGCACATGAAATTACAATCATTGATTGACTACAACTGTGAGGGATAGCAATCAGACACATCTCGCAGTCTCTTAACAGTTTACGATAAAAAGGTACACATGACGCAAACGGGAGCAGTGCCATGTCTCACCGCTCTCATTGGTGTTGATCGTGCGGCTGACTCCCGGGTTGATGTTTGTTGAAGACGTTGCAGTCAAAGTCAGCGTATATGGTGCGGACGGACTTACACTGTTGACATCAGCCTGAAGTCAATCAAACAACAACACATCATGCTTTGACAGAGATCACCGTCATCAAGATATCATCGACTTTGCGCAATGCAATTAGGAACAGTTTAAGTTGGTGCGAGCGACCGATTGAAATCACTTCCTTGTTGTCAGTTTTGCGATGAATGAGTCACCTTTTTGAGGGCCTCGACTTGCAAAAAGGGGTTCGAGGGATTCTTTGCTGTGTGAGGCGAATGCTTTACGAGGCTGACAAAACTGATCACTGCCAAATAAACATCTCTCTTTTTCGCAGAATATAAAACATAGCATATCATAATTTGTGCTGGGATATTTCTGCTTTAGGCGGGGAAAGCGGTACGTAATTTGTCAGAACATGAGAGGTGATGGGTGCAACAATAAAGCATAAAAGCAGAAATAATGGGCTGCGGCAAAAAAAAAAAAAAAGTGTCAGGGAAAACAACGGCTTGCCAAGCAAAGTGAGTGCTTCAGATGAAAAAGCACTCTCACAAAAGTGCGACAAAGGTAATAATTGATTCTGTTTGTAAAATAAGACATTGGTAACGATGGGAACAAATTGACACAATCACCACGTGGTCACGTCATCAATTGATATTAGCCATTTAGTTCTTGCGCAGCATTACGAACACATACTGTACATGACAAATTATGCTGGTTTATTGATATTGTAACAGAGGCTATTACTTTTTTCACATACGGATAATTGATGTGAATAGATTGTGCAGTTGTACTTCGTATTATTCCAATGTTATACGTTTTAGCGGGAATGCTAAGAAATGTTAATGCGCTATTGTATACTCAATAGGGCAAAAACATTAGCTGGCATTACTTTTATTCCTTATTTTGTGTTTTGGGGATCTGTCGAATTAATTTAAGTGACTCTTGCATGGATGGAGACAGATGGATAGATAGATAGATAGATAGATAGATAGATAGATAGATAGATAGATAAATAGATAGATAGATAGATAGATAGATAGATAGATAGATAGATAGATAGATAGATAGATAGATAGATAGATAGATAGATAGATAGATAGATAGATAGATAGATAGATAGATAGATAGATAGATAGATAGATAGATAGATAGATAGATAGATAGATAGATAGATAGATAGATAGATAGATAGATAGATAGATAGATAGATAGATAGATAGATAGATAGATAGATAGATAGATTGGATGGATGGATGGATTGATAGAACTTGAGTGAACTTACCTGTGAGTGAATGGGAGCCATGCAGAGTGGGAGCAGCAAGATGCGATAAAAGAAGGCCATGACGGAAAGCCCAGTAAAAGGTTTCACTCTCGTGCTGAAATGCATCCAGAGTCAATTCAAGTAATCCACGTAGCTGAAGAAGGTATACAAGCTGCTCTGTACCATGACTGAACCTGTCACAGTTAGTCATGGAGGAAGGGGCCAGAACGACAGTCTTCCAAAAGTTTGTCCTTAATGACAGAAGAATGCTTTAATTCTCTGCTTGGGCAAATGAAACATTCAGGGGTGAGCCTAAGCCAACTCAATAAGTCATGGGATCTATTACTCAGCCGTGTGTGTGTATGTGTAGGGTAGGGTTACATTTTCAGGAGTGGGGGTATGGGACACCTGGTAGCCGGTAGGAACCAGGAAGGGGTGGAGCTTGGCTTGGCTGAATGTGTGTGATACAATTCTGTGTCTGACCACCTTAAGATGTGTGATGCATTGGCTGGGGCGAAATTCCTCATGCATGTGAGTGTGAATGAAGGTCTACTCTACAAAGTACCTGAACATATCTATCACGAGCCGGGTGCACTCTGACTTTCCCCTGATTTGGCTATAGGTTGACTTGGTTATGATCCACACAGCCTGCAGTCTCTTGCCATCGCACAGAGAAAGCTCACACGAGTGGGCACTTAAGAGAAAGAAAGGAAGACATTATTGGATGTTGGAGAATTCTGTGTGCTTAACTGAAATACCATGTACTCTGCATCCCCGTGGTGATGGTCACGAAGACATCGTAAGTGCAAGCCCCCCCACCAGCCCCGTATCCACGACAACTCTCTCTTCCTTCGCTGAGTGTGCCGATGGGAAGGCAAATGTCTGCGACGGTGACTCTGTGGAAGTCAAAGTCCCCAGAGGCCATGTCCCAGTTCATGGACACGGATGTAGCGTTAACATGTACCACATGGAGGTCGCACACTCCTGCAGGGCCCAAAAAATATGCTAATTGTGCTCCGGTCCGGTTAAAATGCAGATTTCATTTTCCTATATTCAACCACAAGGTTTCTGTTGAAATTTAGGAGAATGTTTCAGTGGCTTACAATAATGTGAAATATAGTTTTCAGGTAAAAGAATGTTTCGCTCTCTCTTTCTATAGATCACACTATCCCTCTATCCTTCATTGTGCAGGAAATAATGTTGGATCCCTTGGAGAACCGCTATTGTCATTATTGCCAATCCAATGGCAATAATGGTACCCGGAGAAAACCCACACGGAGAACATTCTAACTCCACGCAGGAAGGCCAGGGCCGGAATTGAACCCTGCACCTCTGCAACTGAGAGGCCGGTGTCCTAACCAGTAGGCCACCGTGCCGCCCTATAAGTGCGAGTGTCTTTTGGAAAAATAGTTCAGAGAACAAAACGTCACAAAGTTGGCAACGCTGCAAACACAAGTCATAGCTCTTGCTCGCGACCTCGCTTGTACTAGAATCCGCATGTGCACGTAAATTAAAAACACCATTTGCAAAATAAAAACAGTTTTTCATTTTACTTTACTGACTTCATAGTCACTGCGAGGGCCGGTCAGCGACTGCAGACCTGAATGTGGCTCCTGGTCTGTAGTCAGACCCAGGGATCCTGGCTAGCACCTTGGACAACACACACACAAAGGCACACCAGAAAATAAAGTCTCAGTTAGGGAGAGCATTTTGAAGAGCGCTTGGTCATTCCTCTTGGCCGAGGTTCTAGGGGATCATACATCTTTAAATGACTGGAAACTCAATCTGTCATGTGCTGAGAGCGGTTGCCTAGTAACTAACAGGTGAGCCCACGCAAATGGGAAGAAAGACTTTTTTTTGTCTTCGATAGATGACATCATCAAGTAGCGCTTGATGGATGTGCCACTTTGTAAGCGTCCACCTATCCTGGTTGGGGGCCTCAGGTAACAAACACAGAGCCTCCCGTCAGCACCAATTTCGGGCTGCGCTCCAGGGACTGGAGATGAGACAACACAGTGACAGCATCGATGAACACTTTGATTTTCAACATTTCTTATTGATTCAATAAAGAAAGAAGCTCACTTTAGCAATTTGAGCGCTGGAAGTCCACTATCCATCCATCTTTGCAACTCATATCGCCTGGTTTAAAGGGGCGTTCGAGTGTTACTTTTCCTCCAGAAATCGGAAAAGCCTGACTTCTCACCTTCCTCAAATACAACATAAGATCAAAGTCTCACCTAGGGGAGGAAAAAAACCCAGCACCAAAGCATGATGCAGCCACCACAGTGCTTCACTGCAGGTGTGTTGTTGTTTTGGTGTAGTTTGTACATTTATGATTTGTAGACTATTAACATAGGAAATGTAAGTAAGAATAAAAATCATGAAAGTTATTAAGAAGTTATATAGAAAGAAAATTAATAGTGTTTTCTTGGGATTCACGTCCCTATAGTAGTGCCCTGCACTACCATTGGGTAGTGCCCCTTTAAGAGAGATCACGTACAGTATTTACTTTCATACTGGCAGATGAAATGTAAGGGCAGTGTAACACAAAAATGTAGTGAGGAAGTATCCCGGTCCCATGGTGTTCCTCTGAAGGGTAAACAGTCCGTCCAATCGATCGCCGGTAATGATATCATCCTACTGGAAAGGTTAAAGCCATCCGATCAAGAGTTGTCCCTCGTCCTGTGGGAGAAAAATGACATTATGGCAAAGAAAGAAAAATGAAGGGGACAGGATTTGGAGCAATTCACAGTGCAAGTTGAATATGGTGCACATTGCAAACGCGTTAAAATAGTGGTATCCAAACTATGGCCTGGGGAGTGGATCGTCATCTGTTTTTTCCCCTTTTTTATAGTGGACTTATTGTACATTCATACATAAGATAAGGTAAGAAAATGTATTATTATTTGTCCCACAATGGAGAAGTTTGCATTGTACATGGCAAAGAGATCCTGCAGGCGAGACAGCCTGCAAAGGCACAACTTCTTACCAGGCCATTTCTTGCTGTTTTGCGAGTCACTGTAAAGCCGTCTAGACTTTTCATTGAGGGAAAAGAGGGGAACAAGACGTCAAGCTCCACAGGGTTTGAAGGCTGCTCCCAAGCAAGCCTGAGAAAGAGCAAAGTCACGCCAGTGCTTGAAGTGAATAACAACAACAACCTTACCTGGAAGAAACTGGCAAACAGCCAAAGATGCTCTGCTGTATCAATCGAAAGAGTCACTCCATCTCACATTTCAAACCGCTGTGACAATCATTTGTGTATGTGTGTGTGTGTTTGAAAGAGTTCCATTTTGGAATAAGAGCACTTGCCATGACAACTCAGAGCCACTCCACAATCTGACCCGAGGGCAAGCAAGGAGTGAAGACATGTCAATTTAAATAAATTCACACACAGAAAATGCAGAAATTCAATCCCACTGTCGCAGTGTGTGTGTACCACACTTAAGAAGCACAGTGTTTGTGTTTGTTTGGAGGGCCATCATTTTCGCATACAGAACACAAGCTGGAACTGTGACCATAATCTGAAATGTGAGTTGTGGTGGTTTTGACAGGGATGGCCAGTGTGCCGGCCTCACTTGGCCAACAGGGGTGACGAGAATGTGAAAGGGGGGAAAAAGGTCAGCGCGAGCGTCATGAGAAGTTGGGATATGGAGAAGTGACTCCAACAATATCCTCTCAGAGATAAAAATTGCACATGTGGAATCAGGTTGTTTGCTCAAAGGGACTAGTCCTACGTCATCGAAAAATATACAGCAAAATGTAAAAAAATAAAATGAAAAATGATGCTACATTGTAAAAAAAACTAACAAACCCAAATGTAATCCAACACAATGGAAAAAGCATATTTTTTAAAATGGTTTAAAAACATACGTTGTCATTGTTCTGCGAGTTGTTCACCACAACACAAAGACAACCGAACGTTTAATGTTTCTTTTTATTATTTTCGGATTGCTCACTTCTGAGTGGTCACTGCCCATTGTTCACGCTTGTGGAATTATTAACTGCAATTTGGGTAGGTTTGTGACATGACATCAGTGCAAACACAGCCATACTGGATATATCCTTTGAGATCTACAGTATTTTCACGACTATAAAAATATTAAATTTTCTCCAAAATGGACAGGACGCCTTATGATGCGGAGAGTCTCTTGTATGCGCTGAGTTCCAAAATCTGACTGACAGCCGACACGCTGTTTATATAGAGAAAAGGCGGAAGTGACTGTGGACAGGCATGCAGCAAAGAAGTCGGCCAATCAGGGAAGGGTGGGCGTGTATATATACATATATGGAGAGAGAGGAGAGAGAGAGAGAGAGAGAGAGAGAGAGAGAGAGAGAGAGAGAGAGAGAGAGAGAGAGAGACAGAGAGAGAGAGAGAGAGAGAGAGAGAGAGAGAGACAGAGAGAGAGAGAGAGAGAGAGAGACGGAGAGAGAGAGAGAGAGAGAGAGAAGGCATACGTGAGAGAGGAAAGGCATGCTGGGGAGCAGTCCGCCAATGGGTGAAGGGTGGGCGTGTAAGTGGACGCTAAAGGGTCGCCCGAAGCAGGTACCAACACCTGTATAGAGTGTGGCAATGTGCATTGTTGCAAAACAACTTCGGTTTTGGTTTCTAAGAACCCCCGAAAATAAATTCGACAAAGAGACACGCCTACGAAGCTCAATTCAAACTTCAAGCCATCGGTTATGCTTTTGGCATGCGTGCCCATCTCACAGCAGCGGTGAAAAACCAAGTCAAGCAAATGAACTGAGCTTGCCGTTATTCCCAGAGGCTTGACTAAAGAACTCCAACGGCTGGACATAGGCATCAACCAGGAGTTCAAAGTAAAGTTGCGAACGGGCGTTCAAAGTAAAGTTGCGAACGGCATGGGAACAATGACTGATCGATGGCAAACACAACTTTACAAAGAGTGAGAGGCAGCGCTGGGCGAGTTACGCCACAATCTGCAAATGTATTGTGGCTTCTTGGACCAACGTGTCTGCTTGCACTGTTGTTCGAGTTTTTGGCAAAGCCGGCACATTTCTGTGGAGCAACATGGCAATAAGAGTGACTCTGACAACGAGAGGGAACGCGGCGTTTTTGATGGATTACCGGTACTTGCACAGTTGTTCGATTCTGATACAGAGGATGAGGACTTTGGATTTCTGGGTGATGATTGATCGAAAAACGTGAGTACATTGTACGATGGCTAAATAAAATACAAGGGAACTCAGTTCCGTTTCCTTTTTAAAAACGTGTTTTTAGCTTGTATCTGTATGTCTTGGCATGCTACCGTATGCTTCAAGCTAACGTGTTTTTAGCGTGCGCGCATGCATGCCGTATGTTTAAGCTGGCGTATGTTTTACCACTTTAAAACTGCGGCCAATGATACAGTGCGTTTTGTCTATGTGTAAAATACAGAAATAGCACCCATACGGTGCGGCGAATGGTCGTGAAAATACGGTACTTGGAAACAGATTGAGAAAGGCATTACATCCTAATTGGGCTCTTGGGCCTACGCTGCAAATGCACACTGAAATAACCTCTGCGGCAAGGTAATAATTCAGACAAAAACACATTTAAAGCTTTATTCCCCTATTCGGATGCATCAGTAAGAAATTGGGAGGAGACGGTAGTATTATTGTCTGTACTGTACTTCGATAGAAAAAAAAAGGTTAACTCATCCATTCATAATCTCCCTTGGAAACATAGATACTGTATATGATTCATATTTTGGGAATTACAATGACAAGTTACCAGAATTAAGCAGAGAGATCCTCTCGGTTGAGTGGATGGGCAGAGTGAATTTTAGTATATTTTTGTGTCCTATATGTTTCATAGGAACGATGGCGTGCATTTTTTAACAACAGCTTTCAGGTATCTTCGTTTTAATACGCCTAGGATCACAAGGTACACTTTGCATGACTTACTTTGTATTTTCTGTCTGTTCTTAGGTGCCGACCTCCATCCCACCCCATATCGTGTGAGGGGCCGGTGTTTATTATGATTAACCTTGGAGCAGAAAACCACATTAGGAAGCACTTGGCAATGCGGGCAAGGAAGAAAGCTGGGGCAGGACACGAGCTCTGTAAGGTGATCCGCAGGTCCTTCAAAGTCCTAACTACAGTATTTGTATACAAGCAATTTAAAAAAAATCCTTAATATCTTCCTTTTGAAGCATTGCATTACCTTCACCTCTCGTGCTGTTCAAAATCTAATACGATGCCTTACATGTATTATGTCATTCACGCGTCTCAAATCTCGGAGCCCTCCGTTATATCCCTGCCGGAAGCTTTCATTCAGTTCCACTGGCAGGTACAGTCCAGGGGCTCTTGGAAGCGGTACTCCACGCTGGTGGCGTTACGTGTACAGTAAAGTGCCACCGAGCGGGACTGCAGTCGGTTCTCGCGGCAGCACTTGCAGAACCTGGCGTGGGTGTTGATGTTGAAGTTGAAGATGGTGGCCGACGGACATTTGCCGTCACAGGAGAAGACCGTCACCTGTCAACGAAGCCGGTGTAGAGCATGAAGGCTCACGTACTGCGATGTAGCAATTATCTGAACAACGATGAACGATATGACAGGACAACACTGTCCTGTGGTTGTGTATGTGTGTTTTCTTACGGGTGTGTTGCTCCTGCAGTCGTCTTTACGTATAGTGGTCCGGATGGCCACTCGCTTACACGTCTTACCGTCATCTTTGCCTGTGGTTCGGTTCACAGAAGACCATAAAAGGAGGATGAATCAGACATGGTTTTGGGGTAAATCTGCACTGTCTAATGCAATCCAATACAAGACCTGTATCAAAAACGATTCCGCTATAGCGATAAATAACGTTACAGTGATTGGTGACCAGGCCTTTGTTTCTTTCAACGGCGAACGCTCGAAATCGTCATTCCATGTTAGATGGTGTCGGTAAAAAGCTCAGCAATTTAGTATTGCTTATCTATCTAGGATATCTCTTTGGTTGAATTCCCAAGGGAGGGTTCGTCAAAGTATGGACAAGTCCTAGCATCCCCCTGCCCCAAAATGGCCGATTTCCTGTTCTAATTCAGGCATGAGTCCTTGAAACCTTTTTGTGTAGGTGTTTATTTATTTTATTTTTTTAACTAACTTTCCGGGGCGCTACTGAGTGAGTTTTTTTTGGAAGGAAAAAAAAACGTTTTGCCGCGCACGACAGTCAACATTCGCCAAGCTGACCCGGAAGTAGATCAACGCGCATGAAAAGAGAAAGATTGCGAGATCTCGCAAAGTTTTTTTTTTTCCTTCCATGTCCCCTTAGGGGTCCGTATATTTGGGACCCCTAAAAGTACATATTTTTACAGGATACATACATTGCAAGTTGAGTCTGTTGAGTCATTTATTGAACAGGAGCCTATCCCAGCTGTCTTCCGGCAGTAGGCGGGGGACACCCTGAACCGTTTCCAATCGCAGGGTAAACATAGACGAATAACCATCTGTGCTCACACTCACAACGAGGGACAATTTAGAGTGTACAATCAGCCTGCCATGCATGTTTTTGGAATGTGGGAGGAAAGCAGAGTACCCGGAGAAAACCCACGCAGGCACGGGAGAACATGCAAACTCCACACAGGGATACAGGAGTTTGAACCAAACCTGGTACCTCTGCACTGTGAGGTCGACGCGCTAACCACTTGGTTGTTGACTTGACCAGTCTAACGTAGACAATGAAGACACACGCAAGGAGTGACAGTAGACTGGCCCCTTTAAGGCACACTTACAACATGAGAGTTGTGAATTTTAGCTTTTTTATGTTTGCTTATGTTATGTTTTCATAGACTGTTATTTTTCTTGGTCAAAAACGTGACAAAAATTGCCCTGTTATCTGTGGGGTTGAAATGTATTCATTGCATTTCAGTTCATTTGAAACAGTTACTGTGTACCTCGAGCGGTCAGCATGAGTTTTCATTGGCATAAATGATGATGAAAGACACATTAACACACACACACACACACCTACACCACACACACACACACACACATTCTGTTTAAGACACAGTGAGGAATATTGAGCTGGATGCTTTGTTGCCCAGCAGCAGGTGTTTTATTGGTGGGGTGCAACTGCTCTCGGCAACAGTGGGGATTGAATGTGAGATAATTGCAAGTCAATCAGTTGGATCAGGCCTCATCATCTTATATCAAGCAGCACATACCTGTGTCACAGTTAGTACTACCAGTGGGGGTTACGGGATTAACAGTAAGGGGTAAAACACCCACTCCGGCACCTGGTAGCATCGTCAGGACAGCAAAGAAAAAAAAAGCGCCGGGAGAATACAGAAAATCATTAAAAGAAAAACAACATCAAAAAGTAAAACATGGCACAGAAACAGCACAGAGAGGACGAACCCCAGCGCGGCTCGCATGCACACGGATTTTGCTCCCTCTTCCACACCTCACCGAGAAAAGGAAACCAAATCGCATAATGCCGCAAGAACACCAGAATCTCTGCGCCAGCTCGCATTCTCACCGTCGATCAACTGCAAGGTCAAAGCAGGCAAGCGGTGAAGAAATCATCCACTTCCAATCACCCGGGGCGGACCATTACACTATTGATGCAGAGATGATTATAACTTCCACTTTTTCCGGCTGCCGATCAACAGACAAAAGCCGCAAGTTGTGTGTGTGCGTGTGTTTGGGAGGGGGAACGGAAAACAGGCCAAGCATCAGTATTGATCGCCAAGTGCTACAACAGGCCACGCACCCCACCCCCCACCCCTCCTAAAAAAAATACATTCAGCCAATAAGCCCATCTGCTGTCAGGCAACAAAGCGCTCACCCTTTTCAAGCATGAATAAACGCAGAGACTCACATGTCCTGCAGCAGCCGTCCACGAAGCTCTGAACCACACCGCCATTCTGCAAGTTGAGAATACTTGTCACACATGTTTCATCTGCTAATTATTTATCTTGCTTTTGGACATGTATGCCAGTGCAGAACATTAAAACAATAGAAAAAATGCGGATCCTAAACAATTGGTACAGTTGGTGGATGGCAATGGATATAAAAAGTCTACACACCCTTGTGGAACATTAAAATGTGGCTACAAAAATGTCAGGACAAGCCTAGTAGAAGAGATCTCTCAGGTCCAATGGATAAAAATTCACTTTTTGTTTTACTATTACTCGCTGAAGCAGAGTGTCCCAAGTTTTCTTTTTCCACCTTGCGGACAGAGTCGGAAACTTGTGTCATTGATCCCCAACCTGGATGCACTCGTCATCGAAAGGCGGGCAAACGACGCCGGAGACCAGCACCATGGCTCCCACTGCTGTTTCTATGCAGTCATAACGGGTGCAATTCTCTACCCAGGAGCTCCCCGCCTGTACACACACACACACACACACACACACACGCACACACACACACATACACACACACACACACACAACTTTCAATTCATTTTCCATCTTTAAAAACTTGATTATGTTCAGTTTTTGTTAGCACTCACGGAAAAAAGTTCTGTTGTTCCATAGCTGTTGATGAAAACACAGGAGACGTTTTTACAGGAGCCGCAGCACACCTGGGGGTCAGTGGAAGATGCGTATACCTGATTCTGTTGAAACAGAAGAGGAAAGTACTTAAGGGAGGTAAAACTATACCGATAATCAGACCAAATTTTAGTATTTCCCTTCCGATCAAAGCCCAATTATTGAATGTCTCTCAAAGATCACTTTGAGCGATTATCCTGATTTATTTTGTTTCCCCTATATGATCAAAAAACTGTCTGGGCTGACAATCATACATTTTAAAGCAGTTCAATATTAGCAATCGCAAATCATGCACAATCATGTCATAATGCTGCCTCTCGGGTCAGCCTTTATTATACAACAGACTTAAACTTATAAGAATGCATTTGCAGAGTACATCGTCATTACGATCATTATCTGTGGTGTCTTTTATGTTAAAAATCAAGAAGTGAGCACCAAGGTTACTATAGTTAATAATGAATGAAATGACAAAAATATAGTATAATGAAAAAATACTTTTATTAACAAAATAAAATAAAAACAAGAGGGATTAAAAAAAAAGGAAAACTAACTGAAAATATATTTTACCCTTGTAAAGGTAACTAATAGCCAAACTGTTGTTTGTCTTTGTAAATTCAATCCATGTGTGAGTTTTTGGGGTTTATTTAACATGTATTTACTTCAGGGTATATGAAAACTAACAAACTGTTCGACAAAATAATGAAACCTGACTAAATTAAAAAAAAAAAAAGGAAGGAAGGAAGAAACAAAAACTAACTATAATGAACCATCGAAAACTATAAAAGCATTGTGTGTACCCCACTTAAAGACTAAAGTCAAGTTGAAAAGGCATTAAATATGCATCATACATACAGGTTCACACTGTTGGGAGCAGTTGACCGAGGTGATTTCCATGGCGTAGAAGCCCGTGTTTGGATCTCTGTGATGCAGGCAATGGACCGTGTAGCACAACTGTCCCTCAAAGTACTGAACAAGGGATTGGCCCGGTCCAAGCACTGTCATCCCTTGGAAAAGACACACTTCTGCTTTCTCTAAAGCCAAGTACACACATGCATGATATCAACAATTATACCACCGGGGATGAGCAAAAAGACTTTTATAGTATGTGGCTGGGGTGCCAGGGATCTCTGGATGGACTGGCAACCCATTGCGTTTCTTCATGCTTGCATTCCACATACGGCACGTGTGTCGAGAACAGCCACAGTCACTGCTGCTGATGTCTGGGACCTCGAATAGAACCTCCCCCTGAGAGAAGAGAAAAGCAATTGTACTGTCTCCGATGTGAACAAAACCCCGTTTTGGAGTTTTAATGCAGCTTACTTACAAGCTGGCACACTTGGAGAGCACTGTCCTCACATTGACATTCTGGAAAGGCCAGAGGCAAAATATAACGTGTAAGATTTGGCCACAAAAACTAAGCACAAGCTTGAAATGAAAGCATTTCTGTACCACAATGTTGCTGCGGACAGCAAAGGCCTGGTGGAGTGGTTTCCATCAAAGTAAGGCCTGGTGCACAGCTTATGGATGATTTGGGACACTTGTTAACATCACATACTGTAACACACAGGTAACACATTTCAATTATATATAAAATTTAAATTAAAAATTCCTCGTCTCACCCCCCCTCAGGTGGTGTCCGTCCCTCATTCAGCTAGGGGTCCTCTACCAGAGGCCAGGAAGCTTGAGGGTTCTGCACAGTATCCTTGCTGTTCCCAGCACTGCACATTTCTGGACTAAGATGTCCGATGTTGTTCCCGGGATCTGTTGCAACCACTCATCTAGTTTGGGGGTCACTGCCCTGAGTGCTCCGACCACCACAGGCACGACTGTCACCTTTACCTTCCAGGCTCTCTCCAGCTCCTCTCTGAGCCCTTGGTATTCTCGGGTTTCTCGTGTTCCTTCTTTCTGATGTTTCCATCACTTGGGACCGCTACATCCACTACAACGGCTTTTCTCTGCCCTTTATCTATGATCACGATATCTGGTTGGTTCGCCATTACCATCTTGTCAGTCTGGATCCGGAAGTCCCACAGGATCTTCGCTCTGTCATTCTCCACCACCTTCAGAGGCGTTTCCCATTTTAACCTTGGGGTTTCCAGTCCATACTCCGCACAGATGTTTCGGTAGACTATGCCAGCCACCTGGTTATGGCGTTCCATGTAGGCTTTCCCTGCCAGCATCTTACACGCTGCAGTTATGTGTTGGATCGTCTCAGGTGCCTCTTTGCACAACCTACACCTTGGGTCTTGTCTGGTGTGGTATATCTGGGCCTCAATGGCTCTGGTGCTCAGGGCCTGCTCCTGAGCAGCCACGATGAGTGCCTCTGTGATGTCCTTCAGGCCAGCCCTCTCTAGCCCCTGATAGGACTTCTTGAGATCGGCCACCACTTCAGTTATGGTCCGGTGGTACATCCCGTTTAGGGGCTTGTCCTCCCATCATGGTCCCTCTTCCAGTGCCTCATCTTCTGTTCCCCATTGTCTGAGACATTCTCTGAGTACGTCATCCGTTGGAGCCTTCTCCTTGATGTATTCATGGAGCTTGGATGTTTTATCCTGGACAGTGGCTCTCACACCCACCCGGCCTCCTTCCTTTCGGCTTGCATACAGTCTCAGGGTGCTGGATTTGGGATGGAACCCTCCATGCATGGTTAGGAGCTTTCGGGGCTTAACGTCCGTGGTCTGAATCTCTTCCTTTGGCCACCTTATTATTCCTGCAGGGTGTTTGATCACTGGAAGGGCATAGCTGTTTATTGCCCGGGTCTTATTCTTGCCATTGAGCTGGCTTCTTAGGACTTGCCTCACTCGCTGGAGGTATTTGGCCGTAGCCGCTTTCCTTGTTGTCAGTTCGATGTTGCCATTGGCTTGTGGTATACTGAGGTACTTGTAGCTGTCCTCAATGTCTGCTATTGTTCTTTCAGGGAGTGAGATCCTTCAGTGCGGACTACCTTTCCTCTCTTAGTCACCATCCGACTACATTTCTCAAGCCCGAATGACATCCCGATGTCGCTGCTGTAGATCCTGGTTGTGTGGTTCAGGGAATCTATGTCCCTTTCCCTCTTAGCATACAGCTTTATGTCATCCATGTAGAGGAGGTGACTGATCGTAGCTCTATTTCTGAGGCGGTATCCATAGCCTGTCTTGGTGATTACTTGGCTTAGGGGGTTTAGTCCTATGCAGAACAGCAGTGGGGAGAATGCATCACCTTGGTATATGCCACATTTGATGGACACTTCGGTAAGTGGCTTGCCATTGGCTTCAAGTGTGGTTTTCCACATCCTCATCGAGTTCGCAACGAAGGCTCTTAGGGTCCTGTTTACCTTATACAACTCCAAGCATTCAGGGATCCATGTATGTGGCATCGAGTGATAGGCTTTCTTGTAATCAATCCAGGCTGTGCACAGGTTGGTACGTTGGGACACTTGTGCGACTGTTCTGTCAACCAGGAGCTTATGTTTGGCTCCTCTGGTATCTCTACCAATGCCCTTCTGTGCTTCGCTCATGTATTGATCCATGTGTCCACTTATCTTAGCCGCAATGATGCCTGATATGAGCTTCTATGTTATGGAGAGACAGCTTATTGGCCGATACTTGGATGGGACTGTACCCTTTGAGGGATCCTTCATGATCAGGATCGTTTGCCCTTCGGTTAGCCATCCTGGGCGAGTCCCATCCCTCAGCAGCTGGTTCATTTGTGCTGCTAGGCGCTCATGGAGTGCTGTGAGTTTCTTTAGCCAGTAGGTGTGGACCATGTCCGGGCCTGGTGCTGTCCAGTTCTTCATATCTGAGACTCTTTCCTGTATGTCTGCCACTGTTATGGTAACTGGGTTCTGTTCAGTGAGGTTGCTGTGCTCCTCTCTCAGGGTCACCAGCCATTGTGCACTGCTGTTATGTGCAACCTCCTTCTCCCATATGCCTTTCCAGTACCTTTCAGTTTCTAGTCTTGGTGGGTCAGCTCTGTTGTTAGAACCCTGCCACTGAGCGTACACTTTCGCAGGTTGTGTTGCGTACAGCCTGTTTATTCGTCTGGCCTCATTCTCTTTCGTGTACCGCTTTAGGCGGCTGGACAAGGCTTGGAGGCTTTGTTTGGCAGTTTCGAGAGCTTCAGGTATGGTCATCTGGATGTACCTCTCAGGTATCGGCCTTTTCATCACGCCTCTCTGGGCCCCAGTCAATTGACTCACATCTTTCCAAGCCGCCTTGATCTTAGCCTCCAACCGTCTTTTCCATGGTGGGTAACATATCTCATGGCTTCCATGGTTGCTCTTATAGCCAAGCATCTCAAGGATCACTGATGCTGAAGCGTTTATCAGCTCATTGGTTTCCGTGATCGTTATGGTAGGAATCGTCCTCAGTGCTGCATTCACACTTTCCATGAGACTTTTAGGTGGTACTTCACATAGGCGTTGTAATCGGTTTCTAGGTTGCCCAGCATTCATTTTCGCCATGATCTGAGCTTTCAGGTCAGTTACTGCCTCGCTCAGCATTTCATT
This sequence comes from Hippocampus zosterae, assembly GCF_025434085.1. Taxonomy (NCBI): domain Eukaryota; kingdom Metazoa; phylum Chordata; class Actinopteri; order Syngnathiformes; family Syngnathidae; genus Hippocampus; species Hippocampus zosterae. The sequence continues at coordinate 22,230,669 of NC_067453.1, forward strand.
CATTGGGGCTGGCCTCCCAATCTCATCATCTGCATCATATATATATAACTGGATGAAACTGGGAACAGTCAGTGGCAAACATTCCCAGGAGTGGTCGACCAGATAAAATTACTCCAAGAGTGTGGCCAAGCGCTGCAAAGCTGTTATCTTGGAAAAAGGTGTCTACTTTGAAGAATCTAACTAATTAAACATATTCTGTTTTGATTTGTATATAAACCGGTCGATCTAGCTAGCTAGCTATAAATACATATATACTGTATATATCTGTGTATACACACACACACACACACACACACACACACACACACACACACATACACACACACGGAAGAAGAACAAATGGAGGTTAATATATCAACCAATGTGGAGAAAATAGACCTATACCAATAAAAATCACAATAGCTTTAGCAAAGGTTAAATCAAAAAGCTGTAATAACGGCTATTTGTTTATGCCGTATGGCGGCGCAGCTCACCACAAAGATATTGTGGACAGCAGCTGTGGGTGGTGTTCAGATCCACAGCCAGAATTTCTCCATGCGAGCAGGTTGGAACAGGCTCCATGCACGAATTACACACTGCGCAGACACAACGCACCATTATAGCCCTTCAGTTGATGGAGCTGTCCATAGTAAACCGTCACACGGCTCCTTAAATGGGACAGATTATGAAAAAAAATCACTTTTTAATTGCTGGGTGCCTGGAGTGCCAAACTCCCCTTCACGTGTAAAATTACCGGTAACCGACCACGTAAAATCTTTTGAAAAAAAATTGTGACAGAGGAACGTATTAACTGCCCCCACATGGGGTTTCTCCACCCCTGACTTCATCAGCTTGGCAGTGTGATGACAAAGAGTCACTTTTAAGCAATTGGACACTATCTGAAACGCAACGGCGTTGAAACATCGACATTAACTCAGTGCACTACACTGAGTTAACCTATTCCAGCGAGGAATTTCACCGTACAGTACGGTGAAAATGATATTTATTTTTGATGCTGTGTCCATGCACCACATTCACACAGTATAGTGTTTGAACTTCTGCCATCACAATTTAAAAAGCTCCTATTGTCTTCATAGGCTCCGCCTCAGTTGTCAGGTTTACGAGTGAGACAAGTGATTTGGCGTGTGAAGTGCCTTACAAGTCTTATGTTGATAAAAATAACTTCACAAATATTTTAGGACACTTAGGTACTGATTTAAATTGTGAATAAAAATGTGTCATTTGATGTACAGAGAAATCTCTGCCCTACCACAGAGAGAAGAATAGCAGCACATTTTCTCCCCTCGTATCTGCACAAAAAACTGGTCTTCCCTACAATTGGGGGAAGCGGTGGGGGGGCACGCCGCCGGGTCACACTCTGCAGTAGGAGCATGACAAGTTAGTGTTCAGGGCAAAGCATGTAAAGTAAATTGTGGCCATTGGTGCTTGTTCTCACCGCATCTGTACTCCGGGCAACAGGAGAGAGCGCTGTAACCGATCACCAGTCGATCGCCGTCGACGCAAGCCGGTGCCTCACTGTCACAGATGGTCATGTTGCAATCTGGATGCAAGGGCATACTGTGATGTTTGTTGAAATAGAGATGGAATGTTTTTCCGATAAAATGTGACAACATGAGAGAGGCTTCAGCTCACCAGTTAATACTGTTTCAAAATTGAAGAATTCTGTGGACAATATTTCGTTCCATGTATTGTTGGTATTGTACTCTGGTGACTTTTTCTCAACAGAAAAGCAATAAGCGATAAGCCTTTTCTGGTGTTACTGGTGGTAAATATTTATCCCTCCCCGTCCAGACTAAAAGTTGAGGGTTGCCCCTTAACGATAAAAAAGGTGAATCCACTGAGATATGATCACACTCGAGACAAGACATTATCTCTTAAGTACACGTAACCCTGAATTCAGCACCTGAGGAATAGACAGAGTGAGACTCTAGCACAGAGGTGTCAAACTCATTTTTGTTGCGAGACACATTTTAGTTATCGTTTCCCTTGGAGGGCCGTTATGACTGAAACCATATAAAGAAGTCAAGAATAACTGTTGATTCAACTCTTGTTTAAGTTACCATCACGAGGGGTTTGGTAACAATGAAATGCTCGGAATATCTCTTTTTATTACATATGAGAATTAATTTTTTTGTTGGACATTATAGCAAGCATCATGGAAGTTTACATGTTTGATCAGCTTTCGCGGGACACATAAAATGATGTGGCAGGCCAGATCTGGCTCCCGGGCCTTAGGTTTGTCACCTGTGGTCAAACAGGAACGAAATAACTACTAGAGAAAGGGCTTGAGGAGCCACTGCCTGTTTACATTGCTTTGAGTGATGTCTTATAAGAAAACCTAATATTGTGATTATTTTGGTCATGATGACCGCAATTGGCTTGCAACAGGTTCAGGGTGTCCCCCGCCTATGACCGAACACTGCTGGAATAGGCTCCAGCACCCCCTGCGGCCCTTTTGAGGATAAGCGGATCGGCAAACGAATGAATGAATGAATAATCACAATGAAACATTTTCACAACATTACATTTTTACAATAGAACTAACCGCAGATCTTCTTGGGACAGCAGGCGCCTTCCTCCAGCACATCCAGCACGTATTCTCCCTGTCTCTCGCACATCGGCGTCGGGATAAAGCCACAGTCGGGCTCCACGGCGAGCACGGAGCCATTCTCCATGCACTTGTACAAGCAGCAGCCTACAGACGAGCCATTCCAAACCTCGCCGGGTGCACGGGGCCTGCCTTCGTTGTCCGTGCACGCTATGGAAGCCAGATGCGAATTCACAGATAAGCAAAATGGTCTTTTGCAGATGCTTTTTTCTGCAAATAAAATTCTCTACAAACAGCTTTAACGTCACCATGATGAGCATTGCAATATCTGTGATATAGAGAGACCAAATAATTTTGGGGGGTTTAACTCCTCCTACATGCTTGATATACATTTGAACTGATTTGAAAACAGTGTAATTGTACTGGAACACCAACATCAAATTGCAAGCATAAAATTAGAGCGTTATCATTTTGTTCGTATTGTCTATGTACATACAATTGTCTAAGAGTGGGTACACAAATGAACTGTGATAAAACATGGAAAGACTTGTCATGTACATATATTTTTTTCAACAGCAAATGAGTCGAATTATTTTGTGGATTTTCAAACAGGTCAATATTATTTCTTTTGCAACCAAGGACGACAAATAATTCAAATTCATGGTACAGATAAGATGCAGTCCTTTGTCAGGTTTGAAAGTAGGAAGCCTTAAGAAATGAAGTACCGGTAAACCAAACTTTAAAATCCCCATAAGGTGCATTGATAGACGGAGGTTGAACAAATTCTCCAGATTGAAAAATTATACGGAAGGCATGCTTTGTAATATATGCCAGATATCATGGTGCATTGGTTTGCTCATGCTCTTGTGAAACAGCCATCTCCAAACTTCAGTCTGGTGCACTTTGCAACTCCCAAATATTGTTTTCTTTTCATTTTCCCAAGATGACAGAAAATGATTGTTGTCTTTAGATGGGACTCACCACAGCGATTCACGGTCACGCAGTGCGGGGAATCAGCGCGGTGCAAGAGGGTCCCTCTGCGGCAAACACACTCCTCCCGGATGAAGGGGCAAGTGGTCTCCTCATAGTAGTCCTTGTTCAGACAGGTGAGGCTCGCGCAGGTGTTCACACAAGGACGGTACTCCTTGCCGGGTGGGCACCGCAGAGCTGCCGGATGGGCGATGAGCTATGAGTTCAATCTGTTCTGTCACCAAGTTTGCAACTCAGTACGTTTGATTAAAAATAGTGCTGTACCTTTTTAGGAAGCCACTCATAATATAAAGAGGAACAAATCTAAGTTACAAGCAATGTTTATCTGGTCTTAATTTAATAGATAATTACTTTTTATTTCCCCATTCTTTGCTTTTGTGTGTTCTATGTCAAAGTCTACTTCTAGATCATGCGCTAACCTGTAAGCTAACAGCCAGAGTGATGAATAGTCACGGAAACTATTTTGCATCATGCTGACACATGGCTCATTCATTGAATTGATATCTAAGAAGCACAATGACATAACGTCTTAATTCCTCACAGCTCCTACGTTGCTTTTTACTTCGATTTGCGACCGCTGGTATTACGAGTATGTTGGCCGGATAGTCTTCATGTGATTGTCTGGACCACTTTTACCTCAATTTTTGGCTTTCAACATTGAGCAAAAAAAATGACCAAATGACAGCGCTTAACTCAAAAGACACCTATGTTTTTTTTTTTTTTCTCTTCTTCTTTCTACATACATTCTTGCTGCTGGAGGCTGTAAATTTCCCCATTGTGGGACAAATAAAGGATATCTTATCTTATCTTATGTTCGGGCACTCTTAAGTCAAGGCACCACTGTGTCCGTATCTATGTGTGTTCTCACGGCAGAAGTTGTGTCGTCTCCAGTTGATGCACACTTGGTGTGTGTAGCAGACAGCAACATAGGCCGCCAGGAAGTCACACTGGTGGTCCTTGTAGTGTAGGTCGCCCGCCCACATGATGTCACAGAACTGGTCCGGAGGCACCTGCAAAACACTCGAACCAATGTCCTATTTCTTTTTTCATTGTGGACAGCTATGGTAGAGAATGCTATGATGCATTGTGATTGGTTCCCAACCATGGTGCTGTGATATAGAAGGTGAGGAATATTGGAATGAATGAATGTCAAGTCAAGTCAAGTCAAGTCAACAGAATTTATAGAGCACTTTCAAACAGCCATCGCTGCATACAAAGTGCTGTACATGGAGCGATTTAACATACACAATAAACAGTAAGATAAAGGCGGTAGAAAGCACCAAGCAGTAAAATCATGCTGAGTCGAACGCCAAAGAATTCAAGTGAGTTTTGAGCAGGGCTTTAAAGATGGGCAGCGAGGAGGCTTGCCGAATGTTCAGTGGGAGGTCATTCCAGAGAGAGGGACCAGCAACAGAAAAGGCTCGATCCCCTCTGAGCCTCAGTTTAGTTCTTGGTACTTCTAACAAAGACTGGTCCACAGACCAGAGGCACCGGGCAGGTGTGTAGGGGCGGATGAGCTCAGAGAGGTAAGGTGGCGCGAGATTATTTAGAGATTTGAAAACAAAGAGGAGGATCTTGAAAATAACTCTAAAATGAATGGGGAGCCAATGAAGGGATGCCAGAGTAGGAGTTATATGCTCCCTCTTACGAGTACCAGTCAAGAGGCGAGCAGCGGCATTCTGGACCAGCTGAAGGCGCTTAATGGAGGACTGGCTGACTCCAAAGTACAGGGCATTGCAGTAATCGAGCCGGGATGTGACAAAGGCATGGATTACTGTCTCGAAGTGTTCATGTGAGAGGAAAGGTTTTATTTTGGCCAGCTGTCTAAGGTGAAAGAAGCTGGATTTAACAACGGCACCAATTTGCCGATTGAGTTTGAAATCACTGTCCAGTTTAAGGCCCAAGTTTGAGACCGTTGATTTCAAATAAGGAGACAGGGGGCCCAAGTCTACAGGATGGAATGTACAAGGGCCACTGGGACCAAACAATATCACCTCTGTCTTCTTTTCATTGAATTTCAAGAAATGTTGTGCCATCCAGGTTTGATTTCTTCCAGACAGGATAGGAGTGGCCTTAATGAGAAGGTGTAGATCTGGCAGTCATCTGCATAGCAGTGGAAGGGAATACCATGTTTCCTTAAGATGGAACCCAATGGGAGCAGATACAGCGAGAACAGCAGAGGCCCCAGAAATGAGCCCTGTGGAACACCACATGACAGGGGAGCAGTGGGTGACTCAGAGCAGCCAAGGCTGACACAAAAGGTCCTGTCAGCTAGATAGGACCTAAACCACTCAAGAGCACTGGCGCCAATGCCCACCAAGTGCTGCAAATGAGTCAGCAGAATACTGTGATCCACTGTATCAAATGCTGCAGTTAAGTCCAATAAGACCAGACACACGTGGTCTCCAGAGTCATTTGCCAGGAGGATGTCATTAGAAACGCGTAACAGGGGTATTGGGAGGCAAAGAAGCAAATCCATGCTTCCAAAGAACATACCTTGCGATGGCATGGTGTGAAGGCTCTCTGGTGGAGCATGTATAAACAAATCGAGCAGTCCTCAACAGTGCAGTTGTCTCCGACCCTACGAGTGTGCTCGCTTTCGTCGGGCACGGGGATCCGCCAAGCCTGCAGGAAGAGCATCATGTTCCCCACCTCTGTCACCACAGTGCCATTAGGCAACCTCAGGTCATTCTCCAGGTTGCCGTCACAGAAACCTGTCATGATGGGTAGACGTGGGGTCAAACTGCAAATGTCAGCTCGTGTTGATTTGATTCCACCCCATTCGGCCTGCCGTGATGCAGCCACTCACCGCATAGGCCGCGAGTGGGCACAGATGTTTCATTTGGTGTGATGAACTGCAGCACCATGATGCCTGTGCTGTGATACCACTGTATGCTGACGTGACCAGCTGTTTTGATTAGATACATAGCGCCGGTGTCTTCCACACGAAGAGAGCGGAGGGAAAACGGCAACCTATTGGGTCTGTAGTTCACTGTGACCTAAACACATTCATACAGAAATATTCCAGAAAGGTTTATTAATACCGTAGTTCAACACAAAAAGAGAAACTCACGTATGACAGAGATTCATCATTTGGAGTAAATAAATACGAATTCTCATGCCACACAATTTTGCATGGCACACAGTGGTTGGTAATCACTGCCTTGTTGTAGCTTTCTCGCTTTAGTGTCAGATATAATCATCAAAATTAGAATAATCAAATCATAGAATATTTCAGTCTGTGTGTCGTGAATCTATATCATGATTTCAACTCTTGCAAAGAAATAAATGACATTTTCCCGCGCCTGTAAATGAAGACTTTTCAATGGAATAATCTGAGTCACCTTTCGATCCACTCGATTGATAACAATACAGTCGGAAGAGGTCGTGATATTTAATTTCCTCAAACATAGACCAGATGTTCCACCTGTTGGACTCTGTTGGGAAGGAAAAAGGAAAACAAACCCAACAAATATAACAAACAAAGCAATCGTAATGGAGCAAGCTGTGTGTGTGCCACTCACAGGTCTTCTGATTGAGTTTACGCTCTGCGATGAAAGAAAAAAAGCCCCAAAACCCATCAGAATAATAATACTGGTTGTCCCAAAAACATGACATAATTTCAAATTATGAACATATGAGTCACACGTCTTCGACAAACCAAACTAAATCATCTACATATTGAAAAGAGAAGAAAATAATTTTCTAAATTTTAACAACATATTCAAAGCAATCTAAATGTTAAAAGCGATTTCACAAATCTTCAATCTTAAGTGTTGAATATGCACGCGGCCTGTGAACAACTGTTAAAACACCTCAAAAGTGTTTGAAATTGTGGGGGAAAAGAGCACAATATGTCTCCTTTAAAATGAGTTACGTTTTAATATGTCATTAAAATTGGTGCTCACTTGAGCGACGTTTGAGCGAGAATGGGCTGTTATTAGTCTAGCAAATAAAACATTTTAAACAGATTTTCATATTTTTAAAAATGAATAAAAAAATCTTAAATGTATATTTTAAACGGCCTATTACTTTTGGATTTTATTTTTTTTTAACCTATAAATTTAATGAGGTATACAAAAAAATATTTTAAAAATAAATTTTCCTTAAACAACAAAATAGCAAGATTACTGCAATACATATTACAGAATGGAGCAGGCCATACACTGTTTACAATAAGAGTTCTATATTACCTGGCTAGTTGGACATTTCTCTACCGTGCCAATAATAGTCTCTCCCGGCAGCTTAACCAGGACATAGGAGCCGTCATCATACAAGGCCACATTGTTGCCATCAAACGTGATCAAGCGCAGGTCAGACATCACAGTGCAACGACCTGACAAAACAACCCCGCTTGGTCATCCGTCTTGTTAAATGTGCACCATCAGTGTATATAGGTGAGCGACAATGCGGTGGCTTACAAGGGCACCGCCACTGTGGGCAGCAGGGGTCCATGTTGATGAGGACAGGCAGGCCCAGCAGGTTGCACCGGGGTTGGGTGGTGTCGAAGCGGCAATGCAGGGATGCGTTGTAAAGCAGCAGCTGCCCGTTGAAACAAATGAGCTCTGCACACTCGTCGATACGGGAGACATATGGAGGCTGAAGGGATGTGGAGCATAGAGATATGTGCATTTAGAATGGGCAAAATAGTTCCAATAGAGGACAGTATAGTTTAGTTTTGATCGGGGAAAAAAGGCATGTGGAATCACAGGCTCGGTTCATAAATGGTTTCATTCAAATGTTTATAGTGAATTACATTTTATGACTGCGTTAGCCTCGGCAAGTGATAGAGACGGCACATGACTTACATTGCCCTTGGAGTGGAAACCGAATCCAAACCAATGACCCCCTTTACACTAACAAGCACATTTTTGTGCTTTTTTTTAACCTGTCCTGTTGTGCAGGTATGGTGGATCTGTATTCTATTTTATGCCCTTACAGTTTTTCTGCGCAAAGAAGAGTTTGACATGCAGACAGAACGAGGTTGGAGAGAGGACAGACCAAGAGAAAAGAGAGAACCAAGCATGAAAAGAACCATAAAAACACCATCATAAGGGTATAAAACTTGAACTTTACGGAGGAGTGTGATACCTTGTGAACAAGGGACACAATGACTAGCACATAGGACAGGAAAGGATAATCACGATTCAACTTTCTCATCTTGACTCTCGGGATGATTGTAACTATTTGTCACACTGTGCATGCCCGTTCTTTTAGAAACTTACAGTACAGGGGGTCGTGGGCATGAAGAACGCAGACGTACTCAACGCCTCCTCTGTTGTCGGAAAGGCGTCTTCACTTGTCAATACTTCTGCGGTCGCCGGCTTGGTGCTTGTGACGCTCGGCGTGGAGGTTGCCACGACAACCGTCAAAGCGTCGGCAGGGGTTATCCTGGCCGTGTCGGCGGGCTGAGATTGAGGAGGAGTAGCCGTGGGAACGGCGCTAGTTGCGGGGGAGATGGAAGTAGGTAGCGTGGACGTCATAAGGACGGGTGGCACTGAAGTTGATGGTGCAGTAGCGCCAGCGGTGGAAGTTACTGAAGGAATAGCAGTCGAAATGAGGGATGATGTGGGGGGCTCTGTGGGAATAGTCCAGGGTGTTGGGGGCATCTGGGTGAGTGTACTTGTGGGGGGAGTTGTAGTGGTGGCAATCACTGGAGATGGACTGAAAGTAGTGGCGATGGTGGATGGCCTCATGGAAAATGGAGTGAGGACTCCAGTGGTGCTCGTGGAAGTTGGGGTAGTCGTAGCCCTTGGAGTTGAAAGCGTTGTCGGTAGCGACGTAGTCATGTCAGGTCGAGTCACAAATGCAAAGGGGGTGGCAGTCGGGGGAAGAGTCACGCCTAAAATGGGCAAGGCAAGGCTATTTTATTTATATAGCACATAGAAGCTTTCCAAAATGACTGACAGTGAAATCGATGTTCATGTCTTCAAGACCTTCATCAAAGGTAGGGGAATATTATTTTTAACCCAGATTTAAAAGCATTTACAATTGGGGTTGACTTATTCCACTTGCATACAACATAATAGCGAAATGCCGCTTGACGATTGACTGCACTAATTGACACAAGTCTGCAAATCTCAGCGCCCTGCTGGGTTCATATTCAATTGCGTCTTTCATGTAATCAGGACCCAAACCATTCAGTAATTTCGAGATGCGTCGCAAAAAAGGGTATTTAATTTCACAAATCGGAGTTTTGATGAGCGAGAGTATAAAGAGTGGAACATCTGAAATTGAATAACCCTTAAATCACAAAAAAAAGAAAAAGAAAAATCAATCTCTCCATTCCAATTTGCATTATGCCTATGTTATTTGTCACTTATTTTAGTTATTTTCTTTCCCACTATGTAATAATTTTCTCCAGGTACTTTCTCCAGGCTGTTCACACTTGCCCAACATCCCAAAACGGATTGTGATCAACCTTTGAGGTTGCACTGAAAGTATTACTCACAATCCTCCATGTAGACACATCTGCTGGTGACCTCATCTAGGACCATGTTCTTGGGACATCGTGGGAAGCAGCCTTCCACGCTGTGATAAACAGCCACTCGTCAAAATCCTTTTAAAATACTGTCAAGTGTGCATCGTAAGAGGCGGGGTGCGCTTACAGAGGCAGGAAGTTGCAGCGTGTGGCATCTGGGTCATTGCATGTGCGCACGCAAGGGCTGGCGCAGGCTTGATAGCGCCACTCACACATCATCCGGTAGGGGATGACAAAATGAGTCTCTGCATGACGAGAGGCGCAAATTGGTTAGTGCTGATGCACAAATAATTGTAAAGCAGTGGTTTTCAAATTGGGGACCATGACCATGATCGTGATCCATCCATCAAATTATGTTGTTATTAAAATAAAAAAAAAAAGTACACAGCATATTTTGAGCGGATGAAAACCTCTGATATGATTGTGACGTGACACATTAATCTTTTTCCTTGTGTTGATACATATATTTTACGACTTCAACGTAAAGAAAAACAATTATTATTATTCAGTGTAGGTTGTATAGATATAGATACTATTTTTAAGAACGTAATGTTTTTTTTAGAGGCTAGCACAGCAGTATCCATCTTTTGAACAGGCCAGGCAATGAATAATTTGGTTAAAACTTTTAAAAATAATATAGTAATTGTAAATAATTCCTATGGCTTTTCAGTGGGCACATGATTTGTTTAATTGGTGATTGGTTAATGCAGCAGGTCCTTGGACCGACTGTCTCTCCTGTAAAAAGTTTAGTAACCCCTGATGTAGAGAACCATTTCCACCAAAGAGTGTTCCAGATGTATTACACACACCCTCGAGTATGAAGCTGCTGCTAACTTTGAAACCGCCAGAGGTGTCATATCTCACAGCTCGAGCGGCGGTGCGCGTCAGGGTCAGAAAGATCCCTGGTTGGCCGGCGAATTCAAACGAGGTGTGACCGGGCAGAAACAGCCCGTGATGCTGGATGAACGTTGCCCGGCGTCTGAACTCCTCCTCTGGACTCCAGCGCTCCAGCTGGACACATCTCTTCCCCGACACCACGAGGAAGAAATTGGGTCGCTCTGCAGACTCCAGGGACACCATGGCGATGCCTGGGGAAATAGCCGCTGGGGATGAAATTACTGCAATCCTATAAGGGTACAGTGTAACCTCTCAAGTGGAACACCATTTTTTTCTTTGCCTTCTTTAGTGCATGTTCTCTCTCAGAAGTGGGTTTTGCCTGGCATTTTGTAAAGAACTGATCCGAGGACGTTTGCTTTTGTCGGTTTTTAACCATTCTTCAAAAATGTCCAAGGCAAACATCAGCAATGTGAGCAATCGCCCGATTGGTGAGCACTTTTTCTGGGCGATTCACATTTATGTAAAACTATCGGAATGCCTCATGGCCCGAGGTGCGAATTCCTCTTCCCATGTTTGACTTTACAGGTTGCACTATTGTGGCGCGTCATGGTGAGAACCTGTAATGCTTACGTGACGTCCTGTTCCTGTACAGGCCTGCCGTGACCATGAAGTTGTAGAGGAGGCCCGGGGTAGGTGAATGGCCTGACGTGTCTCTCATCAGAGGAAACACTGAGCCACTAGTGCGATTCACTCCCATCATTGTGTGATTGTGGACAGCGCTCACCAAGGAATACGGTCCGTCGCCTAGCGCTTTGTTGCACAGAACAGCAGTTTAGGTTGAAGTAAGTAACTGAGTAAGGGCTTGGATTGCATTTATAAATACCTTGATTGTAGTATTCACAATCCTGGGCTGGAATGAAGAAACATTTAGGAGACATTTGACAATCAGCATGTGACTGTACCTGTGTGTGTGTGTGTGTGTGTGTGTGTGTGTGTGTGTGTGTGTGTGTGTGTGTGTGTGTGTGTGGTAGTGTACTCACGACACACCGAGGGCGACCTCCAGTGTATGGTGATGCCGTGCTGGCAACATTTGTGGGCATAGGCAGCGATGGATGTGCACAGACACTCACAGTCGCCCCCCCGGTCGCAGTTGCAAGTGTCGGTCAGGCAATTTCTGTAGAACAAGGCCACGTCCACCTACAAGGTATGAGCGTGATTTTATATGCAAGTTCACTGCGTTCGACAGAAACACTTTCACTGGTGGAAAGTCACAAAGTTTGTGTATATTTGATGCTTTTTTGTTGTTGTTGTTGTCGTCATTTTAGAGTTTTGTGCGCAGAATTTTGAGAGAAAAGAAAGTGCCATTTTGGAATAAGTTTGAAACCTAACATTTATGGGGAGAAAGTCAGGCACTGTAAATACTTTCTGGATGGGCTGATTAAGTAAGGATGATAATAATGCGAGATGAACTTTGTTCATGTCTCCATGGGAGTAAATGAACAGAGGCCTTGTTTAAAGGGTGAGGCGTTGTCAATAATTCAGATAGGTGATGAGCTATCAGGACAAAGGATGGTGGATCGGTACAGAAGGGATCGGGTCACCAAGATGACGGAGTCAATACGCGCTCAGTTATTTTAGTCCATAAGAAAGCTCAACTCAACTATGAGTCACAGGCGGTATACAAAGTTATAAGAAAAAGTATGTGACCGCTTTCGAATTATTATTATGACTAACGTATGTGGAAATCCCGGTTCACATACTTTTTCTATGTTGCCCTACATTCTGACAGCTGTTTCTAAAGGTTATGTCCTGTGAAATATGGCCACCAAAATAATAGAAATGCAGCTCATGGCCTTGTTTTTTTATGTTGGTATTTATTATTAACCCACTTTCTCTTTAATCAAGAGGCAGCAGAAACATGACAGGCTCACTCACTTAAATATTATATCCCATGCAGTACATGATTAATCATCTCCTAATCAGGATCCGGGCAATCGTTAATGATATGTGTTCATCTCTACTAAGGAGTCTAATACATCAAGTGCAATCCTCTGGGCTTTGTGCTTTATTGGAGAGCTGTGGTCCACCAACTGCTCATGTATGAAAATATAGGACTCCATCTACTGGCAGCAGATGATAAATAATGTAATATAACTTCACTGTTTGTTGGGGAGGGTCACGTTCAATTTAAATGGTTAGTATGACCATTTTATATTGTATAATAATATACTGCATTTAGTACCGGTAGTTTGATTAAGTAGCTGTGTCATGGGGGTCTTTTTATTTTCTGTGATGTAGCATATTATGCTAAAAGCATTTCACTTTCACTCTTTCAAGAAAAGTCCGATTTCCAATTTTAATATACTTTTCCTGCTATGGTTAATCGAAAAAACAAATGGCAATAACTTCATTAAAAATAAGTTTGAGCCCAACAAGCCTAACGTTTTTTTTCAGCATTAACTTTCATCAACTTCCACATAAAAATAGGACTTCGTCATTAGATTGATAACAGAAAGCTTAAAAAAACATCTAGAACATACTGATAAAAATGTCCTATAAGTTCCCAGGCGTAAATTAAAATTAAATTTGTTGTAATGGTCTAGGTCTGGGGCGTCAAACTCATTTTGGTCACGGCCCACATTGTAGTTACGGATTCCCTAGGAGGGTCATTATGATTGTGAATTTCGTGAAACCAATGTTTAACCACCTCCACAAATTACATACACAGCAACAAATAGATGGGTAACTAGCTTTGACATCAGATGTCTCGAATAATGGATTGTAACAAAAACATTGTAATTATTACATTATATGTGACAATTTGAAATATTGCTTCAGATTTCAGCAAGCATCATGGAAGTTGACAATCCTTGAATTGCTTTTGCAGGCCACATAAAATGATGTGGCGGGCCAGATCTGGTCCCCGGTCCTTGACTTTGACACCTGTGGTCAATGTTATTTATTTTAACAACATCGTAATGATCACCGTGATCATTTTAGTCAAAATACTCATCGTATTTACTTGTATCTATTACTGTCTACTCACCACATTGTGACAGGATGCAAAGACCTCACTGTATAGAAGAGCACATTCCCTCTTGGCGTACGGCTGTCTCCCCAAGTCGGCTTCGCACGGTCGCTCCACAACATAGTCACTTTGACACTACGACACCCAAGCACCAAGAATGATACTAAGCAAGATGACGGTGGGGTGAGGGGGGTCAATACAGAAGGTGGGAGGCTGTACCTGTCCCAACGTCCAGCTATCGCCAAAGGTCTGTGCGTTGTTAACCTCCATGCGGCTGGACGTGGTCATGTCGTTTACAGTCACACCGTCGAAATTTCCACATAAACCGCTGAGAAGACCCTGGAGGAAAATTCCAAACGCTTTCAAGGGGATACAATATGGAAAAGGTGCTTTTTAATTGAATGTATTGTATACACACAGTTGAGTTGAAACCAAACAAGTTCATCCAAAACCGTGGTGATCATCATACACACACACAAAATCGCTGTGGAGGAAGAGCGGCAGGCAAAGACTGACTGCCAATAAAATGCCTTCCGATGGGATACAAGAGTAGTCAGAGGACTATGGAATCTGTCCTAATTTAAAATGATTGACAGCTGCACACCTTCCACCGAGGCCCAGCTCTGATGTGCACGGTTGTCTTACGGTCCCAGAGGACGGTCAAGGCCTGATCGGGGAAATGGACCACGGTGTAGAAGCCGGCTTTCCACAGCTCGAATACAGACTCTCGACCCACCACGGTGGATGGGCTCTGCATTGGGAAGCGAAGCGACAATCACACGTCTTATTTGCATAGATTGTCAGTTTTTTGTTGTTGTTTGTTCATGAGTTTGTGTAAGTGTGTACAGGATTGCCAGAGTTGTCCATGAAGTAGATCTCGGTAAGTCCCACGTGTATGACCAGTGTTTTCATGCACACGATGCCACTCTCATAGCAGTCCTTATTTTGGGCAACAATGGAGACTTCAGTTTCTCCTGAGCTCTGCGCACAGGAAAAAGGTCATTCATTAACAAAACCCCCCTTGAGAAGAGGCCTAACACTGACATTTGGATCGTACACACTCAGGAAATATAGCAGTGAGATTACGCAGCAAGGACCCACTTGTCCACTCTTTTCGGGTTTGCACGGTGGTCTGCAAATCTGTCGGGTCTCAATTGGCACGCCTGTTCCAGCCATTCTAATTCTATATCCCTGGGAGCACAGGAGCCCCGAGGTTTGGCTTAAACACTGATCTCTTTGTCATGCTAAATCTTCACCTAGCACTACCAAGGCACAAACAAAGGAGTACACACATAGGTACGCCTTCACCTACTCTGGGGGAAAAAGAAAAGAAAAAAAGCAACAGTCAGAGAGGCTTGGCTGCTCTCTACCACGACAAGTGAAGATCAACTAAGCAAGTGTGCTGTAGTTCTTTATTGATTGCATATTTAGTTTGAAAAATGTAAGAGACCATTTTTAAAACAACTGGGAAGTCTTTTGAATTACGGGGGATAAAAAACGCAATATTTCTTAGTAACCAGGCTGACACAAATTGTTAGACCAACCTAACATTCCATTCCATTTTCTAGCTAGATGCCCCAAAACTCTTACAGTTATATTTACAGTATGGACTGCCGCGCAGACATTGTTCAGGGAACTCGCAATGTAGTAGAATGCAATTGTCAAATCTCAAACGCTACAATTTTTTTTTTGGAAGAATGATCATTCAAATAGATTTGGGATCCATCCGCTTACTTTAAGCAGGTAGACCTGACAGTCTGAGTGGTAGTCGTACTCCAGGCCGTCAAAGGTGTGGTAATGTCTGTCGCTATAGACAGTGCACACAGCTGGACACGGTGAATAACTACAGTTGAAATAGCCACGATGACACACGCTGAGGAGATGGCGAACAGCAGGTGCATGTAAACAAAAACAAAAAAACAAAGCAGAGAGCAAGTTCAATGTTCCGGACTGTTTTATTTACCGGTATTTATATTTTTGTCCTTTGTTCCAAATGAGCGTCAATGCTAACTCAAACATATTGTTTTGTATTCGACCTCTCAAGAGTACCACAACTTATTGGTGCGCCCTCTCATTGTAGACATGTCCACACAAGGTTAAGATAATTGGTGCACTATAAATGGTATGAGGGATGATTATTTTTCGGACCTTCCAGTGGGTGTCACGAGGTGATCTTTCGGCTGTCATGTTCAAACTCCTTCAGTATATTTGCACATTTGCACCGGGATAAATTTGTTTGCATTCCTAAGACTCCTAAAATCCCCTCTCATTCGTCAGGAGAATAACAACAACAAGTCATTCCTAGAGGGCCTTTGACATACCATTTATAACAGGACGTTTCCACAGTTTCTCCAGGGAGGTACTCCAGACCAAGCCAGACACAAGGGCAGTTCTCCGGATAGTAACACTCCCCACGGTGCAGCACCAGCCTTTAAATAGAATATACCGAGCATACAAATTCAGCATCAGATTGTCGACGACACACAGACACAAACAGTAAAGAAGAAAGCAAGCGATGTGGAACGTGATCCAAATATTAGTGTGAAGCTCTTGAAGATGAAAGCATACGCGGCAGGCTCTCTCTTGATTAAGTACACCGTGCCTTTAATCATTGGAGATGACTACCCACTAATTACATCTCCATCTCACGGACAGCCTCCGGATTTTCGTCCTTTTGTGCTCACATCCACTTGCATACATTTGAAAATTAATCTCATTAATGAGATCATTTTGTCAGAGATTTGCCAAAAGAGCTGAAATTGCACTGATGTCTCTTGTTGTTGCTTTAATTATTATTATTTGTAAGTATACCTGCAAGGCAATTTCGGGACCTCTGTGTCAGAAATGAACAATTATAATGTTGGGAAGGTTGGGCATGTATTACCCAGGAGGGCAGATGCAGCCCGGGATGCAAGGCGTGTTGGGCGGGCAGGTGACATTCAACATGAGGTTGCGGCACGTCGGCATGCAGGCCACTCCGCCTCTCTGCTCGGCGCAACTGTGGTACAGTTGACCCGCGGGGCACTGCCCAATCTCTGGGCTGTCTGGCTCTAAGCGCAGAGAGAGATGCAGGTAAATCAATGCCTCTGCCCTCCTCACCAACCAAAACAGGTCGTCCTGGGAAAGGAGTTACAAGACTGCGAACATAATAAGCTTGATTTCAGCAAGGGGGAAACAGCCTGAAACAGCACTTTGTTGTGCGAAGAAACAAGAACTGAAGTAAGGGGGAGTGCTATGGAGGGAGGGGTTACCTTTTTCCTCTGGCACACACTCCAGCTTCCCATTCCTGCACAGGCTGGTAGAAAATGAGGGCAAAAAGAAAGGTTAGCCCAACTGCATTTTGTCTTATTTGCAAATCCTTTGAGAATTTACAGTGAACCCCTGATGAGTCACTAAATTGACATTTGTGATATCACCGGCTAATAAATGTTGGTGTCGATGAGAACATTTTTTAAAAATTGCTGAAAAATGCATTTATTTATGCCTATCTGCATATTTTTGTGTTGTGTCATACCCTAAAATGACATCCAAATTGCCCCAAAAAAGTATTCGAACCCTTCCTAACATCTTCAAAGACGGAGTTTTTGAAAAACTCAAAAGTAGTTGAACTTTTATATTTACTGATGTATTTTTTGACAATTGTCACTTCAAAACACTGATTAGTCGACTAGTGAAATTACCTTTTAATAAATACAACTCTTTGCATTTCACAACCTTGTTCTTTCTGATCCGCCCCACAGCGGCCGAGTAGCTAGCGGTGACTTGACAGTGAATAGCAACATGATTGCGACAGAGGTCGGACAAGGGTCCAAGCGCAGTTGACGCCAGAAGAAGCAGGGCAATAAGACAAATGTGTAGAAAAGCCTGGACCATTTTTGACAGTTGTACATGTTAATGACTGATCAGCTGGTAATGGCTAGCAGTAGCCCATCGTCAATGCGAGATAGGACATTTAAAATAATTATAATAATAATAATAAGGGTCTCTATGTATCATTGGCTTAAATGCATGATAAACTTGCAAAAAGGAGATTCATATTTGGTATATTTACAGTTCGCAAAATTTCCCGGGGCAATGTCTCCCCCCGACGCCCCAAAGAGTGAGCGTTCACAGTGTTTGTTTCTCTAATGTGACGTGGATGTTGCAAGCGGGAGGGCAGCCAAAATGATTTTCTACATTTTTTTTTTTGCAAGAAAGATGTGACTCACCAGGGTCCAGTGGCGCTGAAGATGACCTCGCCTGGTTGAGACACACCGGCCAGGGTGTAGCAGTGGCACTGCGCCCTGCCAAAAAAACATTAGTTACTCGCTCAGGACTGTTGTTTATGATTGGTTGTGCAAACATTCTTGTTCATTAAGCACACGGAATCCAAGATCCACCTTTCTTTTCAGCTGGAATTTTCACTTTAGTCAAAGTCAGTGGACTTTGTGGGTCAAGAAACGGAAAGTTTGGGAATGACTCAGCCAAAGCCAAGACGAAATCAAATTGGTTGTCAGGGTTGACACAAAGGGGGCTGGGCACAAGCGATGCCCTTGTAGTCGGACACATTTACAGGACACCTGCAAGAATGCATGGTTAAATAACGCCAATTCAACAGTCAACAACGTGAAGTCGATGCACATGATTTTCCTTGGTGGGCAACAAAAAAAGATGTGGCAGGCAGGATCTGGCCCCCTGGCCTTGAGTTTGAAACCCGTGTTCTAAATGATTTGTGACTGAACATTAAAAGGGAAGTGAAGTCAAAAATTTTCTTGACAATAATATGTTCGAAGCTCCCCTACTTGTCTAAACATGGAATGAATGGTGAATATTACATTTGCGAAATATGGGATAGGGAGCAAAATCCATCTCTGTTTAACCATCTCTTATATTTATTTATTTGTGTAGAAATTTCTTTATTTGCTTAAATCCATATGCGATTTGTGGGAAATGAGTTAGGAAGCAAAACCCATCTATTTCTATCCATCTTTTTTCCTGCTTTAATTCCTATGCCACTAACGCAATATTAATCAGAATACCGTGTTTAGATTAGTGGGGGCGCAAACAACTTGACTTGACTTCCCCTTGAAAAAAAACATGACAAAATGCTAGTTAGACAGGGGTGTGTTCACATCCTATTTCCGCAGGAGACTGGACAAGTCTTACAGTCGCACACATCGCTGGCGCACGTCGTCATAGTAACTGCCGTCAGGACAGCCACACCCCTCAGCGCAGTCATCGGGGTTGCAGAGCTCCATGCTGGACAGAGCACGACAGGATCGCCCGCAGGACGACACGCACGAGTGGTACAGCATCCCTCCGAGACACACCACTCCTACATGCATACAACAAACAGGAGGAAAAGACATGACCTACTTTCTGTAATCAACCCTTTCCCATAATTTATTTTCGACAATTATGCAAAGATATTGTTTTGGAATCTTGACAGCGCTTAAATTCACTCCGGCGGCTCTCACATCTTACCGCATTCGGAGACGTGCGCTCGGAAATTAATGTCGACTCCAATCTTGGAGCAGAGCAGGGCGTAGTGGGCCAGAGCGGTGCACAGACAAGAGCTCCCGCAGCGGCAGGCCTGGTAGCGACATTGCTGCCGGTAAACGTTTGGACCAATGTAGCCGTGACACGGGGTGAACACACTACCCAGGAGCACCTCACACTGGGAGGCATAGAATACTAAAAAAGAGGCACACACAACGCATTATCTGTAACGCGTACGATGTTGGACAATGTTAAAGGATCACGCATGGCAAAAAAAAATACATCTTAAAATTTCTCTAATGTAATTTGTCAGGTGTGCCAAGTTTCCACAGCAATCTCACTTTAACCTTACTACAGTGGACAGTTGATCATATTATGATGTTACAGGGTGCATGAAAGGGTTTATTAATTGAATTACCATTCTGTAAATTGATCTCGCACGGGTCAACAACGGGCAGGTTAAGCGGCGCAACGCAAGCTGAAGATACTTTCCAGGCGTTTGCATGAAGCTGCGGCGTACCCTCAATCATACCAGCAGGGGACCTCGACACAAATGAAACAAAAGATACAAAATGTTATTAAATCAGACTTGATTGGCAAACCTGGATTGGAAGCGACAAGAGAAAACTGACAGAAAGTCATCCCGAAGATTTCCATTTAAGGTCCCGCAAAGGCCGAGCGTCAATCCGCGCCAGCGGCTGTCGAGCTGCAGATGGACTCGGCCACCTCTGCCGTCATAATGCAGCCTCAGACCCAACCGTGCCTTCAGTTGAGTGAACACAGATGTCAGCTTGCGCACATCCATTGTATCTGCATACCCAGATGGAAAAAATAAGCATGTAAACAGCTGTTAAGGTGCTAATTTGATTTAAAACTTTTCTGTTGTGTTGTGGCTCAAATTGACGCACTTTAAATACGGAGTCCTAAAAGTTATTTATCTTTTTGTTTGAATATAGATGGATTTACTCTTCATAGTTCAATGGATTCAATTTTTCTTTTCCCCTGGAGAGTGCCGCAAATGGGATCTATATCATGGCAAGTGCACAAATATTCTGCACAAATTTACCCACTGTAAATCTCAACAACACAGAAAGCATACGGCATTAAATATGATGCAAATATAGTACGTTAGAGAAAACATTAAATTTGCAAAAGTAATTCCAGAGGCTGGCAGCCAGTAGACTAATGTGGCACTTGATCTTATTTAAATCAATGTGTGGGAAGAATCAACTTTGGGTCTGCTAAAAACTATGTAAAATTTAATATTTTTATGATTTATGTACTATATTCGTGTTTACTTCCATCACTGCCCGGTGATGTTGCTCGTTCAGTTTATTTGTATGTCTCTGGGTGTTTGCACAGCATGTGCTGGTTTCGTGTCTTCAGTTAGTGTATATGGGTGTCATTTGAATAATACATGAAAACATGGAGGAAGCAATGTCTGGATAGATTGAATGCTGAATGAAAACATATGGAATCATGTTGAATGATATGTATGAAGCCAACTAATTTGGATTTTTATATTGAAAAAGAAATTGAGAAAAATTAGGTTCTTGTAAAACAAATGAAGACTTTGGAGTGGCCAAGTCAAAATCCTTGAATCTGATTGAATTTCTGTGGCAGCTCAAACTCATGAACACTCCAGTGATGCTGAACTGAAGCAATTCCACAGAATTCTTTTTAAATTCCCCTTGACTCTTTTGTGTAATCAAAAACACCCCAAATAAAATAATAAATACCCAGGAACAATATTTATCAAAATCATGAAGGTAACAGGAAAGTTAAAAGTGAATTTGTCAATAGCCACCATCAATATAAGGAAGGATGGGTGCCGAGTTGACGCCGATCATCACTCCTCCTTCTCTGGTCAGAGTGATCTGACGACTGACGTCCTCCTCGAGCATCAGAGTCACTGATTGAATACACACCTGCTTCTGAACACATGACAAGACAGGTTAAAGATTAGTGTGTACGAGAATGTATTGCACGAGGAGCCATCGGGATCATAATTTAGGATGACTGCGTATGAAAGTGAGGAATCCTGAATTACGTCCCTGACGGCTCCTCATATGGCTGTGTCGACTTCATCTCCTTGGCACCTCAATGCAAGTCGTGTACTGCAGCGTGACAGTAAATCTGCTGCTGCCGCGGCTTTTTGCGAGCACGTACTGGCACGCACCCGGCTGGAGAAACATTCTCCCGTCGAAAGTGGTCACAAACACGTCGCCCATCACCGAACACTCCGCTGAGGGTGGGATGGACCAAACGAGTAAAAAAAAAAGATTGCTTCACTGCTTTCTCAGCAAAAAGGTCAGAAAGTCTCACCGGTGCAGTTGCTTTCCGTGCAGTTCCATACGCCTCCCATGCAAATACTAAAAAAAGTATTGAAGTCGTTAAACAGCACATCGGGGAAATTAATCTTTCTGAAAGGAATAAACGTCAACACTCACCAAACACTGCAACCTTGTCTGAGCACATGTCCGTGCACGTACGAAGAACCATGGTAAACACACGGGCACTGGAAAGCGGCTATGCATGTGCCGTTTTGAAGAATGAGCCCTCATGGGAAAAAAAATCATAACATGATCAGATTTGGAATTAGTGGCGAGCAGAGCAGGGCCCCACCAAATTATGCTTGGTTGGCAAAATAACTTAAACTGCGAGGAAATACATTTGACCATTTTCAAGGCTGTCTAATTCAAATGAGCCAATGTTATGCCAATGTTATTCGCACCCCTTTCTACTGTGGTGCGAATACAGAGGACGATGTGTGTTACCATCACGATCATGAGGGGAGCTACTTGTTGAGCGGAGAGAATAACAAAAAGATGGTAAAAGTCTTCATCAGCAGCACTTCAAAACCAATAAGCCAAATTATACCGATCAATTACAAATGGGGGCATCCGACAGATATATTAGCTTGACTGTTATGGGCAATCCGCGTGATTTTTTTTTAACCTGGTGAAATATGGCCCACTTACAAACACAGATTGGGAAATGAGATGGATTTACTTGGTTGTGTATGAAAATATTCCACAATATTTTTCTTTTCTTTTTTTTTTTTTTTACTTTTACAGTACCTAATCATGAATGTCTGCGTGGTTTTGTGCATTTCCACCCGAAAAGGAAATGCAGCTAAAGAAGCTCATAGAAATTAATGACTGTACTTTTCCCTGTATACAGTATACGACCATATAATTTCTCCACATATAAGAATCACTGGTTTTAAAGCAAACTAGCAGTTAACACAAATTACTAAGTTCCTTGTCTTCACTACCATCAGGACAGTAGCAGCCGTCCAGGCAATGCAGGTTGGTTCCGAGGCACTCTTTTTCAAAGGTGCAGGTGGGAGGGCAGCAACTGATACAATCTCTGTACACGAAGCTCTCCTCACAGCCATCATCTACAAAAAAAGAGCGTTTCACACAAACAACACACATGCTGAAATTTAGGACGAACGTGAGCATTTTTACTCAATTCAGATCAAAGACTTGATTGATGGATGTCTCTATAACATTATCCTGAGTGACTATCCTGTGGTGTGGGGGCCCGTTTTGACTGATTATTCTTCTCCACTCGTAAAACAGTCTGGGCATAAATGATAAACTTGTTTAATATCTACGAACGCAATCAACGCTGAGTTGGAGCGAGACACGGACTCCTTGACTTAAATGGAACAATAGCCAATTAGAAAGCGAGGGAGGGGACTCTATCATTGCTGGAGATTTTGTTGCATGTGTGATGCGCTCTATTGGTCCTCATTTGACAATACACCACACATTATAAGAGCCGTAAGCACAAACATGCAGACTGACATGAAGATGTTAATAACCTGTTTATGTCTCACGGTTCCGCTGTTCAAAAGTGGGAAGTTGTACTGAGAACTTACTGCAAGAGGGAAAGCTATCCCTCCACTCCCTCACTGGGTATCCCACATGAGAGCAGGCCCGGGTGTACTCCACCAAGGCCCTGCAAAATGTCTCCTCATCATCAGCTCTATGGTAGAAATATACTTCAAGTGATGTGGGACTGTAGCCGAGCTAGCATACTAAAAACATGAAAAGAACAGTGGGGTGTCAACAGGAGACGTGACTTACACACAGAGGTCAGCGACGCAGCTGGCCACAAATGGATTGGGATCAATATTTTCGTGACAGGAAAGAAACGGGAAGAACAGGAGAGCGCTGCATTTCTCAATGGCATCCTGCAGGCAGGAATGGCACGGCAATGGAGACGAAAGACGCACCAACTATTTGGAAGTCAAAACTCAACCCGTGACGCTTCCTTGATATTCATAGATGCGGTAGTATCACAATTTTCGACTACGAGCACTCAAACATGTAGGACGTAACTTTGGGCGATCACAGGGCACACATAGACAGGGATCAATGCAACCGCAATGACTGTCCTGGTGTACTTGAGTAGTTTGATATTACACGCTGTGATCTGTATCTGTAAAGGCTTTCAGGGCAGTGTGACAGTAGGGTTCTCACGTCCATATCTGATTCGGAGTCACACGGTCCAATGAAGTCGAGGTCCACTGAAGGACAGGCTCTTTCATGAGGCAGGTCAATTGCCCAGCTGTTAGCAAACACTGCAGGTTCATCGGTTCGTACGCCTGAAAATACACACTCGTGACACAAGGTGCATAGGGACAGGCAATGATGACAAAGCACTCAACCTCCAAGTTTCATGGCGAATACTTTTCATCAGATTTAATACCATGCCTTCACAATGTTTCAGATTGCGGACAACTTCGGTGAATTCCAGGTTACGCACAGTTGCTTCCTTTCGAGCTGTCATATATTGAAGGCACTCAAAAAGAGGATTTGTTAGATGTTAGAACTAACCAAAGCTCAGCAATTTAGTATCAGGATGAAGCTTCGGATAAAATAATTCATAGACAGCGTTTACATACTCGGACCCTAATATTCATTGAGAATATCTGTGCCGACAGAAGGGATAAGAGAACGAGGAAGCGACACTTACCACGGGCAGTGGTGAGGTCATCAACCGCGATGTTGTTGAAATTCCCACATAAGCCACAGGGGGCACCCTGGTGCTCCTCGCTCATCTTCAGGTAGACCCCCGAGCCTCCATCCCATGCCAGAGAAAATCCAAAAACACTCTTCACCAGCAGGTAATCGGCCAGCCGCTCGATAAAAACGCCACCTATGGTGTGAGGCAGACTGAGCCTGCAATTACACAAAGAATGGATTTTCCAGCTTTGAAAATCCTCCATAAAATTGGCTCTTAACGACACGATTAGCTCTGCACATCACATACCTGCGTCCTCCCTGGTGGACATGGTATGCAGATATGTGGATCTCTTCCTCATTTGGGAATAGCAGGCTGAGAGCTCTTGGACACGAATACACACTTCCGTCGCACACTCGGCTGTTGTGCACCTGGAGACACGCCAAAAGGACCAGTTAATGAGGAAGGCAGAAATGCTCAAATCCTTAACTATATTGATAGTGCCCCCTCTTCACTCACGACTTGAAATATACACAAATCAGTCCTAAAGGCCGGAGACACAGTGCCTCAAAGTATAATACAGAAATGTGACTTTCTAATGATATCTAAATAGCTGGGTCTCTAGTGTGAGTGAGAAATAACCCATCAAATGTCTACGTTAAAGACATACCTTGCAATACAAATCCCTCACTGCTAGGGTTAAAAAGCAAATGATTTTAAATTTGTGATGCCTTTTTTTTGTTTGTTTTTTTGAGACATTCAGTGTGCTTGCCCTTACCCAAACTGTATACTGCGGTGTCGCAGAGTGACAGTCCTGTGCCAGGATGTAGGAACACTTCCCAGGAAAGTAGAAGTAGATCCCATCAAAGGTCTCATAGTGGTGTTGACCCCATGACCTGCAGATCCCGTCTCTGTCTTGACCCTGGTTGGGTACTGACGGATCAGTTTTAGGTTTTGGAGACATAAATTCAATGAATTAAAAAAAAATTGAAAACCTTCTCACTTTTATTATTGGATGTCATCATCATCTTGTATTTAAGGAGGATTCCCCTAGACCCCACCACCACCTTAAACGCTCTTCACGGTTTGATGAATCTCCACAGCTGACGATGCTGACATTTAGGGGGGTCCGATGGTGGATAAAGTGAATCATCTTATCTTCTTAGCAAAGGCCATATTTTATATCTACGATTAATCAGTAAATGAGTTGATAAAAGATCAAATTACACATCTAAACATGCTCAATTGCTTGAGCTACTCGCCATATCTAATGATGTAATCGTAATACTGAAATGGGCTTCGGCGAAAAGAAAAAAGCACTTTGATATTGCTTTGTGCCATATCTACTCACATGTGATTGCATGCAAATTTTGATGTAAAATGTCTTCATGACAATTTTCCTGCTGTCCGTGTGGGATAGAGACCAACGGATCTGCGGAAATTAATTATGCTGCAGTGTATACATCTTTCATGAATACTTACTAAATAAGTATTCATGCGTACATGCGGGAGTATGTCGTGCATACAATAACATATGCAAGCATAATTATTACCCACTTCTTCAGTCAACTGCAAAATATGGAATAACTGTGAAACGCCTTCAACCAACACTCCAGTTGTCTTTATTTTTATTTGTGGAGTTCAGTTTTAACCACCGAATAATTATTTTACTGATGATATGTGTTATTTTTGCATTTATCTTACTCACCAATTTGGCAGCGGTTTCCCAGCGCCTGGAACTGGGTACAGTCACACACCCCATCATCTTGACACCAGCCACCATTAAGGCAGCCACAATCCTCTGGGGAAGGAGAAAAAAAAGAAAAAAAAACAATGCATGGCCAGCTTCCTTCCAATGACATCTTCGTCATCAACATCTTGATCTTTCAAACCAGCAGGTTGCTTACCAGATGAAGAGTCTCTGGCCGTATAGTTGTGCAGTGGTCTGTATGTCTGGTTAACGATTTAAATCAGTGACTGTAATTTTTTTACATCAAGTACCGTTTCACAAAATACTTCATTTCGACCATTATTAAAATACGGTTGTATAGCGGGCCAAAGTGTTCAATGAAAATGCGACAGAAGCTTTGTTATATAATACCACAATTTCCGATTTTTTTAAATGATTTTTTGTTGTTTATTTGCTAGGGACTGATCTATAGAATAGAGCCAAACTGAAGTACAGCAGTGTGATGTGTGCATCACGGTTCATATTGCGAAACCTAATTTGTTCCAAAATGGGCTTTAATAAACAGTTGAAATACAGATAGGCATGAAATGACAGCTATATATTTACACAGCATCGTGACATTTACAATTCATTGATGATGAACTTTGACAGAAATTGACATCGCTCTAAAATTGACAGTGGCTCACTGAGAACTTGAAAACGTGTGTCATATGGTGTACAAAGACAACTTTGTATGCCATTTAGGTGTGTGTGTTTTTTTGGGGGGGGTGGGGGGGGTCGCAGCATGTGGGTGCCCTGACCTGCTCTGGTTCTCTTCGGTGTAGTGTACCAAACTCATCCCACAGGAGATCCCGTTTCCTTCGAAGTGCATTAGCCCGTCTGCACGCACAAACGCACACACTAGCGGGAAACATACTTTTCACTCCTCTTTACTACAGACAAAGGATACTGTCCGTCACACAGGCTCGAAATCATCATTGGATTTAAAACATTTAAAGTCAGTCGGAACACGTCATAAGGTACACATTGAGTGCCAATATCTGAGTCAATAAGTCTGTTCATTTATGTCCCAATGAGTTGGAAATGAACATAGAGAGCCCAGTTTTTGGACTGAAATGAAGATCTTTCGATCTGCTTCTGCCTTTTTGTAAATTGCATTTGAGCTCACTCTGAAGCAGAACTTTTCCTCACCTGTCTCATGAAATCTTTACTTTTGTGCTCACCTTCAAACAAGGTTTGTTTGAATGCATCGCTTTTAAAAACCACATTCGACTGTAATGTTTTATTGAGAGTGCACTGCTTTGCTTTTGTTTTGTCTTGACGCTGCCTGGTGTATTCTTGAATTGACTTGTGTATTAAATGTGCCATACAAATATAAATCCTTAGGGCATCTCACACTATGTTGTGTGTAGTGAGCAGTACAGTCGTGTAGATCTGCAGTGTATGACACAATGTTTTTACTGATGTTTCATTGACAAAACATAAAAATGTAACCAAAATGAGAAGGAATAAAAAACCCACATAAAAAAGAAACCCAGAACCTCTTGACTGAGAGGCAGATGTGTTGGCCCATTTTGCTATTCATTTACCTTTGTAGCTTTGCTTCTGAATCTGAAGGTCGATTCTGGGTTCCTAAACATACCAGACGATGATAAGAAAACAGAAAAAACAAGTATTTTAAAATGTCGGGTGTTATTCACTTAATTCTGTAGATGTCATACAATTGAATGAAAAACGGCAGGGGTGACTAAGTGTGCCGTATTCGGCAAATGACAACAGTCTTCGGCTGATGCTTAAACTACAGTAGTTTATTGCTTGCTGCTCGGAACTTCGACACCCCGTTTTTCGCGGTCATTGTAAATAGAGGGAACGTTGAGTAGTTGAATGAATACATGAACAAATAAATACATACATACACCACAGGTTTTGAAAGTTCGTGATGAAGAGATGTCTCACTCACCCTCCACAAGAAGGAGGAGGAGCAGGTGGGAGAAAGATAACATGACAACAATCCGTTTCACTCGAAGCTCATCTCAGAATCAGATGCATATCATTGGTCTCGGGAGGATATTTGGACCAAGGTGGCCCCCAACTCCCCCTTAAAAACACGAAGTGGCTCGCAAGTAGGAGGGGAAGTGCCTGCGAACTACCTGGTGACGTCACGCAGCCCACTCAACTGGTGACAAGTCAAAATAAGCTAAAGTTCTCAGGTTCTTCTACATTAGAAAAACGAACTGACTTATGTGGTGTATTTTCATTTTTCATAGGTAGGCGTTTAACGTTGGATTTAAATCTCCAAAGATGCGTTGTGACGACAACAGCATGACAGGAAGACGCAACACTGGCGCTTGACTTCATATGAAAAGTGAATTGATTACGAAGTATTAATTTCCCCCGGAAATTAACACATTCCATTTTGACCAACTTTTTAAAGCCGAATACAATACTATCTATCTACCGACCAGAATTTTATGGCAGTCATAGGTGTGGTGAATACTTTTATTGCATTGGAAATAATGTGATGCATATTTTCAAAATAGAAAAATGTAATAATCCCTTCTGTGTGCATATTTAACAGCTAATGAAGAAACATTCAAATTGCCTTTCACCTGTTATTTCACAATCACATCCAGTCGCAGACATACTATGTACATGGTTGAATAGAGCAAATTGAGGAAAATACACATACAAAAGTTTTCAGGTTTGTAGGTAGTTTGGTGGATCATCATTAGATAAAAATACAAATGTAAAGGAATGAGTAAGCGTTTGTCGTGGTTATTCAGTGTAATCAAGTGACATCAATAAAAGACAAGAATGGAAGGTACACCGTGTGTATGCTTCAGGCATTATCTACATTGAAAGGGCAACAGGTTTTAGTGTTAATTGATTTTACTGCACAGTGATCAATTTGTTTAACGGTGGAAGAATGTCAAATTTAAAAATACATTTTAAATGGTTCTATAATATTTCATACATGTTATACAACTATAACTGTTGAGGTGTGCGCTTCGTCGGGATGTATTTGGGATAATAATGACGAGAGATGAATTTACTTGTTTAACTCAAACATGTTGCACGTTTTATTTGCCGTCTGCACAGAGAGCAGCCGCCTCACATCGCCACTGAACAGGAAGAAAAAAAATATTTCGCGCCGAGTACAGACCGGATATGGCGTATGTCTTGGGTTGCCGGATCTGTTCAAAATAAAGAACACATAATTACAGAAATGAGGATACAAGATATTTTTTCTTAACAATAACCGTTTCACACCAGAAACGATCACTTCTATTTCCAGGTTAAAATTTGACTTAATAAAAGTTTGATCCATATTTTTGGATGGGTTTTGTTCAAGCTTTTAGGTTACATTGTAGTTTTACCTGCGGTCCACACATTTTCAATATTGAACATCTTTGATGCCCACGTTAGATAATTAGAGTGGAGAAAGGTGAGATAACATCAGGGTAGTCGTTTCATGTCCCAAAGATGTTCATTTCTTTGCAATCAGGGCATTAATGTCATCCTGCGGTTGAAGGCTGTGCCACTGTGCGATTGGCCGCCTCGGGTTGGCGAGCATGTCCGACCAATGATGTTGCTCGGTTCCAGCGACACTCCCGCCCAGCAGCACTTTCCCGATGGCGTCATTTTTTCCAATTTTGTCATAGTCCAACACGGTCACTGCAACCTGCACCTTCTGGAGATGTGGTTTAATATATACACACACACACACACACACGCACACACACACACACACACACACACACACACACACACACACACACACACACACACACACACACACACACACACACACACACACAGACCGGTTTATGTGATTTGTGGGGACTACTTTTTAGTTCATCACTTTCGGGGACCACCCTTTCTAAATGACATAGAGCTCTGCAAAAAATCAGGGATACACAAGGTGGTGGTGTTAGCTTATAAACACCTTTAAATATCAGAATTTATGAAGTCATGTGGTTGGACCATGTCATATGGGGACTTCAGAAAAGTCCAGTTTACATGCCTTATGAGGACTTAATTTAAATATATTTAAATGTATTTACATAATTCACACAGGATCTATACCAAGTACATGTGATTACTGGGGACCTCACACAAAGTGCATTACTCATCAAAAATGGCAAGCATCTGAACCCAACTGTCAAATGAAAGTCAATTCATTTGAATAATAATCGTTGAAATAATCTATTTTGATATATTTTGTTTGTTAAATGTCATGTGACTCGAATGTCTGCTTCAGAGAATGGAAGACATTTCTGGCATGTTGTTGCAATCAAAGATCCAGCCAAATTCAAATGAACAGGTTCAATGTCAGGCTTGCCCAGAGCTTGCTGATGATCTGATCATTTGAATCAGGTGTGTTGCAACAGGGAGACTTGGAAAACATGCAGGGCAGCAGCCCTCCAGGACCAGAGTTTGACACCTATGGTCTACCTTAAACAAACATCAAACAAACTGTTGACATTGTTTTAAAATACATTCAAAGTGAAATATCCATAATGAAAATAAAAGTGCCTCAACAGATTGATTGAAAACTTATTTGTGCTGCAATTTCTTTTTGGCAGCCGAAATGCGGTTATAAACATAATACTTGAGGGTTTGCCAGTCTCGTGTTTTAAGGGCTTCTGGTTCAGCCCTTAAACATCTTTCGCAATCCATTTTTCCTGGGACGCAAAAAGATTTGATGAGTCCCATCATGTGCCTTTCCACTGCCTTTATTTCGCTTTCCTGCCAGGGAGTTCTCTTCCTCTTTCCTAGAAGTACTGAGAAAAAAAATAGTTTTATTATTGAAAGTCAAGGAGAGTAGATGATTAAATTCCAATCTAAACACATTGAACATTTTGCTGTTCAATGAGCAACAGAAGCTGCGCTGTTGCATCATTTCACAACATTTTCAGAACAAATGTACCATTCAGAGATGACTTTAAAATGCACATGAAAAGGAGATAATCATGTCTCAGCGATAAATTACATTTATGTCTTAATTTGGACAGTGACAGTACATTTTCTTAAAAGCAGCATGATTTCTCAGTTTACCTTTGAAGGAAGATCTCTTGGCAGGAATACTTGATGGAATTTCATCATCATCTGATGATGGCCTGTCTTTATTTGAAAATGGTGTCCGTCTCTTGGGTGTTAATTGGCACGGATTATCATTCTCACTTCTTTCTCCTATGGAAAAAGATTTTTCCAAATTGTGATTACACTTATAGAAAACTGAAGCTTTATCACTTTCATTTTTTAACTTTTTCTTAGTCTTTACAAAGTTCAACCAGTTACGATTAATTTCTAAATGTATCTCAGTGTTCCATTCATTCATTCTCTTCCGTTTATCCAATGTCGGGTCACGGGGGCAGCAACTAAAGCAGGGAAGTTCAGACTTCACCCTCCCAAACAACTCCAGCTCTTGCTGGTGATCCTGAGGCATTCCCAAGCCAGCTGAGAGACAGACTTTTCAGCTTGTCCTGGGTCATCTTCAGGGGACTCTGATCAGTGGGACATACCCGAAACACCTTTTCATGGAGGCGTCCCGGTGGCATCCTAAACAGATGGCTGAGCCACTTCCTCTGGCTCTTCTCAATGCGGAGGAGCAGCGGCTTGACTCTGAGCCATGCTTGGATGACAGAGCTTTTTTTTTTTTTTTTGCTTGGACCAGCAGTATCACAACAGGGTTCAAGTAAAGTCGCCTCTTTGGGTGTTGTCTTGGTCATCTGGAATACAATTCGGAAAAAAAAATTGGAGGATATGATAGAACACATACTGAGCCTCAAGTAAACCATCTAAATATAGATGCACAAGTTTTCTGAGAAAAGAACTTTATCCTGTAAAACCGTGTTTGATATGTTTTAAAATCAAAGTCATTGTGGGGACATTCGTGTAAACGCTTTGTCAGTTGTTTATGGGGACCATATTGAAACTCTTGACACAGTTTCCACCCCTCACACAAACTTAGTCAACGAGTGGTGTGGGGACACCGTGACTGTCCACAAAAGAGAAATTACTACAAAAGACGAAATCCCTGTGATAAATTCAATCTTCCTAATACAGTCTTCTAACACTAACCTTCCTAATGCATTATGTGAAATTGCCTGTTGTGCGTAACTATAGTACTTTATCATGAAAATTACTGTCCGTCATCACGAATGCACAGTTATAGAGATACCAAATGGAATAAATCGTTGAATGGAAATGAATATACCTGATGTATTTTGCTTGGACCAGCAGTATCACAACAGGGTTCAAGTAAAGTCGCCTCTTTGGGTGTTGTCTTAGTCATCTGGAATACAATTCGGAAAACAAAATTGGAGGATATGATAGAACATATACTGAGCCTCAAGTAAACCATCTAAATATAGATGCACAAATTATCTGATAGAACTTTATCCTGTAAGACTGTGTTTGATACGTTTTAAAATCAAAGTCATTGTGGGGACATTCGTGTAAACGCTTTGTCAGTTGTTTATGGGGACCATATTGAAACTCTTGACACAGTTTCCACCCCTCACACAAACTTAGTCAACGAGTGGTGTGGGGACACCGTGACTGTCCACAAAAGAGAAATTACTACAAAAGACGAAATCCCTGTGATAAATTCAATCTTCCTAATACAGTCTACTAACACTAACCTTCCTAATGCATTATGTGAAATTGCCTGTTGTGCGTAACTATAGTACTTTATCATGAAAATTACTGTCCGTCATCACGAATGCACAGTTATAGAGATACCAAATGGAATAAATCGTTGAATGGAAATGAATATACCTGATGTATTTTGCTTGGACCAGCAGTATCACAACAGGGTTCAAGTAAAGTCGCCTCTTTGGGTGTTGTCCTAGTCATCTGGAATACAATTCGGAAAAAAAAATTGGAGGATATGATAGAACACATACTGAGCCTCAAGTAAACCATCTAAATATAGATGCACAAGTTATCTGAGAGAAGAACTTTATTCTGTAAAACCGTGTTTGATATGTTTTAAAATCAAAGTCATTGTGGGGACATTCGTGTAAACGCTTTGTCAGTTGTTTATGGGGACCATATTGAAATTCTTGACAAAGTTTCCACCCCTCACACAAACTTAGTCAACGAGTGGTGTGGGGACACCGTGAGTGTCCACAAAAGAGAAATTACTACAAAAGACGAAATCCCTGTGATAAATTCAATCTTCCTAATACAGTCTACTAACACTAACCTTCCTAATGCATTATGTGAAATTGCCTGTTGTGCGTAACTATAGTACTTTATCATGAAAATTACTGTCCATCATCACGAATGCACAGTTATAGAGATACCAAATGGAATAAATCGTTGAATGGAAATGAATATACCTGATGTATTTTGCTTGGACCAGCAGTAACACAACAGGGTTCAAGTAAAGTCGCCTCTTTGGGTGTTGTCTTGGTCATCTGGAATACAATTCGGAAAACAAAATTGGAGGATATGATAGAACACATACTGAGCCTCAAGTAAACCATCTAAATATAGATGCACAAATTATCTGAGAGAAGAACTTTATCCTGTAAAACTGTGTTTGATATGTTTTAAAATCAAAGTCATTGTGGGGACATTCGTGTAAACGCTTTGTCAGTTGTTTATGGGGACCATATTGAAACTCTTGACACAGTTTCCACCCCTCACACAAACTTAGTCAACGAGTGGTGTGGGGACACCGTGAGCGTCCACAAAAGAGAAATTACTACAAAAGACGAAAATCCCTGTGACAAATTCAATCTTCCTAATATAGTCTACCAACACTAACCGACCTAATGCATTGTATGAAATTGCCTGTTGTGCGCAAGTACAGTACTTTATCATGAAAATTACTGTCCATCATCACAAATGCACAGATATAGAGATACCAAATATCATGAAACAGTGATGGATATGACTATACCTGGTGAATGTTGCCTGGACCAGCAGTATCGCAACAGTTTTCTTGTAAAGTAGTCTCATTGGGTATTGTCTTGGTCATCTGAAATACAATTAGGAAAACAAAATTGGACAATATGATAGAACAAACCAAACTGAGCCTCAAGTAAACGGTCTAAAATTTAGATGCACAAATCTGAGAGAACAACGTCATCTTTTAAAACTGTGTTTTCTACGTGTTAAACTCAAAAACATTGTGGGGACATTCTTGTTAACACTTTGTCAGTTCTTCCCCGCTTGGACACTGTTTTTTCTCCCCTCACACACACTTGGTAAACGTGTCCTATGGGGACACCGTGAGGGTCCAGAAAAGAGACATAACTCCAGAACATAATGATCTCTGTGTCAAATTAAAACGACCTAAAATAGTCCGCTCGCATTAGCCTTTCCAATGCATTATGTGAAATTGCCTGTTGTGCATACATACAGTACTTTATCATGAAAATTACTGTCCATCATCACAAATGCACAGATATAGAGATACCAAATATCATGAAACAGTGATGGATATGACTATACCTGGTGTATGTTGCCTGGACCAGCAGTATCGCAACAGTTTTCTTGTAAAGTAGTCTCATTGGGTATTGTCTTGGTCATCTGAAATACAATTAGGAAAACAAAATTGGACAATATGATAGAACAAACCAAACTGAGCCTCAAGTAAACCGTCTAAAATTTAGATGCACAAATCAGAGAGAACAACGTCATCTTTTAAAACTGTGTTTTCTACATGTTAAACTCAAAAACATTGTGGGGACATTCTTGTTAACACTTTGTCAGTTCTTCCCCGCTTGGACACTGTTTTTTCTCCCCTCACACACACTTGGTAAACGTGTCCTATGGGGACACCTTGAGGGTCCAGAAAAGAGACATAACACCAGAACATAACGATCTCTGCGTCAAATTAAATCGACCTAAAATAGTCCGCTCGCATTAACCTTTCCAATGCATTATGTGAAATTGCCTGTTGTGCATACATACAGTACTTTATCATGAAAATTACTGTCATCATCACAAATGCACAGATATAGAGATACCAAATATCATGAAACAGTGATGGATATGACTATACCTGGTGTATGTTGCCTGGACCAGCAGTACCGCAACAGTTTTCTTGTAAAGTAGTCTCATTGGGTATTGTCTTGGTCATCTGGAATATAATTTGGAAAACAAAATTGGAAAACATGATAGAAGAAACCGATACTTAGCCTCAAGTAAACCGTCTAAAATATAGATGCACAAATCTGACTGAACAACGTCATTTTTTAAAACTGTGTTTTCTACATGTTAAACTCAAAAACATTGTGGGGACATTCTTGTTAACACTTTGTCAGTTCTTCCTCGCTTGGACACTGTTTTTTCTCCCCTCACACACACTTGGTAAACGTGTCCTATGGGGACACCGCGAGGGTCCAGAAAAGAGACATAACTCCAGAACATAATGATCTCTGTGTCAAATTAAATCGACCTAAAATAGTCCGCTCGCATTAACCTTTCCAATGCATTATGTGGAATTGCCTGTTGTGCATACATACAGTACTTTATCATGAAAATTACTGTCCATCATCAAGAAAGGAACAGATATAGAGATACCAAATATCATGAAACAGTGATGGATATGACTATACCTGGTGTATGTTGCCTGGACCAGCAGTATCGCAACAGTTTTCTTGTAGTCTCATTGGGTATTGTCTTGGTCATCTGAAATACAATTAGGAAAACAAAATTGGACAATATGATAGAACAAACCAAACTTAGCCTCAAGTAAACCGTCTAAAATTTAGATGCACAAATCGGAGAGAACAACGTCACCTTTTAAAACTGTGTTTTCTACATGTTAAACTAAAAAACATTGTGGGGACATTCTTGTTAACACTTTGTCAGTTCGTTCCCGCTTGGACACTGTTTTTTCTCCCCTCACACACACTTGGTAAACGTGTCCTATGGGGACACCGTGAGGGTCCAGAAAAGAGACATAGCTCCAGAACATAATGATCTCTGTGTCAACTTAAAACGACCTAAAATAGTCCGCTCGCATTAGCCTTTCCAATGCATTATGTGAAATTGCCTGTTGTGCATACATACAGTACTTTATCATGAAAATTACTGTCCATCATCACAAATGCACAGATATAGAGATACCAAATATCATGAAACAGTGATGGATATGACTATACCTGGTGTATGTTGCTTGGACCAGCAGTATTGCAACAGTTTTCTCTTAAAGTAGTCTCATTGGGTATTGTCTTGGTCATCTGGAATATAATTTGGAAAACAAAATTGGACAATATGATAGAACAAACCGAACTGAGCCTCAAGTAAACCGTCTAAAATTTAGATGCACAAATCTGACTGAACAACGTCATCTTTTAAAACTGTGTTTTCCACATGTTAAACTCAAAAACATTGTGGGGACATTCTTGTTAACACTTTGTCAGGTCTTCCTCGCTTGGACACTGTTTTTTCTCCCCTCACACACACTTGGTAAACGTGTCCTATGGGGACACCGCGAGGGTCCAGAAAAGAGACATAACTCCAGAACATAATGATCTCTGTGTCAAATTAAAACGACCTAAAATAGTCCGCTCGCATTAGCCTTTCCAATGCATTATGTGAAATTGCCTGTTGTGCATACATACAGTACTTTATCATGAAAATTACTGTCCATCATCACAAATGCACAGATATAGAGATACCAAATATCATGAAACAGTGATGGATATGACTATACCTGGTGAATGTTGCCTGGACCAGCAGTATCGCAACAGTTTTCTTGTAAAGTAGTCTCATTGGGTATTGTCTTGGTCATCTGAAATACAATTAGGAAAACAAAATTGGACAATATGATAGAACAAACCAAACTGAGCCTCAAGTAAACGGTCTAAAATTTAGATGCACAAATCTGAGAGAACAACGTCATCTTTTAAAACTGTGTTTTCTACATGTTAAACTCAAAAACATTGTGGGGACATTCTTGTTAACACTTTGTCAGTTCTTCCCCGCTTGGACACTGTTTTTTCTCCCCTCACACACACTTGGTAAACGTGTCCTATGGGGACACCGTGAGGGTCCAGAAAAGAGACATAGCTCCAGAACATAATGATCTCTGTGTCAAATTAAAACGACCTAAAATAGTCCGCTCGCATTAGCCTTTCCAATGCATTATGTGAAATTGCCTGTTGTGCATACATACAGTACTTTATCATGAAAATTACTGTCCATCATCACAAATGCACAGATATAGAGATACCAAATATCATGAAACAGTGATGGATATGACTATACCTGGTGTATGTTGCTTGGACCAGCATTATCGCAACAGTTTTCTCTTAAAGTAGTCTCATTGGGTATTGTCTTGGTCATCTGGAATATAATTTGGAAAACAAAATTGGAGAACATGATAGAACAAACCGATACTTAGCCTCAAGTAAACAGTCTAAAATTTAGATGCACAAATCTGAGAGAACAACGTCATCTTTTAAAACTGTGTTTTCTACATGTTAAACTCAAAAACATTGTGGGGACATTCTTGTTAACACTTTGTCAGTTCTTCCCCGCTTGGACACTGTTTTTTCTCCCCTCACACACACTTGGTAAACGTGTCCTATGGGGACACCGTGAGGGTCCAGAAAAGAGACATAACTCCAGAACATAATGATCTCTGTGTCAAATTAAAACGACCTAAAATAGTCCGCTCGCATTAGCCTTTCCAATGCATTATGTGAAATTGCCTGTTGTGCATACATACAGTACTTTATCATGAAAATTACTGTCCATCATCACAAATGCACAGATATAGAGATACCAAATATCATGAAACAGTGATGGATATGACTATACCTGGTGTATGTTGCTTGGACCAGCAGTATCGCAACAGTTTTCTCTTAAAGTAGTCTCATTGGGTATTGTCTTGGTCATCTGAAATACAATTAGGAAAACAAAATTGGGCAATATGATAGAACAAACCAAACTGAGCCTCAAGTAAACCGTCTAAAATTTAGATGCACAAATCTGAGAGAACAACGTCATCTTTTAAAACTGTGTTTTCTACATGTTAAACTCAAAAACATTGTGGGGACATTCTTGTTAACACTTTGTCAGTTCTTCCCCGCTTGGACACTGTTTTTTCTCCCCTCACACACACTTGGTACACGTGTCCTATGGGGACACCGTGAGGGTCCAGAAAAGAGACATAGCTCCAGAACATAATGATCTCTGTGTCAAATTAAAACGACCTAAAATAGTCCGCTCGCATTAGCCTTTCCAATGCATTATGTGAAATTGCCTGTTGTGCATACATACAGTACTTTATCATGAAAATTACTATCCATCATCCCAAATGCACAGATATAGAGATACCAAATATCATGAAACAGTGATGGATATGACTTTACCTGGTGTATGTTGCATCTGACTCTGAGGCAGTACAGAGGGTTGAGGAGCCACATCTGTGACTGTAAAGGCTGGTCATCTAGAAAGACAGTCAACAATGATAGAGATTCAGAATATTATTTATGAATAGGCCAATAGCCCATCTCATCAAGTTATGCAGGATTGTTATTTGCAACTCTGAAGAACTTGGATCAGATCTACAATTTGCAAGGCAGGTGGAAAACTTCTGGTAAATTTAGTCATCCATAAAGACAAATATTTTTTTTTCTGAGAGATAAATCATTGATCGTGCAGCACTTAACTTTCTAAAGTATTTTAGAAATTGAATTGGCACTTGCTTTGAGTTTAGGTTTCAGAAAATAATTATTTGAAATGTGTACCAACCTATTCCATACACCTGCCATAAATGATCATTTTGATCCATGCATCCATCCATTTTCTAATTAGTCTATCCTCATAAAGGTTGGTAGCATGCAGGAGCCTATCCCAGCTGTCTTTGGACAGGGTGTACCCCGCCTGGATACACCCTGAACTGGTTGCCAGCCAATCGCAGGGCACAGATAGACAACACCCATTTATGCTCACACTCACACCGAGAGACAATTTAGAGTACTCCATTCACCTGCTAAGCATGCGTTTTGGAATGTGGGTGGAAATGGGAAAATTTGATTCACAATACTTCGAGTAAGATTCTACTATTCTGATTCTTTCAAAAGTTACTTCCATCCTTATTACACAGAGCCATTCTTTATAATCTGCAATGTATACATACTTGTGTTCTCCATGGGCAGTCTTCGCCACCATAATCATCGGTCATTTCTTCTCCCTCTTGAATGTCATTGAAAGCAAACAAACATAGGTGTGGCACACCATCCACATCAATCCTTTTCATCTGGCAATTTGGCCTCCTGTGTTCATCATTCACTGGTCGCCCAAATGACTCATCTTCTTGTGAAGCATCATTGCTTAACAAATATGTGAAAAAGAACAACATGAGATCATTATCACAATATTCTGATATTGTCTATAGTGGTGCAGAATAGGTGGATAATAAGTCTTACCACCATGTTTTCCCTCTCCACTTGAATGCAAACATAAATGCAGCACATGATTGGTGGTAAACTCATCTTCTGCTCTAGTATTCTGCATCATTTATCATATATCCCCGATATTCAGCAACAAATTGTCCTCTGCCGATTGTACTCTTTGCAAATATTTCACATCCTGTAGCAGACAGCAACAATAGTTTTTAGGGGGAAAAAACGGGCTTTGCAATCTAGTCTTCCATTATTGAGAGGTCCATGGTAATTTAGAAAACATATCTTGTCGAATAAAATTGGTTTTATTTGTTCGGTTTCACATGGTGTTCTTCTACTGAAGTAAGACAAAACACGGAATTAATTATTTATATAACGGCTTGTTTACAAACTGAGTCGGAAACTGGAAAAATAAACTCAGGGTTCATATTTAGTGTTCATCTGATAATAACTGTATATGTTTTATCTACAGTATATGCCATATTATGTAATAATTCCGCAGCATATAAATTCAGACAACGCCTTACCTTTGACTGCATTTATGTACCTCGCACACAATTTGCCTGTTTTGTTGGTCCTTAATGAAATGTGACGAATGGCGTCCTGAAGGGGGCTGACTCTTTGTGGGATTTCAAACTTGAGAGAGAAAAAGAGTTTGCATTGTATTCAGTCAGAATTGATTAATATATCGAACATATAAACGCAATATGAAAGACATGAAAAAAAACGACATAAAGGAAAAAATATCAATACATGTCTTTGTTCAGTACAGTTTATATGCTCAAAGGAAATGGCAATAAGTAGAACATTTGTCTGGTTGTACACCTTGATCTTGATAAATTTAGGGAGTTAGCTTCAACTTGTTTGATTGGAAATTGTTGAACTGTGCATATTAATATTATACAATTAAGTTACTTTTGAATCTGGAATGTCACACAATTAGAAATATTATTGTTTCACAAACAGTGTGCGTGCCCTCCATGTATTAGATTATCACTGCTCATCTCACTTTACGAAATCAATACATTAGCTGAAGTGCTTAAACTTTTAATTGTTCATAAACTCCATCATTATAATTAATGGGTAGAAAGAGCAGCGAGACCAGGCATTGGCGTTTGAGTGTTTAGCATTTAGCTTTAGCTTAGCCGTAGCCGATCTCGGTAGCTCACGTTTTGTTTAGCTTGTCTCCATTACCTACGCTACTTGCTATACTCGACAAAAATCCACGACGGTTTCACTAGTCGCGCTAGTGCGTAATGAATTTTGAAACTGCGGTTAAAAAAAGTTAAAAAGGAATAGTCACCGCTCGTTCGTCAACACATTTGAGTGTTTAGCATTTACCTTTAGCCTAGCCGTAGCCGATCTCGGTAGCTCACGTTTTGTTTAGCTTGTCTCCATTACCTACGCTACTTGCTATACTCGACAAAATCCCACGCCGGTTTCACTAGTCGCGCTAGTGCGTAATGAATTTTGAAACTGCGGTTAAAAAAAGTTAAAAAGGAATAGTCACCGCTCGTTCGTCAACACACTCAGTTGTGCTAGCCGTTAGCCGTTAGGCCGCGACTCGGCCATTAGCCCCGAGACGAGCCGAGCCCCGGCTCTCATTCAAGCCTGAGATGCGTGCACCCGAAAAAAAAACCCCTCGAGCTTCAATGTAAATGTACAAACTATAATTACTGTATTTTCAGTCGCCAAATAAGTTAATAAACCATAGGGGGAAGCTCTAGCATACAATAGTATGCCAGAGCATACAATAGTAAGCGCTTACTATTGTATGCCAGAGCTTAGTTATTGTTAATACAGTGTTGCTGCGATGCTTGTTAATTCATAGAGAATAGTGACAATATTCTTATTTTAGTATGTA
Organism: Hippocampus zosterae; assembly: GCF_025434085.1. NCBI lineage: Eukaryota > Metazoa > Chordata > Actinopteri > Syngnathiformes > Syngnathidae > Hippocampus > Hippocampus zosterae. The sequence goes on from NC_067453.1 coordinate 22,271,941, forward strand.
CATTTGTAACATTAAACAAATAAATAACTTGTTAATTCATAGAAACTTGCTTACCTTGCATTTTACTTTTGCTTCTTTTGCTGCCATCTTCGAGCTTTGCAGGCTTCTTCTGATGATCACTAATTGAATGATGACCCCCTCCCACTTGTAAAAATCCTTCCATTAGGGGACAAATGGGCGCGGCATATGCAAATTGTGTGTGTGGAGGAGTGAGTGCAATAGCACCGAATAACCATGTGGTGGGCTGCTGAGCACCGTGTACACACACACAATCAGTAAAAATGGTGACTTGTGGGTTTTTGCTAAAAACTTCACAGGCACATTCAGGGCAGCCCTCTGATGCTTTTTATACGTTATTTTTATGGGGACCTGCTTTTTTGTCCCCATAAGAAAAATGGTCCCCAAGACGTGACTGTGTTTCCAATTTTATGTCCCCGCAAAACATGGAAACGAGTGCACACACACACACACACACACACACACACACACACGGAAAATGAATTTGTACATTGGTTTTGCCATGATAAAGATAATTAAAGGTGCAAGCTGCAATGAAAGGGCGCTCATGCCGCTGATTTCGTGATGTATTCTTAAGAGCTCTTGGGTGGGGTTAAACTGCCAAGCGTTTTTTTTTTTTTTGCTAACGGCATTTAATATTTGCAGAGCATGTTATCAAAGTAGATCGTTTTAGGCCTGGCCATAAAAAAGGGGGATTTCGTCCTTGCTTGGTAAGATTTGGATTTTCAAACTGTCAGCGACACATGATGGATTGAATAGAATACATTGACCCCGTTGTGACACAAGGAGCTAAAGCGGGATCATAGTCAAGAAGACGGCACTGTTTCCAGCTTTGTTATGGGTGTAGAAATGCAATGCAAGAGTTGTCTCTCAATATTTGGCTCAGAGATGACGAAAGAGGCTGACCATATTGCGCCTCATGCAATGGAAAATAATACAGTCGTGTGCCTGTATGTACCTCTATCTGTTCACACGACACTTCAAAGCTGAATGACTCATTATAGTAAGGGTTCAAAGTGTTCTTCTTGATGGTGGTTTTCTTTTTCTTGAGTCTTTTCCCATTCAGCATCAAGTGGAGCTTCACGTAAGGGTCTGATGGAGAGAATGGGAACAGTCAACGTTCATTTAGCATTTAGCAAGAGTGGTGGCTTCTCAACTGAAGAATTAAAAAGTCTCACTCACACTTAAAAATTGACATCTCTTGAGATTAGAGAAATATACCTTGTCATTTGACTCACCTGATAATCCACCCACATCCATTTTCTTCAGGTTTTTGGCCTCCAGAATCACAACAGTCAATTTCCCTGCTGTCGGAACATACCTCAACGACAAACAAATATCTCCGAGCCGCTCACTCTGACACACAGAAAAAAATGTACTGATGATTCCGGGAAACAACGAACTCCTCATGGCCACGTACACAATCAACTCAATACATGAAAAAGGGAAATTATCCCCAAAGTGAAAGTATCTTTGACTTCAGCCTTCAAGAGGAGACAAAGTTTCGAAACTTGAGCAGGAATTCAGCTCGTGAATTGACAAAATGTTCTTCAGAAGCTTGAAGCTACAGCCAATTTTAATTTTGGAGTTATCGCCTGGTGAATAATGTCTTACGCACTTAAAATGGTGATAAGAAAGTAGCAGCCTGTGTGGGTTTTCTGCGGGTACTCAGGTTTCTTCCCACACCCCAAAAACATGCATGGTTGGTTGCTTGGACACTTCAAATTGTCCCTGGGTGTGATTGTGAGCGTGAATGGTTGTTCGTCTATGTGCGATAGGCAGGCAACCAGTTCAGATGTGCCCACGACAGTTGTGAGCTTAAGCGGTCCAAATCACGGATGTATTTCAAATAAATTGTTTCAATGTCTTGAAATCTGTGATTTTTAAAGTTAAACTTCTTGAAGCAATACTGAAATAGAACAATAATTGTGAGAATTTGACCTGATAATCTGTAAATTTCCTTTTTTTTTAATATATATAATATTATATAATATTCTTACATCGCTAATCACATGTGAGTCTTCCTTTATTCAGTTCAACATATTTCTTTTACATTATGTGCAGCTAATTCTGTGGAAGTATCATTCAAAACAGAGCCATGTCTTTGCGACGGTAGACATTTTTATTTAGCTCCTGTATTGGATCTCATTTGATGATGTCGGGTTCACACAATCGAGTCTAGAGCGCCATGTCTTATCACCCACCTCCTCTTTTTCCGCCTTCTGCAGATCCCGCCACTCCTGCAGCGACTGGCTGAAGTCCAAGCTGCTCATCGGGATCTTCACCACCCCGATGGCATCGTGCTTGGAGAAGCGATCAAAGTCGTAAAGCGTCATCACCAGCGTCTTGCCGCCCAGCTCCGTGTACGCTACCTTTACGGCCGCACATGCATAAACAATGTTAGACTACGTATGTATTGCTTCCTCTTTGACATTTTTTTGTGATGATACCGCTACACAACAATACTAATGATGATGAAAGAAAAGTACTTTGGGAGAATTTTTTTTTTCATACGGTGCAGCATGAACTTATTGAGCACAGTGGTGAGCACGTCTGCCTCACATGATGTGTATGGATCAATTGTTTTTGTTCTAATGGGAATTCAATTGATGGTATTTCTTTTGGGGGGGCTGGTCTATTTGTATCTGAATCTGATGTCGATCAGCATCCTGGAGCAGATTTCTTGGGGACCTGTAACTAATTTCCACTGTACATTTCAGCATGGAAAAAAAAAAACTGGGAAAAAAAATCACCTTAAACGTGAACGTCTCGTTGAAGTTGGGTTCCAGAGTCTTTCTGTGAACTTTGGTTTCAAATTTTTTCTTTTTGTCTGGGAGTAGATAGACTTTAACATACGGGTCTGAGCTACCACCCACATCCATGGCAGGAAGCCCGGCGGCCTGCAAAATGCCCACCACAAGCTAGCAGGAGAGCAGAGAATATTAAACATTAAGAAAAGGTGTTGTGAGATGACATTTGGTATTTGGCAGCCACCTCACCATGTTATCAGTGAAGTTGTAGTCCAGTGTAAAATGCAGTCTGCCCAACTTTTCATCCTCCTTTGGCTGGATGTCTGACAACTCTGTTTCTTTCTTGATTTCAACTTTTAGTGGCTGTAAACGCACACACACACACACACACACACACACACACACACACACACACACGCACACACACACACACACACACACGCACACACACACACGCACGCGCGCGCACACACACGCACGCGCGCACACACACACACAAAACGAACATGGTAACGTGTGCAGCTATAAGGTGTCTCAGGTTTATACATCCGGACATTTCTTCATGTGAACACAAAGTAGCAAATTCCAACGTTCGCACCATGAAACATTTTTACAAGCAAAAGGCTGCAGGAAGTGTACCTCTTTGGAACGACCATCATTTTCCGTGTCAAAATCTCCAGCCTTGCTCTTCTCTTTTCCTTTTTTCTTGTCCCTGTCCTTTCTCAGACATTTTTTCCAGGCGCACACGCCGAAGGAGAGCAGGACACACAAACTCACAATCCAAAAGGCTGCCGCGACCCACGATGACGCTGCAAAAGAATATACACGCGCAAAAAAAATAAAAAAGCCAAACTCATTTAATTTGAATTTTTACTTCACCTGTGGGTCGGTACGATAAATCAGTGAATGTATTTTTATTCATATTAACGGGGACAATTTACTTTCTAAATGCTTTTAGACAAGTCGTTGAGTCCCATCAAGCGTTACATAATGTGACCAAAATAAAACTTATGTGTCTGTGAGCAAGTTATTCTGAATTTTGCCCGATTGGGACATAATATTGTGAATCCCTGTTTAACACGGGTGATACATTTTCGGACACACATGCGATGAGTGAAATTTACAAAATAGAGAGAGAATAATTTAACCTCTACCACACTTTCAATACATATAAATATAACAAAACACAATTTTTAAAACACATGCAAAAAGCAACTGACCATGTCGGAATATCTATGATCGCTGGCCACAACATTAACAAAAGAAAGATTCCCATCTTAGCATGACGCAGTACAGTTGTACTTTGCTGCAAACCACAACTACATTCAATCAACACTATGTGAAATTAATATCCCTCTGATAGCCTGAATCAAAAGTGAAAAGTTATGATCTTTGTAAAGGCAAAATTCGGTATAGCTCTTGTATTATTTGATTGAATCATGAGATTGTGAGACTACTGAATTGAAATTTCCCAAAGGACTCAGAATTTTTTTTTTGATGGCTAAGGAATTCTGCACAATATGTATATCATGTCTCAGCACAATGTAAGTTGGACCACAGATACTGCTTTAACTCACTGTGGATTCGGTGAGGCTCACTCATGAACTTGTCAGAACTTTGCCCTGCAGGGTGCGTTTGGTTTTCTGTGGCGTTTGACCATTGGGTGACTCTCATTGGAGGGAGCGGAACAGCTTGGCGCATTCCCGTCATGTTGGGCTGGCAATTGTATCCTTGGAAAAAAGGGGGACAATTAAGTGTAAAGAAAACAAAACTCAATAGAGCCTCCGTCAAGGCTATCCAAAGTAGGATCAGCACCAAAATATTCGCCTCACAGACAAGTTTTAATGATTTTGAATTATGGTATAGCTAAAGTGTGTGTGTGTGTGTGTGTGTGTATGTGTGTGTGACAGATACACTTCAGGGAAAATTACCTGTTTTATCAACACAGCGGCATTTTGTGACTCACACTGACTGAAATTGTGTGTGTTGCTCACACAGGCACATTTTGGAGTGAGAGCTGAAAGGGAGTTTTCAGAGCATTGAGTGCGCACGCCCACAGCGTCCAACAAATGAAAGACATCCCTATTTTGTGACTGATTTGATCTGATTTGTGACTTTTTAGGGCCTAAAATTGTATTCAATTAAGTAGCCCGCTAATATACGTCTTGCCTCTCACAAAACAAACTCTAGGCTCCATGCATCTGATCAATTGACGCTATTTTCTCATCAGTATCAGATGGCATCTCCTTTTTTTCTGCTGTTCAGGCATCAACAGCATAGCAGAACGTACATTGTTCGATTGAGACTGACCGAGCTGTGACACGGGGTGCAGAGGGGTTGCATCGCGCGTGATGACACGTGTGTGCAATGCTCCAGAGGTGACTGCTATACGCCAAGATCATTGTCGTACCCGACAAACAGCTTTTATTCAGCAGAATTATACTCCTGTTGTTGGTGGTTTTATTTTAACTAGATGAACTACAGAGCTTATCCTCATAAGGGTTGCAGGTGTGCTGCAGGTTATACCAACTGAATTTGGTTGAAAGGTGAACTCCACTTTGTACTGATCAAGAGACAAACAACACTTAGACAGATTGGCATTTAGACAAACAACCATTCACACTCAAATTCACAACTACAGACAATTTAGAGTGTTCCTTGAATCTCACAGGCATGTTTTGGGGAACATAACAGGAAGGCGAAACGAAGAAAACCGACATACAAACAGAAAGAAAATCCATAGTTGAGATTCGAATGCAGAACCTCTTGACTGTGAATGTCAGATGTTCTAACATTTAGTCCAACGCGTCTCCCAGTTTATCCTTTGTATTATAAAAAAAATACTGACTTAAATATATAGTAAACAGCTGGAAAATGTTGCACGGTCACTACAGTAATACACGATCTGTTTCTTTCATCCGGGATCAAAGAATTATGTTCAATATATATAAAACTGTCATACTCCAAATGTTGCTAATATGTTACATTAATTGGGCCAACGATTAGTCAATAAATCTTTGGGGTTTTTTTGTGGGTTTTTTTTTTCCAAATGTGTGGCATTTGAAAAAAAAAAAGCCTATCAACCATCCCAAATTCCTAAAAAAAGACCCGGTCAGGCCTATAATGGACCCAAATGTTTTTATTAAATACAGGCAAAATTTGGGAAATTTGTGATAGTATTCAGCATTAAAGAGAGTCAAAAATAGACCTACCAATTTCCCGACTGTCCAAACAGCAGCGATGTCTAAACTCATAAGTCCTCCCTTTCCCCCCCCCCACATCCAGAGAGGAAGAGGAGGAGGAGAGAGGGTGGCAGAACTGGATAGGACAGGCAGAGGACAAGCATGTGGTAAGTGAGAGAGTCAGTGATGTGACGTCCTTTATGTTTTTGTGCCACTCGGAAAGTTTTACGAGCCATAATGAGGAACGAGACGTGATAGTTTTTAAGTAAACGTTGGCCATGTTGCATCTCAAAGTTTTAATGGGAGTCTTGTGGAAAAGTGGCTATTTTTCTCTGACTCATCCACACTGTTCAACCCTCATCAGACCACTTCTGAATATTTATCAGTATAGTGACACTGCTTTTTAAAAGCTTGTTAGCATACTGAAAGGTCAGCAGTAGTGTCCATGAACGTTCAGATTAAGCGCATGACCATGTGCGTGTTTGTGTGCGAGCATCTCACTGCACAGATGCCCTGAGATCGCCTATGTATAGACAATAGCTGCCTGATTTAGAAACTTCGGATGTGATTTCTGCAGCAACAGAGAGAGATCAGGTTACGGACCCAAGACCCGTTCACCTTGAAACACCAGAAATGAGCGAGAGATGCTGTACAGAAGGGAGAGTCAGAGAGAGAAGGTCGGGCGGGGAAGGTGACACACAAAATGGATTCAAGGATGAATTCAATCATTTTTGACAAAGGTAAAGGTCACTGCGGCTTCAAAAACACTTCGTAGGCCTTTTTGTGTTATCTTGGGAATACATTGAGGGATTCCTGGCAAAGTTTTAAAACAAATCTAGCGGCATTATTAACTAGGAATCAACATTGAAATAGATGACACTGAAATGTATTTTGTACTGTCCCACTTGAATGTACTTGATTAATATCTTAATCAAATATTAGTCGAGTGTTGTATTCAGATGACCAATTACCTATACGTGTAAGCATATACATAGGCATGCTATTTAAAATGCAGAACATCTTTACTAAAAGTCCACTAAAACAAATCAGTCTTTCCCTCTATTTAAAATGTGGAATAGTGTTTATTATCAACTAACAAAGCATATCAATTAAAATGCTGGCTTATAGTTCGTTACCCACAAATTTGGAAAAAATGTTTTAAATGTGGAAAATAATACATGTCTATTTAAAATGTGAACTCTAATTTACGAACAAAAATCAATTTAACATGTTTAATATAATGTAGTACTGATTTGATCATTTAAAAAATATGTATTTAAACTGTGGAATACTAAAAACTCTATATACGTTTGTGCGTGTGCGTGTGTGCGCGTGTGCGCGTGTGTGCGCGTGTGCTCGTGTGCGTGTGTGTGTGTGTGCGCGTGTGCTCGTGTGCGTGTGTGTGTGTGTGCGTGTGTGCGTGTGCGTGCGTGTGTGTGTGTGCGTGTGGATAAACCGTTGTCACAGATCCGTTCGTAACCACGAAATGTCGTAATGTCGTATGTCGGGAAGAACCACGATCAAATTTAAGTACCGGCACTCAAAATGCAATACATACCGCCAGACGCTAAGCGGCAGTACTGTTCTCTGATCGACATTGCGTATATGTATTTACAAGAGAAGAATCTCCGTCTCCTGGATACAGATGGAAGCGTCGTTGTTTTGGATCCTTCAACGGTGAGTTGTTGTTCTATTTATTTCCTCAAATATTCTCGTTTGTGTGTGGCGTCTAGATAGACAGAAGGTGTCGATCTTTGACTCGATCAGGCAGACAAAGGAACAAAATGAGAAGACGTTAATCGCCACTTGTCGTCAGATTGAGAATGCGATAGCTACCAAAGGCTAACGGTGTGTACGTCGATATAAATGTTATCCAAGTTTAGGTTGAGTGACGGTTTTCATTAAAACGATTAACTGTTGCAGCAAGTATAGCTCACGTAATGTCCAGTGAGTGCATTTCAAAAGTTTAGCTTTAAGTATAACCCGCATGTCACGGGAGGATGACACAAAATGTACAAAATAGCTTTATTTTAAGAATTCCGACGAATGAATTTTGTCTGGTAAAACGATCCAACTTGCTGTATGAGTTGTGGTAACCCCGCCACCAGGACCCCTTTTTTTACATTACATGGAAGAAAATCATGTAGCGCAATGTTAGCAACATGCTGTTGCATGTGGAAAACAACTTTTTCTGTGCAAAGTCATAAAGCTGAGAAAAATAAAGTGTAATCAGTTTCCATCCAACCATTTTCTATAGCGCTTGTCCTTGGCTTGAATATGCTTTGGATCGGATCAGCATTGCACACAGTTTGGATAAACCATTCGCCGTAATTTTCAGGACACTTGTAGACAAAAAAAGCCTGCGCAGTCACATTCACACTTATAGAAAGGTTTGAGTCTTAAAATAGTCACATTTATATTTCTGGAATTTGGGAGGAGGCTGGAGTAACTGAGGAGGACATGCAAAGTCCACACAGGCAGGCCTAAGCCGTATGGACAAAATGTATTTGTTTTGCAAATGACCTTCAGGCCTTCCTCTTTTCTAGTGATTTGGAATGCCGCCATTTCAGCGCCTTCACCAGAAACATGTCCTGCAGACTGTGTGTGCGCTGGAGGCTGTCATCCTGCGCACCTTCGGCCCTGAGGGAGGACAGGTGCTTTTCATCCGAGACAATGGACATTCAATGTTGATCCGCAGCGGGACACGCATTCTTACAGCGCTACGACTTGACCACCCGCTCGCCAGGTAACTCGAACGACTCAGCTTCCTGCAGTCAGATTATTCGATGCTTGACTTCATCAGGATCTGGTGTGATATATAAAATGCTTTTGGGACAGTGTCAATTGTTTTGACACTCACCTTTACGAGCATTCAATGTCTTCAGGCAATGTCCGAGCTTCTGAAAATATTTAAGCTGATTTAAAGTCCCCTACAAGCACGAAATGAAACGAAATTAAACAACTGAAAATGTTGCTGTTTCAAGGAAACAGCAACATTTTCAGTTGTTTAATGGTTGGTTCCAAGAAAATATTGTTTTCAACACAATATGTATTATTTTGGTCTGCTACAAAATGCATAGATCATAAACCTCAACGATCCCATCTGTTGATCAAGCATAGCAGAAATTAGAATCCTGTTTCTTGAACTGTCTTGGTTTTTAAAAAAGCACAAAAGAACAATAAATGCAAATCTGTGAAGATGGCACACTTGGTTATTGTAAAAATATCGCAGAGCTATTGTTTTATAATAATAATTAAAAGTGGTTGATGTTCTTTACCTTTGTACAAAATGCATCTTTGAAAAAACCCGATAGGAAGAAGTCCAGGGAAGTCATATACGGTGAACATTATGGCCAGGGAATGGGAATTCAAATTGCAAAGAGATTTCGCAGACACCCGCTATTTGCTTCTCTTTCATTTTTAGGATGATGGTTGAGTGCGTCTGGAAGCACAGCGGGAAAACAGGGGATGGATCCAAATCATTTATCCTTCTTGTGGCATCGTTATTACGCACCATTTACACCGCAGCCTCCAAGGATCCAAATGGATCGCACGTGTATAACTCAAGGGCAGCAGCCGAATCGGCCGCTGCCAGGCGCCTGGCCGACCAAATGCTGGCTTTTGCGTTGGAGAAGCTGGATGATCTGATCGCTCTCTCGGTGACTTCTTACGGACTCAACCTGTCAGCGGAGGTTTTAACTGCAAGCGCCCAATCCTCATCCAACTCAGATGGGGCTCAGGTCGAAACGTTGTTAGCGTCTTTCTTTCGTACTCGTTTGGGTTGCGCCCACTGTGACTTCATGGGCGAGCTCGTTTGCAAAATGCTCCGTCACTGGAGCCGTAAAAATGACGAATGTTCTCCATCAGACAAGATGGGGAGTTTTCAGAGGAGCTCGGTCGTAAACTCAAATGGCTCTAAATCCAATACATCTTCCTCGTCACTCCAGTTTCTAAATGACAATTTCCATGCGCTGCACACGCCGCTGTCTGGCTTTCCTGTAACTTGTTCACGTTTGATTGAGGGGCAAATCATCCACAGGGACTTTGCCACACACTACCACGGCAATCACCAGCATCCGGTCAAGGCGGTGGTTTTTACCATGTCCCTGCAACCCAAATGGCTAAACGCGGGTGACATGCTGGAGATTGGGAGGGGACCATACGGCAAGAGCATCATGCACTTTAGCGCCTGGGCGGAAAGCTCACTGGAGCATATTTTCGCCACCCTGAAGACTCTTGGAGTCTCCCTGCTGCTGTCTGCCGTCAAACAGTCTGAAGCCGTCCTGACTTTGGCGACGCAGGCGGAGATATGCGTCGTGGAGTGCGTCAACGAAGACGAACTGGCGCTCTTCCTCCACTTGAGTGGGGTCACGGCCATCTCGGACTATCGGGGGATTCGTTCAGGACATATTGCTTCTTTGACATTTTGTCGCCCGATGCTTCTGGGAGCGCATCGGTGAGACTGCATTTAATGGCAACGTAATATCAATGCTGCCGATGCGGTTTGATGGTCACAATTCTACCTTTGCTCCTCCCACAGATACGTTCACGTGGGTTTTCCCGATTCCATAGGAACGCAGCCATGCAGTGTCATCATCTGCGGCTTGGGTGAAGGGCAAACGGATCAATATGCAGGTGCCGTTCAGGATGCCATCCGTATGCTGCGTACAACATGGGAGCCCCTGGGTGCAAGTGTTAAAGATCCCTCCTCCATTTCAACCGGTTGCGTCATATCCGCTGGCGGAACTTTTGAGCTTCTGTTACACCACGCCCTCCTACAACATGGCCGCTCTCAGGCCGTTTCAAAAGACGTGGCTGTTGTTTGCCAGCTTTTGGCGGACGCGTTACTCCACCTTCCCCGACGTATTCACTCCCACAAGCCAAGGGATTTCTTACAGATTCAATCAAGAGTCTGGAACATTTGTCGGAACCCTTTCCAGTCAGACGGATTGTTGTTCGAGCCAGAGATTAGCCAAGCAAATCGCGGTGAGAAAAGTTCTCAAGTGGACAATAAATCAGGTACTTATCGTTTATCAGGACTTGAGTCTGTTTCCTGTAAATCCCATCTCATATTGGCTGTGCTGCAGTGTGTCAAAAGCCTCCTTCGAGTGGACACTGTGCTGCACATCCCCACCAAATTGCACCAAAAATCACCAAAATCCAACAATTCCTCCGAGGATGAAGACTGAGGGTTTTGGACCTTATTATTTGGGACTTCACTGTATTTGGGACTTCAAATACAGTGTTTTTATTTTGTTTTTTGTTTTTTTTTCGTTTTCTACTTAAGTGTGAGCTGCGGGACATTGCACTGGATCATGTTTACCACATTGTCTGTTTCTTCAAGCAATGCATTTTGAATATATGTGTAAAAGATCTACGATTGCAACCAATTTTATGGTTCAACCCCCACAAATAAATATTTATATTTAATTGAAATATCTCATTCATAGCTTATTGTTTTCATACATATTTTATGGAAAATGGAGAAGAGCTACAGATCAATAATATACTACAGTACAATATTATTCAGCATTTTATATAAAAACTCGATAATATTCAGCTTTACGTACTTCATGTTGGTGCTGTATGTAGCTGACTCGTGGTGTCTATCATAAATCAAAAAGCAGGTAGTTTGAAGAAAGAGTCTATTTGCGGTGTGGTGTTTATTTATTCAAGTGGATGCTTGTTATTAATTGCCGCACTGCGTTTATTTGGGTGTTAGGACACAATTTGGGGAAATGCGGTGGGTCGCTGGAATTAAAATCATTTGGGCAAACTGAAGACAATGATTGCGAGATTTATTTATTTGTTAAAGCAAACTTCAAAAGCTCGCAAGCGTCCAGACTTTTAAGCAAATCTGTCTTTTTTTTTTCTCCACACTAAAACAAGATTGGTGCCGAACCATCTGAAATAGCATTTTCAAATTTTACACTTTATAATACGTCATTCAAATCTTACACTAGTTCCGTGTCATCACAGATAATCAATCAATGCTAAGCATAGTCTTCAAACTAAAGTTGCTTCTGACCCCAAGTGTTTATTTTGGCCATTCACTACGACTTCTGGATTTTTTTTCCCCCCTAGGACTTCTCTTTCTCATCTCATTTTTCCTTGCACTCTTCCCGCGGCCACCACAGAGCAAATAAGAGCACAACACATAACTCATAAATGTACACACATTCTTTTATGTAATCAGTGTTATCTTTAGCAGGGGCCTCAGGAGGGAGGTCTGGCTGTCAACAACCAAATCACCATGTACTTTCCCTTTCTCTAATCACATCCACACCAGGTCTATTACTCTTAGCGAGATTATATAAAGCGGCGGAGTCATGAGTTTTTGAAATTGAGTGGAAGATAAGCGCAAAATAAGCTTTCTTTGCCGTCATCTGCCTCAAATGTTGCACAACACAAAAGAAGAAATCAACTGAGTCACAACTCGTATGGAAAAGTCGGTGTTGTCTTCGGCCAAGGTACGCTGTATTGTGGGAAATTGACTTTTTCATTTCTTGTCTTACAAAATTTCTTGTTTCTGCAGTACCCCTTCCCTGAGCAAGTGTATCACACAAGCAAAATTGTTCGCTATTTCCTAAAATGTGTCCATTGCCAGGGTCGTGCCACGCGGTGTGCCGCGGAGCAAACGACGTCACGCGGCGCCCGTCAGCGAGCCAGATTGTTACGTCACTTTCATGCCATCCCCTCAGGCCGAGAAAAGTCAGTCTACGAATAAAACGTGTGTGCTGACAGTTACAAAATGAGATTAAAAAAAGTCTCAAGACAACTCCATTTTTGTTTATTTGACTCTTCAATCATCCGTTTGTACGATATGAATCAACCAATTTCAATAAGATGAAAAAGTATCTTGAAAATACATAACACGTTCTTATAGAAAGAGGACTGAAAAGAAAACATGACCAAAATAGGCATTTACAGAAAGGTGAGCCAACAAAATGTCACAAAGGATAACACTCGATTCTAAGTAAGAAAAAAAAATAGCTGACAGCTGAGAATCCAGTTGGTTTCAAAGCAATTCACCCATTCCTCTGGCAGATGATGCATTCTGCCTAAGAGGCGTTGTGACTTATTCGGCCGCGGTCCATAACTCGTTCTTGTCAGTCGGTAAGAGGCCTCAAAAGAGAAGTGATCGATAAACAACGAGCTGATCTTCTTTCAGATCGTTTGCACAAGCACTAAATTCAATCACGTGATCTCACTGTGGGACATTTCTCACTCAAGCAGCCATTTTATAGCAGGGCCTGACAACCACAAAGACGTAGGATATGCCCCCAACCCCCAATTGAACGAGCAATGTTTCTACTGACAGTGGAGGCTGGGGGTGGTGATCTGGGAATGACATCATGCAACATTAACGAGGACTCCGTAACGTGCTGGCGGGTGTCACACCACCTCCCGAGATTTCCTGATGGCACAGCACAGGAGCATGCTAAAGATCATCCCAAACACCTGCCAAGAGAGATAAACTGAGTTTTCGACATTCTCTTTTCGTGACATAACCGGGACAATCATACATTACCATAATGACCCCGATAGTGATGCCCACTCCTCCTATGATGTGCAGCTTGGAGTCAAACACTTCTTCGATGGCATCGGGGCAGCTCTGCAACACAGGAAAATGAGCACAGAGATTCGTTTGGTCTCCCCCCAGACCTTGAGCGAATGCACTTGGAGGGCGTACAAGCATTCTAGTAAAATCATTGTTGTCATAGAAACCACAGCAAGAAGGCTAAAGGAATGCGTCTGCGACGGAAAGCTGTCGGCCCACACCATCATTATGTGTTTTTGACATGTCATTACGCCATTGCGTGCTTCGATAAATGAAGCCTGGCATGAGCAAAATCACTTGGTTCTTCAGTCTGTCTGGCCCACTAAGCATTTTTAGGATCGTGGAATAATTATTGCATTCATTTTGAATTTTTTTTAACCTAAAATTAGATCGGAATCATTTAAAATGCATTTTTATTTATCTCAATGATGACATTGGTCAATGTTATTTTTAATCACAGGTGGAAGATGAATTTTTGCACTGATTCAGAATCTGCCCTTGTTTCTTTTTTTTCACTAGCACATCAGGTTTATTTAATAATATTTAATAGAGTAATATTCATGAATTAGGGGTTAGAATCAGCAACAGTTGTTTTTTTTTTTTAAACATGATAGCAATAATTCACTATTCATGGTTAAATTCATATTGCGCAAGCTTTTATAGGTCAAACTTTGACAAATGAGAATATCTCCAAAACCTGATGTGCTGGAAAAAAAGTAAAGACTTGATTGAAAATAAGCATCAAAAATACGTTTAGGGACACATAAAGGAATCTCTGATTAAAATTTGCTGTTGACTAGTGGTTAGTTGATGTAATGAATTTATTTTTAAAAAAAAACAAAAAAACCCCACACAATTTAATTTCAACATGCTAATTATTAAAGACAATTTTCCATATTTTATGTCCACTTTTTGAACTTGTCGACAAATGTGCCGGCTCATCACTCAAAAGCAAACTTCCCATTTTGCATCTCTTGACTAAAGCGCGCCGTTGCGATCGTACCTTGATGATGAGCTTCTCAAGTAGGTCTCCTTGAGGACACGTGTCTTTGGCACCATCAAAGACAGCAGCAGTTGGGCCGCAACAATTCAGCTGGAATAATACAACACAAATCACTTCAATGACAGTTGTCGTTTTTTTTCTCTGTGCCTCTTGTTGCCAGGCAACAACGTTATTTTTGACTGCATGCAAACAAATGATGCCTGTTCATAATGGGATTGATTGCATTAAACATTTGTAAACATTTTAATCGAATAGACAACAAAGACCAGATATGAAATGTTCAAACTGAAAAACTGTACCGTTTCGAGCAAATAATCATTAACTTAAGAATTTTACGGCTGGAACATGTTTCCAAATAAAGCCGGGACAGGAAGCAGAAAAGCCTGAGAAAGTTGACTGGGAACGGGTGAGTGCCGTAATTGAGTGTAAAAGATGCGGCGAGGTTCACCTCTATGTGAACAACCGTGTGAGAAAATCGTCAAACAGTTCAGAAAAACACTGCTCGTAAATACAGTTCGGCACTTACATCGCTAACTGCTACTCTGCCACGCAAAGCAAAAGACTTTTATAAACATCTGTAAGCGTCACCGTCTCCTCCCTGCCCGAGCTCATCTGAGATGGACCGATGCAAAGTGCAATCGTGGTCTGTGGTCTGACGAGTCCACATTTCAACTTGTTTTGGGAAGTTGTGGACATTGTGTCCTCCTTGCAAAAGAGGAAAATAACCATCTGGAAAGTTACGGAAGCAACATTCAAAAGCCAGCAGCCGTGATGATATGCGGCTGTGTTCGTCCCAATGGCATGGGTAACTAACACATCTGTGAAGCCAACATTAATGCTACAGGAGAAACATATGCTGGCATCCAAGCATTTGGATGCCAAGCATATGGACACCCCCGCTTATTTCGGCAAGAAAATGCCCAACCGCATTCTGAACATTTTAACAGCGTGGCATTGGAGTAAAACGGGTACTTGACTGGCCTGCCTGCAGTCCAGACCTGTCTCCCATTGAAAATGTGTAGCGCATTATGAAGCCTAAAATACGACAACAGAGACGACAGAGTGTGGGACAACTGAAACTGTACATCAAGTGAGAATGCGAAATAATTCCTCAGAGAAAGCGTAAACTATTGATGCCCTCCGTTCTCAAACATTTATTGAAAAGAAAAGGTGGTGTGACACAGTGGTAAACATGACATTGCAGTCATCAAATTTTAAGTTCATGATTGTTTGCTAAAAGCAATTAAGTTTACCGGTTTGAACATTACATATCTTGTCTTTGTGTATTCAATTATAAATAATTAGGAGATGATTTGAAAATCATTGTACTGCATTCTGTTGGGTTTGTATTTACGGCCGACTGAAACGAGATTACCCCCTGCTATCGAGCTTCGCGCTATGCATGTCTGATTAGCTCCCAAACCATCATTTCAGCCTCTTTCACGCGGAGACACCCCAGAAATTCACCACACGGCGGAATTCCCTTGCACACGGATGTCGCCCTGCCTTTGTTTTCTGGTTTTATTACACCCTCCAAAGACGTAAATTTACCTCCCTGACTTCATCTACCCCGCCCGACTCTTGTCGGTCTGTTATATATTGCTTTAGTGTAAAGGGCCGTTTGAAAATGAATGAGGGAGAGACATCCAGCATTTCATGACAGAATGCAAATTCAGTTTAGGGAGCACAATATCTGTAACCAACAGACTTGGATTTGTTTAGTGATATGTTTGCGCCACATTGACACCCGTGCACCAACTGGAACTGTGATCAAATTATACATCCACTTAAATATTTTCGGAACTTTAAATTTGAATCTTGCCCAATTGTGACATACCTACGTCTAATTGACAAATGATTGCCCCTAAACTGAGTTTTTGCTGGGCAAAGAGGCGACATTGCTATATGTTAGCATTGACACCCCACTCCACTGCACGCGGGGTGAACAGCGGCTCATTTGAGACAGCACTCTGTCCTCAAACCGGACTAACTTCAGCTGTAATTGATTGATGAGCACCACAAGATCATCGAGGATAATGATATCAATGGAAAAAACAAAAAAAGCTCACGCCAGTTTGAATCACACGCAGAGTCTCTCGGAGACGCTCATCCTTTGTCTCCTTGTAGTTGTTGTAGGTCTGGTGGTAGAATGTGGTAATGTCATCCACCACCTGTTACACAAGCAGAGAAAAGGATTTGCTTTTTGCCTTCTGCCAGAACTTGTTTGTTGTGTCTATCGCGACTATCGCGCTTAAGGCAAGCGTGTTCGTTACCTTGCTCTGGTTGGAAAATCCCCAGATGCCGGCAGCCACTTCAATGGCAAAGATAATCAGCAGGAAGAAGAAAAACTATGGCAAGGACAAAGGGAGTTAGAATGCTGTGCGCGCATGTCTTTTGGCACCCACAAACAAGTCAAATCATCTGAGCGCGATTGAACTTGATTTACATAGACCCCTCCGACTGGGAGATTTAGTACAAGACGATTAAGGCCAGAGGGGAGGCGATGACTAAGCCACACAGGAAGTCAACAACAGTAACATTTAAGCCTGCTGGATGGCCTTAGGGCCCTTCAGTAAACGCTGATGAAAACGGGTATTTCCAAGGTACCGGTAACACATTTGGAAAGATACGGTTGATGTTTTGCATAACTGAATAAAATGACGAAGGCGCATGAACAAGACATTTGGTATTCCCGTTTGCTCTCCCACCTGACCTTCATTAGCTTTTGAGATACTTTTGGATCAGGTGTTCTCCGACTTGTGTGGCCGTTGCGTTACTCACAAATTTACGTAGTGAAAGAACATTTCATTATTATGTGCATAGTGGAACAAAGATGCATTATTTGTTGTTAATAAGTAATTATTTCCAGTCTAATGACGTGAACTTGTGCACTAATGTGCTGATACAGACCAGTCCCAGCATGCAGGGAGACTCCTGGATGGCACCGCAACAGCCAAGAAATCCTACGACCATCATTAGCGCTCCAGCTCCGATCAGGATGTACACACCTGTACACACACACCAACAAAACAAAAACAAAAACAGACCAAAACTAACTTTGGACTCAAATCAGCCCAATGTATGCTGGTACACATTTACATGATCTCGTTTTTTTTTTGAAGGTCAGGAAACACATATCATGTACATGTTTACATGCTTCTGAGTCTCTGATCTTCCCCCATCAGTATGAAGCTAAACCAAGTAAACCTTCTGCCTATTTCTGAAAATATGTCTTTA
Source organism: Hippocampus zosterae (assembly GCF_025434085.1). Taxonomy (NCBI): domain Eukaryota; kingdom Metazoa; phylum Chordata; class Actinopteri; order Syngnathiformes; family Syngnathidae; genus Hippocampus; species Hippocampus zosterae. The sequence continues at coordinate 22,289,692 of NC_067453.1, forward strand.
CGCAAGCCCTCCTGAACTTTACACTTTAAAATCATTAACAGAGTTTCTCTGTTAATGATTTGGCAGCTAGGTTGTGGACAACACTGATGCAATATAATTGTCAAAAGCAAAACAAACTTGTAGTATTAGCACGGGGTGACCGTTAGCTAACAGTGCTGCACGTGTCGGACGCATGCACAAATGTTCAGTTAAGTTAGTTGTTGACTTAGAGGTGAGAGGTATTTGTTTCCAGCTCCAGCTCCAGTTATTGATGAGCGTAATTTAGTGGCTTTGTGATAAAGTGTTTCTGTAAAGTGAAAGATAAAGTGTTCATGCCATGAGAGCTACCGAGACTCCCTTCGCGAGGTACTCCTAGCTCACGATCAACTTAATGGCCAGTCCTGATTTAAAGATTCCGACGTCACTTGTAGTGGATGTGAGCGAGGCAAATAAAGTACCGACTCTTCATTTAGCGCAATACACTCAGAGTGAACTGAATAGTAATTCTTGTTTGAAACAGAGCACTTGTGCTGAAAAGCCTCTTACCGGTGTAAAACACATATGGAGAGTCCTGTCCTTCAAACAAGCCTTTGGTCTTGGGGTCTAATCGCAACCACAGGCCGATGGCAAAGACAGCAGTGCCTGCAAGCTGAAGAAAAAACATTTGAGATTTTAGCTCATTTGGCATAATTGTAGGCATGGGACACTTCATTTGATACACATGCTTTATCTAATTCGGTGCTTCCCCAGGTATTGACCTTGGGCACATATTTTACATTGGGAAATCTCATGGCCCACAACCCCCAAAACCGTCACAAAACGTATAGACATATCCCCCCCCATCAATTTACTGCATATTGAGACACCAATAGCAAAAAAAAAAAAAAAAACAAAACCTTAAAGAGCTTTATATTTGCCAAGAGATGCGACAAGATGCTACTTTTCTGTAAATGGAACTCCTCAAGTATCATCAACATAGTTCTTGGCACGCTAGATTCTCTACTTGAATCTAGATGAAACAACTTACTTAAACATACTGCCTTGGCATAAAGACAATGCCAAAGTAATGCCTTCATAGCACTGACTGAGCACAGACAGCAAATGGGGTTTCCAGCGATTCAGTGATAAACGGAGGACAGCCCCCCCCCCAAAAAAAAATAAGTCAGTTGGTGAATTCGTGAATGCCAATCTGGGAATATGTTGGGAAAAAAATGCTTTTTAATTTGATCATAAATTTACCAATGTTGCGAAATCTGGATGTTTCGTGGAACTGAGTCAAAGCTACTTAATGATACCTTCCCCCATTTAATAGAAGATTATTTACGTGTTCTACCTGTCACTGAAACCGTATGCGCTGGCCTCTGTAAAGATACCGTGATTTATTTGCAAGTTGTGAACAAATACAACTTTTTGAAGAAATTAAGTGCAATTTGAAAGTTTGCCGCAGCACAACTGACGATCGTGATTGGGAATCGCATCAGAAAATGTGTTTGTGTTACACCACTGCAAACTACAACTTCAAAAATAAACATACCTCCATGACGGACAGTGTCAATCAAAACAAAGCATTGTTGTTGTTTTTTTATGAGACATTTAATAAACTTCTTGTATCGGCGCTTAGTTATGTTGGCATACCTAATATAACAGATGTGTGTGTGTGTGTGTGTGTGTGTGTGTGTGTGTGTGTGTGTGTGTGTGTGTGTGTGTGTGTGTGTGTGTGTGTGTGTGTGTGTGTGTGTGTGTGTGTGTGTGTGTGTGTGTGTGTGTGTGTGTGTGTGTGTGTGTGTGTTGTGTTGTGTGTACGGTTTAGCCGCAATTCCTCTTGCGGATAGTCATCTATGCACGAAGCCATTTTGTTTTGAGCTCACATGCTTGAACATGACTGTCGAACATAACATTCACTGACAGTGAGTACATGCCATAAATGGAATCATGCTGATCTGTACCGGATGCTTCTTCTTCATTTTGACACAGAAAGACGGCAACGTTGAAGAACCCACGCCCCCTCTTTGTGTCTAACTCCCGCTTAAACTCATCCAGAGTCACAAACAACAGGAAATAAAATTTAAAAAAAGAAGTACACCTACCCAGAAGAACACGTTGAATATAAACATGAGATACTTGATGCACTTGATCCCCCCAACGACAGCCATGCTGACAGGTGAGTTGACAAAGTTGATATTCCCGGGAGGAAGCAGTGTTAGCGTGGACCGAAAAACCTCAAGCGAGGCGTTTGAAAGTGAAAGCGTTCTGAAAACGCCACGCCTTTCGATGCCTGAATGCACACTTTGGGAGTGGCGAGAACATCAGGGCCTACTCAACAAACTGGCCTCCCAATCTAAAGCCTGCCCATGTTCCTTCCTCTGTTTGTTTCCGCGCTTGCATAGATTGCGCCTGTGACGACTCCTGTGTGAGAAGCTGCAGGCAGGCAGCCAAGACAGCAACACAGAGGGCCCTGTTATAACATGCAGACCTTCAACGTCTTATTTACTCACCCGCTGTCTCAAACACGCGCTACACCTTTGTAATCAAATAATCAAGCAGGTGAGTAGATGCCTTAACTGGGGTACATACTCACTTTTAACGTCTTAAACTTTTTGGTTTGTGTGTGTGAGAAACCCCACATGAGGAAAAATGATAGCCGGTGTGTTCTTACTGCTCTTCAAGCGGTGGTGTCCAAAACCTTTCTTCTGAGGGCCACATATAGAAAAATCAAAGTATGGGCCACTTTGATGTTCTGTGACTCCCATTGATGAAACACACCATTATCAATGCATTGAGTAGTTGTGTGTTCTTTATATGTTATCATTATTTTTTAAAAACAATGACCGCAGTATGAGGCAAATACTTCAAAAAAATTCTCCATCTTGGAATGGATGCAAGCTATATTCATCAAAACTAATAACAACATTTAAATATATCCCTCTGTATATAATGTTCCATCCACTGGAAAATGCATAATTGATTGATAGATATTGATATTTATGGCTCAAGCTGAGAGTATAAAATGAGTTTCACTTTTAGAATTGAACAGCTGAAATTAAGTGTTTTCGACCACAACTGAATATTTTTAGCAACGTTTATTTCCACAGTGGATAATTTCCGCTTTCACACACATACAAACCATGTTGTGGGCCTTTCTATCAATAGCTGCAAATCTGAAAATCACCATAAAAGGCCAAAACATTCTTGTGAAACCCCTTCTGCCCCCCCCCCAACACACACACACACACACTCACACACACACCGTTTAACATATACAGTTCAAAATAAACAAACACCCCCACATGGGACACACCCCGCAGGCTTACTAGGACAGTGAGACATAAATAGCGTGCATGAGAGCCTAAGTAGTCACACACACACAGTCTCTCTCTCTCTCTCTCTCTCTCTCTCTCTCTCTCTCTCTCTCTCTCTCTCTCTCTCTCTCTCTCTCTCTCTCTCTCTCTCTCTCTCTCTCTCTCTCTCTCTCTCTCTCTCTCTCTCTCTCTCTCTCTCTCTCTCTCTCTCTCTCTCTCTCTCTCTCTCTCTCTCTCTCTCTCTCTCTCTCTCTCTCTCTCTCTCTCTCTCTCTCTCTCTCTCTCTCTCTCTCTCTCTCTCTCTCTCTCTCTCTCTCTCTCTCTCTCTCTCTCTCTCTCTCTCTCTCTCTCTCTCTCTCTCTCTCTCTCTCTCTCGGGCATGCGCACTACTCCTCGCCACGTGACCGTGCTCAACAATTCAATCAATAACCCCCGCCCCCCACCTCTAAAATCAGTTTTGAATGTAGTACGTGCCAACCGTAAGGGTGCTCCGTGGAAATGGGTCACTTGGCCACTGGGGAGGATTTATAACCAACAACAGCAGCCCCGCTGGGCTTCCACACGCGCCGGGACTATAATGGCAATCCGGTGAAAATCTTGAAATAATAAGAATAAGAATAATAACAATAACAACCGCAACCCACTTGGGACACCCTCCGAGAATACGAGGGTTTACACCGGGATATTTCCACTCGCGACTCACGCCACAAAGTCCTCAAAACGCACCGCCACATAGATTCTAGTTTTTCAACACACTCACCCAGAAGACCAGGTTGAAGGCGAACATCAGATATTTGATGCACATCTCTCCGCCGGATAGCGCCGCCATGACGACGACGAAGACGAACCTCGTGAATGCAGGAGACGAATCGAAGCAGTGTGGTCGTCCAGTGAAGCGCTTCTCCACGCGTAGCGCTGCTGGTGCGCGCTCGTCGTGTTCGGTCCCCCGCGCCGGCTGCAAAAACCAGCCAGGCGTAAAAGGCAGGATATGTGCACAGTACCGCACTATATCCCCACAGTTAGTGTTTTTCAGGTGGTTGTCAATGTGTCCCGTCGCCCTTCAAAAGAGTCCGGTGCGATGACGTTATTGTCAGACTCGTTCCTGATTTAAATCGGTAGTGCGGCGTGATTACGTCATTCCCCTGACGTCATAAATCGCTTGCACGGGTCGCTGACTGGGAGAGCTAGCTATACAGCACGTGAACCGGGGAATGCACTGTAAGGTGTTGAGAATGTAGTTTATTCCCAGCTTGAAAGAAAATTTAATCTCACTCAAAAGTCGATATCCCTGTCCATTGACATCTACCGAATCATTTAGGAGCTCTTAATTTGCTTACCCGGTTGTTCAGTAGGGAGCTAAAGGTGTTTACTGTATTGCCACAAGCTAGCATTTTGTGGACAGTTTATATTTAGATTGTTTGTACAACCATAAGAACAATATTTTCTGTAGATGCATTTCAATCAATCAAAAATCCCTGTGGAAATGTTTTAATCTTCCCACCGGGCTCTTGATTCTTTCCCCAACTGATAGGTGATTTTTTTTTCTCCAGGATTTCCAAATAAAACTAGTTCCCATTGTTTTCTTGCAAGTTTTGGCATCAATTCGTCACGTTCGTCATGTGTGGCTACCAAACTCTCAGTTCTTGCGTGAGATATCTTCCCCCGACAGTGTGTTTTGTAGCACAATTGTTTGGGTTGGCACTGACTCAGGTTTGTACCAGCAGGCTAATCACTCAGCCAGACCATCAGTGGGCACATCCTGGTATTGTCTCACTGGGGCGGTCTGATGGTGTCGCTCTACATGTACCGAGTGATATTCTGGCCTTCTTGACATAACCTGATGTAGGGGGGAGGCATGTTAAGGCCACGATAACAGAGTGGGAAGGGCTTTCCTTGATATAAATGAACTTTTGAGTGAGGCATTTTTTAAGTTTTTGACCCCATTCTCAGTTGAGCCTGTTACGTGACAGAGCGAAACACCAATCTGCCATGTAAAGCCTGGAATTGCCGCATTTTGGGCGATTGGAAGAGATTTTTTACTTTTTTTTCTTGCAAGATTTGTGGATTAGCCAAGTGCGGAACCATGGAGGTACAGTACTCAAGTTTTAAGAAGTCAATTTAAGAGGATCACGGGATGAAGCATGTCGTTGTATTTGTGTTTCAGTTGTGCGCAGGTCGGTGTTTGAGAGGAATTTGGCTTCTGCTACATCTGACAGGTGGGTGAAAAACAAATCCATTGTTAATTCACCCTAACTCTGAATTGTCAATTTGTGCGAATGTGCATTTCAACGTTTGTTTGTCTATTTGTGTCCTGCAAATGACCGGTGACCGGTCCAGGGTTTACCTCCATAACATGCCCCGAGTCGGGTGCGGTGGGCTTCATCTTACCTGCAACCACAAGGCTACAAAAGATGAATAGAATTTTTCAGATCATCGTTAACTTGTTTTTTTTTAAATTAAAATGAGTTTTTAATGTTAGTTGGAAATGCCTAATTATGATGTCAATAAAAAACCATTGCATTACTTTTTTTATTAACTTTTTCTTTTCAGCGATGTGGATAAATTCATGAACTAACCTCCTTTTTTCCGGGTCAAACCGACCCACTGAATCCAGACAAATAATAAGGATTTCCGTTGAATCAATGTTAGACTTATATTTAATTTAATTCTATATTTATACTGTATTTCAAAATAATTTGAACAAAACAACCCAGAAAGTTGGGTCTATTGACCCAATTAGCGGGTCAGTCCATTTTTTGATCCAATTGGTACATTTTCCGCCATGTTGAGGCCTCCCCAAGGACCCAATCAAGTATGAGGCCAAGCACTTCATATAAAGATATTTTCTCATTGGTAAACTCTGAAATGACCTTTTTGGTAAGATTTGTGCTGTTGTGAATGTGTGTGGGTGTGCAGCATGCACGGCAGGTATGACGGGGAGATGCAGCCTCTTCGGACGACACCACGTTCACACCTTTGATGGGGTTTTGTACGATTTTCCCGGCGACTGCAGCTACCTGCTGGCTGGGGACTGCAGACATCGCTCCTTCACGCTGTTGGGTGGGTGAGCCCATCAAGTCAAGTCAAGTCAACTGTATTTACAGAGCACTTTCAAACAAATAAATCGATGTTGAGCATTTATGGACAAAATATGCACAGACCGGTCATTCGGTTCTTCACTGATTATTAACATTATTCTCGTTGAATGAATACCTCTTTGACAGTGTCGAGCAAATGAATTGCAATGGCACTTTGCGTCAGTGTGCGTCACGTTGGTGTGGCAGGAGTAAAACAAGGTGCGCTGTGATTCACATGCAGGTGATTTTGTTGGGGGCAAAAGAACTGGAGTCACGCTATTTCTTGGGGACGCCTTTGAGCTGCATTTGTCTGTCGATGGAAGATTATCACAGGGAGAAACCAGGTAATACGGTCTTTTACTTGCATGGATTGGTTGGCTCGATTAAGACCAAAGGCTCTGTTTAAAATGGCGTAAGCAGAGGTAGGTTTGACCGGTTTGATGGTCATTTCGCAGGCGAGTTCAGATCGTCGGATCTGCAAGTCAAGTCACATCAAATTTATTGACATTGCCCTGAATCACAGAAAAGTCATAAAGGGCTTTACATGCCCATAGTTTACAAAAATTAATGACATCCCCTCACATCAACCCCCAGGACGGCAAGGAAAACTCAAAAAAGAGAGAAGGAGGGCTGCGCCACTGTGGGAGTGCTCACAGCTGACTGTAGTGATGGCCAAAGGAAAGCGATTCCTCTCATTTCCTTTAAATGTGGCATGCTAGTCATTAAGAGTGTGCATCTCCACAAAAAAAGTGATTTGATCCGGTTTTTGATGCATGGGGTGTGAAACAATTCAAGGACAGTTCAATCCCAAGCCAATCCCATCCTTGATTCATTAATTGATTAACTATTTTGGTTACTTGAATGCCATGATAAACCTGCAACCAAGGAAGCTCACTTACAGACTGTTTGTGTGTCACCTTGCAGACTTTCACTGCCGTACGCATCACACGCTGTGTTTGCCGGCCAGGAGCTGGGCTTCTACAAGCTATGGAGCGAGGAGTTTGGCTTCACAGTGACCATCGACAACGCAGCCAATGTCGCCCTGACACTCACCAAACACCACACCAACCACACCTGTGGCCTCTGTGGTAACTTCAATGCGGCGGTGGCCGATGAGTACACCGCTCAAGAAGGTACATACATCTATGCTCGCTTGGAGTGGAAGGCCACTTATGCACGTACCTTTTTTTTTCCATGGAATTTCGGAAATGGTTCTGAGTCACCGGGGATCAGAAACAGGAAGAGAAGTTATTCCGTACAGGAAAAGATAACGGGTTAAAGAAAAAAAAATCTCAACAAATCTCAGCGACGGCTTGAGATTAATGAGGAAGCTGTCAACTTTTTTTCCGTGCTGTGCGTCATTTCAGGATTCCTCACAGAGGACAGCTATGACTTTGCAAATTCATGGGCGGTGAAAGGGGCAGGTCAAGCCTGCAGACGCGTGTCTATTCCGAGTCTGTCTTGCAACAGCTCCAAAGACACTTCAGAGGTCAGTTACACACACACACACACACACACACACATTGGAAGGGCAAAAGAGTGATTGGAAACATCTGAGCATCCGTGACTGATGATGAAAAATCACTCACTGACGAAAAAAAAAAATCAAAGCACAACCTCTCACTGTCATGAAAAATATGACCACTGAGGTGAGCTACAAAGTGGCAAGCTATCCCGGATCCATCATGAAGAATTTTTGGGTATGGCCATCATGAGCGTTGCAACGAGGTGAGCAACTACTTGTTCTCAGGCGGCCCAAAGTCTGAAGAGAGTAGCACTCCCCCGTAAAGAGAGTAAACTAACACTTGGCAATCAGTGGCGTAGATTTTCACACATTGCCAAAAAAAAGTAACACAAATGGAGGGCATTTTTTTGTCAATAACCAATTTAAAAGATACTCATAAAGAATAAGAACTGATAATATATCTTGTTTCCATAGATTCTGTCTAGCTGCAGCGTGCTCCAAACATCTGCCGTGTTCCTGCACTGCGCCCACTTGGTACCAGCCGAGGCCTTCCTGTCCCTGTGCCAGGAGGAGGCGTGCCACTGCGGCCAGGGCGACAGCGAAGACTGTTACTGTCCAGTCCTTCTGGAGTACGCCCGCACGTGTCATGCCCATGGGATGCTTTTACGCGGGTGGCAGCAGGCGAGTGAATGCTGTAAGTCGGCAAAACAGTTACGGTTCCAGGGAATTGGGAAGAGGGTGGTCTGTAAATTGTGAAAATCCGTACTAATTGTGTGTGTGTGGGAGGGGATTATTTTATGCTTTATGTATTTTTTGTGTAATTAATCAGCTGATTAATCAGTAAGCTGTATTTAATTTTGACCAAAAATCGGCATCAGCATTAAAAAAAATCTATATTGGTTTGGCATAACTCATATTGACAAGAAGGTAAAAAAAAATCACTTCACATGTCATATGTTAATAACAAACAAGTGTGTTCTTGAATTTTATGCAATCAAATAATGTGTTGGATTTACTGATGTTGTGAACCTAGCGAAAAACTAAACTAAACTAATGATAACACCTAAAAAAGATATATCTGTCGGTATGATTGTTCCCCCCACCGATCACATTGATAATCATTTGATCGACAAAAGCCAGTGGTTTTTAGGCCGGCACAAGACAACAAAATTGCCACAATTTACATTTCACAAATTACAGGCTCACATTCCTTCTTAGTGCTGCAGAAGAGAGCGGAACAGGTTTTTTTTTTTTGGGGGGGGGGGGGGTTACTTGTAAGACCTCAATCAGTAAGATTGTGTTTTTTTTCCATCTTTTTTATTTTATGTCTGTTTTCAAATGTGCAACTTAAAAAGGTGAAGTACAGATACCGAAAAAAATTACCTAAGAACAAAATGTTTGCACTTTTTTACTTCCCACCACTGAAAACAATTGTGTATGTGTTTTTGTACGTGTATCTGTGTGAGAATAGTCCCCAAATGTCCCATTGGAATGCACTACAGCGAATGCACCAAGTCCTGCTCTACAACCTGCCATAGTCTCAACATTCAGGAGGTCTGCAAAGAAGAGTGTGTGGATGGTTGCACATGCCCTGGTAAATCTCCCGCCTACTGGTTTCCACCCCTTTGGCTTCTAGTCTTAGCACGTTTGAATCTGTGTGTGCTTTTCAGTGGGTAAAGTGCTGGATGGAAACCGTTGCGTGGAGGTGTCTCAGTGTTCCTGTGTACACATGGGACGACACTTCCCGCCGGGTTCGACAATCTCTCAGGACTGCAACACCTGGTGAGTGGATGCAAATATCTGCAGAATGTGTGATTTAATAGCCACATATTGTCTTTGTTTTTCCCCCCCCTCCCACAGTGTGTGTCGACATGGGTCATGGGAATGCACCAATGAAGGTTGCCCCGGTGAGCGACATGAATCATAGCTCAATTAGGGTGAATGTACACTGCATGATTCGAGTGATGTAATTCTACTTTTTTATGTTTTGGGGGGGGGGTTGCTCTCAAGTGGCAATATATGCATCAATTTAACCCTTTAATGCACCCTGTAACCTGTAACATGATAAGTAGTCCACTGCAGTAACCACTTTCCCTGAAAGGGTTAAATCAGGGGAGGAGAAGAAGTCCTCAGTGAGAGTGGTTGCAGTTGGTGGTTGGGGGAAGGGACAGACGACTGGTCGAAACGGTTGAAAAAACGGTTCAGTCAATCTGCCCAGTCCTTGGCCTTCTTAGTCAATGTCTTTGGGCTGTCATGGCCTGAGATGGTTTTCAGGCCCCTCCAGACACCAGTGACATTGCTGGCCTGTAACTGGCCCTCCAATTTCATCCTGTATATCTTCTTACCCTCCCTGATCTTTCTTCTCAGCCGAATCTGCACGGCCTTCAGCTCCTCTCTGTTTCTCGACAGAAAAGCTCTCTTCTTCTCCTTCAGGAGGGCCTTTATGTCTGGATTAATCCATGGTTTGTTGTTGGAAAAACACCGCAGAGTTCTGGTGGGTACGGTGTTCTCCTCATAGAAGTTTATGTAGTCCCTGATGGTGTCAGTGAGTGCATCAATGTCCTCCCCATGAACCTCGCTGAAGAGTTCCCATCTGGTTGTCTCGAAGCAGTCCCGCAGAGCATCTTCAGCTTCCGATGACCATTTCTTGACCATTCTGGTCACAGTTGGCTGCCTGTGCACCAGGGGTTTGTACACAGGCTCGAGAAATACCAAGTTGTGGTAGGGAGAGGGGGGAGGGAGAGGGGTTTATATGCTTCCTTGGTTTTGGCATACAATACAAGTCTAACAAGTCCAAAATATTATTATCTCTAGTGGCACAGGTTACATACTGCGTGAAGGTTGAAAGGGAAGACGACAGAGAAACATGGTTGAAGTCCCCAGAGATGATCAGCAGGGCGATGGGGGACTGTGTTTGCAGCCTGCTCACGACAGTCATCAGGGCATCACACGCTGCATCACCATTAGCCGACGGGGGGATGTACACTGTCACAGCTATGACGTGTGAGAATTCCCTCGGGAGATAATAGGGCCTGAGGCTAATGGCTAGCAGCTCAATGTCCCGACTGCAGAGTTTGTCTTTGATCGTGTTATGCCCCGGATTGCACTATTTGTCGTTCACAAAAACAGCCAGTCCCCCACCTTTTCTCTTTCCACTCCCTTCATTCCTGTCCGCACGTATGAGTTGGAAGCCTTCCAACTCGGCATGTGTGTCCGGAATAATCGCTGTTAGCAACGACTCCGTGAGTAGCATTAGGCTAGCCTCGCGGTACTCCCTTTGATGTCACGTTAGCGCCGCCAGCTCATCCATCTTGTTAGGGAGCAATCTTACATTCCCCATGATGGCGGACGGGGGGACATGTCTGTACTTTCTCCTCCTTGTGCGGCGGCCCTTCCCGGCTCGACACCCTTGTGTCCTCCTCTTCAACTCGCGTGGGATATCCGGTTTGTCACCGGCCAGTAGCCCGCTGTTAGCCCGCCATGCTAACAGCCGGTCCTTACTGTAAACAATGGAGTTGCGTGTGCTATCGGGATCTCCGTTCACAGGATACGTAAAAAGTTTAAAGCAAATAAAGGAGATGAGCAGAAATGAAGCTGCCCCTCTCCCCCTGTAGGTTTGGGGTACAAATCCACGCAAAACAAAATGGGAAGAAGAAATAAAGTAAAAGGACGAAAAGAAACTCAAACAGGGATATGCACTGCTGGAGAGGCAGCCACTCAGGGGGCGCCATCATTAAAAAAATCATTACATATGACAATTTGGGATTTCAGGACAGATTTAAGCAAGTGTCATGGAAGTTGACACATGATTTGCTTTCGCGGGCCACATAAAATGATATGTCGGGCTGGATCTGGCCCACTTGCCTTGCCTTTGACACCAGTGGGTTAAATTGTATTAAAAACAATCCATTTATTATATGGATGGCATTGCACTGAGAGAATATTTTGCTCTCCGCTTGTTCATAAATGTGGTAACCAAATCAGACAAAACGTCAGTCTGTATGACGCACTTCTTGTTTTGTGGGCCCCCTTTATGCCTAATAATTGGCTTGGCTCCTGCGCCTTCATCCGGTGTGTAGGTGAATGCCTGGTGGTGGGTCAGTCCCACTTCAAGACCTTTGACAACAAATTCTTCACCTTCAGCGGCCCGTGTCAGTACCTGCTGGCCACAGACTGTGACGAGCAGGACTTCTCTGTCATTATTGAAAATGTGCAGGTAATGCACACACACACACACACACACGTTTGCATAGCTTAGAAACGTAATGTTTTTTAATACTTTGTAACCACAAGAAACCTGTCTTGCTCTTTTCTGGACATACTAACAAGTATAAAACATTAACACTTCCAATATTTTATTATTCACAATGGGACCCCTGATAATAGTGGGGGTTCACCGTATGTATTACAAAATGGTCTTCAGGATGTCTCACCCTTGTGGTAATTCAATTCAAAATCCTCCAAAAGAACCCGACATAGCGTTCCAAACATAATGGCTAAGAGAGACAGTATCACATTACGTAAGGACATGCACAACATTTTTGGCAGGATAATAACTCAGCATTTTCTTGCTGTCACACTTTGCGTGTATGTCTGACAGCTGATTATTGACCTTTCTTTCAGTGCGCAGATGATCAAGAGGCCGTGTGTACACGTTCTGTGACCCTCAGTCTGCCTTCTCTGGAAGACATGACAGTGAAGCTGAAGCACGGAGGAATGGTTTCTGTCAACGGCATGGACATCCAAACCCCAATGCACCATGGTACGACATTTTGATGGGGAGCAGCTGCCTTTTGTCACTCAAACACTGTGACATGTAAGAGTGTACTTGTTGGGGTAAAAGAACTCAGAGAGCACAGACCTCTGCCAAGGCTTTTAGTACGGTACTCAAATCAGTGCAATGACTGTGACAATGGTTGCATTCCTAGGCTGTGTACACACATACCCATTTTTAAAATGTTAACTGAATGTTTCTAAATCCACACAATGAAGATTCTTTTTCCTATTGCTCTCATAGTGTGTGGTGTGGTCCGGATGACCAACACATCACACCGCACACATAATGATTCCGTAGTACCAAGAAGAAGAAATACAAGGAGCTAGCTCGATGACCAGTTCTCATGAATGATGGTGAACTTTTTGCCTTGTCGTTTTTATTGTGGCGAATGACTTGTGAGACATGTTATACAAACACTCAAAACAACAAATTATCCTCTATTGCACGTGGCCTCATCAGGGCAGTGGGTGAACTCGAGCCCATACCAGCTCACTCTGGGGGAGAGGTGAAGTAAACACAATAATCAAGGCAAAATCCTTACATTCATTCTAAAAATGTCACATGGCTTTGTAGTTAAAGTAAATGGACACACTTCAAACATGGATGATTCTGGATTTCAGGTCGCTTGCATATCCAGAGATCTGTGCAGTCATCTGTGCTCCTGAAGTATGGCGATAACCTGCGTCTTGACTGGGATGGGAAGGGCCGGGTGCTATTAAAGGTGCATACAAACAGAATGTTTTTTGTTAATTTGTGTCAAGAAGCTTGCAAGTTTTGAAATGTTACCCACCACGTTTTTGTAGCTGGGCACACGCTGGGCAGGGCGGACTTGCGGCCTGTGTGGCAACTACAACGGTAACCAAGGCGATGACTTCTTGTCCGCATCTGGGCTGGTTGAGGCGGGCCCGCAGGCATTTGGTCAATCCTGGAGAATCAACGGCGACTGCAAGTCCGCCCACACAGTTGCGACAGATCCCTGTGCCATCAACCCCAAAAGAGGTGGAAACACACAAACGCACACACATGTGACTCAGCCACACGTCAACACGACAGTGAACCCTCACTACATGTATTTTCAGGCTTTAGGGACCAAGCCCTGCCACACATTGTAGTAAACCCTAAATGGACACACGGTGAAGATTCGCCATACTTACACCATACATAACAACCCAGCCAAAATTAATCTTCTCACCAACATACAAAGATCGCCATGTATCGCTTCGACATAATTGCTTTACCTTGGTAACGACGTTACGATTCGCCAGGGCTTTGGCGTCCTCTTGTGGACTTTTCACGCATTACAAAAGGAGTGTAAAAATCACCCGAACACCAAACCCGCAGCCCGGCACATTTTTAGTAAATATTCCCGGACAAATGTCACAGAAATAAACGTGTTTGCTAGTGGTTCACCGTATCCCTAAACTACAATCTGCCCTGTTCTTTTTCTTCAGTTCGTTTTGCAGAAGAAGGCTGCTCAATGATGACGTCAGACGTGTTCGGCCCGTGCCACTTCCTGGTCAATCCGGCTCCTTTCCAGCAGTTTTGCCGTTATGACGTTTGTTCGTGTGTGGATGGCGAGAAGTGCCTCTGCTCTGCTCTGGCCGCTTACGCGGCCGCCTGCGTCGCCAAAGGGGTGCTGCTCCACTGGCGTTCTCCCTCGCTCTGCCGTAAAAACACGACTCACCTGCACAACCGTTCACCATTTCAGTATTGTCTGCGCAACTTGCTGTTCCTCTTAAAAGGCGAAACTTTCTAGTATTAATTAACTATATGAAAGAAACCCCGCTACACAAATGAGTGATTTCAATCCTCAGAGATGGAGTGCACCAGAGGCCAAGTGTACGAGGCCTGCGGGAGCTTGTGCGACCGCACCTGCATTTCCCTGTCCGGAGCGGAGGGTGGATGCGGAGGGGAGAGAGTGTGCGAGGAGGGTTGTTTTTGCCCCGCTGGAAAGTACCTGAGCGACTCTGGAGAGTGTGTGACGGCAGACCAGTGCACGTGCCTGCATGATGGACAGCTGTACCAGCCTAATGACGTCTATGCCGATCACAGCAGCATCTGGTCTGTGGGCGTAACGTGCAATTAGCCACTCTGGATACGATGTTATCTAATGCACTTTTAGTCAGTCAAGGCACACATTTAACACGAGAAAAATCTGGCGTCAAACCACCAAACAAAAATGTCACACAAAGATATATATACTGAAATAATGATCTCATCTCAATTTACTCACATATTACACTCTGAAATCCGGGACTGCTTAGCCGTGAAACAGACATGACTCTGTTTTATTAATACTAACAGGTCAATAATTGTACCTTCTGCCATCTGGGTGAAGTGTATTTAATTGTTGTGCCTGTCACTTCATATCGCTACATAACGTTATTATTTGTCGCCTGATAGTCTCTCATAGCACATGAATGGACTGGAGCACGGTGGCTGGGAATTACTGATCTCATGTAATAATAATAATAATCAAATAATAAGAGCAATTCTGTCTTAAAAATATAACAACCCGAGTCTTGATCATGTAATCTCCACATCACGCAGTGTAGTGGAGAAACCATAGCAGGTCCTCGGGTTAGAAAGGTGAAATCATGATCATATTATATTTATCGAGAAATGAGGGCAGCATTATTTTCATAGAATGTTTCTTTTTTTAAATCTGGACATATGTGATTAAAAAAAATATTTTAATGTTTGTATTTACAGTTACTGTGAGAATGGAACCATGCGCTGCAGCTCTGCAGAAACAAGCACTTTTCTGTCCGATCTCTTCTACGACGACGACCTGGCACCCTCCAGAGGTGAACTCCAACACATATTTTAATAAGAGTCAGTCCCCGTTGGTGGTGTAATAGGTTCCAAACCCATCAAGGTGAAACTCTGTGATGTAGAGAACACATACACAAATAAAAAACAACAAAAAGAAAGTCATTTTCACAACGTGACAAAGGCTTCAAACAGATTTAAACTCACTAAAACACACTGTCCTTTTCACTTCTTTTAAAAAAAATAAGAGACTATCGTATAACATCACTTTAAGGAAACGAAAAAGAGACCCTCAATGGCAAATTTCTCCGAAAAGCATCCTTGCAACCAAACCATATAATTCCAACTGTATTTGTCAACTCGCTTAATGCTAACATATAATGAGCACTGGTTTATATTCTCTCTTCTGTTGGAACAATGACTATTACTGGTTTACTGTAGAGTTACATGGAGTCCATAACTGTAAAACAGGGGTGCCCAAACTTTTTGGATCAAAGATCTACTTTTCGATCAACTAACCTCCCGGGATCTACCCTTACCGCCGCGCGCATGTGCACGCGCACGCGCACACCTGCACACACACACGCGCACACCATGATGAGAAACAGCCTGAAACGGAGGCATGCGACGCACTTTTGCAGCCTGTTAACTATCGTAGCTCACACGTACCGTTTTAAAGTGCTTCCCTGGGCCCTCCTAGATTCCTATTCTTTGCTCGTGCCCTGGGTGAATTGAACACGAAGCAAACTCTGAATGAGAATCATGACGATAAAAGATAGAGCGCAACAGCTCTGATCACAAGCTGCAATTGCAAACTGCTGAGCGCTAACAGCTTCCGGTGATGTAATCACGCGCCACTGTAAATTTAAGGTTTACCTGCTTTATTTAATTTTTAAAATATTTTTTGGTGAAAATGAGACTGATAAGATTATTAGTGTGCAGTGTATATTAACACAAGAATATATTACTGAGATGTACAAAGAAGCAAAAATGGTTGTTTGTTTTTTTTCTTCTCGACACTCCTCGGATTTACTCGGGACCTGTCTTAGATCTACCGGTAGATCAGGATCTACCTAATGGGCACCCCTGCTGTAAAACAATCGCAATGTGCGTGCCTTCTTGTGCCGTGTGACATGTTTTCTTACACCGCTCAGCAAACTAACTCAGTGTGCACCGACAACGAAAGCTCAGCAACAAAGTAAATGTGATACCCTTGTTGGCGCCGCTACTTGCAGAGAAGCGCTCTGCAAGATGTCCCCCTCCACTGGTCCGAGCAAGGTGTGACGCCGGGGAAAAAGGCCTGGAATGTGCCAGAAACTGCCAGAATGCAGACCACCCCTGTGTCTCACTTGCCTGCATCCCCGGCTGCCTCTGCCCACACGGCACAGTAGGTTGCGGTAGCTTCACGCATGCAATAGATATTCTCCTTGCTAATCATATGTCTTATCCTTATTGAATCTATTTGGCGCATAAAGTAGGTTAGAAATTTGGGAATGGATGGATTTGTTAATTTCATTTGTGTATTGCTTTTTTTTAAAGTTTGAACAACCAATAACGTTTTGACTCTGTTTCTAAAGTATTGATTGAGGAAGTTTGTACGACCAAAGGATATGAAACAGGTCTCGCTGATTGATATTTCAGGTACGCCATCTTGGAGACTGCATTGTGCCGGACCAGTGCCCATGTTACCATAACAACAAGCCCTATGCTTCGGGACAAAGCATAGCGGTGGATTGCAACACCTGGTAAAGCAATTATTGAAATGCAGTACTTCTTGGCGGTTGCATGACCTACTTTTATTTTGCAGCATGTGCAAGAACAGGAAGTGGCACTGCACCGACAAGTTTTGTGACGGCGTG
Organism: Hippocampus zosterae; assembly: GCF_025434085.1. Lineage (NCBI taxonomy): Eukaryota > Metazoa > Chordata > Actinopteri > Syngnathiformes > Syngnathidae > Hippocampus > Hippocampus zosterae. Next base: position 22,306,920 of record NC_067453.1, read on the forward strand.
TGCCGCACCGTCGGGGAAGCCCAGTACATCACTTTTGATGGCCTAAAGTACACCTTTCCTGGTCTCTGTCAGTATGTCCTAGTCCAGGTAAGACCGGTTCAAAATAAATAACTTCTACTTTTAATGCCTTGAGTGTTGTTAGACCTTGTTGTCCATTCTTTTTATCTTCATTGCACACAGGACACGTGCAATGGAGAAGAGGGGATATTTAGAGTGCTGGTGGAGAATGAAGCCTGTGGCATTGTGGGACATCGCTGTGCCAAGTCGGTGTCAGTCTACTACCAAGGAGGATTGATTCTAATGCAAAAAGGCGAGGTAGTTTAAAACTTTGGACTTTTTCTGCTTGAAAGGAAATATTTTTAAGAATAATGATCATAATAATATCCAGCGTGCGCATGCACAACATTTTGAGTTGGACCAGCTCTACACCCTTAGCAGGGTCCTTGAGGGTATGTGGGAATTCGCCCAACCAGTCTACATGTGTTTTGTGGACTTGGAGAAGGCGTTTGACCGTGTCCCTCGGGGAGTTCTGTGGGGGGTGCTTCGTGGGTATGGGGTACCGAACCCCCTGATACGGGCTGTTCGGTCACTATACCACCGATGTCAGAGTTTGGTTCGCATTGCCGGCAGTAAGTCGGAATCGTTTCCAGTGGGGGTAGGACTCCGCCAAGGCTGCCCTATGTCGCCGATTCTGTTCATAACTTTTATGGACAGAATTTCTAGGCGCAGCCGAAGTGTTGAGGGGGTCCATTTTGGGGGGCTCAGTATTGCATCCCTGCTTTTTGCAGATGATGTGGTGCTGTTGGCTCCTTCAAACGGGGCTCTCCAACTCTCACTGGAGCGTTTCGCAGCCGAGTGTGAAGCGGTTGGGATGGAAATCAGCACCTCCAAATCTGAAACCATGGTCCTCAGTCGGAAAAGGGTGGAGTGCCCCCTTTGGGTCGGGGAGGAGATCTTGCCCCAAGTGGAGGAGTTCAAGTATCTTGGGGTCTTGTTCACGAGTGGGGGCAGGAGGGAGCGGGAGATCGACAGGCGGATCGGTGCAGCGTCTGCTGTGATGCGGACGTTGTATCGGTCTGTCGTGGTGAAGAAGGAGCTGAGCCCAAGGGCGAAGCTCTCAATTTACCGGTCGATCTACGTCCCAACCCTCATCTATGGTCACGAGCTATGGGTCGTGACCGAAAGAACGAGATCCCGGATACAAGCGGCCGAAATGAGTTTTCTCCGCAGGGTGTCCGGGCTCTCCCTTAGAGATAAGGTGAGAAGCTCGGTCATCCGGGAGGGGCTCAGAGTCGAGCCGCTTCTCCTCCACATCGAGAGGAGCCAGATGAGGTGGCTTGGGCATCTGATTCGGATGCCTCCTGAACGCCTCCCTGGTGAGGTGTTCCGGGCATGTCCCACCGGGAGGAGACCCCGAGGAAGACCCAGGACACGCTGGAGAGACTATGTCACCCAGCTGGCCTGGGAACGCCTCGGGATCCCCCGGGGAGAGCTGGAAGAAGTAGCTAGGGAGAGGGAAGTGTGGGCTTCCCTGCTAAAGCTGTTGCCCCCGCGACCCGGCCCCGGATAAGCGGTAGAAGATGGATGGATGGATGGATGGATGGATGGATGGCATGCACAACACATGCGGCGAAGACGCTCCATAGCTTCCATCAACAACCGAGGCAACACCGAGCTCCCCCAACATAGAAAAAGCTTAGTTGTGTCTCAGTAAAGTATCACTTAACAATGTTTCCTATTGGCCTTGCTGCCATCTTGTGTCATCTTATAGCATTACATCAAGATCACACGAATCGGGAACGGTTGAGTTTTTCGGTGAACAGGTAAAGATAAGGTTCCACAGAAAAAAAACCACAAAGTGAATTTGTGAATAGCAAACCACAAATAACCATAGATTCACTACATATGTATTTCAAAAGTAAAAGTACCCATGTATTGCTGAGTCAGAAATATAATAAAACGGCTCTTCAGACAGGATTAATATTACAAACCGTCCACACACACACTCACACACACACACACACACACACACACACAAGTGGTGCAATTTTGCGATGTTTTCATGTCATGGACATGTTTTGCTCAGGTGAAAATGAAGGTGCCAGTACCGCAGAGCTCGCAGGTGGAGATCATCCGATCAGGTCAATTCTACACCCTACTGCTGGGGAAACACATTTCGCTAAGTTGGGACAAGGGAACGCACCTACTGGTCCACATATCGGCTGAATACAGGGTACTCGTGTATTAATCCACTTATTTTTTTCAAGCCGCCATTTTGACTCTTTTTTTGTTTGTTTTGTTTGTTTTCTGTCATTTTCCTACATGTGTAGAGTCGGGTGTGTGGTCTGTGCGGTAACTTTGACGGGAATGTGAATAACGACTTAGTCAGCAGTAACAATCAGCTGGAGGTGGACTCTCTGCACTTTGGGAACTCCTGGAAGGTTGCTCCAAGCTGTGCCGATGTCACGCAGGTAATGTATGTTTGTAACGTGGTTTGGAGAAGAAACTCATTGAAATCTATAGACAGTTTCAGATGTGCCAAAACAAGAATAATACTGGTAATATTTATATATATATACTTTTAAAAAATTGTGCCTACTTTCAATATTTATGACCCAAGAAGGTTGCACCGCATTTGTGTTTCCAGGTACCCGCTCCATGCGCTGACGACATCGTCAAACTGGTAAAAGTTGAGCAGTCGTGCCGTGTGCTCACTGGTCCCCTCTTTAAAGAGTGCAATACTCAGGTGAGTATAGCAGCAGAAATCCAAAGGGTTAATCGGATCAACATGAAGTACACGTCATCTGAATTGAAAGCCAATGTCATTTGAGGTGCTTCGAATATGTCACGTAGCAAGCTAGGTAAGGTAAAACAAAAAAAACCCCAACAACAATTGCAAAACTGAAATCTAAATCTGGTCGATTTAGCTCTGCTTATCTTTCTGGAAAACCCTGCTTTTGATTGGGGTTCATTTGGCTCAATTCCCCAATTGGACTTCCTCAAAATGCCATCAAATTTGCTCAAAATGGCCGACTTTCTTTTCAATTTAAGGCATGGGTCCTTGACAGTTTTTCATGCGCCCTGATGTGATGATTTATTGTCAATTGGGAAAACGGGTGAAGGGGAGTTTTGTGGGAGGTTTTGGCGCCATTAAAATGCAGAATAATAATATCAAATAGCGATTCCAAGAGAGGGTTTGCACAAGTTGGCCCCATTTTCCATGCATTTTTGGATCGTATTACCTTTTGCTTGATCGTATACTGTACATACAATGAGTATGGTGAGTGTTATTTCTTCCCTTCATGCATCTCCTTAGGTGAACGCGGAGCCATACGTAGAGATGTGCGTGGGGGCGGCGTGCACTTGTCCGTCCGTAGGCGACTGCGCTTGCTTTTGTGATGTCATCGCAGCTTACGCTCAAGCTTGTTCGCAGAAGGGTGTATCCGTCAACTGGAGATCCAACGGGCTTTGCCGTGAGTGTGAAGAATAACCCCGTGGTCCTTTACGGCAGCAGTCCCCGACCCTTTTTTGCGCCACAAACCGCTGTATTTGTTTTAATTCAAATGGAACGGCATATTTGAAAGTAGTTGTGAGCAATGTGCCAGTTTCTCTTCACTGAGCCAGTCCTGTCATTTTTTTGCTAGCATTGCCAGGCTTACTTCTTTCAAAATATCTCACATAAGCGAGGCCTTCCGCGTGACGTGTACAGTACCACAGGCAGCTGCACAGTTTTTTCAAAATAAAATGTCTTTCTGACTATCGTGAGCAATTCAAGATTCCCTGTGCAGCCCTGTATTGGATGGCCCCGTGGTTGGCGGACCGCTGCTTTTTTGGATGTGTAATCGGAACAAACCAACAAACGCAACAGCCAAAAATGTGAGTAATACCTCTCGTCTCCATAGCGATGAGCTGTGAGGAGTTGAACCCGAAGATTCCGGCTACCGGAGAGGAGTTATGCCAGTGGAGGTACAACACTTGCGGCCCTGCCTGTCCCGTCACCTGCCAGCACCCCGATCCCCTCCAGTGCTCCCTCACATGTGTGGAAGGATGTCATGCTTACTGCCCCCCAGGTGCCTTACATATTCTCATACAGTAAATTTAGCATTTAAAGGGAGACATATGATGTCAAATTCACTTTATTGGCTTGGATATAAAGTGTTGGGTCACTCGAGTGCCTACCTAACCATCAAGTAGGGAATCACACAAGCTGCCTTTTTCTGAAAATGTGTCAGGTCGCAAGCTATTTTACTTTTGTAAACGTGACGACATAACAGTGTGGCTAAATAATATAATTTCCAAACTCCTGTGTATCTCCACCTTACTTGGCGGCCTGGAATGTTTGGAAGCACAGAAGTACAGGGTGTTCAGAAATTAACTTCACTGTGCATTTGTAATTTTTGATGAACGGGTATATAAAAGACAGAACTAATACTAAAACATGTCTGTTCAATTTTGTAACAAAAAAGTAAGCAGAGCAGCAGTGTTGGAAGTACTGAAGACCGAGTGCTAACAGCGCCGCTAGCAGATATGGGACCCTTTTTTTTATTTGACCCAGTGGAAACTTATTGGCCTCTGTAGAACAGGATGAGCAAAATTAATCATTTGAATGAACCGAAACAGACCCCAAAACAGAATAATGCCAATTTTATCCCAGAGTGTTATCAATGGATATACAGTATATTGGGCTGTGACTGTTTATTTCATATCTTGTTGGGAAAAAGGTCAGAGTCCGATTCTCGAGACACTTGTTTTAAAGTGTATCTTGCTTGTTCACCATGTTTTTCTCAGGCCAGCTGTTGGATGAGGTGGCCATGCGGTGTGTTGAGCCCACTCAGTGTCAGGTATGCATCCATGAGGGTCAAAGGATCTCCCACGGCAACAAAGTCATCATCAGCCGCCATGACCCCGCCCACTGCAAAATATGGTAAGAGTGGCTACTCGGTGCTCATTTGTAATGGAAAAAAAGAACATCCAGGGGAGTGTAGGGACGTAAAGCTCAGAATATAACTTGACTATGAATTCATTTATAAATTGTGACTTATTTGCTTTCTTTGTTATTTGTCCCCAAAGTCACTGTGAAAACAACACTCTCACCTGCGAGCCTTGCACCACTTTGACCACCGCCGCACCAACCCTCGCCTCCGCTGCTTTTACAACCATCCCCATGACCACCATGATGCCGGAGGGGACATGCGATCGTGCCATGGATCTGGTTTTCCTGCTGGACGGCTCCACCGCATTGAGCGAAACCGAGTTTCAGACCACCAAGGAGTTTATACTGGGAGTGGTGGAGCGCTTCCGCTTGGGCTCCGCTCACACTCGAGCCGCAGTCTTGCTTTACTACTCTGGAGTCAAAACGTATGATTTACAGGTATGTCAACACATGGGATCGTAATTTTCAATCATGGGGCCGGCACTTCATACACTACTCTTCATACACTTTTAAGATCCGTGCATGCTGCCCATACATCAGCACAAACAAATTCAGCAGTTCTGCCCCCAACCCCACCTGAGTTGAAAACGCCACTGAGCAATCAAGTACCGGTACATGCAGTTTATCAGAAGCGAACGCAACAAATCTCGACGTAGCTCTGCTTACCTTTTGGCTTTGACGTGATAGTGTTTTAGACAGTGTTACCCATTCCGGCTTGAAAGTGGCGGCTCATCACCCAGCTTACCTGTCAAATTTTGAACTGTAAAACTCAACGTAGGGCCATGATTATGTAAATTAGCCACACTGTGTCCATCACTATCCAGTCAAATTAACTCATTCACTCCCAAAGTCGTTTTTTAAACTTCTTTTCAGACTTGTTCCAGAATTGGCTGGTACAGAATGAGTTAATAATAGCTCACTAATTGACTTATTTTTGCAAAATAGGCAGATAAGAAAAGCCAAAATAAGCCTAACTTCAGGGACAGAGCGTGTATGTAAATAAGCAATTAAAATATCATTCAAATTAGTGCCGATGCTTTGCTTACATTTGATATCATTGTGACATGACCGCTTTCCTTCGCATTTTAACTTTTTGTTTTGCCTGTAGGTTCAAAAGTGGCTGTTTAAGAAGACGGTGCACGAGCTGCACTATGCCGGAGGTGAAGCCGCCTTCTTGGACGAGGCCATTAAATATCTCTGTTACAACATCTATGACAAGAACAAACGAGAGCACGCCGGCCGCGTCGCCGTCATCCTGACGGCCAGCACTAACCCTCGGCCCATGCGGCCGTTCATCAGCATGCTCCGCAGGAAGAAAATCACCACGCTGACCGTAGCCCTCGGTCCAGGGGTGAACATGGCGCAGATTAATGATATCACAAAGGCCAACCCCGAGAACAGGGCTTACGTGCTGAGCAGCACAGCCGAACTGCCCGATCGCCTTTTAGAACTGACTGACTACCTTTGCACTTTGGGGCTTGAGCCAAAATCCAGTACGACCACCACGACTCGTTCTCCTCGACCGCCAATCGCCCCGACCAAACACCTCACCACCACTTCTACCGTGCCTTCCGTACTGTCTCCAACCACCACCACACCACCCTCGTCCGTACCGCCAACCAAGGAAGTGACTTTCATCATTGAAGGCTCCGATTCAGTCGGGGAGGCCAACTTCAACAAATCCCTCCTCTTCTTGGAGGAAGTTGTGACGCAGATGTCTGAGAAGAATGAGTTCATCCGCATCACGGTGATCCAGTACTCGGTCGAGGTGACCGTGGAGATCCGCCGCTGGGATCTGAGATACCAAAGGATGTTGCTACTACAACGTCTCAGGGAGATTCGTTGGCGGGGCGGAAGCAAGACAAACACCGGCGCCGCCGTGGCGACTGTCTTTCAGGACACCGTCACCGTCCCACCCTCACGTGGTTCCGTCCCACCGCAGCTGGTCTTCCTGGTGACGGAGAACCCGCCCACGGACACGGTGAAGCGCCCGCCGTCCACGAGCACCCAGACACACGTGTACCCCATCGGAGTCGGCTCCAAAGTGCGGGAGGTGGATTTGTTCCCCTTCAGCTCGCCGCAACGTCCCATGATGGTGGAGGACTACACGCATCTCAATAAACTGGTGCACCGCGTTGTCAACATCACACGCGCCACGGTCACGCCGCGCTTCCCCACCTTGGTGCCCCTGGTCCGTCCAACGCTCGCCAGCCTCCCACCCACAGGTAGATCTGTCATCTGTTTGCCTGTAGAGTGAAGCATCGTGATTGTAGAAATACAGTAAATATGGATACTATGAATAGCAAAAAACTGTGACCCCTCACCCCTTAAAAATGTATATAAATGGCAATAGTTTTAACTGTAAATATACCACTACGATCTCAAAACACAAGCATTATTTCAAAATCATCATACAAAATTCCCCTAGAAAATACATTTGAAACGAATGCACCCAAAGTGTGAGAGCACGAGCATGTACAGTAAGTGTCTGCTTTCCTATGAACCTATTTCTGAGTTAGTGACATTGAAATACTCATGTTTTTTTTAAACACGAAGGGCATCATCTTTCCAAAGTTTGGGTTCACCCTGACAATTTCATGTTTTCCACAAAAACTATTCTTTTCTAAGATTCAGGTTCACTTTGAAATTTAAACTTGTTCTTTCTGATTAATTATCTCAATTGAAAAAAATAAATAAAAACAATGTTTTTGTTTCAACATTTGTTACTAACCCCATACTAGGATACCATTACAATATATAAGTGTAACAGGTATGTTTTACATTGAATAGTTTTAGTTAGGTTCCGCAGAAAAAAATTCGAGCACGTAAGTTTATAAATCATGATTGGCAAGGCTTCGGTATCCCCATATTGAGATGACGATACAGTTTTCCATCTGTTCCCAAACTTTCCACAGTGCCTTGTAAAACACCCGTGGACGTCCTCTTCCTGCTGAAGTCCGGAGAGCAGTTGGACGACATGAAGACTTTTGTGAAAGCCTTCATCAACACAGCGGATGTAGGTAGGTTGACAAAAGACCGTTCAAGACGCACTGTTAACGGATCGATTTTCCTTTAGCGCTTGTCCTCCATCACGTCGCGGCTGTGCTGGAGCCTATGGAAGCATTCACACTCAAATTCACACCATTGGACAATTGAGTCTTCAGTTTACTTAGAAAACATGTTTTTGGAATATTGGAGGAAGCTAGAATACCTGTGAAAAAACCTATCCAAGCAAATTCCAGCCAAATTTGAACCCACACCACGTGATTGTGAGCCGAATGTGACCACAAGATAATAAGTCCCGTTTTATCTGCCTGCAGGTCCGGACGGAACTCACGTGAGCGTGATTCAGTACGGCGACACCATCACCTTGGAGTTCAGCTGGAGAGAGCAACAGATCAAGTCGCGCCTCCTCGGCTTGGTGGACAACATTCCCAGAAGGAGAACTGCGGCACCTGCACTCGGTAGCCGATTAAAAAAATAAAATAAAAGTGAAGTGTACACATCATCGATTCATTGGAGCTTACCGCTGTGTCTCGGTCTCAGGCTCGGCACTGCGATATGCCATCCAAGAGGCCATTAAAGGAGGGAGAGTAGGCATGGCCAAGGTAGTGGTGATGATCGTGACCGATAAGTCAACTGATCTGGTCCAAGAAGCAGCGAACGAAGCAGTGGCGGCAGGTAACATGATTTCTCCATACGGCGGTCGTCATTACACAAACAATCATGACATTGTACCCGTAAAAATGTTTTTGATCTAAAAACAAAAAAAAAGACCTTATACAATGTACAAGGTCTTTTTTTTTTTTTTTTTTTTTTGCTTGCATGGATTTTCCACGGGTATTCTAGCTTCTTCCAATACTCAAAAACATGTTTTCTAAAAAAAAGACCTTATATGTATAGATTTTTTTATCAAAAAGATTTTTACGGGAATAATGTCATGATTGTTCGAGAGCAAAAGTCTTTTTTTTTGTTGCAAATATTGCTCTATTTTTTTCGGAGAATAAAAACATTTTGGAAAATCAGAGGAGTATTAGTTGAAGAATGAAGTTAAAATGAAATTGTTAAAATTATTTTCTTACGGTGTTACTTGACCTTCATATTTCAACTTCCTCTTGGAAAATAATTCTTATGAAATTATGACCCTTTTATCTTCTTTGCTCTTGAAATATTATGACTTATTTTCTGAAGGAATATAACTGAAAAAAATATTTTTTTTGTTTTTGTAACATTTCACTTTTTTTAATACAGGCAACTTTTTAATGGCATTTAGGGGAAGTTGTTGTCCTGATGTTTGATTGGTGTTGGTATCACGCAGGGGTCCTTAAAACTCATTCACTCCCAAAAATGTTTTTGAACGTCTTTTCAGACTTTGTCCAGAATTGGCTGGTACTGAATGAGTTAAAAAATGGCTCCCTGGACCCAAAACGTTTGAGATCGTCAGCATTCGAACAACCGTTCTTTCCTTTTACACACTTCATCTTTTGGGTTGTCTTGTGCCTCAGGTGTTTCGGTGTTCCCCATCGGTGTGGGCCCAGGCTCCGACCAGAAGGAACTGGCGACTCTCAGCCAGAACGTGTTGCACTTAAAGAGTATGGATCAGTTACGGATGCTGCTGACTTTGGACCGCGATTACGCAGAAAGAATCTGCAAAGGTGCCTGTCCTCGCACACACTTGAATACAGCTGAAAATAACTCAATTCATGGCAGCATTGTTGTCGTTTTTATAATAATAATAATAATAATACATTTTATTTATAATCACCATCGGTGTTTGTGACGGTAATTGTTGGCTGTGATTTGCTTTGGCTCTCAGTTGGTCCGCCAAGAGTGTGCGTTGATGACAATGGCAAAGAGAGAAAAGTGAGTCACGTGATTTAAAAAATAATAATAACAACAACAACAACATTATTTATAGAGCACTTTCAAACAGCCATCGCTGCATACAAAGTGCTGTACATGTACATGTACAATAATAATAATTCACTGTGCAACTCTACAATTATGTTTTGTTGATGTTGTTGTTACTCGTGTGCTACAGCCTGGAGAGTCATGGCTACTGGAGGACGGCTGCCATTCAGTGCTGTGCCATCCCAATGGGGACGTAACCGTGCAGAACCACAAAGTCAGCTGCGATAGACTGGAGCCGCCGGCGTGCAGAAACAACATGCTGCCCGTGAAAGTCCAAGAGGCCTGCAGCTGCCATTGGGAATGCCCGTGTATGCACACAGATCGGATCATGCGTCTTCCGATTTTCAACTCTGTACAACGCGAACAATGACACACTGAAAGAGTTCTCGTGCTCAAGTTACACGATTTCACATGTCAGAAGGAAAAAAAAATGCACGGCATTGAAAATCTTCTAATTAGTTCTCCCGTAAATGTAGCTAAAAATCAGATGCGTATCAGATTTTTGCAATGGAACATCCGCATAACATAAACATCTGATGTACAGCTAATCTACAGAGAAAGCATTGATACCGGTAATTAAATATGGTCTCAATCTTTGACCTCATAGGTCTTGCGACATTTATGGCTTGCTATGGGATGACAATATTCATACATTCCTTCATATTCCGATCCGCTTTAGCCTCACAAGCATGGCGGGGGGTGCTACAGTCTATTCCAGGCCTCCTCGGGCAGTAGGCTGGGGACACCCTGAACCGGTTGCGAGCCAATTGCAGGGGACACACAGACGAACCACCATCCAAGCTCACACTCACACCTAGAGACAATTTGGAGTGTTCCATTAACCTGCAATGCATGTTTTTGGAATGTGGGCGGAAACCAGAGTACCCGAGAAAACCCACGCAGGCCCGGGGCGAACATGCAAACTCTACACAGGGAGGCCGCAGCCGGAATCGAACCCTGCGCCTCCGCACTTTGAGGTCGACGCGCTAACCACTGGACGGGATGACAATATATAGGCAAAAAATATGAGATAAATATGCCACATTCGAGGTGTTGAATAGGGTCTAAATATCTGATATCTAAATAACTGGTCCCTCTGTATGTGGGTGTTGACAGGCATTTGCGTGGGCAGCTCCACCAATCACGTCGTGCGATTTGACAGCTTGCCGCTCAGGCTGGATGCAGAGGGCCTGTGCTCCTACACCCTCCTCACTGTCAGCGATGGTTCGGAGGTCACGCTCCACAACGGCCCTTGTCAGGACGCGGCACGATACAGCCACGTCTGCATGAAAGCCATCGAAGTGATGCACGGGTCGCGTAAAATCCTACTGAAGGATGATATGACGGTAAGTCGGGTTTCCGATATGTTCGTTTGGGCAGTGAAAGTGCGGCCCTTTGCGTCTTTTGATTTTTCTGTACTTCGGCCTCGGAGGAAACAAAAACAAACAAGTTTGGACACCCCTCGTTGAGAAGGTTTGTCCGTCGATTTGTGCAGGCGTTCGTTGGGCGAGAGGAGGTTTTGCTACCATGGAGGCAAGCGGGTCTGGAGCTGGTGCGATTCGGCGGAGTGATGATGCAGCTAAAAACTGACCACGGCTACCTTTTGACGTTCACACCACAGAGGAATGAGTTCACCATCACGCTGCTCAATGCCAGCGTTAGCGGCAACACTGCTGGACTCTGTGGTATCGTACTTGAAGCATCATGTCATGTTCTTCTGATTGTTCATCGATCCATGCCGGTAGCGTATAGTGACAGGAAGAACAATTAAATGCTATTAATCTACTACATAGCAGTTGAACCTGTTCATCCAGCTTTTGTCATTCATGCAACAGATTTTTGGAAAATAGGTGCTTTGGAAACACGAGGTTTAGAAATGCCGTTGACGTGAACATCGTCTTTTTGCCCGCGTCTTCCTTCTCAGGCGCCTGCGGGGAGCAATCCGTCAACGTTCTTTCCTTACGTGATGGCAGTCCCACTTCCGACCAGATGAGCTTCATCTCCGACTGGACCACGACCGGCGATGGGGGCGTTTGTGTGCCCAAGCGGAAGGTGGACGTGTGCTCCTCCGGGGCGGCCATGGGGTGCCAGGCACTGCGTTCGCAGGTGTTTGAGGCCTGTCACGCGCACATTCCTGTCCTGATGTTCCTCACAAAATGCGAGGAGCAGGCATGCGAGGAGGCGGACGTGTGCGAGCTCATTTCCACATACGCACGCCTGTGTAGACAGAGGGGTGTGTGTGTCGACTGGAGAAGCCCCCATATTTGCCGTAAGTCTGAAATGTGGTCCTCATACTTATTCGCACCACTTTTTTTCTGCTTTTCAGAGTTCCACAGTTGTCAACTGATTTAATCCCTTCCAACATCAAAATATTCAGCTCATTCGGAATATTTCGACAACTCAGTGTTCATTCCCTTTTTCTGCAATTTCTCATTGTGCCCAAAAATGATTGCCTTGAAATCAATGGAGATGTGTTCCAAATTTAACTCGTCCTCTCATTTTTCTCTCCATCGTTTATGACTCAAACCGTGCCAATTTTCAATGTTCAGCTCAATCGTGACGTTGATGATAATGTTTTTCATGCTCCCCAAATTCCCACTCATTCAGTAATTTACATTTTTTACATGACACAACTCATGAATGGATGAACAAAACATTTTTACCAAATCCTTCCGCATGTGAATCGCTTTGAACGATTCCGGTCTAAAAATATTTAGCTCGGTCAGGACAAATGGGCAACAGTTTTTTTTTTTTGGTTTGTTTTTTACTTTCACAAAATTCCCACAATTCCATATTCCCTGGGAAAAAAAATCAATTTCAATGTCCTGATTTAACTCATCTATAATTCTCGACTCATTCAATTGCACAATATGTTCATTTTACAAATGTACATCATGATTCCTTACTCAACAGATTCTGCAGCCTTTTAGTCAATGTCAGCTCTTCGGCATTCACACATAATTTCTACCGTAATTGCATTCTTCATCTCAATTTCACACTTGCAACAAAACTCCATCTCTTTCAGCTTGGCAGTGCCCCGCCACCATGGAGTACAGTGCGTGCCGCACTGGCTGCGTGGAGGATTGTGACAGTGCGCAGCCGTTGCGGGGTGACTGGTCGGTTGCCACGGGGAACGGGTCGTCATGTACAGACACACCCATAGAGGGCTGTTTTTGTCCGGAGGGGACGGTTCTGCATCAGGGAGTGTGTGTCTCAGCGGAGAAGTGCAAGCAGTGTGTGGACCCTCGTGGACGTGCATATGAGGTTAGAATCAGGAAAAGCACTACAAGATGCTAAAAGTGTGTGTATGGGGCGGTACGGTGGAGAATGGTTAGCATGTCCGCCTTACAGTACAGAGGTCCTGGGTTTGGTTCCAGGCTCCGGCCTTCCTGTGTGGAGTTTGCATGGGTTCTCTCTTGGTACTGCAGTTTTCTCCCGCATCCTCCAAAACATGCGTGCATGGTCGGTTGACGGAACACTCTAAATTGTCCCTAGATGTGAATTTGAGTGTGAATGGTTGTTTGTCTCTGTGTGCCCTGAGATTGGCTCGCAACCAGTTCAAGGTGGACCCCACCTGCTGCCCGTTGACTGCTGGGATAGGCTCCAGCAAGCTCGCGACCCTCGACAGGCGAAGCGGTTTGGATAATGGATGGATGAAGTGTGCGTGTGAGATTGATGCAAAATTAAATGAATAAATTCACTTAAACAGGGTTCCCACGGGTCCTTAAAGTTCATAATAGCCATAAAAAAAGAATTTGTAAAATGATGTTCTCAATTGTCCTTAATTTTCAGGGAAAGCTTCTAAAATCAATAAAAAACAATTATTCGAAAATAAATTGAAGTTTTATATTTTCTAAATTTCAATTTTTCTTACTTACTTTTACTTACTTTATTTGAGAATGAATTCAAGTTTTTTTCATTTTCCTACCTACATTTGACAAACAGTATGCCAAATAAAGGGTTAGTTGATTGCCCCTAAAAATAAATATGTGCCCTTCCCTTGGCAGCAATGATTTGAACACCAGTTCAGTGATATGTGATTTTCTTTTCATCCCGCATATTGCTGAGTGGGCATTAAATCCACCGTGAATCCCCTACTGAATGGAGAAAAGTCCTCAAAAATGGCTAAATGAGAACTCAAAAGTCCTTAAAATTCCATAAATAAAAAGCAAGTGGAAGAGTGGGAATCCTGTTAAAACAGTGGTAAAGAGTAGTGGTGGACAGACTGTTTATCATTTAAGACAAGCTTGTGTTTCCTTGTGTTATATGTGCACAGTATCTGCAGACTTGGGTACCGGATGACAACCCTTGTTTGATTTGCTTGTGTTTGGCCCGACAACAAATCAACTGTACTGCACGCCCGTGCAATGACGTGAAAGGCAAGTTAAATATGTTTCAATTTAACTTTGTTTCTTATGACAGCCATCCGCTATAACCGCATGTTTGTGTTGTGTGTGTGTAGCCCCGGTGTGCGGAGCCTGTGAAGTGCTGAAGGAGAAGAGAGGATCCAAATGCTGCCCAGAGTATGAATGTGGTATGTACAATATTATTTAAAAATACCCCCCTTTACTTGCACGGGCCCCCATTCAACTTTTGACAGTCAACTTTTTGCTCTCTGGCACTTTAAAAACAACCATCGCTGCAAACAAAGTGCTGTTCATGGTGTAAAAATCAAACATACAAAAACAAAGACCGCTAAAACAATAAATTAATAACATAAGAAACAGCAAACACCATAAAATGCTAAAACAATGCTGAGTCTCATGCTGAGTCAAAAGTCATCCAGTAAAAATATGTTAGATTTAAAAATGGACAGAAAGGGGGCTTCCCTCTCAAAACAAGCTGAGTTCAGTGAGACTAGCAAAACATGTTGTAATTATTGATCCCTTTGATATCTTGATTGAAAAAAATTGCACCTTAATAAAAACATCTACGACTCTTTTAAATTGTGGTTAGGGATAATATGTCTCCTTGAACACTTTAAGCTTTTTACCTCCAAGTCTTTACTGTCCATGGAGCTCATGTGCTCCCTCTTTGACTTTTAAGTGTGTGATCTGTCGAGCTGTGATGTTCCCGAGGCGCCCCGCTGTGAGGATGGCGAGGTACTGCTTCTGAAAAACCCAGGACAATGTCAAGCCATCCACGAGTGCGGTAGGGCACAGTCTTTTCCGCCATTTCCTGAGATCACACACCTGCCATCATGTACCTTGCGAGCGCTTTTGAATCCGACGTGGCTTCGTCTCTTTTCAACCACCCAGTTTGCAAGAAGGAGAATTGCGCTCTCAGCCCGACCCCAGTGTGCGGCGCAAATCGCCACCTTACAGTCAAAAAGACAAAGTGTTGCGACATATTTGAGTGCTCGTGTAGCTGCCAGAACGTCACCCGCACTTGCCCGGCCGGCTTCATCACGGCATCCAAGACGGACGACTGCGGCTGCACTGAGATAAGCTGCTTGCCGGACAAAGTAAGTCACATTTTGTTACATTTTGCCTTTTTGTACTACAAAAAAAACCCTGCCAATAACTGTTTAAACATCTCCGGCAGGGGGTTATATTTTCAAATGATCACTTCTGCAACATTCCTAGAAAATCACATTGTCCCACCTCGGCTGAACTACTTTTTTTTAACAGGCCCGTGGGCTACTCATGTTGTCCTTGAGGGCCACCTGGTGGCCATGGGCACCAGGTCGGCAACCACCGGGCTGGAAAATGGATGGATGATGTACTAATAATGGGCGGGGGACAATTACATTTTCAAATCTGATTATCCAATAGGTGTGTGTTGTGGGCGACGTGGTCCATCCGGTGGGCAGCAAGTGGGATGACGGATGCGAGAAGTGCAGCTGTAGCCAATTACAGGACAAGGACACGTCACTGCACATTGCTCAGTGCTCTACGCCAGTGTGCCAACGGAACTGCCCCCTGGTGAGACAAATAAAATAATGTGTTTGATTCCCTTTCTAAGTCTTCAATTTTATACGTTTGTATTCTGTCCATCACCAAAATCAGTCAGCAACCATTAAGATTGTACATGAGCAAAGAAATTGTATGATGTACGTATATGTACATGACAGGGTTCAACATACACACTGTCCAGTGGAGAATGCTGCGGGAAGTGCAGAGCAACTAGTTGCGTGGAATCGGATGGAGAAATGCGAGGGGACGCAGTGATCGGAGGAACGCTTAGACAGGTTTACAACTCACACCTGAGTTTAATCTTTCTGTGACACCAATCCCCCCCAAGCCGAACGTATTTGATCCGTGTTTGTAGGTTGGGGAGCAATGGCAGTCTTCTCGTGACAAATGTGTGGTGAACAAGTGCGTGAGGGTGAAGGACGAGGTGTTCATCTCTTCCACCAACATCAGCTGCTCTGCGATGGAAACGCCCTCCTGCCCGCTGGGCTCCGAGCTACGCTGCGATACGCGGGACTGCTGCCCACGCTGCCAGTGTGGTAAATGTCACACGTATGACGCGATGAGCTAAGCTAACTGTGCGTGAGTCGAACACGGAGTTATGTACGATGGGATTTGCGTTCCTATGGAGGCTGCTGGAACCAGAATTTGTATGTAAGTGGGAATGTGTGGGACTGTCATGTTTACCAATACAGTCGTGTAATTATAACTAAAGGAAGTACAGTATTTGAATGAAAAATATTTTTAGGCCAAAGGTGAACTCTGCTCTTGAGGAGAAGGGACTAAGCTTAGATGCTAATCGCACAAATTTGCAAGTGATGAATGTCCATGCCACATATTTTTTAATATATATATTTTTATGACCTTGTCTGACTCAGTAATACACCGGTCAATCCTTTAAAAAAAATCCATCACAAATGACCCTTTGTCTTTCCTTGCCATTGAGCAGCTAGCCATGGCCCGCGACTCAACTTTCATCCGTGCCGAACCGTTCTCTGTATCGTCTTAAGAAACGTATCACACCGCTTTCACTGTCATCTGTCTGATCTCTGCTTGAATCTTTCATCGCGCTACTATCTGCTGTTAAGTGGGTTGGCTTTCCTAAACATGACACCGTAGAAGGACTAGAGTGTTTTGGCGCCATTGTGAAACGCAGTTTCAGAGGCTTTCCAGCAGAGGTCCTATCCATACAGCCCGTATTTGCTTGACCTGACAGTAGAGCTGATGGTCTAATTCCCCTTCACAGCTCCTTTAGATGTCTGCGTCCTGAACCACACACTCATAGGGGTAAGCCTTCTTGTCTTTTGAAATGGTGAATGAGTTCAATTGGATGTCTTATTAAAGTACAAATATGATGGGAAGTGTCATTTTTAATACAAATGGTGCAAAATTCTTGGGATTTTGTTTTTTATATGCATAGGCCGGCGAGGTGTTGATGCCGGACGTGTGTACACAATGTGAATGTGTCGTGGAGGGCGGTCTCATCCAGAAACATCGACTCTCTTGCAGGAGGACAACCTGTACCCCGTGTCCCATGGTACGTCTTATGTCTGTATTGCATTTGTACGCAGGCCTGGTAATTTTGCTGCTATGTGTACCTACGGAAATGAATGTGTTGTGCTCACCATAGGGATACACAGAGCAGAAAGTGGAAGGAGCTTGCTGCGGCCGCTGTGTCGCCACGACATGCTTTTTACAAATGCCCGATGGGAAGCAAATGACTCTGCATGTATGTATACACGTACATCACAGTCGACAATAATCCATTTTCTCCACTGTGTAGTCCAGTCTGTCTCAAATCTTTTTACACCAAGTACCGCCTTGATAAATACTTCGCTCTCTTAGTACCGCAACCAACATTAAATGACAGTAACGGAGTAGACCCGGGTGTTCGACAACAATGAAGCCGACTTCCAACCACACAAAAAGCCTTTAATATTTAACAAAAGCAAACAACTGTGGTTCCATCCTCTTCCCCAAGCTCTTTTCGAAATGTCTTAGAGCCATAAGTGATGAAATAATTAAAATGATGAGCTAAACAGTCTGGTGGGAATCTGTACTCAATCAAACTTTTATGGCTGACCAGTTCCTTCTGCACAGTGCCATTAGAGCTGTCAATTTCAGATGTATCTAACCGAATTAGCGGCCCGGTAGTCCAGTGGTTAGCACGTCGGCTTCACAGTGCAGAGGTACCGGGTTCGATTCCAGCTCCGGCCTCCCTGTGTGGGGTTTGCATGTTCTCCCCGGGCCTGCGTGGGTTTTCTCCGGGTGCTCCGGTTTCCTCCCACATTCCAAAAACATGCGTGGCAGGCTGATTGAACACTCTAAATTGTCCCTAGGTGTGAGTGTGAGTGCGAATGGTTGTTTGTTTCTGTGTGCCCTGCGATTGGCTGGCAACCGATTCAGGGTGTCCCCCGCCTACTGCCCGGAGACGGCTGGGATGGGCTCCAGCACCCCCCGCGACCCTAGTGAGGATCAAGCGGTACGGAAGATGAATGAATGAATGAATCTAACCGAATTATTTTCACTCGTTAGTAGTGTACTGGATGAAAAAAAAAAAATTGTTGAATACACTGAAATATTAGTATGTTAATTCAGCGATTTTCACGTGCCACTACAGTGAGCCTGCCTATTTTTGGATCAAATTTTGAGAATCACTGTGTCGTAGTACATACATCACTTGACAATACATTCAAACTATACTATGATATATTCTACCGTAATAGTGTGCGATTCTGTAATGTTTTGCTAACCCTACAATGTCATACTGTACCATACTATCCGAAACTATACTTTACGTCCAGGTGAACACCACAAAGGAGGACGGCTGCAACCAGTACGCTTGCGGCGTCAACAGTGAAGGAGACCTGGCCCTGCAGATCCGAACCACCACCTGCCCGCCTTTCAACCGCCAATCGTGCCTCGCCAACGGGGTGCGGGTGCCTCGTGCAACCCACCTGCCCATAAGTATTCACTCACAAACTTCAAGGCTGTTTTGACTGACAGAACTCCTCTGTTTGTTCTCAGGGAACTGTGAGCCAGATCGGAACAACCTGCTGTGAGATGTGTGAGTAGAGCTATTATTGGTTATGAATTTTGTTTTTAAGTCCGTTTTAAAAATGGAGTGTGTACACGTGTTGGTGAGAAGGTACTGAGTCAGAATGTCGGCGAACGGCGGGAACACTGAATTATGTCAGAGTGGACGACTGCCAATCGGACCAGCAGATTGAATTGCACTACTGTGAGGTCAGGGGACACACAGTTACACGTGAAGTTGACGATCAATCAAACATCAACGTGGTCCCAAAACTAACTCTCTCACCATTTGATCCTCTGTGTCTATCAGGGTAAATGTCGCAGTAAGTCCATGTACTCCCTGCAGAGGGCCGCGGTGGAGCAGGAGTGTGTGTGTTGCGTCGCCACGGAGACAGAGCCGGTCAGTGTTCCCGTCCTGTGTGCCAACGGAACCCGCGGCCACCACACTATCCTGTCTGTCACCGCGTGCATCTGTCAGTCCAAACACTGCACCTAGAAGCCACCACAAGTTAGTTAGCTATGCTTTTGTTGTATCCATGACAATGTAACCGTATTAAACCGCACACGATTTCCAATAAAACACCAGTCAAATGTTTTTCATTCTGTTTTGTAAATCATATGTATGTTCCCAGGTTGTACAAGTAAAATGTACGCTATGTCGAGAGTACGATAGCAAGGGCCAGCCAGGCCTTTGTTAGCCAAAAGACTTTCAGACGCACGAACCCACATTTACAATAAATACCTCTACCTAAATTCGAATTTATGTTCCATGCACATGTTTTAATGTACTGTATTCCGAACTGTCTTTTTCTAATCAGATGTGTCGCCACGTCAACCAGTCGAATCTGACGATGGCCTTCAAATCAGGAGTGCTGTCTGATAGAACTTAAGCGATATCGGCGATGGCTCTGTTTTTCTAACCAATCATATTTCGGAAGAGTTTTTCTGTCATCTGATTGGCTGGCGGGATGAAAACTTTTTGAGCCATCTTTGACCACCGCAGGATCTCCACACATTAATCCATTTAATAATCATCATCCCTGATAACTCTGATATGATGTTTTTAAGTAGTGTTCATGGTTTCTATAATTGTGACATGATAATGTTTTTATTAGGAGGTACATTAAGTCAAGTCAGTCACCGTTGAAGATACATGTTAAAAAAAAATACACAGCTCACCCCTGCCCGAAAGGTACTTTTGTCCTCAGAGTGCATGTGGCCAATGCGCAACAAAAACATTGCTTTTCACGTCTTGTGTGTTTACTAGTTATCACACTAGTTATCTTTTACTTGTACTAGTTATCCATGTTATGTATTCCTTAACAGGTTGCTTGGATACAAGGAGTGTGGAAACAGGTTGCTTGGATACAAGGAGGAAACAACTATTAATAAGATAAGATAAGATAAGATAAGATAAGATAAGATAAGATATCCTTTATTTGTCCCACACTGGGGAAATTTACAGCCTCCAGCAGCAAGAATGTAGGTAGAAAGAAGAAAGAAGAAAAAAAACAACAAACACCGTTCAATTAAGTGCAATACAAACACAAAATGGATAAATCGCAGTGCTATTTACAATTGTCTTTCACATCATTTAATTATTATTGTTATTATTATTATTATTATTATTGTTGTTATTTTTATTCAGCAGCCTGACAGCAGTCGGTAGGAACGAGCGTCGGTATCTCTCTTTCTTGCAGCGCGGGTGGAACAGTCTTTGGCTGAAGGAGCTACCAAGTGCTGTCAGGGCGGGCTGGAGGGGGTGGGAGGGACTGTCCATCATAGTTATTAGCTTAGTTAGCATCCCTCTGTTGCCCACCTCCGCCAGAGTGTCAAGGGAGCAGCCCAGGACAGAACTGGCCTTCCTGACCAGTCGCTCCAGTCTCTTTCTGTCCCGGGCTGAGATGCTGCCTGACCAGCAGACAATGCCATAATGGATGGCCGAGGCCACCACCGAGTTATAGAAAGTCTTAAGGAGTGACCCCTGAACCCCAAAAGACCTCAGTTCCTGAGTAGGAAGAGTCGTCTCTGTCCTTTCCTAATCAGGGTGTCCGTGTCTGTAGACCAGTCCAGTTTGTTGTTCAGAAGAACACCAAGGTACTTGTAGGAGGTCACCCTCTCTATGTCCATACCCTGGTTGTTCATCGGAACAGGGGAATGGAGCCAGAACAGTCCCCTGTGTATATGTTTGTGTGTGTGTGTGTGTGTGTGTGTGTGTGTGGTGTGTGTGTGTGTGTGTGTATATATATATATATATATATATACTAGCTGGTTCGCCGCCCTCCGGGCGGCTCATCAGCTAGTTCCTGCGGAAGGCTGGTAAGGTGGGCCTTCGGCCCACAAAAGTGTTGTTGCTTGGTTCAACTTTTTGTTCATCTTCATTGCTTATCGCGAAAATAAAGAGATATTTAGCTCTACTAAATAACTAACAATTTTATTGCAATGCTTGTGGGTAAACAACATTTTTTCGCTAAGATGCCCGCGCGATCGTAGTGAGCCATTGCCTGAGCGGCGCAGTGGCGGCGCGCAGTGGCGGCGCGCAGCGGCGCGGTGAAGTAGGTACGTTTTGAAAAGGGACAGACGGAAGGACAGACCGCGTGCGGGACGACGCACAATATATATATATATATATATATATATATATATATATATATATATATATATATATACACACACACACACACACACACACACACCAACTGGATAGGATGGCAAGAATAAGAACCGGGCAATAAACAGCTATGCCCTGCCAGTGATCAGATACCCTGCAGGAATAAATCCAGCACCCTGAGACTGTATGCAAGCCGAAAGGAAGGAGGCCGGGTGAGTGTGAGAGCCACTGTCCAGGATGAAACATCCAGGCTCCATGAATACATCAAGGAGAAGGCTCCAACGGATGATGTACTCAGAGAATGTCTCAGACAATGGGGAACAGAAGATGAGGCGCTGGAAGAGGGACCATGATGGGAGGACAAGCCCCTACACGGGATGTACCACCGGACCATAACTGAAGTGGCCGATCTCAAGAAGTCCTATCAGTGGCTAGAGAGGGCTGGCCTGAAGGACATCACAGAGGCACTCATCGTGGCTGCTCAGGAGCAGGCCCTGAGCACCAGAGCCATTGAGGCCCAGATATACCACACCAGACAAGACCCAAGGTTGTGCAAAGAGGCACCTGAGACGATCCAACACATAACTGCAGGGTGTAAGATGCTGGCAGGGAAAGCCTACATGGAACGCCATAACCAGGTGGCTGGCATAGTCTACCGAAACATCTGTGCGGAGTATGGACTGGAAACCCCAAGGTCAAAATGGGAAACGCCTCTGAAGGTGGTGGAGAATGACAGAGCGAAGATCCTGTGGGACTTCCGGATCCAGACTGACAAGATGGTAATGGCGAACCAACCAGATATCGTGATCATAGATAAAGGGCAGAGAAAAGCCGTTGTAGTGGATGTAGCGGTCCCAAGTGATGGAAACATCAGAAATAAGGAACACGAGAAACTCGAGAAATACCAAGGGCTCAGAGAGGAGCTGGAGAGAGCCTGGAAGGTAAAGGTGACAGTCGTGTCTGTGGTGGTCGGAGCACTCGGGGCAGTGACCCCCAAACTAGATGAGAGGTTGCAACAGATCCCGGGAACAACATCGGACATCTCAGTCCAGAAATGTGCAGTGCTGGGAACAGCAAGGATATTGCGTAGAACGCTCAAGCTTCCTGGCCTCTGGTAGAGGACCTGAGCTGAAAGAGGGATGGACACCACCCGAGAGGGGGGGGGGGGGTGAGATGAGGATCTATCTATCTATCTATCTATCTATCTATCTATCTATCTATCTATCTATCTATCTATCTATCTATCTATCTATCTATCTATCTATCTATCTATCTATCTATCTATCTATCTATCTATCTATCTATCTATCTATCTATCTATCTATCTATCTATCTATCTATCTATCTATCTATCTATCTATCTTAAACAAACGGAAGAACAAAAATAGAATAAACACAATCGTGTGTTTGTTGACCTACTGGCAGTCTCAAATGACCACCTGTAAGTCACAAAACAGGCCAGGCCCGCCTCTAAAGACAGGCACACATGGGGTAAATAACCCCTTTGTTAAATGACGGAGTACCTTGCTCACGTTCTCAATCCTTGGGGTGTTTTGATAAAAGCATGTTATTAAGACACCTGGGAACTTAGTTTTAATTGTAGGGGGGAAATGCACCTCTGCGTTCAAATACAGCGAAACGTCTGACTATTCATTTCGTACATTTCAATAGTTACTTCATAGTGTTCTGGGTGGCTCAGATTAATACAAAAATGGCGCTGTTTCGCTTTAAAATCAGTTTTTTTGAAACGTTAAATGTTTACGTTGGTATGTTAATTTATAGCATAGGTGTCAAACTCAGGTCCTGGAGGGCCGCTGTCCTGCATGTTTTCCAAGTCTCCCTGTTGCAACACACCTGATTCAAATGAACAGCTTCAATGTCAGGCTTGCGCCGAGCTTGCTGATGATCAGATCTGACCTGAGTTTGATACCTATGATTTTTAGTCTTACAAATGTTTGCGTGAACTCTCTGACAACATTAGCTAGTGAGTTCGAAACAGCTGTTAACGTTTTTTTTTTGGTTGCTATTGTTGCTGCTATTGTATATTTTATGTGACTTTTTGTCTTCTAGAGTTTGGTTTTAAAGCCAACAAAATGTCCGGTATGTCACTGCGACTCAGGGGGAATTAGCAGGCTGTCGTGCGCGCGCAGAGCTAAACCCAATCGGTGTCGGGAGCGAGCCCGGATTGTTCACCATCTCGGGCCTAAGCAATGCGCACCTCGCGTGTCTTCCCAAGATCATTTTCAACATTGTCATCCTTTTACACGGGGCAGCCAGCTGAACCTCCACGAGCAATAGTGAGTATGCAATCGTCTTTCTTCTGTTTGTGATGAATAACGCCCCCCCCCCCCGAGAGCACTGAACTACTTGTGCGTCCTGTGCTCATATTGACGCTCTCATTTGGCCTCGATCTTCTTATGTTGTGAACAAAGTTAACTCGGTTCCTCACTTCTTTTTTTCCGAATTATTAACAGTACATGCCACTATTGTGTTTTCACCAAAGTCGCCCGCACCCTTACATCTGACCATCTGGATTCGCACAACTGTTGAATTGAAAACTGACCAATTTCTGTTCCCACTTTAAATTCAATGTACGTTATAGATCTATAACGTGTGTGTACACAGTATAAATTAATATCCAGTGACAGTCCTGTGCATTTCCCTCCCTTTTGGTGACATATTTTTTGTAATGTTTTACATTCAGATTCACATTTACCATACAGTCTTAAAATGATCCCTGTTTTAATTCAAATGTTATTGTATTTTTATGATCCATTTAGTCATGTATTACTATTGTTTTTTTTTAATTCAAATTCCTCAGTAATTTTATTTTTTTCATTGGCTGTTTTAAACCAAAGCACCTTTTTACAATGTTTTGAATGGTGTTATCAAAGTAAACTCATAATAGTGCTTAAAAAAAAAAGTCTGGTGACCAGTCAGGCCTCCCGCCCAAAGTCAGCTGAGATTGCACGCAGCACACTTGCGACCTCAGTGAGGAAAAGCATTCTGGCTTGATAGTGTTTAAAGTGAGTAGTGTGTTGGTGCGTTGTTCAAAGATTGGCCCCTCAGCTACACCCTGTTACCTCTGCCCCTTCAAATGAGGGTGCATTTGTTGACCTTTCCGCTTTGTGTTGTTGAGCCGTCAGCAGAGCTTACAGGTCGGTAAGCCTGACAGACATGCGCATGTGCCCTACTGCCGGGTTTGTTCTCGCATAACAATGTCTGTATTCGTGTACTGGTAATCACCCCGTAGTAAACCAGACAATATTTTGACATTCTGAACTGCCAGGACAAGTGTGAAAACAACCAACAACCATACTTTTACAACACCATATAAAAATGATTCCGCTCATGCCGTTTGTTTATGAGCGGGAATTAGACTGGCGAGAGGGGATGGCAGCGTTGAAAGTTGGATGCGCTGACTGTGCTTTTGGAAAGCAGCTGCACTCTCTTTGCAATGCATGTCAGCGGTCCTAAGCAATGAACTACTTGAATAAATCGATAAAATGAATCATCCAGCTCAACTATAATGGTGAAAACAAATCCACCGCCGTATATTAAAACTATATCACAACAAATCGTGAATACAAACATCTACAGCGTGGGTGCACTAGTCCGGCCCTCATCAGAACTGTCTCCTGACGTTTTTTTTTATAAAATCCCCACCTCCAATGCACCCGATTCAAATGATCAACTCATCAGCAAGCTTTGCAAGAGCCAGGTAAATGATCTTCATCATTCAAGGGATCAAGTCAAGTCAAGTCAAGTCAACAGTATTTATAGAGCACTTTCAAACAGCCATCGCTGCATACAAAGTGCTGTACATGGAGCGATTTAACATATACAATAAACAGTAAGACGAATCAGTAATAAGTAATAAGTAATAAGGCGGTAGAAAGCACCAAGCAGTAAAACCAATAGCAAATCTAAGTCATGCTGAGTCAAACGCCAAAGAATACAAGTGAGTTTTGAGGAGGGCTTTAAAGATGGGCAGCGAGGAGGCTTGCCGAATGTTCAGTGGGAGGTCATTCCAGAGAGATGGACCAGCAACAGAAAAGGCTCGATCCCCTCTGAGCCTCAGTTTAGTTCTTGGTACGTCTAGCAAAGACTGGTCCACAGATCCCACTTTCTGGTTTACAGATGTTTCAATTCCTGGTTAAGAAAGTAAAAACCCTGCCACAGTTTGGCTTTAGTCACAGGTGCTTCTAATCTACTGGCAGGTAAAAAAGAGCTCCCATGATTTTTTTACTTTCTGGACCGGGATTTGACATAGATGGTTAATGATCATTGATGTCAATTTATTCATTCATTCATTCATTCATCTTCCGAACCGCTTGATCCTCACTGGGGTCGCGGGGGGTGCTGGAGCCCATCCCAGCTGTCTCCGGGCAGTAGGCGGGGGACACCCTGAATCGGTTGCCAGCCAATCGCAGGGCACACAGAAACGAACAACCATTCGCACTCACACTCACACCTAGGGACAATTTAGAGTGTTCAATCAGCCTGCCACGCATGTTTTTGGAATGTGGCAGGAAACCGGAGCACCCGGAGAAAACCCACGCAGGCCCGGGGAGAACATGCAAACTCCACACAGGGAGGCCGGAGCTGGAATCGAACCCGGTACCTCTGCACTGTGAAGCCCACGTGCTAACCACTGGACTACCGGGCCGCCCTGATGTCAATTTATTCTTGCTTTATTGTCATCTTGTGCTGGATAACCAAGACAGAAATGTAAACATTTAGAACTGACAGCCCCAAATCCCAATAAAAATAAATATCAGTAATTAATAAAAATGTGTCAAGTATCCACAAGTAAGATGCGGGGAGAAATCTGGAGTTAGTTTCTTCACAATAACACAGCTAAATTAGCTGTTTATTGTAATTTATGAAACAAATTTATTGCCTGTGTAATCACTCAGTATTTCCCCTACTTTATTGAGTGACCGCTCATGTTTTCTATCAATAAATTGTCTTTCAGACTACTAAACTTAAATTACACCAAATGGTGGACACGCAGGTTAGTTATGTGCATTCTGCCACAATTGATCTTATCACTACACATCGCTGACGTAGATAGCTGTCGACCTTTGGCGCTCTGTAGCGCGTAATGACAGCCCAGCCTTTGACATCCATTTTTGAACCTCATATTCTGAGTCTACACCTCAGCAGTTTGTTTACTAACACGCAGTAAACTGGGATTTGCGTCGCTCACATGTCCATACATTCAAGGCACTTGACTAGCTTATGTTGGGGATGAGTGTGTGTACACACATCTTGGGTGTAAACACCAATCAGAAATGATGTGTTATAACACTTAAACAACTACGGTACATATGATAACAGCAGCTTCATAACGGTTGTCACACAACAGAACAATGGCCAGGGTCCGACATTAACAGTGGCCCAATGGCCCAGGGCCAGTATACCACACCTATCTTTAGTTTAAGCTATGATACTACTATTATATATTTAATTTGCTTGAGCCTCTATTTCCGGACTGTCGTTTTAACGCCATTTCCTATAACTGGATCCAGGACACCCATCTTGACACGTTCACGCTGGAATCTGTGTGAATGTTGTTGTAATGATTATTTTGAAACATGGGCTCTATTTTCATGACTGGCTCAACATGCGGTCTAAGTCTGTTAGTAATTTCCCAGACACGCAAGATGACGCATTTAAAAACGGGTGGTTTGCGCCACGGTGGGCGTGAACACGGCCAGCTGGATTCAATCAAAGAGGCTCCCGTCATTCCCCTTGAATGTGGCGCACTCAAATCTTGCATGGAGATAACAATGTACAGAAAAGGACCCAGCGATTGGTGCATGACCGGTTGTTACTGTGTCTGGTGCGGTCACAAACAACATACTGTAAGCGGGTACTTTCACTAAAAGCAGAATGAGGTCATGAACCCCGCTTAAATATGTCTGCGGACCTCATGTTTCTATCCGCGCCGCAGATAGTTTCCTCACTGTCCATTGAAAAGCTTACACTGCTTCTTTTTGTTATAGCACAAGCATTTGTGCTGATGTAATAGCCGGATGATATTTATTTCAAGACATGATGTTACCATTCATACATTCATTAGCTTTAGCCTCTGAATTTGTACTATGTGATACGAACACCTCATCGAACATCAAGATTAAAGAACAGAAAGGTCATATATATTTTAAAAAAACAATCAAAAAAATCCCAACGAATGAAGCCCAGTGATCAAATTACCCCAGCAGAATGTTGTCAACGGCATCCGCCACTCACAGCTTAATCCAAACCGACATCTTCAATCGGGGCAAAAAAGAAAAAAACCCACAGAGACAGCTTTGGCTTTAATTCTTGATCCGTCACTTTAAAAAGTCACATGATACTGGAAATCATCCCAAGCTCTGAGCTCTTTGCAACAAATATTCTAAGCAGACGTAGATGCCGAAAGTAAATCCATTAATATTTACGGTTCACCGGCCTTTCCCAAAACTCATTCTTTAACATCAACTGGAAAGTTAGAAAAAGTGGTCCCCCAAAACCAGTTTTACAGAACAACACAGAATCGGTTGGTCGCGGCAGAATTAATTCTGAAGTCTTCAAAACCATTTTGTCCCCATGGCAATTTACAGAAGAATGCATCCAAACCAATCGGCAGAAGCTCTGTCATGCAAAAACATAATGACCCAAAACACGCTGCCAACGGGGTAAAAAGTGTCTTCTGCCACCCAATATTAAACGCTTTTCTTTCCCTTCAGAGGGATGAAACGAAAAAGGCCGCATGTCTGTCGTCACAGCGATGAGTGAGTCGTCGTCCGTTCACTCTGCAAAGCTCGTCTCGTTGGCCCGCTCGCTCTCCGGACTTGGGCTTGACGCCACCAACGGAGCCCCCCCGGCTGTCGGCCTTCCTGACGACGACCAGCCTCCTCTTCCGGTACCGGCATCTCTATCTCTAAAGCCGTGGGAAAACGTTTTCGCGCAAAGTCCACATTTTATTTTTATAAGGGATGGCTGCACCAAGCTATTCATAGGTGTAGTTAAAAAAAAAAAAGCACCTCTCAATACAAAATTGTGTATAAATAAAATGCAAAATCATTCTCATTTTAAAATGTCATTTATAATGTAATTATGAGTAAATTCCAAGTATTTAATACGATGAATGTTTACATTTCTACATACATTCTTGCTGCTGGAGGCTGTAAATTTCCCCATTGTGGGACGAATAAAGGATATCTTATCTTATTTTTCACATTTTTTAATTGACAATAAATCAATGAACAGATTATATAATCAGATAGATTTTTTTTAATGCACACTGTTAGGTGTTCATGTTACCATCTTTTATCATTAATTAAATAATTCAACCATCAACTATAAGACTATAAGACTTGACAGTATAAATGCTCGGTGGTGCGGATTAAAGAACCGTATCATCGTCCCCTTTCACTCCGGCCCCGGGCTCATAAATTTTTCTCGGTTCTCTTTGTAGGAGTCCGGCATCGACCTCGGCCCAGGGCTCTTTTTTGCCGACGGCAAGAGGAAGGTGGATTATGTACTGTGCTACAAATTTAAAAAAAGGCGGCTATCCAGGGGACGCCTCTCCATCGCGTCCAACGGCAGCATTCCCATCCCCATACCAGGCTTGTGGGAAATGGACGCGGACTCTGGAGAGCCGGGAGGAGGAGCTACTTCGGGAGATGCAGAGGAGTCCAAGTTGTCTGAGGAGGAGAAGGCGCTCATGAGGGAGGAGTTTGAAACGGGGCTGCTCGATGCCGGACTACAGATCGAACGCGATAAAGAGGTTTGTGACGTTCTAATGCGGCTTTCGAACCAATTGTAATCGCTGTGTTTATTACTATTCCAATGACCTTATTCTTCGGCCTACAGTTCAAAGTTTTTGTCATAGATTGGCTGGTTTTGCAACATAACCTTGGGTGTAATTTGTAGAATTTAAAATTAGAGCTCGGACTGGATTTTGAGTTGAGTTCGAACTGGCTTGACGTGTCTGTCACAAGAGGACGCATGGAGAAAAAAAAAAAAATTAAGGACCCGAATAATATTGAACAGGAAGTCTGAACATAACATAACATAACATAACATAACATAACATAACATAACATAACATAACATAACATAACATAACATAACATAACATAACATAACATAACATAACATAACATAAATCAGCTATTTGGGGCAGAGTTGAGGGCTCTGTACTTTGACAAACTCCCACTTAGGAATTCAACCAAATGAGTTTGAATCAGGCGGCACGGTAGTCCAGTGGTTAGCACGTCGGCTCCACAGTGCAGAGGTACCGGGTTCGATTCCAGCTCCGGCCTACCTGTGTGGAGTTTGCATGTTCTCCCCGGGCCTGCGTGGGTTTTCTCAAAGAATGTGTTTAAGAGTATTACTTAAAACACGTTTATCAAATATACACAGTTGTATTATTGGCCAAATTAACAACCATGCCATCTTTTGTAACACTTGGCTTGAGTGATGGCGTTTCTGCAGCTCAGCCACAAAGCAAAACATTGACCAAGCTATGCCTCGTAACCGTATTGGGGAAAACGATTGGAAGGTTTCCAGCGGAATACCTTGGCGCTCATCTGTTCCTCGTTAGAGAGAGAACATAACGTCTGCGCGGAACGACACGATAAGCGCCCTGCTTATTTTAGACGCAACGCTGCGTGGGTGTGTTTCGTGCGCGGGTTGCGTGGCGCTAGAGTGTGCGATCAGCTGCTGTTTTGGTTGAGGATTAAGACCCCGCTGACCACAAGTGTGAAGGCAAAGGCCAGATTATGGGGCCTTATTAGAGAGTGATCCACTACTCAGAAGTGTTTGTGCTGGCGCGAGAGAGCCGTATGGCCGGCGGGTGGGTTTCGCTTTGATTGAATGAGTAGACGCGTGTCGTCGTTGCTGACCATCTGTCAGTGACCCGAGTTCTTTTTTTTTTTTAGGAAAGTCGACTGGGTGAGGAGTGCAAGATTATTTGTGTGTGAATGCTGCTGACGTTATATACATATATTTTTTTGATTGGATTTCATGAGATTGTGCAAGTGTTTCTACCGTTTTGTCCAAGGGAGAGTGTAACATGTGGGACAGATTATTTGTGTTCTCGCAACGCAGTTGGAACAGGTGCTACATGGGTATTTGGCATCCCGGCATGAAGGTCATCGTTGAAATGAAATCTTCTGTGATTCAGGGGTGCGGTTTATTGCTTTTGATTTTCAACAAATATCACCAATTGCCCCTCTTTCGGGACCTTCCTGTAGTAATTAAAGCATAACGCTCATGGAAAATTGACTTGTCTGCAAATTGTAGGGTGCCTGGAGTGTCTGCCCACCCCAATTAAAATGAAATGAAATTCAAATTAATTTAAACTATGGTACAGAAGAAATATATACCAGGTCAAATTTAAATCAATAAACAAATGTTGACATTCATTTCCTTATTTACTTGTTCTTAGTAAGCCACCCTGTCCCCACCCCTGGTGAGCTATTTTAGAACAGACTACTCTTGTGGTCCTTGGGGGTAACTTGTATCCGCTGGCACCATTTTTCATTATCGGTGCAAAAACGCATCCGTGTTAGCAGTGCCTCTTTTTTCTTGTTCCCTCTTTCGTCCTCTGTGGGAAACTCATTCCTCCCCTTATGTTTCTGCTCACAGGCAAGGAAAAAAAAATACCGATAGAAGAAATATCTTACTCACCTCTGCAAGCAGCCAATCATATTTTGCCTTTCTTGGACGTCCCCTCAAAAACGAAAAGAGCTCAATATTGGTGGGAGCAAGTGTTTGCACTTATTGAATCCTTAACTTTTTAAAACCCCATTATATCGTCAAACTGGTCATCGGCCTGTGTCCAGTTACCAGATTGTGATGCCAGCTGCATGCACCACATGCCAGGATCTCCATATGACATCAAATTGGATGGCGTGGCGATGAAGTGCTGCCTCCATGAGTAAAAATACAATTTAGGCTTTTTATGCAGGACGGTTCTTGTGGCTTTGTGCATTCAAATAATTAGACAGAATGGCTTTTGACACAAAGGGGCATCAACAGTTAATCTCACACTGCTTATAGCTTCTCATGGTCCACCATCTTGTCAGAAGCCAGCAAATTTACTGATTGGCTTCACGGGTTGACTTCTGTACCTTACCAAGAGGACTGGACAGGATAGTGCCTATTCAAGAAACGTTCTGTTGCACATTTTGTTTACAGTGCCACTTTAAAAATGAAGCTGTCACGGGAACTTGTGTTTATATGCAGAGAGCAAATGGCATCAGTTTTATCCGGCTGCACATCCCGTGGGCAATACTCAGTCGAGAAGCCGAAATTCAGAAGATCAAAGTTGCTGTCAAGAAGGTAGCTTTCTCACACTTGTGCACACTTTTTATATCACTTTTGTGCTCAAGGGACATATTTGTAGCTGAGGTAAAAAAAAAAAAAAAAATTAAGAAAAAAATCTATTATTTATAATTGTTAATTTTAGTAGGAGAATAATACTTATCTTTTTGATTGCAGCTTTGTTATAGTTATTGCATATATTAATGAGAGTAGTGAAATACTACTTTTTTAATTTGCAATAAATACACCAACCAATTACTTGGTTCATTTAAAAGTATACATTTTAGATTATTCTGAAACATTGATATTTTCAATAAATTATTTAATTTATTCATTTTAAAACACCAATTTTAACACAAAAAAATCTGTAGATTTAGGTAACAAAATAATATGATTCCTGACACAAATATTAAAGCCGAGTAGGCTGGATGAAGGCATAGAGACTAGTTGTGTCCCATTCCTATTCTAAATGCTATATTTTGTTTGTTTCTTTGGCTTTTTTTTTGTTTGTTTATTTTGTTTCAACTGATCAGAAATGTGAGCTACGAAAAAGAGCGGGCATTGCGGGAATGTGGGACTCCTTGGCGGCGAAAATGAACACGCCGTTCCAGCCGGACGTCCCCGACTTCGACGTCCAGCGGGACCCGCAGACGCAGGCCCATTTCAAGACGCTCAAACACCCTTTCATCAGAGACAAGCTTCACCTGTAAGTACCACCGCTCCCAAAAATTACAGTTGGTCCTCAGTTTACTTCCAATGAACGATTTAACATCTTATGGTTACCGAAGTAGCAATCGCCACACAGAAATGTTCCAGTTTTTTTTTTCTAGAGCTCCAACAGTCACATATGAACGTTGTCTTCCATTTTCCCGTTCTCACTGTGTCACAGTGTGGTGTCCATTTTGTGTATTTTCTACCATAAAAACCAACAAAAAAAACCTGGCAGAAGTTTGTGTCTGACTCGGCATGTTCTCCTTGCAGGTATGACATCACGTCGACAGAAACCGTCTTTGACAATACGACACGCAGCAGAATAGTAAGTGGAGAACTCTGCAATTGGGTTAGGTGTGACCAGTTCAAGACCTGTATGCCATTTTTTTGGACCGGCAGTTTGATACATTTGTGATGTAGCATACTGTATGTACATCATATTTAATATCTCTACCCCTCCAATGAGCATATTTACACCAGATTTAAGTCATTCACTCCCAAAGACGTTTTTATATGTCTTTTCAGACTTGGTTTAGAATTGGCTGGTACTTGTACTGAATGAGTTTTAATAATGTCCTTACACCTCTAATGCAGTATATTTAGCGTTCGCTGTCGTTGAAATATACAGTGCGTCTTTTTTAACGTGTTTATTTGTGCCGTTTTAGTAGACACAGATGTATGGACAGTATGTCATCAACCGGTATTTTTTGATTCAGGTATTTTGTCCATATTTGACAGAAGCCTTAACATATTCAATTCATTGAATTTTTTTTACCTCTGCTTCACGCTGCCAATCTCAATTGTGCCATTTGAAAGCAAAATCAACTGGAATTGGTGTCACATGAACCACAGAGTGTAAATCCAGACGGTGTTTCATAACCGTGTTTGTGTGCAGGTTGCAGAGATTATTTCGCGTACAACCTGCAGACACTCCTGCCAAACCACCGGTGAGGACGGCATTGACCCTCGTGGCTATTGTTTTAATTATTTAGATCACTCATGAGTGATCATACCCTGAATGCTGTCACTCTACTGCAGGCATCATGTCCTTATTGGCTCGGGGGGTCTACATATCTGCCTTCCCTTTGCATGACGTGAGTATCCTCTTTCATCAGATGGTTTTGGATGACGTCACACACCGAAAACAATTCCTTGACGAATGTTGATTGTGGCTGTCACGCTACAACACATAATCGTCAACGGGTATGTTGGAGGCGGGCGGGTGGGCGTCACGCGACTAAACGTAATCGACGACGGGAGGAGCGGGTGGCAAGGTGTGTATGGCGGACGGCACACTATGGAAGTTAATCAACGATGAGGGCGCCCGAAATTCCCAATGACCAATACGCCTCTGAGTGTATTTCATTGCTCTAATTGGAAATGTTGGTACATAAGGGCTTCTTTTGGAATACAGGGCCCGTTTACCAGGAGAGGACGTAAAGATCAGCGAAATGACAGACAGGTGAGCCCGGTTTATTTTGTCACTGAACAGTAAGCATTGCAAAGACATTTATTTGTGGCGGCATGGTTGTGCCACAGGTTCTCCATGAAGAATGGGCAAACTATGGAGTCATGCACAAGTACCAGCCTGTGGACCTGATCAGGTTGCTCGTTCACTGTCATCCAACCTCTCTTTTTCTAGAGAGCTTGCCCTCATTAGGGTGGCAAGTGATCTGGATTCAACGTTAACTAAGAAGAAGAGGAATGGTTAACACCGGAATTGTCATCAGCCAATCGCAGGGCACATATCCGACAAATATAGACGTTATTTAGTGTGTTACCAACATACGCAATATTAATTCCTACTGACCTGTAGCGACAAAGCAAAGCACAGAGAGTCTCTGTCGCCGAAATGCATGGTGGCCGTCAGTGAAAAGAGCAATCAAACATACGTGACCAACAGCCTCTCAAATAGTCCACACTCGGTCCCCTACAGTATCCCTCGTGTTTCCTCTCTTTATGGCAATCCGCGTCTTCCTTGACAATATTTTTGTGGTTCAATCAAAAATAATACCGTACACCATTATGTATGTGGTGACTCAAAACCTGATATAGGCTAGCAGGTTTTTCATTGTGGCGCGCTAGTTCGAGACGCCAAATCTCTAAATGCTTGCTGGCTTTATTATTATTCATTCATTCATTCATCTTCCGAACCGCTTGATCCTCACTAGGGTCGCGGGGGGTGCTGGAGCCTATCCCAGCTGTCTCCGGGCAGTAGGCGGGGGACACCCTGAATCGGTTGCCAGCCAATCGCAGGGCACACAGAGACGAACAACCAACCACACTCACACTCACACCTAGGGACAATTTAGAGTGTTCAATCAGCCTGCCACGCATGTTTTTGGAATGTGGGAAGAAACCGGAGCACCCGGAGAAAACCCACGCAGACCCGGGGAGAACATGCAAACTCCACACAGGGAGGCCGGAGCTGGAATCGAATCCGGCACCTCCACACTGTGAAGCCGACGTGCTAACCACTGGACTACCGGACCGCCCGCTTTATTATTATAATCATCATCATTTATTTTTGCAATTGTCTTAGTTCGGTCAGCTACTACCACATCTCTCGGTATCCGGCAGGCTTTAGGTTCATTGAGTAACCTAAATCGTCCATTGATGTGAATGTGAGTTTCTCTGTTTTTAGAACTATGCCCAGAGATTGACTGGTGAACAGGTTTCACTGCATCGCTCGTCCCAATTCAACTGAGATAAATTCCGGTTCACCTGAAACCAGGCCCGGTTCCAGGATTTTTTTTTTCCTCTCCCGGTGTCAAAGAGGGGGAGGAGGGGTTGCAAGCGGGCTGAGAAAATAATTCAGAAATATATTTTAGAATGTCAACTAAAATGTTGGAGGGCCTTAATTGGGGCTACACAGATTTCTGACATGGCTTAAGCCCCTCCCTTAACCTCCGGTGTAGCGCGCAGCCCTGTCTGTGACCCTAATGACCCGCAACACTACAGAAAATGGATAGAATTTTGAACTACGTTGAGAATCCTAATAGTACACTTGAGAAGACCAGAGAGCAGCACGTTAGAATAGTCAAGGCAGGATGTAACAACAACAAAAATCTTCATGTGTTGCTTCTAACTTGAAAGGAAGTACTTTGGGGAACAGATTGGCTTGTACTTCGCCTGGCTGGGTGTCTACACTCAGCTCCTCATCCCTCCGTCGGTACTGGGCATCATTGTCTTCCTCTATGGCATCTTCACTGTGGACACCAATGTGCCAAGGTAGGCGGACATCCTAAATCTTAACATGTGCGTTCAAAAAATGTCAGTAACTTTTTTCAACGGCTCTGCAGTCAGGAGACGTGCGACGACAACCTGAACATCACCATGTGTCCGCTGTGTGACGGAGTTTGCGACTACTGGCGGCTGAGTACGGTGTGCTCGCTGGCTAAAGCGTCCTACCTGTTTGACAACGGAACCACGGTTCTCTTCGCCATCTTCATGTCTCTTTGGGGTAACTATCATGCCACTAGGCATGGGACGATTTCCCGGTGGACATTTTACAATGGTTTTAAAAGTCAAGGTTTCAATAGCTGCCATGTCACGGGTAATACGCTCTTCTTTTGTCTTTTTTGAGGGGACGTCTAAGCAGCGTACAATGGTTGGCTGTTTGCAAAGCGGACTCTTTGAAGTTAATTGCCTTTTTTCCCCCTAATTGACGAGCAGAGAGGGGAGGGGTGAGCAGTTATGTATAAAAGAGGAGAAAGGTGGGAGCAAGAGAGACTGAAAAAAAAAATGCCAGAAGGTTAGCCCCTGGGACAACATGTCCCTGGTCCCACAGGTCTCAGCAGTAATGGGTAACTGTGAATTACGAAGAAGAATTAAAGCAGAATAATTATTCATATAATTTAAACTTGACGCAGTGCACATTTCTTCTTGTGTGTGTGATCTTGTAGCCGCTTGCTTCCTGGAGCACTGGAAACGGAGACAGATGTGTCTGAAACACACCTGGGACCTGACTAGCTTGGAGGATGAGGAGGTACCAGGCACATGCTGCGTGTCATTATTTGCTTATACATCGCCATTCTACGCGTCTTGCCTCTGAACCCTTCACATCATCTAAATGTCTAATCCTTAGTCAGTTGAATTGAGAGGGTCAACTGGGAGGTGACCACACACGCAAATGTAAAAATGTAGGAGCATGACATCACTGGTCATGAATGGTTCCTTCTTAAATAAGGCAAACTAGCTTGATAAGGATGACCATAAATACTCACTTGCCTGTAATAGCTGTCACCTGTTTTAAGCATGTTTGTGTGTCCTCTACATTTGCTAACCAAAGGAGAGAGTCCAGGTGAGCATGTCTCTCTAGTCATTTGAACGCAAGAGCTGGACAATATTGCCTGAAAATAAAATCTCAGATTTTTTTTTCTCCACAAACGTCTGATTTCCAATTTTAATTGATTTCTCAAACAAGCAAAGGACAATAAAATGTTTTTTTTTTTTCGCAAAAAAGAAGCAATAAATGTACATAATTCAATAATACTGTGTGTTGTAGGAGGAGCTGAGGCCCGAGTATGAAGAAGCATTGCAGGAGAAGAAAGCGAAAATGAAAGCAAAGTGGAAAAAGAAGGTGCCGTATCTGATTGTCGTGACTCGCGGTGGTGCTTAATGTCGGGAAAATCACGCCAAAAGTTTGTTGCGTTGCAGTTGACTCAAAGTGGGGATGGAGTGGATGGAGAGAGGGACCAGATGCTTTCCTACCAGGTACCGCCGGGAGAGTTTTGTTGTTTAAGTGGGTGGGGAAGACGACGGGTTTGTTGCGTTAAGGTGATTTAAACCACTCCTGGGAGCTAACACTTTTTCTAATTTTATTTGTTCAGCAGCACTTGTCGTGCACTTATATCCACAAATGTCATCATGCAAACATTTCAAATGGTCTTACCCGAACAATTATATTTTCACTCACTGCAGCATGTGCATGTTTTAGTTTTGAACATATAAAAAGCGCAGAGGGAGCACCCCCAGCGCTATGCGAATGGTTGAGTCCAAAGCTGCTTACCTGCCTGAGATTAGCCCAGATTACTGATGGGGAGAGAAAGGCAGGAGGGAGTCCACGTTTAGCTGGCATACATACACCTGCCAGGTGGAAAACACAACACCCAACTTGTGTGTGCAAAATCCAGTCAGAGAAATACAGTGGCTCTCTTGTTTTTACCATAACGGAATTGTGTGTACGAAACAAATGTGTTGTCGCTAGGATAAATTCCCCTTTTTAGGCTATCAAATGTCAAAATAATGATGTCAATTAACCCAAACAATTTGTGTTGATGGAGAAAAATAATCAACACAAATAATACTTTTGTGTACCATAATCTACTCTTCCTTCCCTTTATCCACACATGCGTACATGCAGTTTTATTCCATTGCTGCCAAACATGTTGCTTGCTAGTGCTACGTTAGCTGCTGATGTTTGCCGACCGACTTGTTTTGGGCCTGGTTGATGACCATCTAAGCTGGCGATTGTTATGTCAACTTTGGGAAATAACAGAAAGTGTGCCTTTAAATTTAGTGTACGTTGGATGTTTGACGGAGCTTCTTTTTGGGGTTGGACAGTAGACGGGGGAAGGTAGAAGTATTAAGAAGAAGATTTGGGAGTTACAAAATGTACACATTTCTACTTCCTCATCTGCATTCTCTCCAGCTGTGTCATGGAACAAATAAAACTTACGTTCTTGAACTGTTTGAATCTATCAGAAAGAAGTCAATGCGGGTGTGTACTCTGCATTATAAGATATCCTTTATTTGTCCCACACTGGGGAAATTTACAGCCTCCAGCAGCAAGAATGTAGGTAGAAAGAAGAAAAAAAACAAAAACAACAACCGCCACCGTTCAATTAAGTGCAATATAAACACAAATTGGATAAATCGCAGTGCTATTTACAATTGTCTTTCACATCATTTAATTATTATTATTATTGTTGTTGTTATTTTTATTCAGCAGCCTGACAGCAGTCGGTAGGAACGAGCATCGGTATCTCTCCTTCTTGCAGTGCGGGTGGAACAGTCTCTTGCTGAAGGAGCTACCAAGTGCTGTCAGGGCGGGCTGGAGGGGGTGGAAGGGAATGTCCATCATAGGTTTTAGCTTAGTTAGCATCCTTCTGTTGCCCACCTCCTCCAGAGTGTCAAGGGAGCAACCCAGGACAGAACTGGCCTTCCTGACCAGTCGCTCCAGTCTCTTTGTGTCCCGGGCTGAGATGCTGCCTGACCGGCAGACAATGCCATAATGGATGGCCGAGGCCACCACCGAGTTATAGAAAGTCTTAAGGAGCGACCCCTGAACCCCAAAAGACCTCAGTTTCCTGAGTAGGAAGAGTCGGCTCTGTCCTTTCCTAATCAGGGTGTCCGTGTTTGTAGACCAGTCCAGTTTGTTGTTCAGGAGAACACCAAGGTACTTGTAGGAGGTCACCTTCTCTATGTCCATATCCTGGATGTTCATCGGTGCTGGTGAGGACTGTTTCCTGCAGAAATCCACACCCAACTCTGTTCACTGATACTTTTTAGGGCAGCCCCGATAGCCACCAAAGGAAACTGATTTTTAAAAAAAACAAAACAAATGTGATAAACATTTTTATTTTGATTATTTTCCACAGCTCGAGCCAGAGTCCCTGGACATCGAGGATCACCTGCCCGGTTACCTCATCAACATGTCCACACTACTGCTCCTGGTACATCTGTATTATTGTTTCCTGTTAAAAATAAAAATCCCTTTTAAATCTCAAATAATTCTGATCAATATATGGTAAATCTTAAGGGGTTTAACGACATCCAATACAAGAGTGGTATTTAAAAAAATATATATATATAATATATATATATTTAGAGCTGTCAGTTTAGTGCGTTTTTATTGGCATTAATTTAAATGAATTTTAACGGGATTAAAATTTTTCTCGCAAGATTAACGCGGCACACGTCACAAGCGGAAGTTACGTAGCTCTATAAATACACCAGAAACAAAACAACAAACGCGCTGCAGAAGTCCACGCCCATGTCTGTTTTGCCAGCCACGGCAGCGCGAGACACCGAAAATGGATACTTAAAGAGTTTATGAATGGAAAGTTTACTTTTAAAAAGTTCCCATATTGCTCCACTGACAAGACCAAAGTTATCTGTTCTTCTCTCTCTGTATCATACAGGTATACGATGTATGCCACTGACGCGATTGTTACTTGTTTGGAACTATTTTGTGTGGAAGGTTACAGTGTTCTGTGTCCATGTAAATAGAGCGGGTGGAGCTTCCCTGTGTTCGTCTGACAGTGACAGTGCGCTACAGTGGTAGCGACCTAGCGAAAGTGAAATGTCTCCAGTGTTGTCATCGAACCAAGTGTGGTCATTCGAAATGAGGTCTACACAAAACCGTAGAGAGACTTCCGGGCAAGAAGGACCAACACAATCAATATAGCCTGACTGTGTTAGGGGGAGTGAACCCCCACGCCCCCTTTCAGAATGGTTTGCCCCTGCAGCACGGGGGAAGTGCGTGTGCTTGTTTGTACAGCCGGCAGTTTCCAATACAGCGGCACATAAGGAACACTGGTGTCCAGTGTCTCGTTATTCTTCAACAAACATACAGAAACAGACTGCTGTGTTGAAAGCAAACTTGAGAAAAACGAAGTATGCAACCATGGTTTAAATCCACTATAGGCTGAGTACTAGTGTCCCTTAGATGTGCACTTTATAATGTTATATTGCTCTGTTTTGATTTCATAAAAAAAGCTGTTAAAGCAGCTGTTGTGTGACAAAAACATTTTTTCGCCATTATTGATGGACAGTAATATTGTGTGAGAGATTATGTGTGAATAACTGCACCAAGTGAAAAATGTTCATGTAAAATTGAAAATCGAAATTGTTATTTCAGTAAATATTTGCATTTGGCACATAGAAAACTGATTCATGATTCCATGTTGATGAGAGCATTGTAAATTGCAACTGTAAAAGGAAATTGAGAAATGATAAAAAATGTGTGAGTAATCACGATTAATTTTTTAGTTCATTTGATTTAATTATGACAGTTGCATTTTTAATTAGATTAAATATTTTAATCGTTTGACAGCTCTAATATAAAATTGTAATTTTACCTGCTTCTCTACGGTGATTAAAACATTACAACTTTAATCGTAAGTCTGTCATGTCAGTCACAATTTTTTAAGGGCCATATATTACATTTACATTGAAGCAAGCAATTCCAGTCAACCTCAAGCGTCTGTGTGTGTGTGTCTGTTTCCAGGTTTTTGTGACTTTCTCGGCTGTGTTCGGGGTGGCCGTGTATCGCATCTGCATGTTAAGCGTGTGGTCCATGAACCCTGACCCCGAGGCCAAAGCCAGTGTGAGGATGACGGTCACCACCACGGGCATCATCCTCAACATGTTGGTGGTGCTGGTGTTGGAGGAAGTCTATGGAGCCATTGCAGTGTGGCTGACTGAGCTGGGTAAGCATCATCAGAACTTAAAGCAAATATTCAGTTTTTACACAATTTAAAACAATTCGCAGGTGTATTGTATTTTCACCTGTGAAGGTAGCACTTCGTCAACAAGCTGCCAAATGACGAGTCCTGATCATGTTTGTCTCATCCAATCAGAGCTCCCAAAGACACAAGAAGAGTTTGAGGAAAGGTTGATCTTTAAGTCTTTCTTTCTCAAATCCATGAACGCCTTTGCACCTATTTTTTACGTGGCCTTCTTCAAGGGCAGGCGAGTATTTTTTCCACATCCGTTCACTCATCTGACACCGCGCCACCTCTTTATTGCTGAACTCGTGTTGTTGTCGTCATTCAGGTTTTCCGGTCGGCCCGGAGACTATGTTTACGTCTTTAGCGACTACCGCATGGAGGAGGTGCGCCGTCCCGTCTCGCTGTGCTTCTTTTGTTTATTATGACATCATTCTGAACGCCCTTTCTAATAACCCCCCCCCCCCCGCCCCCCAGTGCGCGCCTCCAGGCTGCCTCATTGAGCTGTGCATCCAGCTCAGCATGATCATGCTCGGAAAACAGCTCATTCAAAACAATGTGTTTGAGGTTCTCATTCCGTAGGTTCACCCCCTCAAAGCCTAAATTCCTGACTTACATCAACGATTACAACTCATAGTGTTTGTTTGGTGTCCTCTCTAGTAAGTTAAGGAAAATGTACAGAACCATACAGGAGCAAAAAGGCAAGGAAAGAAGCGCAGAGGATGAGATGGACGAAGCCGAAGAGAAGAGATCCAAGCAGCAGTTCCACAAAGACTTTGCTCTGGAGCCCTTTGAGGGCGTGAGCCCGGAATACATGGAGATGAGTGAGCATATTTTTCCTAGTCCATATTCGTACTCTTCACCGGCACACAATTCCTAAGAGTTGTCTTTCTGTCCGCAGTCATCCAATACGGTTTTGTATCTTTGTTTGTGGCTTCCTTCCCGCTGGCGCCCGCGTTTGCTCTGCTCAACAACGTCATCGAGATCCGCCTGGACGCCGCCAAGTTTGTGACCGAGATTCGGCGGCCGGATGCTGTTAGGTGTAAAGACATAGGTACACCGAATATACACGCGCATGCGCACATACGTACACAATGGCATGACTGCCACTCGGACTTTCCGGGAACTTTTAATCACTTTTTTTTCCCACTTTACCGTCCCTGCGTTTGTGTCTCTGTCTGTATTTTCTACACACACGTCGGCACATAAATTGTCTTCCACTCCCCGCCACTTTGTTTCTCCTTTCTTTTCTTTCTTGTGCATGCCACCTCCAGGAATATGGTACAACA
This sequence comes from Hippocampus zosterae, assembly GCF_025434085.1. Classification (NCBI taxonomy): domain Eukaryota; kingdom Metazoa; phylum Chordata; class Actinopteri; order Syngnathiformes; family Syngnathidae; genus Hippocampus; species Hippocampus zosterae. The sequence continues at coordinate 22,349,099 of NC_067453.1, forward strand.
TTCTCTGTGGAATCAGCAAGTTTTCTGTCATTACCAATGTAAGTGTGGGCGTGTGTTTTTTTTGTCCATGCGTGTTGAATTATAAGTTGACGTGTCACCTTGGCCCTCCAGAAAGGCACCTTATTCATCGTGGAGTGCTCTGAAACTAAAACTTATAGTTTAACGTCAGTTTTTTTTTTCAAACCCAGAGATGAATGTGTGAAACAAATGAATGACACCTGGTAAGTGATGTCTTCTATCCCTGATTGGTAGAATCTCCTCGGACGTAGTGGTTTCTAGGTACAGTCAATATTTGCATACATGTTGTTCCTCACCCGTGGATTTGCATATTCACGGGTGTCCCCCCCCCCCCCCCCCAATTTATTTATTTATTTACCCAATTTCTCATTTATTGAATGTTCATCAGCACAACGCCCCCTCCCCGCCCTCATGCATTTCAATCGTCGGCTGGTTGAATTTTTTCACAGATTATCATCTATCAATATAAGTCACAATGACTCTTTTAGCTAATATGATAGAAAATCCGTTTTTCTTAACTCCTCCTAATATGGCCTAGTTGTGTGATATCAAAAGAAAAACAAAATGAATCCATTTTTGTATCAGGCTGCAATAAATTACTTTCTCGATATGTGCTCTGAATTCGGCTAACAACCATTCCAGCTCACTCTAATAAGGACAAGTGCTATTTAAAAAAAAAAAACGACTGGTACCCTTGGTTCATCTCATCAATTTGTGGTTTGTCTCCACAGGCGTTCGTTATCTCCTTCACGTCGGAGTTTGTCCCTCGCATGGTGTACCAGTACATTTACAGCGGGAACGGCACCATGAGCGGCTACACGGAGCACTCCTTATCCTACTTCAACGTCACCAACTTTCCGCCGGGCACCGCGCCCAACACAACAGTATCCATGTGCAGGTGACCAGGATTCCTTTAAACCTTCACCTTGCTGCTCCTTCCTCTTTAATCCTTGAGCTCAGTGGACTGAACCCCAACCTTAAGAATAATATGTCCACGATGTTGACTTGATGCCATGCTAAATCTCACTTTTGTTTTCATTAGGTATAAGGACTACAGGGATCCACCGTGGGCCCCGGATGCTTACACCTTTTCGAAACAATATTGGTCTGTTCTGGCTGCAAAACTGCTCTTTGTCATATTCTTCCAGGTAAAGGTTTTGGATTTGTTTGACCGGGGAATGGATAGATGTACTGTCAATGCCATTAAATTAAAAGAGGACATATTGTGAACATTGGACTTTTTAACGCTTTCATGCACCAATGATGATAACCTGTAACCTGATAACATGATACGTTGTGCCTGATAGGTCTAATTGCTTCTGTACAAATAGCTGGGTGTCTGGACTACCTGCCTACCAGTCAAGTGGGAATTAATACTTTTGTGAGACGCCTCTTGCCCCTCAGTGTATCTACAAGCGAGTCCTTCACCAAGGCTGCAAGTCATTTAAATAATCCCACCCTCACACCGAGTTTCTTCTCCGATGATTCGTCAGCCTCAATGGGCAAAGATCTGCCAATTTCAAGCAACGGCAAAGCTGCAGTGATTTTGGGTGCACAGATTAGCATTAGCTTCTGATCAACGGCAAATATTTGATTTTTGACTCGGTGGAGTACTACACTGGATCTTTAGCAGTGTTTCTACTGCAGTAATTGAGTGTAATTGGGCGCTTGATAATGCAATACTGCTTCCATGGGCAAAAGTACTGTACAATCAATGCTTTTATTTATTTATTTGTATATTTGTATTTTAAACCAGGGGCTTGTTTGAACACAAGTAGCCACTCTCGTCACTGCCCCTCATGGTCAGGGTAACGAATTCCATTTTAGCATTGGCATTCTGCGTAGTGGAGTTTGGGTGGAGGGAGCAGTGGCTGATTTGCGTGAGACGAAACCAAACCGAATCCCCCCATACTTCCAGATATACTCCCTTTTATAGACACCATAAGGGCTGTTGTAAATTGGAAATGTCAGTTGAAAACTGTACCCGTAACAGTCAGATGACGACAGTGTTTGATTCCTTTCAGAACCTCGCCATGTTCCTCAGCATGCTAGTGGCCTGGTTGATCCCCGATGTGCCGCGGTCACTTCGGGAGCAGCTGAAGAAGGAGAACATGATGCTGATGGAGTTTCTACTTAATCAAGACCAGGAGGCCCACGCGAAGGCACTCTCCAGCAATCGCTCCGTCTTGCCCTTCCCCGCCAACATAGACATTGTGGTGGAGGCGCCATTGGAGGAGTTCCAGGTCGAGAAGGAGGTGGGAGAAGTTGAGGAGGAGGAGGAGGAAGAGAAGGTTTTGGAGGTGGAGGTTGACGTAGCGCAAGAGGAGCCCAGTCGGACTAGCGACAGTGACTCAGATGCCGGAAAGTCATTTGAGGATGTAGTTGGAACGGGAGATGAAGAGCCAGGACGTGAAGGGGAAAGTGAGGGACAAGAGGAAGCAGAAAAGTCAGAGGCTGCGGAGGAGGAAATAAAAGTAAGCACTGTAGTTCATCAAGTCAAAGAAGATAATAAGAAGGGCAAACCTCCAGGGGAGGAAAATAAAAAAGCGGCAGCAAATGAGGAAGACAACTCGCTTGTGGATCTGGACGCCCTCATCATCCAGCTGGGCCTCACAGGTGAGAGAAGACGCCTTTTCTGTCACGGTGTTCGGCTCACTTTGCTTGAGACATTTTGGATCGGGTGCAACTTGATCACGAGGATTTGAAGAAGAAAAAAACTATTTATTAATAACTAATTTGCTAACTCTCAATTTTCTTTTATCGACAGGAAATGAATTTAGTGATGTAATAAAGTTTGTTTAAAATGTTAAATGCATCACGTTTTTAAAGTGTTTGATTTAATAATGTAGTTTATTAACATTCATTTACCGATATTCTAATACCATTAAATAAAAATTTGATTTCATATGTACTGTATGCAGCCAGTTTTAGTAACAAAAAAACGGAGGCCGATGTGCTAACCAGTCGGCCACCGTGCCGTTAATCGTCTTCATTGTTCTTAATTTCATCTAGGTTTGTGAAGCACATAAAAAAAAGACATTTATTTGATCTTGAAATTGACCAGAAAATGTGACTGAAATGTTATTTTAACCTATTATTTAAGGTTTTTCCTCCAGATCCTGATTTTGAAGAGTAAAAAAAGTCAATATATTCAGCATGTATTGATATAGACGAATATGAAATACTCAAATATTGTGATACACTTTTCATACATAAATCCTATGGTGTTTATTAGTGGTCCACATAAAACCAAGGGGGATTCTTGGAAATGCGTTTCTCTTGTTAGGACACACGTGTCAAACTCAAGGCCCTGGGCCAGATCTGGCCCGCCACTTCATTTTATGTGGCCCCCCCGAAAGAAGATCATGTGTGTCAAATGTCATGATCTTTGCTAAGAAATGTACCCAAATGTCAAACTGTGATGTGTAATAAATGACGTTGAGATGTTGCAATAATTTTGTTCCCTATAACAGTAAAAATGCGATAATGCGATTAAATATTTTTGTGGTTTCACTGTCATAAGCGCCCTCCGAGGGAAGACGTAACTGAAAAGTGGCCCGCGACAAAAATGAATTTGAGGACCCCTTCTGTAAATCGTTCAGCAGTGTCTTCTCATAAATTCTTACATTCTCATGCAGATGAAGACGCCTCATCAATCAAAGACGCAGAGATTCCACAGTCAAGCGTCCAACAAGAAATTCCATCCAAAAGAGCTTCCTGCCAGTCACTGAGCAGCTCCGTGGCAGAAATGGCGCCCTCTCACAGGGACGCAAGGCTCTTCGCCCCTATCGCTCCTCCGCCCCGAGAGCCGGGCGTTGGCGGCAAGGCCCGCTGCTCCACCCTGCCTTCACGCCACCGAGAGGCGGAGACATATTACAGCCTGCCGCGACCCAGCCACTCCAGCAGCCTCTCCAGGTTTCGTCAGCAGGCATCTCTCATGCCGCTAGTCCCCCTCGAACCTTCGCTTCCGGCCAAGCCCAAGACCGAGTCCCCGCAGCAGCCCCCCAGCTCCGGTGAACTCTTCTCCCTCAAAGGCCCCCCGCCTCAGCAGCCTCGCCCCAGGGGCAAAGCCCGGTGCTCTACCCTGCCCTCCAGACAAAGAGCCCCTGGCTCCGAGGAGCACCCCACCAAGACGAGCCATTCAACCAGCTTCACAAAAGTGGGAGACGGAGTACCCCCTTCCCCCAGTGAACTTAAACGCAACACGGCAGTATGAGAGGAGGTTGGAGGCATCAAAAAGAGATTTGGGGAATGATGAGGGGGACAATCTAGATTATTATCTTGCCTGTGCCTGGAGCCTCACCCACCCCCTTATTCCTAAATAACACTCCTTGGCCCTATTATCCTTTCCAACTGTCACATGTTTATACAACAGAAAGGTCAATTCAAAAACAGCCACCGTGATGCTCCAAAACGCTCCTTGCCACTCAACACGGGAACTTAAAACCTTTTCTTCATTTTTTTTCTTGTTGGTTTTTACCCCACAGACACAGCTGAAATAGCCCACCCTCTTCATTTATGCCCAATTGTGTCTCGTCACCGATGTGCGTGGGATCTTTAGAATCCACAGTTACGCTCTTAGAAAATAAAATGTTTATTTTTAGAGGTTTGTTTTGATATACAAAATAAGACATAATAAAAGTAAAGCATCTTTTTATGTCATGTTTTTTTTTCCCTTGTGAAATCTGCTAGGTAATTGATTTAGATTCTTCACGGGGGTGGGGGGGGGGGGGGGTTACAAAGTTTACGAAGTTTTACAAGGCACATGAAGACATTCAAATGTTTTATATTCAATAAGTATTTTTACCGGGCAGCCCGGTAGTCCAGTGGTTAGCACGTCGGCTTCACAGTGCAGAGGTACCGGGTTCGATTCCAGCTCCGGCCTCCCTGTGTGGAGTTTGCATGTTCTGCCCGGGCCTGCGTGGGTTTTCTCCGGGTGCTCCGGTTTCCTCCCACATTCCAAAAACATGCGTAGCAGGCTGATTGAACACTCTAAATTGTCCCTAGGTGTGAGTGTGAGCGTGAATGGTTGTTCGTTTCTGTGTGCCCTGCGATTGGCTGGCAACCGATTCAGGGTGTCCCCTGCCTACTGCCCGAAGACAGCTGGGATAGGCTCCAGCACCCCTGCGACCCTAGTGAGGATCAGGCGGCTCGGAAGATGAATGAAGAAGTATTTTTAATACAAATACTCCCTGTAGATTGTAATCCAATGGTTTGCTGGTTTGAGGCCGAACGTAAAACTACATGGGGGTTGCTGCAGCAAAAAAGACCCTTGGCCCTTAATGTAACATTGTTAGTCACTCTGGTTACTGATGGTTGTGTGACTTTGGCTGCTAGATGCTATCTGAGTGGACAGTTCACCAACTGTAAACAAGTCACAACACTCACTCACCAGAAACGTCAACTTCTTCACTCCCTATTTTCTACCCCTGCTTTTTTTTTTGGCCTGGTCCCTGACGCTTCTGGAAGCTGGCTGTGTTGTACACATCTCATTCCAATACTCCATAATAATATTGTCCCACATTTGTTTTTATTTCACCTTGCTGTATCTGTGTGGGGCGGCCCGGTAGCCCAGTGGTTAGCACGTCAGCTTCACAGTGCAGAGGTACCGGGTTCGATTCCAGCTCCGGCCTCCCTGTGTGGAGTTTGCATGTTCTCCCCGGGCCTGCGTGGGTTTTCTCCGGGTGCTCCGGTTTCCTCCCACATTCCAAAAAATATGCATGGCAGGCTGATTGAACACTCTAAATTGTCCCTAGGTGTGAGTGTGAGTGTGAATGGTTGTTCGTCTCTGTGTGCCCTGCGATTGGCTGGCAACCGATTCAGGGTGTCCCCCGCCTACTGCCCGGAGACAGCTGGGATAGGCTCCAGCAACCCCCGCGACCCTAGTGAGGATCAAGCGGTTAGGAAGATGAATGAATGAATGTATCTGTGTGCTTGTGCTTGTACTGCTGCTACATATGACATAGTAAGTCCATTCTCAAAGCCAATTGGCTGTTGGTGATGCAACACCACAAAAAGTTCGCATTTGGCCAAATGGGTGAAAATGCCAAATTTTCACCTGAGATATTTCATCCTCACTGCCTGACCTTTTGGAAATGCGGTGCCAGAAACGCTCACTTCACGTTCAGTCTGGCCGCAGTATAAATGTCACGCTTGGATGAAATAAGAGTCTCTTTTGTGCTCTTCCGGTATGTTTTAATAATATTGGATGTCTTAAGCAGCACCTTCAAAACATTATTGAGCTGAGGTACTCTATCTAAAACACGCATGCACACACACACGTGCACACACTGTGCTTTTGTGTATCTTTTTTTAGCTTGAGTATGTTCCAGCTTGTGTGACGTGTTAACCAGGTAAGTTTCCCCTCAATTCTTGCCTTTGTTATTTCTGCTTGCCAATAATAGAAGCCTCCCTGCACTTCAATTGCACGTGAACTTTGATACTAACCAGGCCGGCTACTCTTTATATGCACTGTGACTCTCCTAGTGGGCAGATTGCTGTTTCTCCTCCAAAAAAGCCTTGCATTGACTCCTCCTTCACTTGGACAGAATGGGGCCCTTTGTAAGGGGGGCTCCCCAGCATTCCAGAGGGAATTCCAACAGGTGAGAGGGCAGAAACAGAACTTTGTTTGGATGACGAATCTAAATTGAAATCTGTTTCTTTTCTCTCTTTTTTCCCCAAGTTTTTTTTTAGTATTTGCAGCAAGTCTGGGGAGTGTGATCAGCAAGACAGGCAAAGAGGGAGGGCACTAAAGCAAGTTTTCCACCCAGGTGAGCCATTGCGCTCTCGCTCCCCCCTCTCACTTTCTCTCTCTCTCTATGTCTCTCGCTCACGACAAACTAATGTCGGGAGTGATCGGGACATGAGTAAATATTGGTTTTGCGTGAAGGTGTCTTCATAGAGAGAGAGAGAGAGAGAGAGAGAGAGAGAGAGGATTTAACAGGGTGTGTGTAAACGGACTAAATGACTTTGACACACTGCTTATACAGCTGCTTTGAAAGCCACAAGGTGAGTTTGGGCTTTGGCCTAAGGGTTTTCATGTGTTCTCATTTCACAGAATGTTCCTTTTTTGTTGTTGTCGTCGTTGTTTTGTTTTTTTTGTTTGTATGACTTTGTATGCTGTTGAAGTACACGCACACACACTTTCTCCAATGTCCTTCCCTTCCCTCTGTTCGAACTCGCCGAGAAAAACATTGCCCGCAGCTATTCAAATGACTGCATGGCCATGCTGACAAACTGACTCGACGGCTTCTCGTATAACGACAACACGTGTTTCAAGGGTTTTAAAAGACGAAATGGCGCACGCAAATATCCCTCCCTTTTTGGTGAACAAATTGTCCGCATGTTTTATCTAAACGTACGGGCAGAGTCCGCGAGAGACGGAGGACTTTACTTCTTTGTAATCTTTCTATCTGTGAATTGCTCTCAACCACCTTTTATCATTTTTCCCTTTGCTCTCTGCGGTCTTGAAATCGCCCCGCCTCCTTAAAATATGGCGTACAGGGCTCTTACAGCGAATTATTTTGTAGGAAATAATACGAAAAACGGGATTGGATTACTTGAAGGGAGAAAGTAAACTGTTAGTAAGTCCCATAAAATAAAATCAATACAGGACAATGAAATAGTGGTCTGGCTCACTCTTGAAAGGACCCGGCCCCCTCAAAAAAAATGTTGTGCCCACCTCAAACTGCCTTAATGTCTTCCTTGCCCCCTAAAATATACAAAATATATCAAGTTGTTTCTCGACTGCGCTCCATCTCCCCTTTTCACTCTGCTCAAAGTGTCGGCCTGCTGTCGGCTAGCTGCGAGGAGCCTCAACTTCCAATCACCCTTCAATATGCAAATGTGTCAGGTTTTTGTTAGGCAAATGAGCATTGTTAAACTTGTTCATTATGTTTTGTGGAGTGGCATACTTAATTGCTCATCACATAATAAAAACCGTGGTTAATATTTTTCTTGATAATCTTTTTGTTTGGTCAACAACAACCAAAACCACATTACCAAATTCATCTAGTAGCTAAACTACAGCCTATTTGCAACATCGTGTGTGGCCATATCCAAGTGAGTGAATTTATCAGTTAGACATGGTAAAAGGTGCTGGAGCACAATGCCACCCTCCTCTTGATTTGTGGCTGCACCTTGATACATGCCTGTCTAGACCGCGGCCTTGTTTGTGTGTCTCCCCAAAGCATGTTACACACGGTCACTGAGTGGCTGTGGTGGGAGCGTTTGTGGCTGCCCGTGAACGTCTCATGGGCGGACCTGGAGGACCGCGACGGCCGGGTCTATGCCAAAGCCTCCCAGCTGTACGGCGTGCTTCCTCTTGCCCTCTGCCTCCTCGTTGTCAGGTTCCTTTTTGAGAGGTGAGCAGAGACAACGAATATGACTGTACACTCCACAAGCAATCGGCATCCAAATCCCTTGGGCTTTGTTTGTTTCTTTGAACAGCTGTATGTTTAGTCAACAAAATAATTAGGTTCAAAATTAGTTATATAAAATATCTACATGCTGGTTCAAAAGTAGGTACAAGCTTGTCCAAAAGTAGGTATACTCTTTAAACAGTAATTTAAATGTGCACTTATTTGGAACAATTACATTTATTAAACACAATTTAACCTTGGGGCACCACGGCATGCCACCACTGGTTAGCACGCCAACCTCGCAGTGCAGAGGCCCAGGGTTCGATTCCGACTCCGTACTTCCTGTGTGAAGTTTGCATGTTCTCCCCGGGCCTGCGTGGGTTTTCTCTGGGTACCCGTGCAGAGTGCACCTGCCTCTTGTCCACAGTCAGTCGGAAATAGGCTCCAGCTCACCCTGGACTCGAAAGAGAGCAAGCGATGTCAAAAATGGAATGAATGGATGGATGAGCCTGTGCGGGAAAATATAAAAAAAGTTATGGTAGCTTCAAAATTCGAAATGAAATCAAATCCGGATAAATAATCAAGCACATTTGTAGAATATATCATGATCTACATAGTCAGTGCCTCACTAAAAGACCGTAGAAAGTATTGAAAACAAGTGAAACGCTTATGTGGAGCCCTGTTTTAAGACTGGTGAATACTGAAAAGTATTGTTTGAGAACACCACAACGAGGAGATTTCTTTTCTGGGTCACGATTGCATTTTCTCCATGGAGTTGAGTCACTGTGTTTTGAAGTTGGATCAACGGATTCAAAACGACGCCGCACTCTACTTGTGTGATAATATTCAAAGATAAATATTGATGAAGCAGCCCGGTAGTCCAGTGGTTAGCACGTCGGCTTCACAGTGCAGAGGTACTGGGTTCGATTCCAGCTCCGGCCTCCCTGTGTGGAGTTTGCATGTTCTCCCCGGGCCTGCGTGGGTTTTCTCCGGGTGCTCCGGTTTCCTCCCACATTCCAAAAATATGCATGGCAGGCTGATTGAACACTCTAAATTGTCCCTAGGTGTGAGTGTGAGCGTGGATGGTTGTTCGTCTATGTGTGCCCTGCGATTGGCTGGCAACCGATTCAGGGTGTCCCCCGCCTACTGCCCGGAGACGGCTGGGATGGGCTCCAGCACCCCCCGCGACCCTAGTGAGGATCAAGCGGTACGGAAGATGAATGAAAAGATGAATGAATATTGATGACTGGAGATTTTTTTTTCTGCCCTTGCATTTTCGGGTGCAGGTTGGTGGCCGCGCCGCTGGCCGACGTTTGTGGTGTCAAAGACAGACTACGTCGCGCTGTTGAACAAAATGTCATCTTGGAAAACTACTTTTGCGCCAAAGCGCACGTTCCGTCTCAGGTAAACTGATGCAAGATCGCAGAGTCATAGTGGTCATGTTTACACAAATCAGTGGTCTTCAGTGCGGGAAAATGGTTTCCTTTAACATGCAAATACCACTATTCGTGTTTTGCAAAGATACCGATTGCGTGAATTTGTGTGTCAGGCGGACGTTCGGGCTCTATGCAAGAAGACAAGCTGGACCGAGCGAAGAGTTCAACTGTGGTTCCGTAGGAGGCGGAACCACCAGCGTCCAGGTCTTCGTAAGAGATTCTGTGAGGCCAGGTGTGTGAATGTGTTCAGTCACAAAACTTGACTCAAATGCTATTTTTTTTTTCATGTCGTTATTGTTTTTATTTTTCAACAGCTGGAGATGTGTATTCTATTTTTTTGCATTTATTGGCGGCATTGTCGCCCTCCACGATGTAAGTGGTTGCTTTTTTTGGTGTTTTTTTTTTTTTTTACATTCGTCTTTGTCGTTAGTGCTGCCATACCGCTGTTTTCTGTTGTCCTTGATTTTAGAAACCCTGGTTTTACAATCTGAAGGAGGTTTGGACAGACTTCCCTAAACAGGTTAAGTGTTTTGACATGTGACAAAATTCATTGTGCTTAATGCAAAGGATATTAAATGTAAAGCGTAATGTCCTGTCGTGTGTCCAGTCATTGCTGCCATCCCAGCACTGGTATTATTTCCTGGAAATGGGCTTCTACCTTTCGCTGCTCCTCAGCCTCACGTTCGACGTGAAGCGGAAGGCAAGTGTGCATATTTGAATGCCTCGTATGTGTTGATTAAACCAGTTCAGCCCAGGCACACGTTTTCTGACAGGAAAAAATGACTTTTTTTTTTTTAACCATTTGAAAATTGTAAACAGCGGCGTCTTGCGTTTTTCATCTCATAAGCCACCGGGTTCAAACCTCAATTCATTGCCCCGTTTGCCGTCTTTCTCGTCGGTGCAGGACTTTAAAGAGCAGGTGATCCACCACATCGCTACGCTGACTCTGTTGGCATTCTCGTGGATCTCCAACTACATCCGCGTGGGCACCATCGTGATGGCGCTCCACGACTCGGCCGACATCCTGCTCGAGGTGAGCTCGCTCGCCCACCATAACATGTCCAGATATCCCCTTTGTGTCCATCATTGTTGTTTTTCGAGTACCGCCTTTCAAATGTCATTTTGTTTTGACTTTCAACTTTTTAATGCTTGCATATTAGCATGCTCGGAAGTGGTGGGAGCATGAGAATGCTCCATGTGATATCAGGTTCTGGATCAATGTCATATTTGATGTATAAACAAACAGCACTGTAAAGGATAAGAATTGATTTTATGGTGGTATATCGCTACTTTGCAACATTGGACATCTGATAGTTGTACACAAACAAACAAAATTAATGCGTCTCTTTTTTTTTTTATAGGGTGCAAAAGTGCTCAACTATGCTAAGTGGCATAAGATGGCAAATGCCATGTTTGTAGTCTTCACTATCCTTTTCATGCTGACCAGACTCGTGATTTTTCCTTTTTGGTGAGTACGCGCAATTCAATGCATTCAAAAGTCAACATTTTATTATCCTATGAATCGTGGTGCCCTGTTTGTCCCCCGTAAGGAAAATTTTCCTTTGCCGTCCATCCACATGGATGTCAACGTAGTGTAAAATATTGTATAATTATAGCAAGGTTCGAAATAAGCAATTCCGCATCTCAATTTGCGGGTCCAAATGATTTTTTTGCACCTCGTTATACACATTGAATTGCTCAACAGAATCAAATGGCGACCGTTAAAAAGTAGGAATGTGTACCGAGAGACGATCTGATCACTTGAAAGACCCCGCAAATGATTGTCAATTACTGCTGAGTGAGACTGCACAGAGCCAGACAGACATCAGTAAGAGCACACAGAGGAGAGACAATACTCGAAATGGAATAGTAAAAAAAATGAGTTCTATCTGGACATATTTATACTTGTGTGATTGTCCACAGGGTGATCCACTGCACGTGGGTATATCCACTCGAGAGCTACCCCGCGTTCTTTGGCTACTATTTCTTCAATATCATGCTGCTGGTGCTCCAGATGCTGCACATATACTGGGCCTTCCTGATTTCAAAAATGCTCTTCAAGTGTCTCTTCAGCAAGGTGTGTTTATTACAGCTGGGTGCTACGTTGTTGTTGTTGTTGCTGTTTTTTTTTTTTTTTTTTACTTTGTGTCATGGTTTTTGCATCTGCAGCTGGAAGGGGACGACAGGAGCGATCAAGAGGAGGATGACAGCGAGGAGGAGAGAAAGTACAAGCGGAGTCACATGAACGGTGCCGGAATCCGGGGCCAAGCAAACGGTCATTGATGGAGTAGGAGGAGTGACTTGCACAAAATCTCAGTAGACTGTATAGAAATTACAGTGCGGTGCATCCAGAAAGTATTCATTGCAATTCACTTTTTCCACATTTTGTTTGGTCACGGGATTATTTCCAGGGGTGCCTTTACATAGAAATGCCCAAATTTATGATTTTTGGGCTTGATCAATTTTTATTTTGTTTATTACTTTATTTTTTTGCTTCTGGAGTGCTTTAATACACTCACATGTGGGCAAGAACAGTAAACCATCAATTGTGAACACTCGCAAGAATCTGCTTTAGACCACAACTGGCGCCTCGACACACACTAACAACTCGACTCCATCTCCTGAGATCACAAAGCGACGCCCCCTTAAAGGCATTCTCGTTTATTGTTTTTATATCATAGTTTTTGTGTTTGTTTTTTTAAATAAACACATAACAAATAACATTTTATTAGAGCAAATTAAATGTCACAGAACTATAGTGGGTCAAGGTACCACTGTGGATTCAACTCACCACGTGACTTGTTTTTACGAAGTGAGCTCAAGCCCTTTGCGCACCACTTCCTCCAGGAAAGCGCCAGTTGTTATATTTGGTAGGATTTAATACAAAAAAATGTGTGAAACTGCAATATCAAGAAAGGCATTCGGTAAGTAAAGTGTCTATTCATACAAACCTATTGAAATGGACATAAACATCAAAAGTTGTTAGTCGTTAAACAAACACAATGAAAGTGCGGCAAAATATCGTGCCTTTATTACTTTGGATGGAGACAAACATGACCTACTTCAGTACAACTACTTGGCCTCGAGAAATTTCCTGGTGTTTCCTATTACGAGCTGAGATTGTTCATTTTTTTATGAACCTCTGCCCTCTACTGGCCACGAAGAAAATCTGCTGCTGCGTGTCAAGTTTTGAAGATAAAAATTATGTAACATACAATATGGAAAAGGAGAACCGCTGTGAATACTTCCCAGATGCACAGTACTATGCGATCAGATTATTGTATTTGAAAGAAAAAAAAACTGAAGGATAAGCCATGACCTGATATGAAGGTACATATTAGCGAAGCTTAAATAAAACCCACTTCAACGCAATTCGTTTTTAATAGTTCTTCATCACAAAAGCCTAACAGGGGTTCGCAGTAACTCACACCAAAATATCAGTCAGCATCTTTTTTCTGCTTGGCTCTCGACGCAGGCGGACGCTTTTTGCACTGCTCCTCCTGCCCTCACCCCACCCTTTCCGTGCTCGCCACTTAGTCCTTGTGTTGTCTTTGTCTAATTTTTTTCCCTAGCCTCCTACCGTATTTTTCATCCGAAGAACTAACCATGGAATTAGTTGGCTGGTCTCTCGATGTAATCGACAAAACATTTTCGATGAAAAGAGCGGGCAGTGGGGAGCCTGCTTGCCCTCCGGGGACACTTGCTGACGGATACGCCCTGGATCCATGGAGAAAGTGGAGACCGGTGTGCCTGGCAGTACTGTCCGTGTAGGATGTGGAAGACATCTACATTATTGGCTTTTTGATAACAGGTATGCTGCTGTTTGGTGTTGGCAGCTTTCTGTTCTATTGCAAAATTCAACCGACGGGACCGGCTCTATTGGAAGTGAAGAAACTGCCGGTCACTCTGGATGGATTGGCGTGAATGTCCAACACTCAGACTCAAGCGGTGACTGAGCTCAACCGCAATATTGTTGCGGTTTTGGAGCAACAACACCTTGGAGAAGTTGGAATCCGCGCTGCGGAAAGAATTTTCGGATCCGACTGATCGGCGCCAGTGAGGAGATACAGACCAAGGACTCAAGGCTGTCTGGAATTGTTGGCGGCCGTCCCTCCAAAACAAACAACACTATCTGGCCTTTCCCCTGGATGGAAGTACGCATGGAGTCTAGGGTCCCACCACCATCCCCCTCCTTCTCGGCCATGGACTGATAAGCCGAGACTGACTTCATGATGAGCAGACCTCGACGAAGCAGCTATGACCTGTACACTCATGCACATACACAACTGGACAACCACACGCACATGTACTTCCTTGTTATCACCATCTTCATCGCTCCGATTCTTTTTCCCCCGTGACGTGGTTCGATATGCGGAGCGCAACGGTGACCGTGCAGCTGGTCATTTCGGCCGCGTCGCGGTTACCCCGCACATTTTAAAATTGCCGATGTGTCTTGCTTTATTTCATTGGGCCGTGACACACCTTAAATAAACAAAACAAAGCGGTTCTACTCAAAGTTGGAGTGAAGCAACATTTACATTGTTGACAATATCTCAACAGCGACACTTTTTTTTCTCCTTTATTGAACAATTCAACTCATTTTGGCAAGAACAAAGTACTTTACTGTATACAATACGCATAGAATATTCACATATAAAATGTATACAATTTCACAAACTTCTCAAAACGCGGTAGAGATTTTACAAAACGTATTAAAATCAAATGAAATGTGTCCAAAAGAAGATATCACGTATGCCAACCGTAAACCATATTACAGTATAAAGTTGACAATTATATTTTCACTGATTTTCATTGCGTGCAGAAACATAGTGGAAAAATTATGTGTCAAAAAAAATTCAACATAAGTTTGTGAATATTGAAAATTGTATCAACAGCATCATCTTTTATGGCTAGTACTGGCACTTGTTGATATTTAGACAGAGACCGGATGATTTTAGAGAATGTATTAATAACAGCAATAGCAACAGGAATTTGAGAGCTATAGTATTATGTAGAAACAAAGCCGTATCGTCTGCAAGTTGATTTTTAATACGGGTCCTATTTGAGACAGAGATCGGCCACTGGATTGAACAAAGTGAATTTTTATTTTAGCATGATGTTTTTTTCTAATTTCAAGAAGCAAACAGAATTCTGTTCCAATGCTAGCTTTTGGAAACTAATAGAAGCTTCTTCTGCCCTCTCTTTCATAAATGTGGTTTTTCGTCTTCTGTCCAATTATTGGGGTAAAGTTGAGTGAGCAAGTAGAAATCTGAGATAATATATTGTTCGTCAATTTTATTAATCCAAGCAAACTTTTATCCATAATCCCCCGAATACTTACTTGCCGGAGTCATATTTGAATAGTTCGCAGGTTGGGCATACAACAGTAACACGTACAAGTCTACAAGAACCTTTTGACGTCACCTCACGCCGATGACGTAGAAAGGATGACATGTTTTTATACGCATGCGTGAAACGCGTCGCTTGGTTTATGATTTTTGGCGTCCTCTAGCGGCCCTCGCTGAGAGTTTGTGTTGGGTGAACGTTGTCATAGAAACTGTCTCATGAGCCTTGGAGTTTGAAACATGGCTAACAAAATGACCTCCATGCCCGACTTTAAAACCTACCGCACGAACGTGAAAATCGGAAACTGGAACGAGGAGCAGCACTTAGAAGAGGTATGGCGTCAAATGATACTCTTGACATTTAGGTTTGTAGGTGTTTTAGCTTCGTTTAGCCACCTTTTAGCATCGCTACGGGGAAAACCAACGAACGCGTTTCCCTCTCAGTTGAATAGAGTACATATTTTAATAACTACATGTCTTCCACTGATCTAAATATGTAGATATTCATTTTTCTCTCCACAGTCCATTTTTTTATCTATCTATAGTACAGACAACACACATCTATCTATCTATAATATTTTCCTCTACTTATCCATCCATCCATATTTCTTGACTAGACAATAGCCATTACAATTTTTATGTGTCTTTTTACGACAGCATGTGAGGAGCAAGTACATGCGTAGAAGAGAAAAGGGGGAGCTGACTGCCCAAAGAGTCGACTTTCTCAAGCACAACATCCTCAGTCCGGTACCTCTATGTCTATGCACTTAAATAATAGTGCCACAAACTTAGTAATGACGTTGATGATAATGTCCATGTGTTAACAGGTGGAACTGAGCGTAACTACGGATGGCGCACTGCACTTTGGAGATGTTGTGATGTTGCTGAACGTCGGTGACACCGGCGAATGTTCAGTGCTGGGCATCAACGCATACATTGACCACATGACCAAGATTCCTTCTCCTGGCATTAAAGGTCCGTGTGGAGTCAGTGCTGGGAGAAGCATTCAGCCCTGTGTGCGCACGGCATTCATTATTACCAGGTACGCGCACATATGTGCATACACACTTGGATTGCATTTGCCGAATCTTGTAATGCTGCTTGTGTGACGACAGTGTGGACGGCACTCCCGAAGGAGCAACTCTGCATTACGAGCAAAGTTTTGCCCTGAAAACAACAAGTGACTTCACAGGTGGAGTAAGTGGATGCCCTCACCCAAAAATGCACACGCTTTCCTACAGAATTCAAAAATTATCCAGCAATATATTTTATTTTTATTAAAAAAAGTCATTCTATTTCTAAAAATATATAATTATGCTTTTTTATTTTAAAATGTCTACTGCAATACATAATATTAAAATTTGGTATTTGTTCGCTTTTGTAGAAAAGTATTTAAATTTCAAAAATGTGTTAGTGTGAGTTTTTTTTTTTAAACATGTGCTGTCTGTTGGATACGACGACAACAACAAAGCCGCTTTTTACAATTTCAGATGTACCTGACGAGTGACGTGCAGACCTTCCGGAAGTGCGCGCTCAGGTCTCGTCTTCAGGAGGTCAACTTGGACGAGAGGGAATGCTTCCTATCCTGGTGGAAGTTGGTGCACTTTGACCCCCAGGAGAGGCTCGAGCATGAGGGTTTGCCCGTGCCTGTGAGTGTCTTTGTCTCTGCAGATAAATATTTCACCTGCTCACGACGCCAGCGTTTTTCTGCATTTTCCACCACTGCTTTGCAACTGACATCATCATAACACAATTAACCTTTGCTTCTTTGTCTCACAGGCCAACGTCAACGTGGTGGTCCTCCACTGCAAGACAAACCAGGCTCTAGCTGTTATGGAACATTTTGTCCTTGGGTACTGTAGTCCTTCACATATTTGCTATTCGTCATGCACAGATTTACTTCACTTGTTTTCTTGAGAACCTACACCCAGTTATTTGGTGAAAACCTCTTGAGGATTATTGTGCTTTGAAATGCTCTAGGATTTTACCAACGCCCCGTTTAAACAGCAGAGTCATATAGTAGTCGGTGTGAAGGAAGTATTTTGAAGTGAAACATCTGGACTAAGAGACACGCTTTGTATGGTAGAGAGCAGCTAAATTAGGTCTGGGTTGCTAGTGGAATTTAAAGAGAGTCTTTACCACCTTACATGCAGGTACACGCTCACTTCCTGGGCTATCCATCTTTCCATTTTCTATCGCGCTTATCATTAGGGAATGGGCGAGTTCCGATATCGGATTTATCCGGGGTATCGGGAAACGGTGAATGATGCCGAGAGCAGCCACGGAAAGAAAAATCTGACATCAAATAAGTCTTTCTTGCCAGTAGTTGGTGCTACACTGCGGTTGTTTGACATATTGGTGAATCATCATGTGTGTCAGAAGGACAGAATGAGCTTTGTTCACAATTACCTATCATTGCGTTAAATAAAATGTAATGTTCCATCAATGCAAGTGATTTCACGACATGGTATCACTACACTCGGATTTCAAATAGCCTTTTCCCATTGAATGATTGGAAATGCCATGAACCCATTAGAGCCTTGACCAAATAAAACAACAAAATTGTTGTGTACATTTTAATGAGGAATCATAAGACTCTGTTACATTATACTTACATACAGTTAACAACAGTTTTTGTCACACTGAATCAAATGATTGGCCATTGCGCTGTTTTTTTCTGGTGTGCTCAACCTTTCCACTTTGGGCTAGGATAAGACAGGGAGACTGATAATACTGTTCATTGCGATGTCTAAGTCTGCTCAGATCATCCATACAGCACTAATACGAGACATTCTTCACGGAGGATAAATATATGACTGATTAGTGTTATGTTGTCTAAATGTGTTCCTACACCTTTTGTATTCAGTCCCTTGCTCTAAGGTTTATTCAGCAAAGGCAACGCAGTTGCTATTTAGCGTTAGCATTTAGCTAGTGGACTGAAAGGCTAAGCTATAGGTGTTTCAAAGATAAAGGTGGAATTCTGTATATTACGTGGCCCTTCCTGGTACAGTATACAGAATGCTGAGCCTCTTTAAAATTGATTAGTATTTATTATTTATTTTTTTGATGAATGCTATGACTACCTACTATAATACAGCCTAGATTTGTTTAATATATTTTGATCAACATCCAATTGCAATATTTTTAGTACCCATTCAATTTCTTTGATTCTGTCTTGTCCCCCCCGGCAGGACCATATATGGCAATGAGTACGAGGTGACCGCTCATACTTTCTTGGACACCCACAGAGCTGAAAAGTCCAACAACCACTGGATCCTTTGCACCGCTGACCCGGATGCAGAAGGCCTCCTGCTTCTCAATCGCCTGAAATCAGAGGGCAACTGCGTATCGTTGCCACGGGAAAACCCAGAAGATCCAACGGAGTATATCAGATGTAGTGTGTGTAATTATAGGGAAGACAGGTAATCGAGGTGTTGAAAAAAAAGAGTACTCGATGATAATAATAATAATAATACATTTTATCTATGTTTTAATGATTACACCTCACCCCTACCCTTCCCCCAAACTTTACAGTCCTACAACATGTATGTTGCTGTCAGAATTTGATACGTTTTGTCAATGGTGAGGCGTATTTTTCATGCACTTTGTATTTGCCGTATCTTATTTTGAAGGCACGTTTAAACGTTACCAGAGCGACCAGAGAGTGTTGCGGCCAGATAGGATGTTCCTCGTGTCATGATTCGTGTTTATCATTACATTTTGAAAATACCACCGTTTTCATGCAGGTCATATATTATTTTGTTGTATTTATCCATCACACCTTAAAGGCCGGTCCCTGAAAATACAATACAATACAGTACAATACAATACATGCTGATTTATATCGCGCTTTCACAACAGCGGCAGCTGTAACAAAGCGTTTAGCAAAACAGTTAAAGTAAAATAAGAAACACAACACATAACATAAAACGCGGACAGTCGTACAGTCCTAACCACTTTTCCATCCCACGCTTTGTTGTTTGAAGCGGTTTGAGATGAAAGAGGAGAGAATCAAAGTGTCCTTTAACCAGTGGATCAGAGACGTCATGCTCAAAATGTGCACACGTCGGCTACAAGCTAAGTTTCAAAGTCAGCAAGAAGCTGTAGCATCCATTGACGAAAAAAGAGATTGGTTCACTTCTCCTGTCCCATGGAAATCCATTTCAATTCCAAGCGGCGACTCTCTGTTCCAAATACGCATCGGCGCTCCGCGCCAATGCTCCTCTCCTCATCCTCAACTTCAGCAGCCATTCATCCCACCGCACCAACGCCGACTGTCCAACAGCGCTGACATCTCCACTGAACAAAACTGTCACGTTGTGCCCGAAGCGATGGAAAGATCGCTTCGTGCACAACAAAATGAGGTGGATCCCCGAAAAAGCAGACACGTAAAAGGATTTTGTCAGAGAACAAAGGGAGTCTTTAATAAAGAACACAAAGTACCCGACAGGGAAAAATAACAAAAAGCGCTGGTCAAAATAAGGACCAGGGAAGGAATAAAGGGAACAACCAAAAACGCTCGCGGAAAACAAATGGCGAGGAAGGTCTGATTAGACAAGTGAATAAATTTCATACGAGAAGAATAATGACGTGTAGTAACAGCCACAAGGCTAGGAGGCAACGAGTAATCAAGGTAGGAATCTGAGCGAGAGAAATAATGGCACGGTGGAATTCTCTGGCAGTGAGTAGACTGCCAGAGTGTCCAAATAAAGGCAGAGTAATCACCGACCAATGCGTAACAGGTGTCTGGGCGGCGGAGAGAAAGCCCGCCCCCTGCTGGCAAACACGGGACGTGACAAAAACGAGGTTGTGAAAAATGCTGCTCATTACAGGCGCAAAAAACAAGCGCCCCAGGTCTGTCCAGCACCGACAGTCAATGGCACCGACATTCCTCCCAACCAAAATCTGTGCTGGCACAGGCGTGCTGCCAGGAAGGCGCAACCACCAAGCACAGATACTGCTCCTTTGACGAATATCGTGGCCAAAAAGCGCTGAAAACAGTCCATATCAGGTCCACACAATGAAACAACAAACAACATCAGACAAAACAAAAGACAAAAAAAAATAACAAAAAAGCAAAGCAAGGCTCTTGAAGAGCACTTGCCGAAGGCTGCCTACTCGGGCGCCATCTTGGAAGTGTCTCACATTAAACCGTTCCGTGGGGCAAAAAAGGTTGGGGGCCGCTGCTTGTCCACGGAGTATAAATTAGGGTACTCATACGACAATAAAAACAGTTAAAACAATAAATTACGAACATAAAAAGCGTTAGCACCATGAAACAACAAAAATGATGAGTCGCATGCTGGGTCGAAAGTAATAGAATTCAAATTGTGATTTAAGATGAGTTAAAAATGGACAGTGAGTGGGCCGGGGATTGCACAAAATTTGGCAGGGTTTTTGCAAACAAGGCTTTATTCCATAGGTGTCAAACTTAGGTCCTGGAGGGTCAGTGTCCTGCATGTTTTCCAAGTCTCGGTTTTGAAACACACCTGATTCAAATGAACAGGTTCAATGTCAGGCTTCCACAGAGGTTGTTGATGATGTGGTCATTTGAATCAGGTGTGTTGCAACAGGGAGACTTGGAAAACATGCAGGACAGCGGCCATCCAGGACCTAAGTTTGAAGTAGAAGGGGGGTGATGTCTGCATCGCAGCACGTTCCAGAACCCAACCAACTCTCGTAACTCAAATCACTTCCTGCTTCTCTGACTTCAACTGGCTTGAACTTTGTGTCTCGCCTGCCTGAGTCAATTATCTATCCACCCATCCATTTTCAACACTGCTTGTCCTGAACTGGACTGGGTGAGTGGGGTGGCGTGCTGGAGCTTACCCCAGCTGACTTCAGACGGAGGACCGAGTGCACTCTGATCTGGTTGCCAGTCACGGGGCACATCAGTCATATATCCTTTGATTTCAAATGTGGTAAAAAGAGTCTTGGACAAATTCTTGCTCATGCAAGCACTCCATCAGTTTTATATTCTCACAAGCATAGAGATAAAAGTTAATCATCTCTGATGTTTTGGCAAGGACCTCTGAACGGTGTGCTTCCAAGGGACCTTTGAACGTGTCATGATTCAGTTTCTGTTCGCCTCCACCGGGTGGCAGAGGTGTTTCAGTCTTTCCAGCTGTCGCATCTGTTACTCATCATGATCAACGGACTATTTAAGCAGTCGGTCTTAACCTTGTTAGAGGGACCGAACCCAACCAGTACATATGCAGTGCTTATGAATGTGCATATTATGCACATTCACAGAAACATTCCTTAGCCATAAACAAAAGTATGACTTTTTATACAAATTCAAGACATAAAAAATGCATTTATTAAAAACAAAAAAGTCAATAAAATTTCAAGACATAAGTGCAGGGGTGTAGTGGGGGCGTGGTACGCGGGGGTACGCTGTCCAGTCCACCCACTTCTACTGGCGCCACATTCAATTTTTATTTCTGTTTTAGCCCTAATGCCAGTTCTGCTTAATAACGTTGGCCTGTGATTATTTTGGAGTAGTAAAACATTAAATTTAACGTTAGTTCAACTGGTGTTGTACCCTATAATTGATGTTCTGTATGTATAGATAGAACATCCCAGAATCTCG
Organism: Hippocampus zosterae; assembly: GCF_025434085.1. NCBI lineage: Eukaryota > Metazoa > Chordata > Actinopteri > Syngnathiformes > Syngnathidae > Hippocampus > Hippocampus zosterae. Next base: position 22,370,850 of record NC_067453.1, read on the forward strand.
TACACCCACTTAAAAAATCCCCACTACACCACTGCATAAGTCTTCATTTTTCAATTTTACGACGTACTATCAAGATAGTCACGGGTTGACGACTCGGAGAACTAAATTTCCCGCAGCACCGATTGGATAAGCGATATAATGTGATCATCTGCAGCCAGTGATGGCCAAGCAGGCGTGTCATGACTAATCTGAGTCTGACTAATTAAGTCAGGTATGTCTGAACCTACATGGCAGAGGCTCCGGCGAACCCTCGAGACCAATTATTCTATACGCCTCCTCCTCTCTAAGACAGGAACCAGACAGAATACGGTCTGCCCCCACCTTATGAGCGTGGAGAGGCACGGAATGTCTTGCCACTGGCTCTGTCCTACATCACACCTAAGTGGGTGTCCGTGTTGGGCAATGGCAATGTTTGGATAATCGAAAACAAACGTTCTTATACGTTTGAATCTATTAGAAATAATTAAATGCGGGTGTGTACTCTGCATTATCAACACGTGAGTGAAAAGAGTAGTCCAGTTCTGCTGGGTGGAAAAAAAACGCAAAACACAAAAGCGCCCATCCATTTTCAACGTTGCTTATGTAGGTTTAGGAGTTCGTTGTTTTTAGTGGATGGGCGGCCCGGTAGTCCAGTGGTTAGCACGTCGGCTTCACAGTGCAGAGGTACCGGGTTCGATTCCAGCTCCGGCCTCCCTGTGTGGAGTTTGCATGTTCTCCCCGGGCCTGCGTGGGTTTTCTCCGGGTGCTCCGGTTTCCTCCCACATTCCAAAAATATGCATGGCAGGCTGATTGAACACTCTACATTGTCCCTAGGTATGATTGTGAGCGTGGATGGTTGTTCGTCTCTGTGTGCCCTGCGATTGGCTGGCAACCGAATCAGGGTGTCCCCCGCCTACTGCCCGAAGACAGCTGGGATGGGCTCCAGCACCCCGCGCGACCCTAGTGAGGATCAAGCGGTTAGGAAGATGAATGTTTTTAGTGGATAGCTCTACTTTACGAACAGCAAAAGGGGAGATGGCATCCTTTAAATGCAGTTTTATTAAAAGGGGCCGGGGGAAGATGTCTGCGTCGCAGCACGTTCGAACACCCAACCAACTCTCGTAACTCAAATCACTTCCTGCTTCTCTGACTTCAACAGCCAATCAGAACCTATCAACATAAAACATGTCTAAGCAATTATTAAACAACAGAATATAATTTAGGTATTCTTAAGATGAAATAATATGATGCTGAAACATAAAATGATAATTATCATTCATATAACATAAGCTTACACTTACAAAAAAGGGTCAAGGAAAAATTCTTGCTCATGCAGGTGCTTCATCAACTTTATGTTCTCGCGTGCAAGCACTCCATCAATTTTATATTCTCACAATAAAAGTTAATCATCCTTGATGTTTTGGCAAGGACCTCAGTGAACGGCGTGCTTCCAAGGGACCTTTGAATTTGTCATGATTCAGTTTCTGTTAGTCTACAGCAGGTGGCAGAGGTGTTCCGGTCTTTCCAGCTGCGCATATGGTCGTCACAGTGATCAACCGAGGACAGGATTTAGTATTTGAGGACTTCCCCATTCGTCATCGTTCATCTTCACTGTTCTCTGCGCTCCAGCTTCTGGTCCGTTGTTCTCGTTCCTTGTTTATTGCTCCTGGTTTTCTTGTAAGTAGTCAGTTAGTTTTATAAATTTAAGTTTTCGTCAGTTGGGATTTGTCGTGATATGATCATCTTCTCCTTTTGATGTGAGCAATTTCAGTTTGTATTTTTTCCTTGCCTTTAGAAAGCGCCTTTTCTCTTGTTTCATCCTCGTGTGTTGACCATCGTCATTGTCTGTACTTTGTCCGTCTTGCGTTTTGTGAACAAAAGATATTTTTGTTCCATAATATTATCCATGGCTATCGCTTGTGGGCTCCAACAATCTCCGGATAATTAGGTAAAGTTTGCAAAGTGCCTTGGACGATGAAACGCACGAAATTTGATCTGAAGTAAAAAAAAAAAGTCGGCACTAAAATTCACCCCTCAGGCCTGGCCGCCAACTTTTCCCTTCTTTTGCAGACATTGTTTTGGTTCGAGGGCTCCGGACTTGCCTACGTTGTCGCAACTTTCCAGGTGTAAAATCGGTTCCTCACGAGAGTCGTGGCTGTGCTGCGGTATGAGAATTAAATATAAAATATAAATATATGGGCGGCCCGGCAGTCCAGTGGTTAGCACGTCGGCTTCACAGTGCAGAGGTACCGGGTTCGATTCCAGCTCCGGCCTCCCTGTGTGGAGTTTGCATGTTCTCCCCGGGCCTGCGTGGGTTTTCTCCGGGTGCTCCGGTTTCCTCCCACATTCCAAAAACATGCATGGCAGGCTTATTGGACGCTCTAAATTGTCCCTAGGTGTGATTGTGAGCGTGGATGGTTGTTCGTCTCTGTGTGCCCTGCGATTGGCTGGCAACTGATCCAGGGTGTCCCCCGCCTACTGCCCGAAGACGGCTGGGATAGGCTCCAGCACCCCCCGCGACCCTAGTGAGGATTAAGCGGTTCAGAAAATGGATGGATGGATGGATGGATATATATATATATATGTATGTGTGTGTGTGTGTATATGTATATATCAATAAATATCGACGTGCATAGTGGTGAGAAGAACTTGATATGATCGATGGGACTCTATCTTGACGGCAACCTTTACCGCCGGTTGTATGATTTCCGTTTGGCAATTTTCTTCCCCATAATGGATGCGAAAGTCAATCCATAGTGGCAATGTGGTAAAATGCAATGAACCTACAAGTATGTTTGAACGTTCTTGCGAGTACATTTGGACATGTTTCAATACAAAGAATGGAGCACGTATTATAACGTGCAAGACAACTAATTAATGACCCAAGACACAGGTGTCAAACTCGAGGCCTGGGGGCCAGATCCGGATCGCATGTTATTTTATTTGGCCCACGAAAGCTAATCATGTGTCAACTTCCATGATCCTTGTTCGAATCTGGACCGATTGTCATGTGTAATGTTGAGATTTTGCCTTTTTTTTACCCTGTTTACACTCATTTGGACAATAATTGAACTGATGTCAAAACTCGTAATCAATCAATTTACTTTGTCGTGTACAATAATACGATGTGACGATTAAGCATTCGTTTTCATAGTTGTAATGACCCTCCGAGGTCAGACTTAACTCCAAAGTGGCCCGAGACAAAAATGAGTTTGACACCCCTGTCCTCGAACTTGAATTTTTGAATTTGAATTAGACTTTTATTTGGTCTCCCGCAGGAGAAACTTGTCTTGGAGCACAGGCCCTCTGTGCTGCTACATACATTGAACAAAAACTTACACATACACTACACAACATAAATTGGACATTTACATATGACACAAGACAATATAAACTCGACACACATTGGTCACTGCATTACAGTCATATGCACGCCCCATTGCCCTCATGTCCTCCCGCTTGTCTGTCTGCCTCCTAATTGTTTATTAAGATGATGGCCTGCTGTATGAATGAGTTTTTATACCAGTTAAAAAAAAACAGTCACAGTAATGGTGAGTATATTAATGGTCTCGAAGCAAAAGACAAGGAAGAGTACTACATGATTACTCTTCCAGGTGATCGACCGCACAGGCATACATATTATAATAATTTCCCACGGCACACCTGGCAATAGCTTGCGGCACGGGGTGTGAAAAACAGTGTTTTAAAACATTGTTGGTCTGCTGACTAACGGACTGCACATGACTTGACTTGACTTCCCTGCTGTCTTAACCAAGCTGGTTATTTGAGCCTTAGGTTTTACAGTTATGTTCCCAAACCAACTGGTTATTCCAAAGTGCAGGCTCAGTCCTGACTCAGTGGCTGCTTTATAAAAGAGAACAGAATGCGTCTGCCAACACCAAATATCCTCAGATTTCGCAAAAAATGAAGTCGCTGATGGATCCGCAAAGAGACATATGATGCATGTGTTTGCCAGTTAAGCCCGCAATTCATATAAGGTATTTGTAAGATGAGACCTGCTTGATGTTCTTGCCATTTGTAGAGATGGGGCTATGGTATCCAATTGATTTAGAATGTTTTTCAGAAATGGTTGTGAAGTACAAAATTCTTTTCTGTTGCTGGTCCCTCTCTCTGGAACGACCTCCCACTGAACATTCGGCAAGCCTCCTCGCTGCCCATCTTCAAAGCCCTCCTCAAAACTCACTTGTACTCTTTGGCGTTCGACTCAGCATGACTTAGATTTGTTGTTGATTTTACTGTTGGGTGCTTTCTACCGCCTTTATTACCGATTTGTCTTACTGTTTATTGTGCATGTTAAATCGCTCCATGTACAGCACTTTGTATGCAGCAATGGCTGTTTGAAAGTGCTCTATAAATACTGTTGACTTGACTTGACTTAAAATTGATTGTTAAAAAGCCTCATTCGATTCATGCATCCTGCTAAAAACCTTGGTCTCCCTTTCACAGGAAAATTCAAAACTTTGTCGGCGAAACTACACTGTGGCCTAACCCGAAGCCCTAACCCTAACGGTTGATCCCTAATCCTAACAGAGCGGTGAGTTGAGTCAATTCAATAATAATAAATAAAATAAATAAATAAAATAAAGGATATCTTATCTTATCTTATCAATTCTAATTCATTTCAAGTTAACATATGTGGTTGCTTTGATCTTGCTAGCTTTTCCAACATCCATCCATCCATTTTCAACACGGCTGTTAGGATTTGCCATTGTGCATAACTTTTTAATTTTGAATTTTATTTGTTTACCCTAGTTTATAATCACTGCCGCAATCACAAGGACAAAAAATCTTGAATTGCACAATTAGAGGAACCGTAAACAGGACAGGCGTGTACAAACGCATAATAGACGTCATTAGGCGCCGACAGGTATGGCAGCCTCGGTCACACGCTCCCTAGTATTATCTCTGTTTTTGTCATTTTCATTTTTTGGCGACCCTGAGTGGCTTACTTACACGAGGGAAAAGTTGCTTAGCATTGGGTAGTCCACGCTCGGTCTTTTTTCACCAGCACACGAAAATCCACAAGGTCTTTCGGAGCTAATCGCAAGAGGAGTGGCTGCGCTGTACGGAGCATGGAAAAGCAGTCGGAGGAGGCGCTCCGGCGGCGTTTCCAGAAAGGAGGAACTTGTTGCTGTAAATTGTAGATGAGAAAAAAGTACTGCTATTGCACATCGTAATAGTGTTGCTTCAAAGTGCTGCTGCTGATACTTTGCACATTGTCTCGCAGTTGTCACTGGGTGGTACCACCGCACTACGGTTCACTTGCATTACGAAATGTCCTTGCATACCTATTTGTCATGTCCTTGTTTACGATGATACTAATGCAGCGCGTTATACCGGAGACAAATTCTTTGTGTGTTCTACACACTTGGCCAATAAAGATGATTCTGATTATGTGGGAAGTTAAACACTAATCATTTCAATTGTGAGATATGATTGTCAAAATTTGACGCCTTGAATGTGTCACACCCATTGGGTAAACCTGTTAACCTTTTGTTTGTTATATCGGTTGGCAGTGAGTGCTTGTAAAGCATGGCAGTGAATGTGGCCGGACTTGTGGCTGTGGGGGTCTTTTACGTGGTAATCCTGCTGACCGGGATCTTGGCCTCGCGCAAGTCAAAGCAAGTGGAGAAGAAATGCTTGGAGAGAAGGAGCGAAGTTGCCATTGTTGGAGGACGCAACATAAACATTGTGGTTTCTGTATTCACAATGACAGGTATGATATATATATTTTTTAATGATTTTATTTTAATGTTGTTTTGATTTAATGACATCCTCCTGACAAATGACAATGGAGACTACGTGTGTCTGATTTTTATTGAATTTAACTGCGGCATTTGATACATTGGATCACAGTATTCTGTTGACTCGTTTGCAGTTGGTGGGCATTGGCAGGAGCGCTCTTGAGTGGTATAGGTCAGAGGTCCGCGGACCGCCGGTCCGCAGGCCATTTGGTACCAGGCCACACAGAAAGAACTTGCCTTAAATACGTTTTATTCTGGAGTGCGAAAGATGTTTTATATTGAAAAATTACTGGATTCTCCGTTACATCTGTCTGTGTCACGCTTGACACACATCAAGCCACGCTTCTCTGTCACGTGACCGATTACGCTAAAAACAAAACGCCGGAGCTTGCAAAATGAGTAAAAAAAACGGTTGGAGATCGCAAATGGCGGCGGCCTTAAAAGTACTTTGGAGACAACCGGATTAAAGTTATGGCTGAGTACTCTGAGATCGCCACAATAGCACAATAGCAATATTGTCTGACATAAACCGGTCCGTGGGACTAAAAAAGTTGGGGACCCCTGGTTTAGGTCCTCTTCAGCTGACAGAGCCTTTTGTGTTAGCCTTGGCTGCTCTGAGTCACGTACTGCTCCTCTGTCATGTGGTGTTCCACAGGGCGCAATTCTGGGGCTCTGTTGTTCTCACTGTAACTGCTCCCATTAGGTTCCATCTGAAGGAAACATGGTATTTCCTTCCACTTCTATGCAGATGATGTCAGATCTATGTCCCGCTGAACAAAAAAGACGCCTTCTCATTAAGACCAGTTTTATATGGAGGAAATCAGAACCTGGATGGCACAAAATGTATTGAATTACAATGAAAGGAAGACAGAAGTGATCGTGTTTGGTCCCAGTGGCCCTTGTACATCCCGCCCTGTTGACTTGGGCCCCCTGTCTCCTTATCTTAAGTCAACAGTCTCAAACTTGGGTTTTAGACTGGACACTGATTTTAAACTTAACCTGCAAATTGGTGCCATTGTAAAATCCAGCTTCTTTCATCTTAGGCAGCTGGCGAAAGTAAAACCTCTCCTTTCTCACAAGTCAAGTACAACTTTGTCAAATGTTGCATTTGACAAAGATATGCAAAAGGTGCACATTTCATCTGTGCTGCACATACAAGACAGATGAAATGTCTTCCCTTTCAACCAGACAAGACAACAAGAGGAGCTGCTGCGGGTGCCTGCGCCACCATCAAAAGAACAGTTAATATAAAATGACAAAATAATACAACACAACAAATAAGACAGACAGTCAGGCAATCTTAACCACTTTCCTGCGTACACTTTATTTAAAACAGTGATAGATGAAAGAGGAGCGAATCAAAGTGTCCTTTTCACCAGTGGATCAAAGACATCATGCTGAAAATGTGCACACGTCTACTACAGGCTAAGTTTGAAAGCAACAAGCAGCTGTAGCATCCATTAACGAAAAAGAGATTGGCTCTCATCTCCTGTCCCATGTAAATCCGCTTCAATTCCAAGCCACGACTCCTAGTTCCACATACGCATCGGCGCTCTGCGCTGACACTCCTTTCTTCTCATTGTCGACTCCTCAAGCCGTGCATCCATCCAGCCGCAGACTGTCCAACAGCACCAACCTTTCTGCTAAACAAAGCGGGGCTGAGAAAATGCTGCCTATTACAGGCGCAAAACACAATCGCTCTGGGGCTGTCCAGCAACTACAGTCAAATGACGCCGACATTCCTCCCAATCAAAATCAGTAATAATAATAATAATAATAATACATTTTATTTGTGGGTGCCTTTCTAGAAACTCAAGGACACCTTACAACGAGTAGTTAAAATCACGAGTACAATGTTAAAAACAACATCAAATAAGATAAGAAAAAAAATATAACAAAAATAAATAAAAAATAATGGCTTTATGGTCCGAGTGAATAGGATTGTCTAAACGGATGTGTTTTGAGGCTGGATTTGAAATGTGTTAATGAGTCTGTATTACGAAGGTCAGCTGGGAGTGAGTCCAAAGCTGGGGAGCAGAGCAACTGAAGGCTCTGTTTCCCATGGTGACGAGGCGAGCACGGGGGACAGAGAGGAGGACAGGAGGAGGAACGAAGAGAGCGGACAGACGTAGGAATATGGATGAGGTCAGATAGGTATGGAGGGGCTAGGTTATGAATGGATTTGAATGTGAGGAGCAGGATTTTATATTGAATGCGCTGTAAAATGGGGAGCCAGTGGAGATGTTGGAGGACAGGTGTAATATGGTTTATGTATGGTGTGAGTGTGATAATGCGGGCGGCTGAATTTTGGACCAGCTGAAGCTTATGGAGGGTTTTTTAAGGGAAACCAAACAGAAGGGAATTACAATAATCGAGTCGCGAGGTGACGAGGGTGTGAACAAGTATAGCAGTGTACTGAGGAGTGAGAGAAGAGCGGAGCCGGTGGATGTTTCGAAGATGATAATATGCAGAACGAGTGTTGTGGTTGATATGTGAGGTGAAGGAGAGGGTGCTATCAAGGATGACACCCAGACTCTTGACCTGAGGGGAGGGGGAGATGAAAGAGCTTTCGAAGGGAATGGAGAAATTGTTTATTTTGTTTAGGGTGGATTTGGTGCCAATGAAGAGGAATTCAGGTTTATTGCTATTCAGTTTGAGGAAATTTGAGGTGAACCAAGATTTTAATTCCTGCAGGCAGTTGGTTAGGGAGGATTGTGGAAGTATGGTATTAGGTTTGGTAGAGATGTAGAGCTGGGTGTCATCCGCGTAGCAATGAAAGTGAATGTGATGTTTCCTGAAGATATTACCAAGGGGAAGAAGATAGATTAGAAACAGCAATGGGCCAAGCACAGAACCCTGAGGAACACCTGAAGTGAGGGGAAAGGGGTGAGATCTAAAACGTTTCAGCTGGATAAACTGGGTGCGGTCAGAAAGATAGGAGCGGAACCAGGAGAGGAGGATGCTGGTGATGCCAATGGAGGAGAGTCTGTCGAGGAGGATGGAGTGAGAGATGGTGTCAAAGGCTGCACTGAGGTCAAGCAGGAGGAGGATGGCGAGTGAACCGGAGTCAACAGAGAGAAGAAGGTCATGGCATATTTTGAGGAGGGCAGTTTCGGTACTATGGAGGGGACGGAAGCCAGATTGAAATTGTTCGTAGAGGTTATTGGAGGAAAGATGGGTGTGAAGTTGAGCAGCTACTGTTTTTTCTAGAAGTTTGGAGATGAACGGAAGGTTTGATATGGGACGAAAGTTGTTCCAGTCGGAGGGATCAGAGCCAGGTTTCTTCAGTATGGGAGTGACAGCAGCAGTTTTGAGATGGGATGGTACAATGCCAGTAGAGAGGGAAGTTTGAATAATGTTAGTGATGAGAGGGGAGAGGGCCAGGATAGAAGCTTTGACTAAAACAGTAGGGAGAGGGTCAAGTTGACAAGTAGAGGATTTGGACAGATGGGGATGTGAATGTAGAGAATAGGTGGGTAGGAACCAGGGAGAATGGAGAAGGAGGGTTAGGAGCAGCTGAAGGGGTGAGTTGCTGGTGGATAAGTTGAATTTTGGATGTAAAAAATGAGGCCAGAGTATTACAAAAATCAGTGGAATAGAGATGTGAGGGAAGAGTGTCAGCAGGTTTAGTGAGTTTAGAAATGAGTGAAAAGAGTGATCTGGGGTTACCTTCATTGGAACTGATTAATCCAGAGTAGAAGATTGATTTGGCTTTGGATATTGAGTCCTTGTAATGGAGGAAGTGGGTAGTGTAAATTTCTTTATGAATAGCGAGTCCAGTTTTTCTATGTAATCTTTCAAGTTGATGGCCTTTTGATTTAAGTTGTCTGAGGGTAGGGGTAAACCAGGGTGCTGTTTGGTTGAAGGAGACAGTTCGGGTTTTGAGTGGGGCCAGGATATTGAGAATGTTATGGAGGTTTGTATTGTAGTGTGACAAAAACTAATTTGTTGTAGAAAGACAATCAGTACTGGGGAGGTTGTTGATAAGTTATTCTAAATTGTCCGGGTTAATGTCCTTGATTTTACGGAAATGTATATTGTGTTGTGGGTTGGATTTGAAAAAGGACAGGTTAACATTGAATGAAAGCAATAGATGATCTGTGTATGGGAGGAGATCGGTTTTACAGTTTGTTGGTGATAATCCAATACAGCAGATCAAGTCCAGAATATGTCCTTTACTGTGTGTGGGAAAGTTGACATACTGTTGAAAACCAAAACTGTCCAGACAGGAGGTGAAGTCTTTGGTGAGTGAGTTATTGATATTGTCCATGTGTATATTAAAATCTCCTAAGAGAATCACATTTGGTGATGGTGTATACAGATGTGTGAGGAGTGTAGTAATGTCAGTGATAAAATTCTTGTTTGGTTTTGGTGGACGGTAAATAGTGGCAGTCAGTGTGGGAGTTGATCCAGAGAGCTATATAACTGTAACTTCAAAAGATAAAAAAGCAGGCACATTTACAGGTGCAAATTTCCAATCCTCGCGCAGAATCATCCCGAGGCCGCCTCCCCTCCCAGTCGTGCGCGGCATAGCGTGATAAACAAAGCCCGGTGGAGTAGCTTCATTAAGAGTACCATAATCATTTGGCTGCTGCCAGGTCTCAGTCCGACACAGAATGTCAAACTCACGGTCTGTCAGGAGGTCGTGCGGTGGACCAGAACGACCTGATGGAGCTGGAGTTGTCGTATTGATAGTTTCGGCGTGAGCCCCGGTGAGTGCACCTTCGCCGGGGCACGTAAAGGATGTCCAGGTGTTGGAGCAGAGCAGGCGGTGGTGGACCGTGTGGATTAAAATTGAGTTTAAGCTCAGTGGCTCCATATTGGTGAAGCGCTTCCAATGGGTGGTGGAGAACAGACAGAACGAACCAGCAGAAAGCAAGCCACTCACAGCTGATCGACATAGCTGGACTGGAGTACTGAAGTCGGGAAGGAGCAACAGGTAGCAGGTAAGCTAGCCGCTAGCCGCAACTCGACGACAACTCAATACTCGATGACAGGTAATGACAGTTCGGCCGATCGAGTGTGGATTGATCGTTGTTCACTCAGTGACCATAAAAGCAGGTCGACATAAAATATGTCGGCTATAAAAGATCAAAAAATTGACTTAAAAATCAAAAAATCACAGGGAGTAGCGGCGTCCAAAATTCGCCAGCGTTCACTCCGGAAGTGGAAAGTCCACTGGTAAAGTCCACAGTGCTGGTAAACGTGTGCTGCCGAGAAGGCGCAACCACCAAGCACAGATTCTTCTTCTTTGACAAATGTCATAGCCAAAAATGCCTTGAGACAGTAATTCATTCCTTCGTCACAACCTGGCTCGATTACTGTAATGCACTTTACTTTGGAGTCAGCCAATCCTCCATTAAGCGCCTTCAGCTGGTCCAGAATGCCGCTCCTCGCCTCTTGACTGGTACACTTAAGAGGGAGCACATAACTCCTACTCTGGCATCCCTTCAGTGGCTCCCTGTTCTTTTTATGATCCTGTTATTTGTTTTCAAATCTTTAAATGACCTCACACCACCTTACCTCTCTGAGCTCATCCGCCCCTACACACCTGCCCGGTCTGCGAACGAGACATGATTAGAAGTACCAAGAACTAAGCGGAGGTTCAGATCCCTCGTTGCTGATCCCTCTCTCTGGAATGACCTCCCACTGAAAATTCAGCAAGCTCCCTTGCTGCCCATCTTTAAAACCCGCCTCAAAATAATAATAATAATAATATATCACATTTGTATCATTGTACTGAGACGGGCAGAGGGTAGAAAAAGGTGGAGGGAGGATGAGGACCTCAAAACTCACTGGTATTCTTGTATTCATTTGACTCAGCATGACCCAGACTAGATCTTAGTTTTACTGTTGTGCTTTCTACCGTCTTTGTTCCCGATTTATTGCTTTATTGTTTTATGTATGATAGTTGCTCCATGTACAGTACTTTGGAGACAGCTGTTTTAAAGTGCTCTATAAATACAGTTGAGTTGAGAATTTAAACACTAACTGTTCTTTCTCATCTTTGTTTCCTTCCAGCAACATGGGTTGGTGGAGGTTACATTATGGGCACTGCTGAGGCTGTTTACATGCCAACTCGTGGACTTGTCTGGGCTTCTGCACCTCTTGCATATCTTGTGAATTTTATTTTAGGTGAGTATCTGAAACATACAGCCCCTACGGTGACATGGAAAGGGAAAACTGTAAATGTCACATTTGTGGAAAACAGTTATCAGTGCCCCCTCCGTGAGTCGTCACCTTACCGTGGTGGAGGTGTTTGTGTGTCCCAATGATCCTAGAAGCTAAGTTGTCTGGGGCTTTATGCCCCTGGCAGTGTCACCCATGGCAAACAGGTTCTAGGTGAGGGGCCAGACAAAGCACGGCTCAAAAGACCCCTTATGATGAGTAAAATTAATGGATCTCAGTTTCCCTTGCCCGGACGCGGGTCACCGGGGCCCCCCTCTGGAGCCAGGCCTGGAGGTGGGGCTCGTTGGCAGGCGCCTGGTGGCCGGGCTTACACCCATGGGGCCCGGCCGGGCACAGCCCGAAGAGGCAACGTGGGTCCCCCTTCCCATGGGCTCACCACCCATGAGAGGGGCCAAAGGGGTCGGGTGCAATGTGAGCTGGGCGGCAGCCAAAGGCGGGGACCCTGGCGGTCCGATCCTCGGCTGCAGAAGCTAGCTCTTGGGACATGGAATGTCACCTCTCTGGCAGGGAAGGAGCCCGAGCTGGTATGTGAGGCAGAGAATTTCCGACTGGATATAGTCGGACTTGCCTCCACACACAGCCTGGGTTCTGGTACCAGTTCTCTCGAGAGGGGTTGGACTCTCTTCCACTCTGGAGTTGCTCACGGTGAGAGGCGCAGAGCAGGTGTGGGCATACTCATTGCCCCCCGGCTCAGTGCCTGTACATTGGGGTTCACACCGGTAGACGAGAGGGTTGCCTCCCTCCGCCTTCGGGTGGGTGGACGGGTCCTGACTGTTGTTTGTGCATATGCACCAAACAGCAGCTCAGCATACCCACCCTTTTTGGAGTCCTTGGAGGGTGTGTTGGAGAGTACTCCTGCTGGGGACTCCATTGTTCTGCTGGGGGACTTCAATGCTCACGTGGGCAATGACAGTGATACCTGGAGGGGCGTGATTGGGAGGAACGGCCCCCCCGATCAAAACCCGAGTGGTGTTTTGTTATTGGACTTCTGTGCTCGTCACGGATTGTCCATAACGAACACCTTGATCAAACATAAGGGTGTCCATATGTGCACTTGGCACCAGGACACCCTAGGCCGCAGTTCGATGATCGACTTTGTAGTTGTATCATCGGATATGCGGCCGCATGTTCTGGACATTCATTCATTCATGAATGAATGAATGAATGAATGTTCTGGACACTCGGGTGAAGAGAGGGGCGGAGCTGTCAACTGATCACCACCTGGTGGTGAGTAGGCTCCGATGGTGGGGGAAGATGCCGGTCCGTCCTGGCAGACCCAAACGTATAGTGAGGGTTTGCTGGGAGCGTCTGGCGGAATCCCCTGTCAGAAGGAGTTTCAACTCCCACCTCCGACAGAGCTTTTCCCATGTTCCGGGGGAGGCGGGGGACATTGAGCCCGAGTGGACCATGTTCCGTGCCTCTATTGTTGAGGCGGCCAATCTGAGTTGTGGCCGTAAGGTGGTTGGTGCCTGTCGTGGCGGCAATCCCCGTACTCGCTGGTGGACACCAGCAGTAAGGGATGCCGTCAAGCTGAAGAAGGAGTCCTATCGAGCCTTTATGGCCTGTGGGACCCCAGAGGCAGCTGACGGGTATCGACTGGCCAAGCGGACCGCGGCTTCGGTGGTCGCCGAGGCAAAAACCCGAGCGTGGGAAGAGTTCGATGAGGCCATGGAAGCCGACTTCCGGACGGCTTCGAGGAAATTCTGGTCCACCATCCGACGTCTCAGGAGGGGGAAGCAATGCACCACTAACACTGTGTACAGTGGGGATGGGGCGCTGCTGACTTCGACTCGGGACGTTGTGAACCGGTGGGCAGGGTACTTCGAAGACCTCCTCAACTCCACCAACACGCCTTCCTTGGAGGAAGCAGAGCCTGGGGACTCTGAGGTGGGCTCTCCTATCTCTGTGGTTGAAGTCACCGATGTTGTTAAAAAGCTCCTCGGTGGCAAGGCCCCAGGGGTGGATGAGATCCGCCCGTAGTTCCTCAAGGCTCTGGATGTTGTGGGGCTGTCCTGGTTGACACGCCTCTGCAACATCGCGTGGTCAACAGGGAGAGTGCCTCTGGATTGGCAGACCAGGGTGGTAGTCCCTCTTTTTAAAAAGGGGGACCGGAGGGTGTGTTCCAACTACAGAGGGATCACACTCCTCAGCCTCCCTGGTAAGGTCTATTCAGGGGTGCTGGAGAGGAGGGTCCGTCAGGAAGTCGAGCCTCAGATTGAGGAGGAGCAGTGTGGTTTTCGTCCCGGCCGTGGAACAGTGGACCAGCTCTACACCCTTAGCAGGGTCCTTGAGGGTATGTGGGAATTCGCCCAACCAGTCTACATGTGTTTTGTGGACTTGGAGAAGGCGTTTGACCGTGTCCCTCGGGGAGTTCTGTGGGGGGTGCTTCGTGGGTATGGGGTACCGAACCCCCTGATACGGGCTGTTCGGTCACTATACCACCGATGTCAGAGTTTGGTTCGCATTGCCGGCAGTAAGTCGGAATCGTTTCCAGTGGGGGTAGGACTCCGCCAAGGCTGCCCTTTGTCGCCGATTCTGTTCATAACCTTTATGGACAGAATTTCTAGGCGCAGCCGAAGCGTTGAGGGGGTCCGTTTTGGGGGCCTCAGTATTACATCCCTGCTTTTTGCAGATGATGTGGTGCTGTTGGCTCCTTCAAACGGGGCTCTCCAACTCTCACTGGAGCGTTTCGCAGCCGAGTGTGAAGCGGTTGGGATGAAAATCATCTTGGGGTCTTGTTCACGAGTGGGGGTAGGAGGGAGCGGGAGATCGACAGGCGGATCGGTGCAGCGTCTGCTGTGATGCGGACGTTGTATCGGTCTGTCGTGGTGAAGAAGGAGCTGAGCCAAAAGGCGAAGCTCTCAATTTACCGGTCGATCTACGTCCCAACCCTCACCTATGGTCACGAGCTACTTGTCATGACCGAAAGAACGAGATCCCGGATACAAGCGGCCGAAATGAGTTTTCTCCGCAGGGTGTCCGGGCTCTCCCTTAGAGATAAGGTGAGAACCTCGGTCATCTGGGAGGGGCTCAGAGTCGAGCCGCATCTCCTCCACATCGAGAGGAGCCAGATGAGGTGGCTTGGGCATCTGATTCGGATGCCTCCTGAGCGCCTCCCCGGTGAGGTGTTCCGGTCATGTCCCACCGGGAGAGACCCCGAGGAAGACCCAGGACACGCTGGAGAGACTATGTCACCCAGCTTGCCTGGGAACGACTCGGGATCCCCCGGGGAGAGCTGGAAGAAGTAGCTAGGGAGAGGGAAGTCTGGGCTTCCCTGCTAAAGCTGTTGCCCCCGCGACCCGGCCCCGGATAAGTGGTAGATGATGGATGGATGGATGGATGGATGGAGCTATCAGTGCATCTGGAAAGTATTGACACCACTTCACTTTTTCTCCTCATTCAATTCACATTTTGTCCTGTCACAGCATTATTCCAAAATCGATTACATTTAATATTCCTTAAAGCAATGTGGACATTTGGGGGTATTTCCGGACAAAAAACGTTTTCACGGCCATTGTAATGAAGTTGAAGACCCGTGACTATCTATCGATATCTATCGATCTTTTTTCTCTCTCTCTCTCTTTATTTACCGGTACATATGTATGTGTGTATTTATTTATATATATGTGTGTGTGTGTGTGTGTGTGTGTATACAGTAAATATATATATAACAGAGCGGGCGCCCGGTAGTCCAGTGGTTAGCACGTCGGCTTCACAGTGCAGAGGTACCGGGTTCGATTCCAGCTCCGGCCTCCCTGTGTGGAGTTTGCATGTTCTCTCGGCCCTGCGTGGGTTTTCTCCGGGTGCTCCGGTTTCCTCCCACATTCCAAAAACATTCGTGGCAGGCTGATTGAACACTCTAAATTGTCCCTAGGTGTGAGTGTGAGTGCGAATGGTTGTTCGTTTCTGTGTGCCCTGCGATTGGCTGGCAACCGATTCAGGGTGTCCCCCGCCTACTGCCTGGAGACAGCTGGGATAGGCTCCAGCACCCCCCGCGACCCTAGTGAGGATCAAGCGGCTCGGAAGATGAATGAATGAATGAATATATATATATATATACACTGTATATTAGAGCTGTCAAATGATTAAAATATTTTATCTAATTAAAAATGCAACTGTCATAATTAACTCAAATGAACTAAACAATTAATCATGATTACTCACACATTTTTTTATCGTTTCTGAATTTCCTTTTACATTTTTTGTCCTATTGTTTTCCCCATTTTAATGCTCTCATCAACATGGAATCATGAATCAGTTTTCTATGTGCCAAATGCAAATATTTACTGAAATAACAATTTCGATTTTCAATTTTATATGAACATTTTTCACATGGAGCAGTTATTCACGCATAATCTCTCACACAATATTACTGTCCATCAACAACAGTGAAAAAAATATTTTGTCACACAACAGCTGCTTTAACAGCTTCTTTCATGAAATCAAAACAGAGCAATATAACATTATACAGTGCACATCTAAGGTAAACTAGTACTCAGCCGATAGTGGATTTAAACCATGGTTGCATACTTCGTTTTTCTCAAGTTTGCTTTGAACACAGCAGTCTGTTCCTGTATGTTTGTTGAAGAATAACGAGCCACCGGACACCAGTGTTCATTATGTGCCTCTGTATTCAAAACTGCCGGCCGTACAAGCAAGCGCACGCACTTCCCCGGTGCTGCTGGGGCAAACCATTCTGAAAGGGGGGGGGGGGGACTCCCCCGAACACAGTCAGGCTATATTGATTGTGTTGGTCCTTCTTGCCCGGAAGTCTCTCTATGGTTTTGTGTCGACCTCATTTCGAATGACTACACTTGGTTCGATTACAACACTGGAGACGTTTTGTTTTCGCTAGGTCGCTACCACTGCAGCGCACATTGTGTCAGACGAACACAGAGTAGCTCCACCCGCTCTATTGATATGGACACAGATTACTGTAACCTTTGTGGTATATGGTGTTTGCTGCTTCGCTGGTCTTCAAAAAACACTCGGTGATCGGTGGCTGCTTCCCGACGAATGAGCACTTCAGGGACCACGGCTGATTGGGAAAAGATTTTATTCTACCGATGTCAGAGTGGAATCGATTCTGTCTCCTGTGAGTCTCAGATATTATCAGGCCGCCGCGAGTAGCTACAGTCACACGTACATATAGGCATAGTATGTTTAATTATGTTAAGTAGGGGCGGGCAGTCCTTCCCCGTATGTAAAAACCTGAAACAAAGAAAGTCAAGCAAAGTTCAATGTTGGCCTTTTGACAAAGTGCAGACCATATCCGCTGGTTCACAAATCTTGAAATTAGGTTTACTCTTCGAAGGCACTTGACAGCCTTCAGGGACTTTTACGATGTGGGGGACGGAAAGAAGATAGCCAGGGGGCTGTTAATCACTCAAGGGGAATTAGGGCCCAGACATCACAACACACTCTTTGTTCCAAGTACAAGCAGATGTTCAGGACAGAGACTAGTGTCAATGGTTCTCACAGCAAGATGAAATTCATCAACAATGTTCTACTACTACTTCTAGCGGAATAATTCCTTAACAGTGATGGACGGCAACAGCCACAATACCTTACTATAGGATTGCACACATTGCTGAAACTGAACTCTCCCTGACCCGCAAACATAGAATAGAATCGTGTCACTGACGCCAGGTGGACCTTCTAAGGCCATCTACAGGAATAGAGAGGGAATTCCAAATTACACTACATTCCCCCCTTCCGGGACAAAGTAGTAGTCCCGGAAACGGTCTAACAAAAGATAACATCGGTAAAGGTCCAAACATCTTTCCCCAATCAACTTTTATATATGTTCACGTCTACAATTTGGCCTAAAATCTTCAGCCTAAATCACGCTCAAGGCATGCTACTTAAGGTTATTTTAACTAGGAAAGCTCAAACTATTTAGTTAGCCAATTGCTCCCTGACAACAATCTGAGGCCTCTCAGGAACCACAAGCAAAGAAAATTGAAGTCCGCATAATTCAAACGACGATACCACCCCCCTTAGGTAATACCCTTACAACGGTGACAAATTGCGAAGTAATGAATTTGGTGTGGCCCGTTAGAAGCCCCAAAAAGCTGCCGGCCCCTCCTCGAGAAAAAACCTCGCCAGTCTAATGACAAGGAAAAAGAGGAAGGCCCTTTCTACCATCCCCAGTGGTTCCCTTCACCTGGTGTCAACCAGGTGTAAGGAGCCCTGGCACATTACAATTCACAAAACAGTATGAGCTCACCAAACAGTGAAATTGTACCATTACATGATCAGCCGGCCAGCAGGTAACAAAATGAGGTAAAAATACTGGAATAAACAATGAGGTATATAGTAATGAGATATCAAAACATGCTATCAAAACAAGCCCCCGAAATGACGCCCCCCTTCTTCATGTGTATGTGCGTGCCGAGGCAGAGTCCATTCCCCGAATCTTCAGCGATGGAACGTGCTGGGTATCACTGCCCAGGGCCTGCTGTCCATACAAAGTCCTCATGTCCAGGTCACTGTCCATAGAGTCCCTTGCACGGCCCCGGTCAGCATCCAGAGGTTCTGGAACGAATAAGAACTCCTGCCAGTATCGCGTGATGACAATGGCACTCAACGCAAAACACATGCAACTTTTGACACAATGACGATGGTAAACTGGTCGCGGGCCGGACAACGACATATGGTGGATCACATTCCAGTAGGATCATGCAACACATCACACAAACAGGAAAATAAAAACCCAAGGAAGTGGCGCTACGCAGATGTTCCCACTCCTTCATCCCCTAACTTTGGGTTTTCATTTTCGTGTACAGCTCTATTTTTTTTCTTTTTTTTTTTTTTTTTTTTTTTTTTTCTGATATCAATTCTCCTCTCACATGCACTCCCCTTATCATTTTATTATGTTTAATCCGAGTACCTGTCAGTCACTATCATTTCACCAGAGTAAATCGGCTCAGTCTTATGGTCGATCGGGAGCAGCGGCATCTGGGTCTGGTCCCCAGGCACCACCACGCCTATCCACCGTAATATCATGGCCTTTGCGCCAGTCATTATCACAGTGCAAAAACAAAGCACCACACATAGTGATATCACGAGCGCCCCCAACGCCTGCGCCACTACCGTCCCTATAGGTCCCAGTCTATCCTGTATCCAGCTGGTTGCTGACCAGCCAGCTCCCTCAGACGGCCCAAAAGAATCTTGAATGATTTTAAGCGCGTCGATGATACTGGTAATGTTGTCGGTGTTATCAGGGATCAAAGTGTAGCAGGCGTCATCTGTCAAGTTCAGGGCTATGCACAACCCCCCTTGCCTCGCCAAGATATAATCCAAAGCCATGTCATGTTTAAGCAGGGTCAACCGATGGCTCTTCTGGGTAAGTGATAACTGTCGGAAACCCCTGATCGTCTCATCCGCAAATCCCTGGAGGGTATACGTAATATTGTCAATGTGCTCGGCCAAAAATGTCACTCCATACCAGGGAAAGATCCCAATGCCCCATTTTTCTCCCAAGCTAATTCTCCAATGGTATGCCTCCCTAGTGTGAAACGCCGCCATCTCCCTCTTGGCCCTGCTTGGGACCGCCTGATCGAATGCACCATCAGTTGATACCACATGTTTCTTCCTGCCCATTCATCAACCCCCGGTAATGCCAAAGCATCGAACCCATAAGCCTTCCAAACAGCTTGCCGTCTTACCATAGCATGCAAATTGGTTCGCACCTCCGCCGGGGACCAGTCCGAGTCCGCAAACGCTTCGTGGACAGGTCCTGGAACGTCAGGCGTCGGCTTTACCGCCTCCGCCGTTGTCATGCGCGTCCCCGACGCGGCCAGCTGCGTTTCAATGTTGTCGCCACTCGTTGTCATGGATACACTGTCAATTTTGATTGTGTCTGCCTTCTCCGTCTTAACATACTCAGTGGCTGGGCTGTCTGGTTGTTCGTCATCAATTTCTTTTTTCTCCGTCAATGTCACGAAAGTAACACTGTCTACCGTAGTTTGGTCGCCCCTGCGTTCTGCCTTTCCCACTCCCATTTTGAAACAGGTACACGTATAGTTTCCGAAATCACTCATGCCAATTTTTGTCAGAAATAGAGCGCAATCTCCTAACACCTCAAATCGCCTATTAGTAACAGTACATTGTCCCCATATGTTCGCTGGGCCAGGGCAAGGGTGTTACCGGTGTTGTCTTCCTGCCCTTGCGCAACTACATGGCAGTATGACAGCACTTCCCAACACTCCCTCAACATTGCTCGATGTAACGCTGCGACCGGACTCTGTGGCGGACTGGGCGTCCGTCACTGGGTCCTGTTGGGTGCCCGTGTCCCTGTGGGACACCATCTCCGGTGGTAGTTGGCACGGTGTCTCTGTGTTAGGGAGAGTCACCTGTATCTGGGGAGGGCGCGTTGTCGAGATTGACATTGTCGAACTGTTGGCTTCCTTGATCGTCGGCTGTGCTGCCCCCGATGTCCTCAGGAACAGATACAGCAGACACGTTATCCACCACAGTTCGACCTTGCCCATCTTCCTCCCGATCTGGGCCCCTGGGCGACTCTTGTTCTGGCAGTTGTTCGGAGTTCTCGCAGCCGTGACTCCCCCTTTGGGGTTCTCCATCTTTGGGCACCTTGACGCAGTGTGTCAGATGGTACCAGGTTGGCGACCCTTTCACTTGCACCACTGTTCCGGTACAGCGGACAACTTCAAATGGCCCCTGCCGTCTTTCGTTGTACCACTTGCGGCGGAACACTTTCACATACACCTTGTCTCCTGGCTGAACCGTGTCTTTAGTATTTGCTTCGAGTCTCTCTTGTGTTTCTTCTTGTTTCTGCCTGTCAACAACATAGGTGGAGATATTCCTATGTATCTTGGTTAAATGTTTGACATAGGCTTTCATTTCGTCCTCCAAAATTGACAGGCTTGGGCCTTTCCCACTGGTACGCAAACACGGCGAAGGCATGCGTCTACCGGTTACCAATTCATGTGGGGTCAAATGCAAATCGCGCAGTTCACTCGACCGGCAAACCATCAGTGCCAGTGGTAAGGCAGCTATCCAATTCAAGCCTGTATGTTGACAAATTTTGGAAATTCGATTTTTTATGACGCCGTTCATTTTTTCACAAATGCCTTGGCTTTGTGGATGATACACTGCTCCGAGTCGCTGTTTAATTCCCAATTTTTGCATTATGATTTTGACCGTTTTATCCACAAACTCTCTCCCGTTATCTGAAGAAATCCTATCCGGCAGACCCCATCTGCTGATAACTTCGCGGCACAGAAACTTGGCCACAGACTGAGCATCTTTCCGTTTAGTTGGACAGGCCTCCGGCCATCTTGAAAACCGGTCTACGACCACCAACATATATCTTTTCCCTTCGACAGGTTGTATCATGTCGACAAAATCCACCACTAGTTCTCTCATGGGGCCATTAGGAGTCGGGATATAACCCGTGGGGGTGGCTACCCCTCTTCTCACATTGTTTTCCAAACAGATTGCACATTTTCCAATTACCTGGTCGATTTGTTCGAGCAAATATGGCGCCCAAAACCCGTATTCTGCGGTTATTTTTCTCTTTACCTCCCCCCTTGACACATGGGCCAACCCATGTGCCTCTTGGATTAATAGTCCCAGCAAATCCGGCGGCGCCACTACCAGCCCTTCGTGATTTCTCCACAGTCCAGTAGGGTCTTGACTCGCCCCCCTTTGCTCCCAAAGGTGTTTATCCATCGGGTTAACGGCTGCCTGCATTAAGCCCTTCTGCGAGCAGGCATGCTTCTGTTAACCCCACCAGTTCAGCGAGTTGGGCCGAGGCCGGTTGTGGCACCACTTCGGCTTTGATCGTTACAAACTCAGGTCATCACCATCTGAGTTTTTGATATAAGCCTCTGATACGTTGGTTCGAGCTTACCTTGAATTGCAGATGAAAAAACCCATGCCTCCCGAATTGGAGTCTTCAATTTAGTAGCCGACAGGACTGGACGTCCATCAATTTCATGCCGATACAAACCCGTCTCATCCCTGGCCACCCGGTTAGTTCTTCTCCTCCGGGATACCCTCTCTTGGTCTGAAATAAGGTTGTTAGTTTGGAAAACATACAACTTCCCATTTTTGATTCCACTTCCATCACTAAAGATCAAGTCGTCTTCTGCAGTCTCTTTAGTCATCTAGTCTGCTTTGTCATTTCCTGCTTTTATGTGGGAAAAATCCTTCTAATATGTGTCCTGCATTTAATAACTACTTCTTTTGGTTTTAGCAGAGCCTCTCTAAGTTTTTTGTTTTTTCTTCACTATGTTGAATCGATGTTCCTGTGGCAGTTTTTAAAAAAATTTTATCGTAAACATTTGCCTCATGCTGCCGCATATCTGATGCATGCTGAATGTTTTTGTTCAATTGGGTCCAATTGCATGCTGTCAAAATTCATCAAAATTAGTCTTTTACTTCCCTGTTGTTCACGTTCCCCTCTCTTTTCTGAAAAAGAACTACAGAAACAGAACCTTCTTTTTCAGAAACATCCAAGTAAATCAGCTAGACCAGGCTGCACAAAAGAAACCGGCATCGCTGTACCTTCCGATGTGTTCAGTCTCCCCAAAAATATAAAGGCAGTGCGCATTGTAATTTTCACATGCGATAGTTTGAAACCGCAAAAAGCCAAACGTCAAAGGAGCCACCACGTGGCATCCAAACAACAAATCTTAGATGATGCATTACTATACCGAATAAGCACAACGCCATCCGTATGTCGGAAAGAGTAGATTAGGTGTTTAAGCACTTGAATAAAAATTCCAAAAGACAAAATCGAATACGTGGGGCAACCGGGTGTGGTAAAATTTAACTCCCAGGTGAGAGAATGAGAAAATTCCCTATACGATTCTGAAAGTGGTATATGGAAAAAACCTTAGCTAAATTGATTACAAAAAAGGTGTACGAATGAGAATTTTTGGATATTTGAGTAGACGGCAAAAAAGTATGAGCGGCGCGGCCATGTCAGGCCTAGATACCAGTCAATGAGATGAGATCCTCTGACAGGTCCACTCTGGCTGCCACACCCTTCAGGACCTACAATAATTGAGGAGGAGGGAACATTAAATAAATTGCCTTGTGTTTCACCCAACCAGGCCATGCGATAAATTTCAGTCTCTAGTTTGTCAAAAGCATTTTGCAGTGGGAAGGACCGATCAGCGGATGGTAAGGTCATATGGAGGAAGTCTAAGGAGACCAAAGCCTATACTGTTGGAAGATAGAGTTCAGTGGTGGGTCATCGGCTGACTTTAGCAACAGTCAGCCTTGCATCAGGCAGGCATTGGGAGCAAGTGTGGTCCAGCATGTCCAAGTTCATGACAGTCTTTCAGTGAGGCCAGCAGTGATCCCTATTGTTGGGGATTCAGGTACCCATGGAGCAGATGGGTATTGTCCATGTGGGGGTGCCGTATCCTGTCATTGTTGTTGGTTTTGCGGAGGAGGAGTCAGAGCTTGTTGATCATAGCCTGATTGATGAACAGGTGGGTGCCGGCGGCGCGGGCATTTCCTTGTCCAATGATTCACATCACCACAAATGAAACAGCCAGCTTGGCTCCCGTGACTTCCTCGTCCACGCCCACCTTCCCGTCTCAGACCTCCCCCCAGCCATGCGTCTCGGCCCTGCCTTGTGGGCAGGCCGTAATGTAGAGGTGTGGCTTGGAGCTGCGGTGTGGGTGTGATCAGCCGTGGTGGATCCTGTTGAGAGAAACTGATTGACATTTGATTAGATCTCCCAAGTTTCTCTTTTTTGCATGCATTACTGGAGGCTCTCTTAGCCTCTTGTACTTGTGAATTCAAAAAGTCGTTTTGTAGCTTGGATGTTTTCTCAGTCTCTTCCTCGGCTCTCATTCGAGATTGTTGCACATAATACAGGAAATGAGTTCGCCAATTCACGTCATCTGAAGTGGGGAGAGTGGGAGAGTTAGTCATCATTTTCTGCACATCAGACGGACAACCCCCCAGCACTGCTTGCCTGAACAAAGCCTGATTCAATGGATGACTATTGGGGTCCTGTCCTGTGACAGTCACCCAAGCATCCATACAATTAACCAAATAAGTCATTGGGTGTACCTCAGATAGCAATTCAAACGCCAATTGTTGTGAAGGACCCAATGTTGTTGGATAAATGGAACTCAGCGCGTCTGATTTTCTATCATTCAACCTAGTCAATTTGCAAGAGGCTATTCCCTCTAATAGGTCCATAATCTCTTTGGGTAAATACTTACTCTTAAGCCAGTCTGTTGCCCACAACTGTATGTCATAGTCAATTTTGGGCAAATCCAGCAATATTTGCCTCGTCAATTCAGTCTCCTTAGTTACAAAAGTGGTCGCATCCCAAACACTCATGCTTTCATTATCCTGTTTAATTTGCATACATTTTTCTCCTTTTATCAATTGTTTATGGACCACCCTGGGCAGATCAGGGGGAAGCTTGGCACACAAGGGATTCGGGTGGGGGCCAGTAAAACAGCTAGTATGTGTTATCCCCCTTCCTGTAGGTTTGTGCTTACAAACCTGCCTGTGGAGTCTACACAATGATTAAAGTGCCCCTCTGTTAAGACGTTTATAATTTCTTTTTTTTTTTTAATTCACTCAATCTCTTTAACCCTCACAACAGTGTCTTCGATTGTGATGAATATAGACACATTTTCGTGTGTGTGGTGAGCTCAGGTCTCTCTGCCTGCAGATTGACCATCCGCTCCAATTTCTTCTGCCTTGTCTATGTACAAGTGACCACTCGGCGCTTGTAGTGGGGTCATAATTTTAGCGCTCGTCACCTCATGCGGTGGAGGAGGCATCCTCGCTGCCTTGTTTATCATAACTTTGTCGAGTTACTTTGGTTATATATATTTTTTTTTCTTTTTCCAATGTCGAAGGCAGTGGTCAACTACCCATGAAATGCAATATATAGAAGAACCTCTACTTGTCAACTTGACCCTCTCTTTTCCCTTCGCATATCAACCACATCATATTATCATCTTAGAAACATCCACCGGCTCCGCTCTTTTCTCACTCCTCACATTCAGAGCCATCCATAACCTAGCACCTCCATACCTACCTGACCTCATCCACATTCCTACACTTGTCCGCTCTTTTCGTTCCTACTCCTCTCTCCTTCTCTCTGCCTCCCCTGTTCGTCTCGTCACCATGGGAAACAGAGCCTTCAGTCGATCTGCTCCCCGCTGACCTTCGTAATACAGACTCATTAACACATTTTAAATTCCGCCTCAAAACACATCTGTTTGGACAAGCCTATTCACTCGTACCATAAAGCCATTATTCTTTCTGTTGTTGTATTTTTTCTTATTTTATTTGATGTTGATCTTAACATTGTATTCGTGATTTTGACTGCTTGTTGTAAGGTGTCCTTGAGTTCATAGAAAGACCCCCACAAATAAAATGTATTATTATTATTATAATATTATTATAGCTCAAATTGAATACATTTAGTTTTTTCTTTTTATATTTCAAACTATTGTCTTTAATTTAAATTAACAAGTCGGGCTTTTCTGCAACTCCAATTTCTCATTGCTCCCAGAGGGTCTAGTGGGCGCCAGCTGACCCTCGTATTATTTATGAGGGGCCACACTCTTTCTTGAGATGCATACATGCACATCTATATTAGTGTCGTTAGGTAGCATTCCCGTGCTTCTTGTTTCTTGTTAGACAGCTGTGGCACATTAATTCTCCTGGGTTTCAGTTACCTCAGGACCTCCACAGTTGGTCATGCATTCTTGTGCTCCTTCAGCATGCCGTCCCCCATCATCCTGTCACATTTTCTCGCTACCAGCAAGGTCGGCCCCCAAATGGGCACAACTCCGGCCCCACGCCCCGCCCCCACGTCACCCACACGGGGAGTGCCTAGCCTTGAAACACGGTGGGCAGGTACAGGTTGGCCAGTCCCTGTCCCGCCCCCGAAGCCAGATTCCCCTCCCCGAGCGGGCACCGCAGGCGGGCACGCGCCCCAGAGCACCGAGAAGCACAATATCCTATCCATTCCATTCGTTTCTTCTACAAGCACGCTCACTCACTCGCACTCAAGCGCACACACACTTACTCACGATTGCGCACACGCGCACACACGCGCGCTCACCTACTCACACCCATGGGTACACTCACACACACACACACATATACAGGGATCCCACACGTCTCTGCATGCACAGACGCTCACAAACAAAGAAGACAGACACTCACAACCAAAGAAGACAGACACTCACAAACAAAGAAGACAGAGCAGGATTCGAATCCATTCCACGTTTTGCTGTTTGCCAACTGCGGCTATGCAGTTTGTTGTTTAACAGTGCAGATATGCACTGACAAATACGCACGTCTTACTTAACTTTCGTTTCGTTTCGTTTCTAATAGCGCTTTATATTTTCCCCTTTATTTGTTCTGCAGAATTTAACTTAAGTGTGCACACAAAATACTTTTTTCCCCAGGTATACCAATCCTTGCATTCCAGAGGCCTCATTGCCACGTTTTCCCTTTTTCACACAGAGGGATTTTCTCTACACACACAAGCCGTCCAACACCTATTTCCCAAACGCGGTCTGTACAGGCTCAAATTTATCAAACTTTGACAGATGTGTATGCTGTTATGACACGTCCCCATAGAGGAATCGAACCGCAAGCAGATCGTATCAGCTCAATCAATATTCAAAAACCGCCAGTCCTTCGTTTTACCTGGGGGCCTCTTACACCAGCATTTAAATTGACAAGCCTTATAACTCACATACACCTCTAATTCGATCAGTGCCCAAACGACGTGGCTTCGCGCGCATCATTCTCTTCGGCCCACATGTCTGTGGCTGGCCGTATATTTCCTCGGCCCACATTCCGTGGCTGGCCGTCTATTTCTTCGGCCCACATTCCGTGGCTGGCCGTCTATTTCTTCGGCCCACATTCCGTGGCTGGCCGTCTCTCACACTTCACGGTACGGATGCCAAGGTTGCGTTCGTTCCTATTAGCCAAACGCGGTCGACGCAACCTCCCTTTTGCGCTGGACTTTGGCAGAGACTAGGCTCCCACCGGACATCTCCGTTTGGGTTCACCCATCTCTTGTCGCAGCATAGTTCAATCGTACCCGTGTTTCCGCCACAATCACACAGCTAAAATTTCGATCCTCCGCGGGACCACTGAAACGACTAATTTCCACGTCCACGTTTTATGGGACTTCCTACTATTTTCTTCTCGTTTATCATTCACACCAGACATGTCATGCATACAATTCCCAAAACGTTTTGTTACTGTTCCCTTTTTATTTATTGTTTTTTATTTATTTTTCCTGTTTTTATTTATTGTTTTTTATTTATTTTTCCTGTTTTTATTTTTTACTTTTCTTTCGCTGTCTCTATTTGGGGCCACTCCCCCTTCAATAGTCGCATTATGACGGCTTTTGACTAGGAGAGACAACTTTCCCTGGAGCCCGCCGTGGCCCCATCAGATCCGTTTAACTGTCCTCCGTGCGGGGGACAACGCTCCCTCCCCCCCTTTCCAAGAGCGAGCATGCTGCGGCGACTTTGAGTGCAAGCAACTCACCTCACAACAGGTCGTCGGCTGGCCGCTGGATGCTCGCGGAGAGAGCGGACGGGACGGGACGGTCCCCTGGAGAACACGAATCCTGTTCGTGACGCCAAAAATGTGGTATATGGTGTTTGCTGCTTCGCTGGTCTTCAAAAAACACTCGGTGATCGGTGGCTGCTTCCCGACGAATGAGCACTTCAGGGACCACGGCTGATTGGGAAAAGATTTTATTCTACCGATGTCAGAGTGGAATCGATTCTGTCTCCTGTGAGTCTCAGATATTATCAGGCCGCCGCGAGTAGCTACAGTCACACGTACATATAGGCATAGTATGTTTAATTATGTTAAGTAGGGGCGGGCAGTCCTTCCCCGTATGTAAAAACCTGAAACAAAGAAAGTCAAGCAAAGTTCAATGTTGGCCTTTTGACAAAGTGCAGACCATATCCGCTGGTTCACAAATCTTGAAATTAGGTTTACTCTTCGAAGGCACTTGACAGCCTTCAGGGACTTTTACGATGTGGGGGACGGAAAGAAGATAGCCAGGGGGCTGTTAATCACTCAAGGGGAATTAGGGCCCAGACATCACAACACACTCTTTGTTCCAAGTACAAGCAGATGTTCAGGACAGAGACTAGTGTCAATGGTTCTCACAGCAAGATGAAATTCATCAACAATGTTCTACTACTACTTCTAGCGGAATAATTCCTTAACAGTGATGGACGGCAACAGCCACAATACCTTACTATAGGATTGCACACATTGCTGAAACTGAACTCTCCCTGACCCGCAAACATAGAATAGAATCGTGTCACTGACGCCAGGTGGACCTTCTAAGGCCATCTACAGGAATAGAGAGGGAATTCCAAATTACACTACACCTTCCACACAAAATAGTTCCAAACAAGTAACAATCGCGTCAGTGGCATACATTGTATACTTGTATGATACAGGTAACTTTGGTCTCGTCAGTGGAGCAATCTGGCAACTTTTTAAAAGTAAACTTTCCATTCATAAACTATTTAAGTATCCGTTTCGGTGTCTCATGCTGCCGTGGCTGGCAAAACGGACATGGGCGTGGACTTCTGCAGTAGTGATGGGTCGTTTGCGAACGAACCGGCTCTTAGAGTTGGCTCTTTGAATTGTATGACGGGAGCACAGCAGACTTTATTTTTCTCCAGTTTTTCTCCCCCTCGGTTGAAGCCGCACGTGATTGGTCAATATCCGTGGTAGAAGAGGGAGGGGAGGGTTACACACACACACACACACACACACACACACATACCCGCATGCACACACACACTGCAGTGAAGCGAATTGGGAAGAGAGACGCAGCGGCACACTGTGCACTGAGAGCAGCACACGAACAGGAAAGACAGATATTCTGTTCACACGGCACACATTTGCTCCGGCGCTGCACCGATGTATTTTGTTGCGATATATTTTGCACCGCAGCAAATTGTGTGGAGTCATCACACGTACAAAGCCGCTGAGCGTGACAGCATCGGCACAGCGTCGGCGCAGCCCCACTTGCGCTCACACGGCAGTTTCTGCAGCGGAGCAAAACGACAGAAAACAAACGAGCTGTCGTGTTGGTTCTTTTTAAAACTTACTGTATATACACAACTCAAGCGACTACTGGACCGGCATGTCCTTCTCCTTCTCGGTCTCCGTGCCTTCTGCTCGAGAGTGACCGCCCAAGAAAACGTAAATCAACGATGACTTCAATGACACTCAGAAAAGCAAACACTAATGCGCCAAACAGAAAATCAAGAGAGGAAATCACAAAATAAATTATATGGGGGGCGGGGGGTTGTGAACAAACAACAAAGGAACAAACAACTCCGAGACAGTCCAGTCTCCTACAAAAGGAAAGATATTACCAGCCAAGTCTTGTGTCGTTATTAAACAAACACATTACGGAAGTCCGACAGAGCACGAAAGCAACGCATTCTCGCCATACGTACTCTTCACAAGCATTTGCTCTGGAGCAAATTTAACCCAGTTGCGTTCACACGTGCAAATTTACATCGGTGCTGCTTCGCAAACGAGCATTTGCTCCGGAGCAAAATTTTAAACCAACTCCCTGAGGTGGATCAAATTTGGTCCGGTGTATGCCTTTTTCCGGGGCTACGCCGGAGCTAATTTGCACGTGTGAACGCTCTACTGGGGCAGCCCCGGCGTAGCACCGGACCAAATCGAGAGAGAGCTCGATAGCTACAGAGAAAAAAAAAAAAACAACACTGTGGAAAGTGGAAAGGTGTGAAAATGGATAGGAAATGCAGTGAAATTTGGCTCATTTCAACTTAATTGATAGTTCAAAGCCAGCGTGAAGACTGTGCAAGCTTAAAATATCCAGTATAAAATTTTAATTTATAATTTGTTGTGTGGTAATCCAAGCTTACTTATGTTGTTTTTCTGTAAATAGTTAAAAGCTTATAAATATAGACAATCAGAGATTGGAACTTTTTGTTGAGACTGTTTTGGGATGGGTCTTTGTTTTTGTACTTTGTAATTTATTTTTTGTAGCACTCCGCGTTGTACTCCATGTTGAGTATGTTCAGAAGAACATAAAGCCATATAAATAATAAATAGTTGATATACTGTATATTTTTTACATTAGTAATTCATTTACACATAATTTTACATGATTTTTGGTAACAAAAAAAACGAGGAGCCTTTTGGGAGCCAAATGAGACGGCTCTTTTTAGTGAGCCGAGCCAAAAGAACCGGCTCTCTAAAAAGAGCCGGAATTCCCATCACTAATCTGCAGCGCTTGTTGTTTTGTTTCTGGTGTATTTATAGAGCAACGTTACATCCGCTTGTGACGCGTGCCGCGTTAATCTCGCGAGAAAAAAATTAATCTGTTAAAATTCATTTAAATGAATGCCAATAAAAACACGCTAAACTGACAGCTCTAATATATTCATCTCATCTTCCGAGCCGCTTGATCCTCACTAGGGTCGCGGGGGGTGCTGAAGCCTGTCCCAGCTGTCTTCGGGCAGTAAGCGGGGGACACCCTGAATCGGTTGCCACCCAATCGCAGGGCACACAGAAACGAACAACCATTCGCACTCACACCTAGGGACAATTTAGAGTATTCAATCAGCCTGCCACGCATGTTTTTGGAATGTGGGGGGAAACCGGAGCACCCGGAGAAAACCCACGCAGGCCCGGGGAGAACATGCAAACTCCACACAGGGAGGCCGGAGCTGGAATTGAACCCGGTACCTCTGCACTGTGAAGCCGACGTGCTAACCACTGGACTACCGGGCGCCCGCTCTGTTATATATATATATTTACTGTATATACATACACACACACATACTGTATTGCTGAAACAAAGACTTAGCCTGAAATTCCATAAGTGAAGTGAATTAGCCTCAAAAAGTCTATCTATAAGACTGAGCTATTTAAGATTTTGATACCCACCCTTGGGTAAAAAGTGAAGCATGGAGAGTCTATGTTGTAGTTCCCTCCATTTTTTTCTTCTTGCTCGTTTTTTGTCTTTGTATTATAATGTCGCTTTTAATTGACTTCCTCCCCACAATACCACAATGTTGCTTGTGGTTCCGAAAATGATAATACAGAACGGTAATCTTGTATGTGGCGCCTCAAGTATTTTTCGGTGGCAGTGTCAAGTCAAGACTGGAATTATTTGATGATCGTTCAGTTGCAGTCGAACGTATTGCTCACTGTGCAGTTTTCCTAAAATTGACAGAATGAACTTTCACACCCATGATGTTTTTTTTTTGTCTTTGAAGGAGGACTTTTGTTTGCAAAACCAATGAGGTCCAAACGCTACGTGACCATGTTGGACCCATTTCAGCATTGCTACGGCCAGTCGTTCACGACGGCAATATTAATTCCGAATTTGCTCAGTGATATTTTTTGGGTTGCCTGCATCCTTGCTGGACTAGGTTAGTCATTGAATTTTATTGCACTTGTATTTTTGAGTGTGCCAATTTGTGTATATGTATGTATGTACAGTATATAGGCAAATATATTTCTTTTTAAATGCTATTTTTATTATATTGCATATACTATTCAGGCGCTACAATGAGCATCGTCCTTGATATATCACCTATACTGTCCATCCTGATCTCTGCGGCTGTCTCCATTATCTACACTGTTCTTGGAGGCCTGTACGCAGTTGTGTACACTGATATCATCCAACTGTCCTTCATATTTGTCAGTCTGGTGAGCAATCAAGAAAATTGTGCAATTGCCGTGTGTGTGTGCGCACGCGCAGTCGTTCCATCTGAGAGTGTCAATGTCATCTTGGCTGTAATTTTTTTTCACTAAACTAGTGCTTTGTTTTTGTTTTAGTGGCTCTGTATCCCATTCATTTTTCTCAGCCCTGCGTTGACTGACCTTTCACAAACAATCCATCTCAACGATTCAAACGTCCACTCTTGGATAGGAGAGGTGAAGCTTGAAGATGCAGGAAAATGGACTGATGAATTTCTCATAGTGGTCAGATATTTTACTTTGTCTTGTGTCGTTACCCAACAATCGCATGGTCAGTTGATGAAGGAATCCAGATCATTCCAAACGGTTCCCTTACTTTTGCTTTCAGCTTTTGTCAGTATTTATCGATGTACTTCAAGTGATACTACTACTTGAAGTGATGTGACTTTGATGTTTATATGCTCTATGTTGTAGGCTTTAGGTGGACTTTCATGTCAATCCTTACACCAGAGGATCCTCGCGGCGGCCTCCTCATCCAAGGCTCAGGTGTCCTGCTTTGCTGCTGCAGCTTTTGCTTTTATTATGGGAATCCCATCAGTGATCATTGGAGCAACAGCTGCTTCAGCAGGTACAGAACATGCGCTCGCAAAGAGTTAAACATTGTGTATTCACATATGTCGACGATTAACAGAACCAAAGGTCCAATTGTCTGAATTCTCAAAATGATAACCCTGAGTTATTGTTACTCCACTTGTAAAATTTATGCAAAATGCAAAACCATGCATGTGGTCAACGCTAAGTTTGGCCTTTGAAGGAAAAACTTGGAAGGGGAGTACTCAGTAGGCACTAATTTGTGAAACGTGAATAGTATAAATCAGTGTTTTTGATGTAACACATGGTATCCTGCTGGGGTCAATGTTGGGACCCATACTTTTTCCATCGGTACATAAATGACATGTAAATGACGTGAATCATTGAAATTTTAAAATAACTTTCGTCATTAATCACTTGCAAAAATGATTGAAAAGGTTTGATAAACTGGAATTAAATTTTAATAAAACAACATTCCACAGGAGCAAAACCCAAATAGGTGAATTTGTGAAGAATGACCCATGACTTGTGTCACCCGACTGTCAATGTGATATCAGCTCACTACAGAGTTGTTCAAGAAACGTGTAACAAGTTCTAATGTCTTTCAATTATGCTATATGCCTCCTCTCTAAGACTGGAACCAGACAGAATATGGTCTTCCCCCACCTTATGAGCGTGGTGAGGCAGGAAATATCCTGCCATTGGCTCTGTCCTACATCACACCGTCCTGGGTGTCCGTGTTGGGCATCGGCTCTGTAGCAGCAGCAGTGATGTCATCCACGGACTCTGCATTACTGTCATCGGCGTCCATGTTCACGCAAAACATATACAAGGCAACTTTGAGAAAGCAGGTGTGCGTTTATGTCAGTGAGTCGTTTTGCGCTTCAGCAGAGCAATTTCATGATGTGTGCTTACCCACAGGCATCAGACAGAGAGCTGCAGTGGGTCACCAGGATTTGTGTGCTGATGGTGGGCCTGGCTGGGACCGGTTTGGCCTTTAACAAGAGCAGCATGCTTGCACTCCTGCTGCTCACGACAGACTTACTCTACTGCATTGTGACCCCGCAGCTGGTCTGTGTGGTGCACCTCAGATCTGCCAATTGCTATGGCGCCATCAGTGGCTACACGGTCGCTCTGCTGCTGCGTGTGCTGAGCGGCGAGCCGGCGCTCGGCATCCCTCCTGTTCTGCTCTACCCGGGCTGGAGGGAAGCGGACGGCGTCATCACGCAGTACTTTCCCTTCAGGACTCTGATTGCGTTCATCTCTCTGGCGGTTGTCGTTCTTGTGTCTTGCCTGGTCCAGTTGGGCTTCAATCACAATGTCATTCCTCATTCCTGGGATGTGTTGGACGTTTTCAAAAAGAAAATTGAGCCAGAGGAGGACGAGACACCAACACCACTTTCTCACGAGGGAAAGAACTTTGTCCTGAATACAGCATTGTAGCTTCATAGTGCATGCATGTTGTTTAAAACATCAGAATCCGAATCATCTTTATTGGCCGAGTATGTAGCACACACACAAGGAATTTGTCTCCGGAAGTACACGCTGCACTAGTATCATCATAAACAAGGACATGACAAATCAGTGTAGAAGAACATTCCAAAATGGAAGTGTTCCGTTGTGCAGTGGTACCACCCAATGACAACTGTCAGACAATATGCACAGTATCAAGCAGAGCTAAAGTGATCAGTGGTAGAATACAATACAATGACAGTTGTGCAATTCAAAAAAAATAGTACAAACAACCTACATTGATCAGAGTTAAAATGATAAATTCTAAACATTAAATATAATGATAAATCAGAACTAAGTTGATAAATAGAGAAAGGTATTGAAATATCCATTATGAATACAAGAGAAAATTGACACAAGAGTGCTAGGGTGTGGATGTATATAATCCCGATACAAACCAAAAGTTGTAAAAATATGTAAAAATAAAGTATGAGCCTTAATGGAGACTTCTTCTTACTTTTTCTTTTCTGATTGATATAAAAATGATTTAGTAGATATAAACACATAACGGGGTAGGACTAGATAAGTTTTTTTACTTCATCCTACTCCCTTGAACATAACTGTGTTGAATGAAGACTGATTTCTTTCTTTTTACTTTTTTATCTACCTTAATTTCTGTCAAACTATTACTGTATATGTTTTATGTTCAACAAACAAACAAACAAACAAACAAATAGTTGGTTCAGAAAATCATTGAACCACTTTAAGTGACCAATAGCAGTGGATGTCGTACAACAAGTGTGCAATTATGCAGATGTCCTTGAGTGCTTTAAAGTGTCTGGTGCTGTGGAATATAGATCAGTGACTATGGTTCAAGTGAGTACAGAGCTGGAGCTACAATGATTATACTGGTTCCATAGGGTCGTGCAAAATTGCAAAGAGCGACTATAAAGGTAGATTTGGGTGACTGTTTTGGGCGTTAATGGCTACAGGGATGAAGATCATGATGTGCAAGTGAACATCTGGCTCAGTAAGTCTACATCACAGACTACATGCATCACTACTGTAAACAACAAAGATACAAAGTGAATTCAGAGAATTGTTTTGGGAAAAAAAAACATTTGTTTGAAGTGAAATGCGAAAAAGACCCAGAGACAGCACTATGTCTTCCTGAACTGTAACGGTACTGTAACGGTAAAGTATTCAACTGTGGTAAAGTTGCATGGCAATCAATATCCAACAATTCATTGTGGGATAAACTTCTCTAGATGTTTGGTGTTACTCGGTCTGCGTAACTAGCATGGAACATTTTCAAAATGTTAGTTTGCCAGATCCGTTCAAAATAAAGAACACATCACATCATTACAAAAATGAGGATACAAGACATTGTTTCCCAACAGGTTGTAACTAATGTTTGGATAACCAAAAAAACAAACATTCTTGAACTGTTTGAATCTATCAGAAAGAAGTCAATGCGGGTGTGTACTCGGCGTTATAAGATATCCTTTATTTGTCCCACACTGGGCAAATTTACAGCCTCCAGCAGCAAGAATGTAGGTAGACACAATAAAAAGAATTATGAACATGTGCGTGAAAAGAATCATCCAGTTCTGCTCGGTGGAAAAACAAAAAACAAAATCACACAAATCAGATAGGTTGGAGTTACCCATGTATGCTTTTAATAAGTAATTAAACATGAAGCCCGTTTTGTAGAGGAATTATCCAAATTAAGATCGACTCCTAAAATTAAATTTGTTTGTGAGATATTATTTATTCGTGAGAACACCGTTCTGGTTAAAGTTAGGACCATAAATATCAACTCGAATTTTAGGCAGAGTCGCCCCTGACGAAATTGTGGCCATGCAAGAAGAAGTGAGTTTCTTGGTGAGACAATGTCAGATGAGAGGGAATTCAGATGGGTCAGTACTTGAAATAAAGGGTTGAACTTTGTGTCTTACCTACCCGAGTCAATAATCTATCCACCCATCCATTTTCAACACTGCTTAGGGTCAAGGAAAAATTTTTGCTCATGCAAGCACCCCATCAATTTTATCTGCTCACAATAAAAGTTAATCATCCTTGATGTTTTGGCAAGGACCTCGGTGAACGGTGTCCTTCCAAGGGACCTTTGAAAGTGTCATAATCCCGTTTTTGTTCGTCTCCAGCAGGCGACAGAGGTGTTCCGGTCTTTCCGGCTGCGCACCCGTTACTCATTTCGATCACCTGGCTATTTCAGGACTTCCAATTCGCGATTGTTCATGTCCACTTTTCTCAACGCTGCGGGTTCTGTTCCTGTCATCGTTCCTTGCTTCTTGCTCCTCGTTTTCTTGAAAGTAGTCATTTAGTTTGGTAAGTTTTTGTTGTTGTTAAGTTAGTATTTGTCG
Source organism: Hippocampus zosterae (assembly GCF_025434085.1). Lineage (NCBI taxonomy): Eukaryota > Metazoa > Chordata > Actinopteri > Syngnathiformes > Syngnathidae > Hippocampus > Hippocampus zosterae. Next base: position 22,406,911 of record NC_067453.1, read on the forward strand.
CGATTTGAATCTCTTCTCCTTTCGAGACGAGCAATTTCCGTTTGTATTGTGCACTTGTTGTTGCACACTACCATGACGTTTTTTTGTCGCCTGGTTGGCATTTATTTTGTGTGTCTATGTTGTTATGTCGATCCCCTTTTAACGCTGGAAAAAATGCACAGTGCTTAACCGTGCTACTTTGTTGTTGCTTCCTGATGGGTGTTTGTTTGTTTGTTTGTTGGAATGTGAACAGGTAATAGTGATTTGAGAGGTTGTAGGAGGAAGTACAACAAACTCATCTCATCTTATGTCCCGTTTTGTGTGTGTGTTGATTTCTTTCATATTAATATTGTGATGACGGCCTGATTGGAAACTCTAAATTGTCCCTAGGTGTGAGCATGGCCTTGGGTGGTTGTGCTTGTGTCTGTGTGCCCTGTAATTGGTTGGCGACCGGTTCAGGGTGTCCCCCTCCTACTGCCCGGAGATGGCTGTATATCTGTGCAACAACCTGACACCTTGCCTTTCGCAAGGACATTTTGTTTCTCTTGTTTCATCGTGGTGAATTGAACAACGTCATTTTCTGTACTTTTTGGGGTCTTGCATTTTGTTAATAAATTGTTTTTTTTGTTCCATCTTCTTGTCCTTGGCTAATGGTTGTGGGATCCACCCCACCTGGATGTTGGTATTTATGTATTTTGTATGTATTCATGCATATGTATTTATGATCTGTATGTTTAAAAAACAGGGAGAGTGCCTCTGGATTGGCAGACCGGGGTGGTAGTCCCTCTTTTTAAAAAGGGGGACCGGAGGGTGTGTTCCAACTACAGAGGGATCACACTCCTCAGCCTCCCTGGTAAGGTCTATTCAGGGGTGCTGGAGAGGAGGGTCCGTCAGGAAGTCGAGCCTCAGATTGAGGAGGAGCAGTGTGGTTTTCGTCCCGGCCGTGGAACAGTGGACCAGCTCTACACCCTTAGCAGGGTCCTTGAGGGTATGTGGGAATTCGCCCAACCAGTCTACATGTGTTTTGTGGACTTGGAGAAGGCGTTTGACCGTGTCCCTCGGGGAGTTCTGTGGGGGGTGCTTCGTGGGTATGGGGTACCGAACCCCCTGATACGGGCTGTTCGGTCACTATACCACCGATGTCAGAGTTTGGTTCGCATTGCCGGCAGTAAGTCGGAATCGTTTCCAGTGGGGGTAGGACTCCGCCAAGGCTGCCCTTTGTCGCCGATTCTGTTCATAACCTTTATGGACAGAATTTCTAGGCGCAGCCGAAGCGTTGAGGGGGTCCGTTTTGGGGGCCTCAGTATTGCATCCCTGCTTTTTGCAGATGATGTGGTGCTGTTGGCTCCTTCAAACGGGGCTCTACAACTCTCACTGGAGCGTTTCGCAGCCGAGTGTGAAGCGGTTGGGATGAAAATCAGCACCTCCAAATCTGAAACCATGGTCCTCAGTCGGAAAGGGGTGGAGTGCCCCCTCCGGGTCGGGGAGGAGATCTTACCCCAAGTGGAGGAGTTCAAGTATCTTGGGGTCTTGTTCACGAGTGGGGGTAGGAGGGAGCGGGAGATCGACAGGCGGATCGGTGCAGCGTCTGCTGTGATGCGGACGTTGTATCGGTCTGTCGTGGTGAAGAAGGAGCTGAGCCAAAGGGCGAAGCTCTCAATTTACCGGTCGATCTACGTCCCAACCCTCACCTATGGTCACGAGCTACGGGTCATGACCGAAAGAACGAGATCCCGGATACAAGCGGCCGAAATGAGTTTTCTCCGCAGGGTGTCCGGGCTCTCCCTTAGAGATAAGGTGAGAACCTCGGTCATCTGGGAGGGGCTCAGAGTCGAGCCGCATCTCCTCCACATCGAGAGGAGCCAGATGAGGTGGCTTGGGCATCTGATTCGGATGCCTCCTGAGCGCCTCCCCGGTGAGGTGTTCCGGTCATGTCCCACCGGGAGAGACCCCGAGGAAGACCCAGGACACACTGGAGAGACTATGTCACCCAGCTTGCCTGGGAACGACTCGGGATCCCCCGGGGAGAGCTGGAAGAAGTAGCTAGGGAGAGGGAAGTCTGGGCTTCCCTGCTAAAGCTGTTGCCCCCGCGACCCGGCCCCGGATAAGCGGTAGATGATGGATGGATGGATGGATGTTTAAAAAAATATATATCAGGACTAAAATTTACCCCCTCAGTCTTGGCCGTCAAATTACTTTTCCCTCTTTTCGCAGACACTGTTTTGGTTGGAGGTCTCCGGACTTACCTATCTTGTTGCAGCTTTGCAGGTGAAAAATCGCTTCAAATCGCTTCTTCATTCCTCTATCCGTCATCCAAGCCGCTCATCCTCCTCACGAGTGTCGTGGCTGTGCAAGGTATGAGATTATGATAAATCTCGACGTGCATAGTTGTCAGGAACATTTGATCGCCCGACTCCTTCAGCTTGACGGCATCCTTTAGCGCCGGTTGTATGTTTTCCGTTTGGCAATTTCCCTCCCCACAGTCAATACCCCGTGGGGTATTGACTGTGGGGAAAATGCAATTAGTCGACAAGTACGTTTGAACGCTCTTGCGACTACATTTGGACATGTTTCAAAAAAATGAATGGAGCACGTATTATAACGTGCAAGACAACTAATGAATGACCCAAGACACGGGTGTTAAACCCGAGGCCCGGAGGCCAGATCCGGCTCACATGTCATTTTATGTGGCCCACGAAAACAAATGGTGTGTCAACTTCCATGATTGATGCTCAAATCTGGACTTGAATGTCAAATTGTCGTGTGTAATAAAGTTGAGATGTTGCCACACATATATATATATATTTTTTTTACCCTAGTTACACTCACTTGGACAATAATTGAACAAACAAACAGTTGACTGATTTCAAAGCTAGTAATCCAACAATTTGATTTGTTGTGTACAGGTAATAATACGATGTGACGATTAAACATTCGGTTTCACTGTCATAATGGCCCTCCGAGCGAAGACTTAACTCCAAAGTGGCACGCGCTAAAAATAAGTTTGACTTCTCTGTGCTGTCCTGTAATGAGGGCTTTGGTCACAAGAAAATGCTTGATGATTTACAACATGTGAAAATTTGAAATTTTGGGACAGATTTTAGCAAGCACCATGGAAGTTGTCATCTTTGATTGACTTTCGTGGGCCCCCTCATAATGGTGTGACCCACGAGCCTCAAATCTAACACCCGTGCTGGAGATGTCATTTCATTCATATTCTCTGACCTCTTCAGAAGCTCTTTGCACTCAGTAAAAACTGTTTGGGGACGAGACTCCACTGTTGTTGGTGCCGCTGTGCTACTCAGAAACTTAAAGTGTCAAGTGTTGGCCAGTATCCTACTGGCTTTTTCTACCATTTTTGGTGTGAAAAATGTTTGACGGTATTAAGTGTTCCAAAAATGTAATATTATTTAGAACACTTTACATGTTACACATGGGGCGGCTCGGTGATCGAGTGGTTAGCACATCGACCTCACAGTGCAGAGGTACCGGGCTTGATTCCGGCTCCGGCCTTCCTGTGTTGAGTTTGCATGTTCTCCCCGTGCCTGCTTGGCTTTTCTCCAGGCACTCCGGTTTTCTCCCACATTCCAAAAACGTGCATGACAGGCTGATTGAACATTCAAAATTGCCCCTAGGTGTGAGTGTTCGCGCAGATGATTGTTTGTCTCTGTGTGCACTGCGATTAGCTGGCACCCGGAGGCATCTATTGCCCGAAGGCAGCTGGGATCGGCTCCAGCACGCCGCGCGACTCTTGTGAGGAAGACGCGGATCAGATAATGGATGGATGGATGTGACACATTTTTCACGGCATTGCTCGAACATTCTTCCAGGCCTGGAGTATCCAGATAACTGAAATGACTTGTTTCGGAAAGCAGGAGGAGATATACAAGAATATTAAAAGGCGCTGTACAACAGTTCTCTCCACAAGTATTGTCCCGGTAAACCTTTGTTTTTGTTGGACAGTATATTGAAGACTTTTGGGTTTCTGATCCCCAAAAAAAAGGCCAGCTTTTATTTCGGGGTGTTTACAACTAGATGTCTTCAACAACTCAGGACAGAGAACATTTTTCTTTGAAGGCACAAACTTTTCAAGTGAGCTAAAAAGTGAATGACATTTCATATTTGGTGGCGTAACGCCTGTGATTCATGAACTTCATCAGGCTGTTGCATTCTTCTTTGAAAAATGCTTTTCTTGGCCTTCCCTGCAGACTTTTTCACTTCTGTTGTAGACGCTGAGGGATCGTTACAAAAACTGACAAGGGCTTGATTTGCATCTGGTAACCAAAAAAAAAACACAAATCGGCACCAACTTCGCAGTCAGAAAAGTGAGAAACTGAAAAGAAAACGTAGCGGTAAAAATAGAAGGGACACGTGAAACACTAGGGCAAATGGACGGGACAGGTGAGGGAGACATGGAGGAAAAGTGCGCTTCACAAAGAGCCTAGGGGTGGTCGGCATGAGGCTGAGGGCAAAGTATGGCTTGTGACGCCCTGGGTGATCCATCGAGGAGGAAGGACACGAGAGGTTGATGGTGAAAAGTCGAAGCAGCAACCGGTGAAACGATCACCCCCTGATTCGAGACTGAGGGGTGGTTCGGAGCAGTAGGTGACGTGTGAGGCTTGACAGAGTCTGCTTGGCCTTGACTGGTCAGAATGTACGACCACGCGTGGGGTTAAAGGAGACATGACACAGAAGTTGAAAAGCAAAAGTCTTTATCGATGAAAATACAAAGTAACTCCAGAGATGCAGAGGGCACGGAAGAATGCTGACGTACTGGCAAACGTGACACTGAGTCACGTATTTCCTGATTCTGTGTGACAGAATTAAAAGGTGACATAATAAACGGACCAAAGGAGCAGTAGTACAACAGTAACTTCATACCAAGTCGTACATCAATAACAACCAGTCACAACCGAATCTCTTTTTTGACTTGTGCCACACCAGGAATCCAACAAGATATCGTAGACATCGTTCAGAAACACAATATTTGAACAGTTTATTGATTTATTATTTAAATATTAGGACTTGAATTTTAGTTTGCTAAAACATAATTGATTCACTTGAACAATTTAATTGCTCTGCAAATATGAATTGGAAATTTTTATTTGTTTCCATATCTAATAATTGTTTGCCCTGCAATTGGCTGGCAAACAATTTAGAGCAGGGATGTCCAAAGTCCGGCCCGCGGGCCAAATTCGGCCCGCGGTCGAATTTCATCCGGCCCTCGGCCCCTGTCATAAAATCAGTGCCGTCTGGCCCGCAGGTTGTGCGCAATGGAACACGTGTTGCATTGACTGAGGTCTCGTAGACTGGTGAGTGATGTTTCATAGAGTACTGCTTCCCTCTAGTGGCTAAATGAGTAATAGCATTCACTAAATGAGTAATAGCATTTAGACACTCGAGGGCATCACTCACGAGTTAACAAGACATCACTCCGTGTTTATATTGACTGATGTCATATTTCAAATGATCCTTGCAGTTGTGGATATGTGTATTTCCCTGTCGTTCGAGTCAAAGGTTTTTTGACTATTGAAAAGTCATGGTGATACATTTTATGTTTCAAATCAATCAATTTGCACTCAGGAGACTTCTGTTTAAGAAAAAGTCAAGTGAGTAAGCAGTTGCATGTGATATACCTGTTTCAAATGAACCAAAAGAAATTCTTAAGATTGTTGAAATTAAAATAAAAATGGAAATGTGAAACAGACTGGCTTACTAAAATTTGCTGAACAATATTGTTGTTCAATGTAAAGAATGTCAGCCAAGGTCGGCCCCCCGACATTTTACCACATAAAATCTGGCCCCCTTGGCAAAAAGTTTGGACACCCCTGATTTAGAGTGTTCCCCGTCTACTGCCCGAAGACAGCTGGAATAATGAAGCGGTTGGTTGGATGGATCGAGTAATTGTAAAGTAAACTCAGATGCTGCAGTGTGGTTAAATGAGTACCAGGTTCTAGGAGTACTACATACATTCTTGCTGCTGGAGGCTGTAAATTTCCCCAGTGTGGGACGAATAAAGGATATCTTATCTTATCTTACTCTATCAAACCAGGTGGTTATTTTTGCCTGTTCTCTTCTGTATTGAAAGACAAACATGAAAAACCAAAATGGCAGGCCAAACATCTCTTCAGTTGACAGCAAAATGTGATTGCACTTGTGAGTTGATTTCTTCATTGCACAATATTGAGGGGCTTTGAGACAAGACTCAACGAGTGTTTTTTTTTGAGAAACATACGTCGTCATATCGGACATTACTTTTTTTGTTTTGGTTCGACTAAAAAAGCAAAACCTTGATATATGAGCAATGCGGCAACCCACCTCACTTCACAAAAAGCAGAAATGTGGGAGCTGTCAGTAGAGAAACAAAAGAGGTGTCGAGCTGTTTAGCTCCACTCATTGAAGCTTATAAGGAAATGTAGCTTCCACAAAAACAATTGCAAACAAAACGCATATTCCATCTATTGATTCTGCTTGGGCAGCGACGGGTGGTGATGTTTGGACCTAGTTCTTCACAAGGGACTTACGTGACCTCATCAACCTCTTAATAGCACTGTCACATTGCAAAATAATATCAAGAAATTGAGAAATGCAGTGTAACTTTCCGTGCCATTATATGTATGTATACACTGTATTTATATATGTATGTATGTATGTATGTGTGTATATATATATAATGTATATATAAAACATTACTATGCGAGATTCATGTCCTTTAATCAAATTGTATTCCATCAATCTAACATAAGTGCAAAATGTTCTTTGATAAATGGCATAGAATTTTGAAAATGGATCATTTCACCCTGAACCAAATGTTTTTTAAATTAAAAACATAGTCCAATCGAATGTGAAACAGAAAAAAACATTTTAAGCAGTCTTTTTTTTTTTTTTGCCTTTGGTTTTTGGGTGGTGGTGCGGATGTGTTTAGTAAAATTAAATGCTAAAGTCCTTGTCTGGAGTCTCAAGCAAGCACATGACTGACTTGCAGGACAAGCAGAGAGTTGTGCCGGATATCTGCTTAACTCCATTTTACCAAGTCTGCAGTTCCTCCGAGCCAGACGCAACCGCGGGTTCCTGTCAGATCTGTATACTGATGTCAAAATTCTAGCCTTGCTCTCGGGCCCCATTAAAAGCCTACAGTAATCATTCAGATGTAATATTTATCACATTTTTGGGAGATTTTTCCTCAATATTATAACCCTAACTCAGAAGCCCCAAAAGGAGGATTTACTTCCCCAGACATGTTGCTGTAAATTGTAGCAGGGGGGCGGGGGGGTACTTCTATTTTCATTATGTTGCTTCAAGGTGCTGCTGTGGAAAGTCAAACACGAATCAATCATTTAAATTGTGATATTTGATCATCTAAATTTGACGTCTAGAAACTGTCACACCCATTGTGTAAACCTGATTTCGTTTCTTGTGTCCATTGGCAGTGGGTGTTTGGCAAGCATGGCAGTGCATGTGGCCGGACTTGTAGCTGTGGGGGTCTTTTATGTGGTCATCCTGCTGGCCGGGATCTTGGCCTCGCGCAAGTCAAAGCAAGTGGAGAAGAAATGCTCGGGCAGAAAGAGCGAAGTCGCCATCGTCGGCGGGCGCAATATGAACATTGTGGTTTGTATATTCACAATGACAGGTAGGATTTCATTATTTTATTGATTTAGTTTTGGGGGGTGAATTTCAGACAGTATTGACTGTTCTTTCTCGTCTTTGTTTCCTTCCAGCAACATGGGTTGGTGGAGGTTACATTATGGGCACGGCTGAGGCTGTTTACTTGCCAACTCGTGGTCTTGTCTGGGCTTCTGGACCTCTTGCATATCTTGTGAATTTTATTTTAGGTAAGTTTCTGAAACGTACACACAATATCAAATAATGTGGAAATTTGGGGGTATTTCTGGACCAAAAAAGGATACACATGTAACCAGGTGAACCATACTTAGACTTTTGTAGTGAAGGCTGCCTTGTTTAACAAATGTAGCACTGTCACTTTAAGAGCCATGCTAGATGAAAACACGCGGGAACATATAGAGCGTGTGGGAATCAGACCAGGAAGCGAAGTAAGGGTGATATGCACGTGAAGGAGGGTAGTCGTTGAACTGTGCCTACTGTTTGTCCCAACTTGATACACCCATGATCGTCGTTGTAACCCCGGCGATATTCAGGTAATTGGTAGCTATGTTACCATGAAGCTTCGTAGGTGTTATATTTGGACGGGTGATTAATTATTTGAATGGTATTTGTAGAGCAAAATATCTTGGTTTGGAGTTTGAAATCGCGGCACCATTTTGAAGTCAAAATAACAAAAATAACACAACACAACACATAGGACACTGACAGTCGTGCAATCTTAACCAATTTTCTGCCTACACTCCGTTGTCTGAAGCAGTTCTCAATGAAAGAGGAGAGGATCAAAGTGTCCTTTGACCAGTGGATCAGAGACGTCCTGCTGAAAATGTGCTAAGTTTTGAAAGCAAGCACGAAGCTGTAGCGTCCATTGACGAAAAGAGATTAGTGCACTTCTCCTGTCCCACGTAATCCGCTTCAAACTCCAAGCCGCGACTCCCAGTTCCAAATACGCATCGGTGCTCCACGCTCACGCTCCTTTCTTCTCATCGTCGGCTCCTCAAGGCTTACATCCATCCAGCCACAAACCGTTCAACAGCACAGATTTCTCTGCTGAACAAAGCGGGGCTGTGAAAAATGCTGCCCATTACAGGTGCAAGACACAAGCGCCCCGGACTGTCCAGCAACGACAGTCAAATGGTGCCGACATTCCTCCCAGTCAAAAACAGTGCTGGTATACCCTTGCTGCCGAGAAGGCGCAAGCACAGAGTCTCCTCCTTGATGAATGTCATGCCCCCCCCCCCAAAAAAAAATCGAGATATATAACCATTTAGAGAGTCCCAAATTTCGAATTCTGAAATGGTCTACTTATTCAATCGCATATGATAATAACACAAACAACAGCAATATACATTGATAAGAGGTTTATTTCTTATAAACAAATGCAGCAAAAATGTAAAGAATTCAGGCATAAAAGATTATTATCGCAAAAAACGATCCAACTTTACCTGCTTCTTCTGTGATATCTCCACAATAAACTTTGGCAACACTTGTTCGCAACACTTGTTTAACGTGACACAACTTGGCAATCGTCTGCTTTCCGCGACGTGAAGGCCGATTATTGCCAATCTCGTCTCGCGAGAACCGAAATCTAGTCACGCGAGATTACTGAACGCGAGATCAAAACAACAATGGTCACGATTATCAAACTGCGACCGTTGCTGGAAAAAATATTTACCGTGTTTTTTGGGTTGGTTTTTTTTTTTTTTTTTGACTGAGAAATTTCCTTGCGTCCCAAAAACTGCACATTATTTGGAACTGTGCTTCCCACGGGAAAATTGTGCGTCTCGGACGCGGGACGGAGAGGTAACGAGATGGCTGCCGTTGTTCGCCCTTCGAGATCCGCTTGGGGCGATAAGAAAGACAACCTTACCTGTGTGTCGAGTCATTTATTTAACTTTGTCCAGGTAAAAAAACTCTGACGGCGGTATGCCTAAAATTGACAGACTGAACTTTCACACCCATGTTTTTTTTTTGTCTTTGAAGGAGGACTTTTCTTTGCAAAACCAATGAGGTCCAAACGCTACGTGACCGTGTTGGACCCATTTCAGCATCGCTACGGCCGGTCGTTCACGACGGCAATATTAATTCCTGCTTTGATCAGTAATATTTTTTGGGTTGCCTGCACCCTTGCTGGTCTAGGTTAGTCATTGGATTTTATTGCATTTGTATTATTGGGTGTTCCAATTTGTGTGTGTGTGTGTATAGATAGAAAGATCGATATATTTGTGTGTGTATATTTTTTTATGCTATTTTTCTTGTTATATTGCGTATAATATCCAGGGGCAACAATGAGCATCATCCTTGATCTATCGCCAATACTCTCCATCCTGATCTCTGCGGCTGTCTCCATTATCTACACTGTTCTCGGAGGCCTATACGCAGTTGCGTACACTGATATCATCCAACTCTCCTTCATATTTGTCAGTCTGGTGAGCTATCAAGAAAATTGTGCAATTGATGTGCGTGTGTGTGTGTGTGTGTGTGTGCGCGCGCGCGGTTGTTCCATCTGAGAGTGTCAATGCTGTCTTGGCTGTAATTTTTTTTCACTAAACTAGTGCTTTGTTTTTGTTTTAGTGGCTCTGTATCCCATTCATTTTTCTCAGCCCTGCGTTGACTGACCTTTCACAAACAATCCATCTCAACGAGTCAAACGTCCACTCTTGGATAGGAGAGGTGAAGCTTGAAGATGCAGGAAAATGGACTGATGACTTTCTCGTGGTGGTCAGATATTTTACTTTGTCTTGTCTCATTCTCCAACAATCCATGGTCAGTTGATGAAGGAATCCATCCATTATCCATCTTCTACCGCTTATCCGGGGCCGGGTCGCAGGGGCAACAGCTTTAGCAGGGAAGCCCAGACTTCCCTCTCCCGAGCTATTTCTTCCAGCTCTCCCCAGGGGATCCCGAGGCGTTCCCAGGCCAGCTGGGTGACATAGTCTCTCCAGCGTGTCCTGGGTCTTCCTCGGGGTCTCCTCCCGGTGCGACATGCCCGGAACACCTCACCAGGGAGGCGTTGAGGAGGCATCCAAATCAGATGCCCAAGCCACCTCATCTGGCTCCTCTCGATGTGGAGGAGAAGCGGCTCGACTCTGAGCCCCTCTCAGATGACCGAGGTTCTCACCCTATCTCTAAGGGAGAGCCCAGACACACTGCGGAGAAAACTCATTTCGGCCGCTTGTATCCGGGATCTCGTTCTTTCGGTCACGACTCATAGCTCGTGACCATAGATGAGGGTTGGAACGTAGATCGACCGGTAAATTGAGAGCTTCGCCCTTTGGCTTAGCTCCTTTTTCACCACGACAGACCGATACAATGTCCGCATCACAGCAGACGCTGCACCGATCCGCCTGTCGATCTCTCGCTCCCTCCTGCCCTCACTCGTGAACAAGACCCCAAGATACTTAAACTCCTCCACTTGGGGCAAGATCTCCCCCCCAACCCAGAGGGGGCACTCCACCCTTTTCCGACTGAGGACCATGGTTTCAGATTTGGAGGTGCTGATTTTCATCCCAACCGCTTCACACTCTGCTGCGAAACGCTCCAGTGAGAGTTGGAGAGCCCTGTTTGAGGGAGCCAACAGCACCACATCATCTGCAAAAAGCAGTGATGCAATACTGAGGCCACCAAAACGGACCCCCTCAACGCTTCGGCTGTGCCTAGAAATTCTGTCCATAAAGGTTATGAACAGAATCGGCGACAAAGGGCAGCCTTGGCGGAGTCCTGCCCTCACTGGAAACGATTCTGACTTACTGCCGGCAATGCAAACCAAACTCTGACATCGGTGGTATAGTGATCGAACAGCCCGTATCAGGGGGTTCGGTACCCCATACCCACGAAGCAGACCCCACAGAACTCCCCGAGGGACACGGTCAAACGCCTTCTCCAAGTCCACAAAACACATGTAGACTGGTTGGGCGAATTCCCACATACCCTCTAGGACCCTGCCAAGGGTGTAGAGCTGGTCCACAGTTCCACGGCCAGGACGAAAGCCACACTGCCACTCCTCAATCTGAGGCTCGACTTCCTGACGGACCCTCCTCTCCAGCACCCATGAATAGACCTTACTAGGGAGGCTGAGGAGTGTGATCCCTCTGTAGTTGGAACACACCCTCCGGTCCCCCTTTTTAAAAAGAGGGACTACCACCCCGGTCTGCCAATCCAGAGGCACTCTCTGCGTTGACAACGCTATTTTGCAGAGGCGTGTCAACCAGGACAGCCCCACAACATCCTGAGCCTTGAGGAACTCCGTGCGCATCTCATCCTCCCCTGGAGCCTTGCCACCGAGGAGCTTTTTAACCACATCGGTGACGTCAACCACAGAGATAGGAGAGCCCACCTCAGGGTCATCAGACTCTGCTTCCTCCAAGGAAGACATGTTGGTGGAGTTGAGGAGGTCTTCGAAGTACTCTGCCCACCGGTTCACAACGTCCCGAGTCGAAGTCAGCAGTGCCCAATCCCTACTGTACACAGTGTTAGTGGTGCACTGCTTCCCCCTCCTGAGACGTTGGATGGTGGACCAGAATTTCCTCGAAGCCGTCCGGAAGTCGGCTTCCATGGCCTCACCGAACTCTTCCCACGCTCGGGTTTTTGCCTCGGCGACCACCGAAGCTGCATTCCGCTTGGCCAGTTGATACCCGTCAGCTGCCTCTGGGTTCCCACAGGCCATAAAGGCTCAATAGGACTCCTTCTTCAGCTTGACGGCATCCCTTACTGCTGGTGTCCACCAGCGAGTACGGGGGTTGCCGCCACGACAGGCACCAACCACCTTACGGCCACAACTCAGATTGGCCGCCTCAACAATAGAGGCACGGAACATGGTCCACTCGGACTCAATGTCCCCCGTCTCCCCCGGAACATGGGAAAAGCTCTGTCGGAGGTGGGAGTTGAAACTCCTTCTGACAGGGGATTCCGCCAGACGCTCCCAACAAACCCTCACAATATGTTTGGGTCTGCCAGGATGGACCGGCATCCTCCCCCACCATCGGAGCCTACTCACCACCAGGTGGTGATCAGTTGACAGCTCCGCCCCTCTTTTCATCCGAGTGTCCAAAACATACAATACATACAATCAATCGATGATACAACCACAAGGTCGATCATCGAACTACGGCCTACGGTGTCCTGGTGCCAAGTGCACATATGGACACCCTTATGTTAGAACAAGGTGTTCGTTATGGACAGTCTGTAACGAGCACAGAAGTCCAATAACAAAACACCACTCGAGTTCTGATGGGGGCCGGGGGGCGTTCCTCCCAATCACACCCCTCCAGGTCTCACTGTCATTGCCCATGTGAGCACAGAAGTACCCCAGTAGAACAAGGGAGTCCCCAGCAGGAGTACTCTCCAGCACACCCTCCAAGGACTCCAAAAAGGGTGGTTATGCTGAGCTGCTGTTTGGTGCATATGCACAAACAACACTCAGGACCCGTCCCCCCACCTGAAGACGGAGGGAGGCAACCCTCTCGTTACCGGTGTGAACCCCAATGTACAGGCACTGAGCCGGGGGGCAATGAGCATGCCACACCTGGTCTACACTTCTCCCCGTGAGCAACTCCAGAGTGGAAGAGAGTCCTACCCCTCTCGAGAGAACTGGTACCAGAAACCAGGCTGTGTGTGGAGGCAAGTCCGACAATACCCAGTCGGAACTTCTCTGCCTCACACACCAGCTCGGGCTCCTTCACTGCCAGAGAGGTGACATTCCATGTCCCAAGAGCTAGCTTCTACAGCCGAGGATCGGACCGCCAGGGTCCCCGCCTTTGGCTGCCCCCCAGCTCGCATTGCACCCGACCCCTTTGACCCCTCCCACGGGTGGTGAGACCATGAGAAGGGGGACACGCGTTGCCTCTTCGGGCTGAGCCCAGCCGGGCCCCATGGTTGTAGGCCCGGCCACCAGGCGCTCGCCAACGAGCCCCGCCTCCAGGTCTGGCTCCAGAGGGGGGCCCCGGTGACCCGCGTCCGGGCAAGGGAAACTGAGTGTCATCAATTTTATTTATCATAAGGGGCAGACTAAGCCGTGCTTAGTCTGGTCCCTCACCTAGGACCTGCTTGCCATGGGTGACCCTGCCAGGGACATAAAGCCCCAGACAACTTTGCTCCTAAGATCATTGGGACACACAAACCCCTCCACCACGGTAAGGTGACGGCTCACGGAGAGGTGAAGGAATCCAGATAATTCCAAAGGGTTCCCTTACATTTGCTTCAAACCTTCGATAAGAGAAGAAAACCTTCATTGTCTGAAAATTGAGAAATTCGCAATCTACAGCAGCAAAATTTGGAAGGCCAAAAGTAGAAAAAAAAACATGTATAAAAACAAGTATTGGCATGCACAAAATAATTACAAAAAAAATTGTCATTGTTTATCGACGTTGTTGCATGTTGAAGTGATGTGACTTTGTACTCTATGTTGTAGGCTTTAGGTGGACTTTCATGTCAATCCTTACACCAGAGGATCCTCGCGGCGGCCTCCTCATCCAAGGCTCAGGTGTCCTGCTTTGCTGCTGCAGCTTTTGCTTTTATTATGGGAATCCCTTCAGTGATCATTGGAGCTACAGCTGCTTCAGCAGGTATGGAAGATGCGCTCGGCCACAAAGAATTCAACCTGTGTTGCCACACCTGTCGACAATGAACTAAACCAGAGGTCCAATTGTTGAATTCTCAAAAATATAAACCTGGGTGATTGTTAACCTCCTTGAAAATTTGTGTTGTGTGTGTAAAAATGACATCCATCTCTTGGAAAAAGGTCCGTGACACAGATCGGACATGTTATCACTGCTCAATTTTGTCACCGCTAAGTTTGGCTGTTCCAGTCCCCGTCCCCCGTGATTAGCTGGGATGCTATCTATGTACGGCCTTTGAAGGAAAAAACTTGGAAGGACAGTGCTGTGTAGGCACTAATTTGTGAAACTAGAAGAATACGAGTCAGTGTTTTTGATGTAACACATGGTGTCCTCCCGGGGTCAATGTTGGGACCAAGACTTTTTCATCTGTACGTCAATGACATGTATATGATCTGAACCATTGAAATTCTAGCACAGCTTTTGTCATTAATCACTTCCAAAATTATTTAGCAGGTTTGATAAACTAGAATTCAATTTTAATAAAACAAAATTCCACATGAGCAAAACCCAAATCGGTGAATTTGTGGAGAATGACCCACGACTCGTGTCACCCAACTGTCAATGTGATGACAACAGAGTTGTAAAAGAAACGTGGAACAAGTACGAATGTCTTTTCAATTATTCTATGCGCCTCCTCCTCTCTAAGACTGGAACCAGACAGAATATGGTCTACCCCCACCTTATGAGCGTGGAGAGGCAGGGAATATCCTGCCATTGGCTCTGTCCTACATCACACCTAACTGGGTGTCCGTGTTGGGCATCGGCTCTGTAGCAGCAGCAGTGATGTCATCCATGGACTCGGCATTGCTGGCATCGGCTTCTATGTTCATGCAAAACATATACAAGATGACTTTGAGAAAGCAGGTGTGTGTTTATGTCGGTGAGTGGTTTTACACTTCAGCAGAGCAATTTCATCATGTGTGCTTACCCACAGGCATCAGACAGAGAGCTGCAGTGGGTCACTAGGATTTGTGTGTTGCTGGTGGGCCTGGCTGGGACCGGTCTGGCACTCAATAGGAGCAGCATCCTTGCTCTGTGGATGCTCGCTACTGACCTACTCTACTGCGTTGTGACCCCGCAGCTGGTCTGTGTGGTGCACCTCAGATCTGCCAATTGCTATGGCGCCATTAGTGGCTACACGGTCGCTCTGCTGCTGCGTGTGCTGAGCGGCGACCCAGCGCTCGGCATCCCTCCTGTGCTACTCTACCCGGGCTGGAGGGAAGAGGATGGCGTCATCACGCAGTACTTTCCCTTCAGGACTCTGATTGCGTTCATCTCTCTGGCGGTTGTCGTTCTTGTGTCTTGCCTGGTCGAGCTGGGCTTCAATCACAATGTTATTCCTCAGTCCTGGGATGTATTGGATGTTTTCAAAAAGACAATTGAGGCAGAAGAAGACGAGAAACCAACACCACTTGCTCATGAGGGGAAGAACTTGGTCCTTCATACATCATTTTAGCTTACAGTATTTACCGCACTATAAGGCGCACCGAAAAGTCTCCCAATTTCTTAAAAGCTCAAAGCACACCTTTAAAATCCGGTGCTCCTTGTGTATGGTCATTCCGGTAATATGTCGACCCAAGAATAGCTCCTAGCTGGAGATATGCTTACAATGTTAGAACTTGCTGTTGGTTCAGTAAACTGTGTCACTGTTTTATTGCAGCTTCGAAAAAAGGAGAGCTGTGGTGTGTGATTTTTTTTTTTAAGCACACTTGATTAATGGCTTGCACAGTCTCAACAAATACAGTTACTGTCCGTCTTTGTCCATCTCCGTGCCTTTTCCATTCCACTCGAGATGCACACACAGGTCATGAACGCCTCTCAAATTGAAAGGATGCAGCGTAGCTTCATCTCGTGGATACATTCTAGATTTCGTCTGATAATCCAGTGCGTCCAATATATGAAAAAAAATTATGTACTATTATAGACCGTTCATTGAAGGTGCGCTTCATAATCCAGTGTGCCTTTTAGTGTGGAAAATAGTTATCGTATCTGCCAAAACTTCATTGTCTGCTAAAATTGCATATACTCCTTTATGAAGCATATATAAATGCTTCATATAGGTGCTTAGTGCTGTCATTTACCGTCCTCCTAAATACAACAAAGACTTTTTAAGCGACTTTTCAACCTTTCTTGCGGAAATCAGGCTGAGATATGATCATATCATCCTAATGGGGGATTTTAATATCCATGTGTGCTGTCCGGAAAAACCGCTAGCAAAAGAGTTCTTAAGACTTATCGACTCTTTTAATTTTGTGCAGTATGTGACCAGCCCGACACATGAACAAGGACATATTTTAGACCTTGTCCTTGCTCATGGTCTACCGGTGTCAAATCTGGAAGTCCTTGAAAATGGGATTTCTGATCACATGGCAGTTTTATTTGACATAGTCTTATCGCATGCTGCTGTGAAATCTGGCGCTCCTAGTTGTAAACGCCAAATTTTTAACCCTCGCACTGCTAGTCGTTTCTCTGATACCTTTACCCTCGTCTAACACAGAGGAACTCACCTTTTGGTTCGACTCGTCATGCCGTGCCATCCTGGATTTGGTGGCTCCTTCAAAAACTGTGCTCCCAAAACCTAAACCTGAGCCATGGTTTAACGACAATACCCGCGCAGCTAGGCAGGGGTGTCGCAAAGCTGAACGCAAGTGGAAAAAAGACAAATTGCATGTCTCTTATCGAATTTGAAAAGACTGCTGGCGTAACTACCAGCTCAGAGTAAAAGAGGCCAATATCTGTCTGACCTTATTCTAGCTAACCGTCACAACCCACGCGCACTATTTAAAACAATAGATTCTGTACTCAAACCCCCTCTGCCTACTTGCTCAGATTCTTCACCCGAGATGTGCAACAGATTCCTTCAGTTTTTCATTGATAAGGTCTGTACAGCTAGGACTCCGGTCTCAAATACCGCATCCGACCCCTCTGTCCACGTTCCATGTTCAGCTGTACTAAATTCTTTTGAAAATGTGTCCTTGGCGCTTTTGGAGGATGTAGTTCGCCAGACGAAGCCATCTGGCTCCCCTTGCGACTCCCTTCCCCCGCACTTCTTTCAGGAGGTTCTCCCGAGTGTTGGCGCATCGGTCTTGGATACCATCAACAGCAGCCTCTCTTCTGGTGTAGTTCCCCAACAGTTTAAACATGCTGTGGTCCAACCCTTGATCAAGAAACCTGGTCTTGATCCAGATGTGCTGTGAAGTTTCAGGCCCATTTCCAAACTGCCTTTCATTTCCAAAATTCTGGAAAAAGTGGTGCACATGCAGTTGAAACTTTTCTTGGATGAACATAACATCTTGGAGGTCTTCCAGTCAGGTTTCAAGACGATGCATAGCACGGAGTCAGCCCTGTTACGCGTTTCTAATGACATCCTCCTGGCAAATGACTCTGGAGACCACGTGTGTCTAGTTTTATTGGACTTAACTGCAGCATTTGATACAGTGGATCACAGTATTCTCCTGACTCGTTTGCAGCACTTGGTGGGCATTGGCGGCAGTGCTCTTGAGTGGTTTAGGTCCTATCTAGCTGACGGCAGCTTTTGTGTCAGCCTTGGCTGCTCTGAGTCACGCACTGCTCCCCTGTCATGTGGTGGTCCACAGGGCTCAATTCTGGGGCCTCTGCTGTTCTCGCTGTATCTGCTCCCATTGGGATCCATCTTAAGGAGACATGGTATTCCCTTCCACTGCTATGCAGATGACTGCCAGATCTATGTCCCACTGGGCATGAAAGACGCCTTCTCATTAAGGCCACTCCTATCCTGTCTGGAAGAAATCAAAACCTGGATGGCACAACATTTCTTAAAATTCAACGAAAAGAAGACAGAGGTGATATTGTTTGGTCCCAGTGGCCCTTGTACATTCCATCCTGTAGACCTGGGCCCCCTGTCTCCTTATCTGAAATCAACGGTCTCAAACTTGGGCCTTAAACTGTACAGTGATTTCAAACTCGATCGGCAAATTGGTGCCGTTGGTAAATCCAGCTTCTTTCACCTTAGACAGCTGGCCAAAATAAAACCTCTCCTCTCACATGAACACTTTGAGACAGTAATTCATGCCTTTGTCACATCCCGGCTCGATTACTGCAATGCCCTTTACTTTGGAGTCAGCCAGTCCTCCATTAAGCGCCTTCAGCTGGTCCAGAATGCCGCTGCTCGCCTCTTGACTGGTACTCGTAAGAGGGAGCACATAACTCCTACTCTGGCATCCCTTCACTGGCTCCCAATTCATTATAGAGTTATTTTCAAGATCCTCCTCTTTGTTTTCATATCTCTGAATAATCTCCCGCCACCTTACCTCTCTGAGCTCATCCGCCCCTACACACCTGCCCGGCGCCTCAGGTCTGTGGACCAGTCTTTGTTAGAAGTACCAAGAACTAAACTGAGGCTCAGAGGGGATCAAGCCTTTTCTGTTGCTGGTCCCTCTCTCTGGAATGAGCTCCCACTGAACACTCGGCAAGCCCTCCTCAAAACTCACTTGTATTCTTTGGCATTCGACTCGGCATGACTTAGATTTGTTCTTGATTTTACTGTTTGCGGCGCCTTCACTACTTACAAAGATGCAAAGTGAATTCGGAGGTTTGTTTGTAAAAAAATACATTTGGTTGAAGAGTTGCGAAAAATATGCAAAGACAGAGAGACAGAACTGTGTTGTCCCGAACTGCAACGGCACATCATGTAACAGTTGTAAACTTGCGTGGCAATCAATATCCAAAATTTCATTGTCGGATAACCTTCTCTAGACGTACAGTGTTACTGGGGCTGCGTAACTGTCAGGTTTGTCCAATTTGACACTCAGGAATAAACAAAAGGAGGAGACAGGAGACTCGATTCTGGTACCAGGAGGGAACGAGGAGAAGCGTTCGGTTTCAGTTCTCGGCACTTCTTCAGCATCCCCTCACGATCTCCCCCTTTCCCCCCTCATTTATTGGGAAAGCTACTACATAGGTGTGTCCAACCTAAAGGGTGGTGGCTGTTGAACACACACTGAACTTGTTTGACTATGTGAGTGCAAATTACGTACATGTGTGCAAATGTCACCAAAACATCACGTTGCAGCCGGTGTTGATGACTCCATTCACTGTTCATCCTTGCTCACTGTTTAGTCTTAACACTTATCTCTTCCCAACCACGTCCTCGGAAACCTGGCCATGAGGGCTGTTATAAACAAGCCATACACGAATAGTTCGTGCATGGTGTGGAAATTGTAGACTTAAAGAAAGCGACAATTTTTCACGCTTGCACTCCGAGAGAGTGTCTCGTTTTTTTTATTAGCACCCAAAAAAAATTCTCCGCAAAACGAGACCCGCCGAAAGTCGGTTTCCATAGAAACAAACAGACTAACATGGCGGTCCTTAAAGGGACTGCAATTATTTCGACCCCGTTACCAAATGATCTTGAACTCTCTGACAAGCATATGGAAACATTGCATTCACACGTTTGCACTTGGTGGTGAATTATGAATATAGAAGTCACTACAATAGCTTGTTTATAACAGCCCTCCAATATGGCCGCCGATAGTGCATTGTGGGTAATTGCTAAAAGGACGAAGCCCTCTTTTGAGAGTTATGCTTTCCAAATGTTAAATATTAAAAACATTGTTCCCCCTGCGATTGGCTAGCAATCAGTTCAAGGTGTACCCCGCCTACTGCCCGAAGACAGCTAAAATATGCTCCAGCAAGCCCGCAACCCTTGTGAGGATGAGCGGATGAGAAAATCGATGGATGGATGAAACACTGTTTCTGTGCACCAATGTTGGCAGAGTCGCTCTTGTATTCTTCTGGGGTAACCATGTAACAGTAATGGCTTGTTTGATATTGAGACATCAAAGTGTACCAGTACAAGTCAACAAGTTCCCTGTTTGACGTGCTGTTTGATGCCCAACCAATGTTCCCTGAGAGAAGGAAACGGTTCACCTAATTGGTGAACAAAAAAAAAATATTCATAACAAATAATGCATCTTTGTCCATCTGTCTATGCCAGCAATTTCTAGTGACAGAAAGAGCAAATACATTATCTTCTATTAGATGGCAAAAAGTATGAAACTGACAGACCTGTATGTATCCTCTTTTTGTGACAATTTAGTTTAGTGGTGTGCAGTGCAATTTTTCGAACTTAGAATATGTGACTTGGCTCAATAAAGGTTGGGGACCATAAAATGACATGTAGTGTCCACTGAATGAAGGTTGATGTCCTACTAACAATTCTGTTTTGGGGGAGCATCTTCCGCATTCACAGTGCACTGCTGCAGGTGCCCACTTTGCTTCTCATCGCTAAAGGAGTATCCGGACACACTGTGGAGGAAACTAATTTCAGCTGCTTTGTATCCGAGGTCTTGTTGTTGTGGGTCGTGACCATCAGCGATGGTAATAACATAGACTGACCTGTAAATCAAGAGCTTCATCTTTTTGCTCAGCTCCTTCATCATGACAGACGGATAGTGTGTCACAGCAGACGCTGCACCGATGCGGCTGTGGATCTCCCACTTTATCCTGCCTTCCCTCGAGAACAAGACCCCAAGATACTTAAAACTCACTCAGTACCAGCCAATTCTGGACCAAGTCTGAAAAGACGTTTAAAAACGTCTTTGGGAGAGAATGAGTTAAACTACTCCACTTGGGGCAAGAGCTCATCCTCGACCCAGAGAGGGTGACTCCATCCTTTTCCGACTGACGACCAATGTTTCGGATTTGGAGGTGCTCATTTTCATCCCTACACACTCGACTGTGAACCACTCCTGTGAGAGTTGGAGACCCCGGCTTGAAGAAGCCAACAGCACCACATCATCTGGAAAAAACAGAGATGCAAGACAGAGGCCATCCAACCGGACCCCTCGATGACTCGGCTGTGCTTAGAAATTCTGTTCAAAAAGGTTATGAACAGAATCGGTGACAAAAATGAGGAATTTCTCCATTTTGAGACAAATAATGTTTTTTTTTTAATCTTATCTTGTAGGGCGGCCTGTTGAGGTGTGGGATACTCAACCCAATGTTATATTGAGCCACATTTGACCTGAACCCCCAAGGTTTGATCTTTTCTAGAACTCACACGTTCATATTTTGAGAGCATTGTTTGTTTGTTTATTGAACATAAAACATATACAGTAATAGTTTGACAGAAATTAAGGTAGATAAAAAAGTAAAAAGAAAGAAATCAGTCTTCATTCAACACAGTTAGGTTCAAGGGAGTAGGATGAAGTAAAAAACTTATCTAGTCCTACCCCGTTATGTGTTTATATCTACTAAATCATTTTTATATCAATCAGAAAAGAAAAAGTAAGAAGAAGTCTCCATTAAGGCTCATACTTTACCCTTAACCGTGATAGTTTTACAACTTTTGGTTTGTATCGGGATTATATACATCCTCACCCTGGCACTCTTGGGAGTTTAGAATCATAGCCACTGTCACAAGAAAAAAAAAAGCTTTACGGGCGTAAACGGGACAGGCGTGTATGAACACAGAACAGACTCTGCAACTATTTTTCCCCTTGATCTCAAGCGTCAGCCCTGAGGCGTGGAAGCCTTTTGGTGTACAAATGTGCTGTCACACTGAACGGGTCTGGATGGCAACCAAAAGGAGGATTTAGTTCCCCAGACATGTTGCTGTAAATTGTAGCAGGGGGCCCGGGGGGGTACTTCTATTTTCATTATGTTGCTTCAAGGTGCTGCTGTGGGAAGTCAAACACGAATCACTCATTTAAATTGTGATATTTGATTATCTAAATTTGACGTCTTGAAACTGTCACACCCATTGGGTAAACCTGTTAACCTTTTGTTTGTTATATCGGTTGGCAGTGAGTGTTTGTAAAGCATGGCAGTGCATGTGGCCGGACTTGTGGCTGTGGGGGTCTTTTACGTGGTAATCCTGCTGACCGGGATCTTGGCCTCGCGCAAGTCAAAGCAAGTGGAGAAGAAATGCTCGGGCAGAAAGAGCGAAGTTGCCATCGTCGGAGGGCGCAATATCAACATCGTGACTGGCGTGTTCACCATGGCAGGCAAGACTTTTGTTTCATCTCACCTTGGTGATGAAGGAAAGTTTTTTTTTGTTGAGTTTTTCCACCGCTGACTTTGTTTCAATGTTTTCTCTCAGCAGCCACTGGATTTGGGGACTGCCGAGGCTGTTTATTCTCCATCTCGAGGTCTCGCCCTGGGCATTTGGGCCTCTTGCCTATTTTTTAAATTTTTTAACTGGTAGGTATCAAAAGAAAAGCATTTGTGTTTATGCAGGCGCAAAAGGAGGTTTCGCACAGAGCGCCATTGAAGTTGAGAGCCGCCACTGTTTGTTGTTGTTGCGAGAGACTTATTGGTCTTGTTTGTTTTGTGTTTTTCCAGCAGGGTTGTTTTTTGCCAAACCGATGAGGTCCAAACACTACTTGACCATGTTGGACCCATTTCAGGACCGCTATGGCCAATTTTTCACGACAGCAATATTACTTCCTGCTCTGCTAGGTGATATTCTGTGGGTGGCCTGCATCCTTGCTGCCTTTGGTTCGTAATGATATTCAAATGCGTTTTCACTCTCACTGTCAGAAGAAAGACGTGTCCCAGGTGTCCACTTTCAAAGCCGAACTTTGCAATTAGTTTATGCTCTCTGTATGACGGCAAAAGCGATTGTGCCACATGGACCTTTGATTAAAAATGAAGTTTTGATTTCCATTCCAGGGGGGACGATGAGCATCATCCTGGGTCTGTCATCGACAATCTCAATCCCGATCTCCGCGGCTATCTCCATCAGCTACACTTTTTTAGGAGGCCTTTACGCAGTTGTGTACACCGATATCATCCAACTGTCCTTCATATTTGTCAGTCTGGTGAGCGCTCAAGAAAAATGGACAGAGGTTGTGTGATTGCAGTGGTTCTTGAAAGGAATGTCAAGGCGGCCTTTGTTTGGAAATCCAGTTTTGTTTGTTTTTTCACATTTTGCTTTGTCTAACAAGTGTTTGTTTCTTTCTTGTAGTGGCTCTGTATTCCATTTATGTTTCTCAATCCTGCGGTGACTGGTCCCTCACAAATGACCAATTTCAACCAGTCAAACAGCCTGCCCTGGTTAGGACAGGTGAAGCTGGAGGACGCAGGAAAGTGGACCGATTACTTTTTCGTGTTTGTCAGATTCTTTTTATTTTGCCAGAAGTCTTCATATCAATGTAATCGATCGATTACACTCAATATATCATACACATTCCTCCCTGAGCCATCACCTTATCGTGTTGGAGGGGTTTGTCTGTATGAAAAAACCCAGGAGACAAGTGGTGTGGGGCTTCATTCCTCTTGCAGGGTTGCAAATGGCAAACAGGTCTAACGTGAGGGACCAGAAAAAGCCAACTTGGTCATAATTATCCCCTCGCGGCTTGACGGCTGTCCATTGGTTGTCACTCCGGTTGACGGTAGGGCGGCCTTCTGCTCAGGATTGCATCGTTTGGCTCACGTGGGCGATGACAGTGAGACCTGGAGGGCGAGACTAGGAAGAACGGCCCCTCTGATTAAAACCCAAGCAACGTTCTGTTCTTGAACTTGTGTGCTCATCACAGATTGTCCATCTCAAACACCATTTTCACATCTACGGTACTTTGAGGGTGTCCGCGTGTGCACTTGTCATCGACTAGCAGGAGAAAGGACAATCTGGGGTCTCTGACCTATCGTTCCGTTTGCAAAAGCACAAGGACAAACTTGAACTGGAGCTTAATACACAATTTGCAGTGCCCTTTTGCTTGACGTGCTTACGCGCATTCCTGATAAGAAGTGACATACTTGATGAAGTGAGCATGCTTATATGCGCTGTAGGGTTTTGGAGGACTGGCTTCTCAGGCTCTATTCCAGAGGATTCTTGCAGCATCCTCCTCGGCCCGGGCTCAGGTCACCTGTTTTGCTGCTGGCGGCTGCGCTTTTCTGATGGGAATCCCCTCGGTGATCATTGGAGCTGTGGCTGCATCTGCAGGTACACACACACACCCTACAACACTCCACGATGCGACTAAGAACATAGGAGGCAGGTGTCATCATTTTGTCCTGGATTACAATGATTTCTTCTCCATTTTTGTCTCTGTATGTTCCTCCTCCTTGCTCTGTCCTTCTCGGTAAGACTGGAACCAGACAGAATACGGTCTACCCCCACCTTATGAGCGTGGAGAGGCCGGGTATGTCCTGCCACTGGCTCTGTCCTACATCACACCCGCCTGGGTGGCAGTGTTGGGCACTGGCGCCCTCGCAGCAGCAGTGATGTCATCCATGGACTCTGTGTTGCTGTCATCTGCTTCCATGTTCACCCAAAACATGTACAAGTCAACCTTGAGAAAACAGGTGTGTGTGTGTCCCTTCGCGTGCAGTATGTGACTAAAACAGCATCGCGCAATGCAACACAACTTTTATGATATTTTCTTTCTTTTTTTTTTCACAACAGGCATCAGAAAGAGAGCTGAAGTGCACGATCAGGATGAGTGTGCTCCTGGTGGGCCTGGCTGGAACCGGTCTGGCCTTTAATAAGAGCAGCATCCTTGCTCTATGGGTACTAGCTAATGACACACTCTACTGTGTTGTGACACCACAGCTGTTCTGTGTGGTGCATCTTCTCTCTGGCAATTACTGGCTACGGTGCCTCAGTGGCTACGTGATAGCTCTGCTGCTGCGCTTCCTGAGTGGAGAGCCAGCACTCGGGATTCCTCTGTGCTGCTCTTCCCGGGCTGGAGGGAGGAGGATGGCGTCATCACGCAGTACTTTCCCTTCAGGACATTCATTGTGTTCATTTCTCTGGCGGTCGTCGTCTTCATGTCTTGGCTGTTCCAACTGGCCTTCTCTCGCCAGCTCGTTCCTCAGTCCTGGGATGTGTTTGATGCATTCAAAAAAAAAAGGGGAAGCAATAGAAGAGGAGAGGACCCCAATACCAATCTCCAAAAGACTAAAAGAATGATGTCTTTAATTCAGGTTATAGGCTCACGGTATCTGCCAAACCTGAGTTTATGCATATTCACGTGCACCTTCGTACTTATTTGATATACTGTCCATTCTTCTACAACGTATTACATATTGGAGTGAATGGGAACCCCTGATCTTTGGGCTGACACACAAAATATCAGGGCAACTTGTCTTAATGTGGACGTCCCCATTCAACCCACAGCCTTTTTCATTCACACACAGTTCTCAAGACTTTGAATTCCAACTGATCCATTGTCCACTCGATGTGATTGATTTATTCCTCAAGCGTAACCTTCTAGATTTTTCAACTATTTTAGGTGTTGTGCTCATTAAAAATTCACCTTTCCTGTGTGGAAATTTTTACTTTACAAAAAATTAAAAATTTAAAATACTGTTCATGTTTATACAGCGCTGGCAGTTTCGTTGTGTCACTCTGGGGTGGTGGGGAGCCGAGATGCATGGAACTGTAATGACTCAGATGAGACAGCAGAGGGCGATAGAAGAACGTCGGATGGGTCTGTACGAATGATGAAGAGCAAGACGTGGTGCCGCTGAAGCTTTCATAACACTATTTGTTTTTATTTATCGATGCTTTTTTTCCTGTTTTTCCACTACGAATTGGGAATCTTTATTTTTTTAATCAGTTTTATTTGCGTCTGCCATTGGTACTCTACCTCTCACATTGAGTTATAGGATAAACGGTAGCCAAGTGGTTAGCACGTTGGCTTCACAGTGCAGAGGTACCGGGTTCGATTCCAGCTCCAGCCTCCCTGTGTGGAGTTTGCATGTTCTCCCCGGGTCTGCGTGGGTTTTCTCCGGGTGCTCTGGTTTCCTCCCACATTCCAAAAACATGCGTGGCAGGCTGATTGAACACTCTAAATTGTCCCTAGGTGTGAGTGTGAGCGTGAATGGTTGTTCGTCTCTGTGTGCCCTGCGATTGGCTGGCAACCGATTCAGGGTGTCCCCCACCTACTGCCCGGAGACGGCTGGGATAGGCTCCAGCACCCCCCGCGACCCTAGTGAGGATCAAGCGGTTCGGAAGATGGATGGATGGATGGTTCTGCTCGTTGTTTGTTTGTTTCTTCAAACCACGTTGTACACGGTAACTGTGGTTGGAAGAGCTGGACCTGCGAGAGAACCTGGTTCTGGGGACTGTGAAGGCGTCTACGCCAGAGCATTGCTGCTGCACCTGGTCAGGTTCCGCTTTGAAAGGTGAGCTGAGACATGACTAAAATGTATCACTACAGAAGTTATTTGTGTGCCTTATCCACTCAAAGGTATTTGGCCAAAGAGAAAACAACATCCACACACAGTGGCGTTTTTCAACAACGTCTTTATCCACATGAAATATTTACTTGAAGTCACCGTTTGGTGCATCGAACACATTAAATGTCAATACCAACCAACTCCAAGTTTGTGGACAATACTCACATAGAACTTTGTGCTAATGTGCTTACGTTGCAACAAACCACCGGGTATTGGGGTTTTTTTTGTGCGCGGGAGACCTAACATTTTAGTATTCGACAAACTCAGACAAGAATTGCCGCAAAATTTGGATTCGATCGTCAATAAGTGTTTTTTTTTTCAGTCAGCTGCAGTAGAAGAAGACGTTATGCTCATAAAATGAACAATATTGACGCCGATCGTTCTCATACTAGTAGGGTGCGGTTGGCGTTGTCATATCCAGACATGTTCACATAAAGTTTGAAGATTGATTGCGATTTTATGACATTGAACGTCATGTAGCTTCTTTCTGTAAGCGTCCCAGTCATTTGGTTCTCTACAATACAATACAATACGATACAATACAATACAATACAATACAATACAATACATGCTGATTTATATAGCGCTTTCACAACAGCGGCAGCTGTAACAAAGCGCTTTACAAAACAGTTAACATAAAGTAAACTAAAGAGTTGGTTGTGGATTTCTGCAGGAAAAAGTCCTCACCAGCACCGATGAACATCCAGGGTATGGACATAGAGAGGGTGACCTCCTACAAGTACCTTGGTGTTCTTCTGAACGACAAACTGGACTGGTCTACAAACACGGACACCCTGATTAGGAAAGGACAGAGCCGACTCTTCCTACTCAGGAACTGAGGTCTTTTGGGGTTCAGGGGTCACTCCTTAAGACGTTCTATAACTCGGTGGTGGCTTCGGCCATCCATTATGGCATTGTCTGCCGGTCAGGCAGCATCTCAGCCCGGGACAGAAAGAGACTGGAGCGACTGGTCAGGAAGGCCAGTTCTGTCCTGGGTTGCTCCCTTGACACTCTGGAGGAGGTGGGCAACAGAAGGATGCTAACTAAGCTAAAAGCTATAATGGCCAGTCCCTCCCACCCCCTCCAGCCCGCCCTGACAGCACTTGGTAGCTCCTTCAGCCAGAGACTGTTACACCCGCGCTGCAAGAAGGAGAAATACCGACGCTCGTTCCTACCGACTGCTGTCAGGCTGATGAATAAAAAATAACAATCATAATAATAATAATAATTAAACTATGTGTAGGAAAATTGTAAATACTACTGAGATTTATCCATTGTGTTCATATTGTATTTAATTGAAAGATGTTTGTTGTTTTTTTTTCTCTTTCTCCTTTCTTCTTTCTACATACATTCTTGCTGCTGGAGGCTGTAAATTTCCCCAGTGTGGGACGAATAAAGGATATCTTATCTTAAAATAATAAACACAACACATAACATAAAACACGGACAGTCGTGCAGTCCTAACCACTTTTCCGTCACACGCTTTGTTGTTTGAGGCGGTTTGAGATGAAAGAGGAGAGAATCAAAGTGTCCTTTAACCAAAGGACTCAAAATGTGCACACGTCGGCTACAAGCTAAGTTTCAAAGTCAACAGGAAGCTGTAGCATCCATTGACGAAAAAAGAGATTGGTTCACTTCTCCTGTCCCATGGAAATCCATTTCAATTCCAAGCGGCGACTCATGGTTCTAAATACGCATCGGCGCTCTTCGCCAACGCTCCTCTCTCCTCATCCTCAACTTCAGCGGCCATCCATCCAGCCGCACCAACGCCAACTGTCCAACAGCGCTGACATAGCCACTGAACAAATCGGGATTGTGAAAAATGCTGCCTATTACTGGCGCAAAAAACACAAGCGCCCCAGGTCTGTCCAGCACCGACAGTCAATGGCGCCGACATTCCTCCCAATCAAAATCTGTGCTGGTACAGGCGTGCTGCTGAGAAGGCGCAACCACCAAGATACTGATACACAGATACTGCTCCTTTGACGAACGTCGTGGCCAAAAAGCGCTGAAAACAGTCCATTTTGATTCTACAATGATAAGTAGGTTTGTTTGTGTGCTATTTCTGCTTCAAGCTAAATTAGTGTTTCCAACCTCTTTTAAACTAACTGAGACAGTGTCCAACCTCTTAACAAAAATGCGACAAACTTTCTTGTGATACTAAACTACAAATGCCACAAATATTGGTGGAAACAATGATACTGAGACACAATCCTTCCGCTAGTGCGATTTCGTCCATCTACTCGTTACCCTGAATTGTCTAACCCATGGGTCTCCAACCTTTTTTGCCCCACAGACCGTCATTTGCGATCTCCAGCAGTTTTTTTTACTCATTGTGTTTTTAGCGTAATCGGTCACGTGACGCAGAAGCGTGGCTTGACGTGTGTCAAGCGTGACACAGACGGTTGTAACGGAGAATCCGGTAATTTTTCTGAATAAAACACCTTATTTATTCCGAAATAAATAAAACGGAATTAAGACAAGTTCTTTCTGTGCGGCCCGGTACCGGTCCGCGGACCGGCGGTTGGGCACCCCTGGTCTAACCAGTGAGGACAAAGAGCCTACTACAGTACTGCACGATTCCTCAAACTGGAAATGGAATGGATGCCCATCCCAATAAATGCTCAACTCAACCCTGACGTCTCAGCAATGGGAATCCATCCCTGCTGGGAGTGAAGTCCACGACGCTTTTTCCACCCGGCCACCTTTATCCAGAGCACTACGCGTGTGAGCGAGTTCGTGCGTACACTAGTGTGTGAGAGAGAAGCCGACTGTTGTTTACAGCAGAGATTCCACGGGAGACCCACTAACACACACACGTACGTTCTCACTGTGGGATTTTAGCAGCTGCAACGTGGACTTGTTTTCACCTCTCTCTCGACGACTAAAGAAAAAAGACGTCGGTAGCGGGAGAAGACGCGGTGTGTACCCACGCGTTCAGCCCCAATCTGTTGTTGCGTGGCACATTTTCCTCGAGCCCACCCTTAAACCTTCACTGGCACGACCACGACGGGCACCGAACGCCGGTGCTGCTCGCTTGCTTTGCTTCCTGGCGTCAAGTCATCCACCACGCGGATTTTTCATTCATTTTTTTTGACAAACAGTATCACCACACAGCCGCCACCCTTCTTCATTTTCTTCTTGGGTGTTTTTTTTTTTTTTGCTCCACGCGTCTACGAGAGATTTTCACGCCTGGCTGCTGATGATGAGGATGGTGGGGATGTGGGTCGAATTTAAGTGCTGATATATTGTGAATCGAACCCAATTCTTAGGCCTTGTTGTTCTTGGAAGAAGACATGGAAACTGAAGACGGGGATTACCATCATCATGTTGCTGCTCTCATAGCAGTCAGTGCACCTTGGAGGAAATAATACTAGATATTTTTTTTCACAGTATCATTTTTTTATATTTAAATTTATTATTTTATTATTTATTATTTTAAAATCCAAGTGGCCGAGGAGCCAACCCAGACATTTGGACTACAATTGTTTCGCCTCAATCGTTCCGGATACCAACATCCTCTTGGATTTATTGTTATTATTGTGATTTTTTTTTCTTCAAATGAAATAAGGAAGATGAAACCTGACAAACTACTAATGGGCAACAGCACTGTCTTGCTTTGGGCTGCGTTGACGACCCTTTCCTCCATATGCATACGGGCTTCATATGGTGAGAGTAAGTGTGCCCCCCCCCCACTCTATTTTTCATTTGATGTTAATCTTTCCAATTTAACACCATTAGTGAGTAAACCAGCTGGTGAGAAAACACCTTTTTAATAAAAGCAAACATCTTCAGTGATTAATGTCCTAAATATAAACATACATTTAAAGTTGATATTATGATTTTTACTATTATTATTATTGTAAATGGAAAAACGTGACGTGAAACGGAGCATTGGCTGGCCATGCGGTGCGTTCACTTTCCTGTGCAATCGTAGCAAAATTGTGCTTCAACGCGTGCAAGGTCGCCCGCGTTTCACTCTAACAGTGTGTTCCTATTATCAATATAATGACGATGTTTAGGATTGTCATGATTTGAAGTAGTCATGGCAATACGACACATTTTACATTGCCCTTGCTCTGAGAAGCCAAGGATGACTCTGCAACATGGATCTGAAGGTTACTGCCCGGACGGACCATGTGGCCATTTTGCTGCGTTCAGGGACACACATCTGCTCTCCCCCTCCTCGCACATTGACTAGATGATCTTAATGAGCAGATTCAGCCTTGCATCAATACCAGGTCACGTTTTATGTCACCAAAATTGACGCCATCCATTCTAATAATTGAGCCCACCCCACCCTGCACTTTCACCCAAAGAAAGATTAGAAAAAATAACACATGACTCCATCACTGTTACCTTCACTGTACTCCAAAGTCTCCATGTTGCTGCATCGCCCCTCAGTCTTGAAATTCGCATTTAGACCACTGCTTGAGAGCTTGTGTGTTGGGCAGATTTGTCATTGTAACATATGAGGATAAAAAAAAACAATACAATACAATACATGCTGATTTATATAGAACTTTCACAACAGCGGCAGCTGTAACAAAGCGCTTTACAAAACAGTTAACATAAAGTAAAATAATAAACACAACACATAACATAAAACACGGACAGTCATGCAGTTCTAACCACTTTTCCATCACACGCTTTGTTGTTTGAAGCAGTTTGAGATAAAAGAGGAGAGAATCAAAGTGTCCTTTAACCAGTGGATCAGAGACGTCATGCTCAAAATGTGCACACGTCGGCTACAAGCTAAGTTTCAAAGTCAACAAGAAGCTGTAGCATCCATTGACGAAAAAAGAGATTGCTAGAAATTACAAAGGTATTGTATGTTTATTGTATGTCATTGATTTGCCCCGTGGTTGGCAGTCGACCAGACCATGATGCACTCCGCCTTTGACTTTGATGGCATTGTTATACTCCACAGTCTCCACTTTGCTGCAACAGCCTTTAGCATTCGGGAAACCCTGATTCTCTGCTTTTGGTGTTGCGTGGGGCCTGTGATTGGCTGACGAGTAGTCTCCACTTTGCTGCAGTGTCCAAGCAATCTCTCAGAGTACTTGACACTCCCTGGTGTATGATATCAGTACACGGGGGTTCTTAGACCAGTGTTGTTTTAGTTGGAGCGCAAATTTTCTTCTGTCATCTTCTAGTCAAAAATGTATTTACTTGGCAACAAGGGTTAAGCGCAGAATTTTTTAAACATTTTGTTTTCCTACTCTTTCATTCATGTGCACATTCTGGTTAAATTGAATTAATCAAAAGGAAGCCTACGACCCGGGAGCACTGACAAGACCTTGGAAATAGGGCATGTAAAAATAACCACAGGTTAAAACAGATGTGTTTTTGTTGGTTGCAAGTGTGTGTGTGCGTGTTTGTGTGTGTGTTTGTGTTGGCATGTGAAGCCTTTAATTGGCTTCTGCTGTTCACACCACTACTATTAGCTGTTATTAAATCGATGGCCGCCCGTGTTTCACCAACAGCATCGCGGGGTCATTGGGGCACCTTTTGACGGATTTCGTGAAGCGCCCTAGTGTTCTCCACTCAATTATTTATGAAAAGGATACGTTGCTCCGGAAAAGCTAGAATGATTGTTGAAATAATCACAAGGTGGTTAGCACGTTGCTAGGCACTCCTGGTCACCTTAATGAGGGCTCCGAAATCAGCGACTGTTCTTGTGAACCAAAAGGCCACAGAAGCCCACTTTGCACTGTAGTCGAAAGGTCTAAAAGAGTTGAAATGGGCCGGTTTAACGTATTTCAGGTACACAGCAGTAAACTGCCACACTATCAATGACCAGACTTTATGCAGGTGCATCTCAGCAAATGAGAATATTTGACTCTACTTAATTTGACTTAATTTGACTCTATCATACAGTTCAAAAAGTGAAACTCGCATATGAAATCGTTTTACTATGCACAGAGTGAAATAATTGAATTTCTCATATTTTTGTTGATTATTGCCGACAGTTAAAAAAAAAAAAAAATTCACACAGGGAGCAATGAGATTAGCTTGGAAGAAAAACTGTCAAAATGATTTAGAAATTAGCAAAGAAATGTCACTCTGAAAAGATTCATGTATCTTGGAAAAGTATGAGTTTCACATTTTCACTATTTACCCCTGAAATAAATTGAATTATTGAAGATGCAGTGTTTCCTCACCCATTGTTGTTCACTATTTGTAAATTAACATAACCACTGATGTTTAAAAACAAAAAAAATTAGTTAACCTACCCATCGCTATTCGCTGAATAACTCACCATATTGCTGTTTTTTTACTCAGGCCATAGCCCTGTCGAATATAAAAATCAGCTGCAAGCGTTTTGTATTCGTGAAGTGAACAGCCCATTACTTGTGGTGCCCACGTGACACTCGAACGTAACGACCGTACATGACGGACATTGTTTTCATCTGTTCACCCTTCACAAAGTAAGCTGCTCTGTATAATTGGTCATTTGGAGCAGTTTTTTGACTGAACATCTTTGTGTGAATGTAGCGAAGCTGTTCAAGTGTAAAAATAATTCACTTCAAAATAAAGTACTCGAGTGCTCAGCGTTTGGTGTCCATGAAACAACCGCATCAATATGTAACAACAGAGGAGGCCGTGACATTCAACAATCTCCTGGGAAGAAATGGCCGAGTGAACTAACTTTGTTTAATTCGTAGCACACTGCCAGAAGGTTTAAAGCTTTATTTATTTTTACTCTTGTCTGACAAATTCAGTTTTGGGCTCACATGTCACACTCCCGGACGATGTTCATTGAGAGTCACCCTGTTAGTTAGCATGTCTGATTCTGACCGATGTGTTCAATACTGTGTGTGCGTGTGTGTGCGTGCGCTCGTGTCAGAGTGGGCACGTCGGTTGACGCCAAACGCTGTCCTCCTGGGGATGCCAGCTGAGCCTTTCAATGCTTAATTAAACACTTGATTTCAAGTGGAGCGTACGCCTCGCTCGGGTTCGGTGCGTCCTCGCCGCCACCCGCTTTTATGGACTGCGGCGCCGTGTGCAAGATGACTGCAAGCTCCTTCTCGTTGTGCCACATGAAAGCCGAATTATTGTCCAAGGTGAGAAGTATTTGGATAGAAAGAGTTTGGAAAAGGGGTACTGGATGTCTGGCTGGTAAATGAATGAAGGGAAACCCCTGGAGTTAATAATTATTGTACAGTGGTACCTCTACTTGCGAAATTAATTGATTGTGGAAGAAATTTCTTCACTCGAAAATTTTGTAAGTAGAGGCGCGTTTTCCAGGTAAATGCCCTCATCCGTTCCAACACCACACACCCCCAAAAATGTTTTTAAAGCATAAAAATGCATCACGATATGTAGCAAATACATGTTACATTTAGATTATTGCACAATAAATGAGAGTTGTGCACAATGTAAAAAATAATAAAGAATTTAAAATGATGGTGATTTAACTTTTAACTGCATCCTCATCGGGGTTTTTTTGCCCTCTTTAGTTCATGTTCTCTCTCAGAAGTGGTTTTTGTGTGGCGTTTTGTAAAGAACCGATCCAAGGACTATCGGAACGCCTCGTGGCCCAAGAGGGAATGACGAGAACACTGCATGACACATATATCTACAAGCAAACACATTTAGTAGAGGTACATCTTAGCCAATGGGATGCCAGGTAATAGCCAATGACAAAGCAGCTATAAATATGTTGTGTTCAGAGAACTCGGAGCTGCGACTAGCAGACCATCCTGTATTTTTACCTTTTGTTCGTATCTTGAAATTTCTTTCATAACGAGGCAATATTTTCCTGTTGGGGCGTTTCGTAACTTGAACATTTCGTATGAAGAGATGTTTGTCAGTAGAGGTACCAGTGGACACGTTTTATTATGCTAGTTATCGATCTGAAATTAATTTATTTTGTTTGGGCAGCCCTTTTAGTTTTAAGTTCAGTTAACTTCATTTGACTTTTCGGGTGGGAGAGCAATCATTCATAAAAAGGGATTAGTGAAGGGAACTGAGGACACATACCTGAGGTGCCCCCATGTTCAAGATGAGAGTTGAGATGTTGTTACCCATCCTGACCTTCCAAGCAGGATGCGATAATGTTCACAAATCAACACAATATTTTATGTTCATGTACCATTACTTCCATTGCACAGATCTTTGTCGTGATCCAATGGCGTACGAAATAGTGATTGAGTAAGACATGGAAATATTTCACATGCGTGCTGGCCTTCCCGACAGATGGAGGATCTTTGTCGTGCCTGCTAGTGTTATGTTACTGTTTTGGGTTGTGGTGTGGGCCGTGCGAGCTCCCCCCATGCCCTCCACCCAGTGTTTGAAGTGAGGTCCGCTGAGGGGAAGTGACCCAACAGACCGGCGGTCAGATGACTTCCAGTATGCCGAGGATTAGAGCCAGCTGATGTGGCAGGTGTTAAGGGGGTTTGATGGGACGGGACTGTCCGTCATGACATTCCCGTTACACGTCCGCTTCTTGGCCTCTTCCTTTTCGGTCACGTTCTTAAAAAGGATCAAATGGCCATGTGGTACATGTGGCAATCCACATGAGCGGCTTTTGCACTCTTTTCGAAATAGGTCCTGCATGCTTTCGCGCTTTTGTCAGGCGCTGACGTCACTGCTCACGCCAATTTGGAGGGGGCTGTTGAACTCATTTTCATCACGGGCCACATCATAGTTCTGTTTTGCCCCTGGTAATGAGAATATTCCTGAGAAAGTATCCGTTCCAACACCACACCCCCTTTTTTTCCCCTCTTTGTATTTTAATTTTATTCTTATAATATTCAGCCCTTACACTCATGTACAACTTTATTTAGTGATACCGTGGTAAACTGTTTTTGAATAACAACAACAACACTCAATATACTGTACTTTTTCCATGTTGGTCACCATGGAACAGTATTAGAGACAGGTGGCTCTCTCGTACGGGAGGCTCAGTGCCTCTCGGTTTGTCAAAGCATCAGTAAAATTTGTTGCTCCTTGCAGAGGATGAAGAATAAATACCTGTGAGTATTGTTACATTGTCGGTCTACATGTGTTGCAACACTGTTTGTGTTGAGATATCCATTGCTTGAAAGGTAACCGTGCGTCCACACAAATGCAAAATATTAGCCCGTGTATATGGAGTTTGCCATATTATGTTGGCATGAAGGTAGCTGAGGCAAAATGATTTTATATAACACAGTGGGGTTTTTTTTTTTCTCGGAATACATTATTTTGAAACATTACGATTTGATGCTCACAATGCATCTTCATTCTTATAACATGACTTTTTCATCCCAGAATTTTATGACTTATTTGTAATCCTCATGCCAATACAACCTTTTCCGTGCAACGTTACCATATCTTTTTCGGCATGATTACGACTTTTATTCTTTTAATATACAGTATAAAATTTAATATACAGTATAAAATACAGTATTACCGTCAAAGTTCAAGTTTAAAAAATGTTCATTATAAATGATTACATTTTCCAGTAAAATGACACCTTATTCTTGTATGACTAGGATTTCACACTTTTAATAAAACTCCACTCATAATATTAATATTACATCTTTTTTTTCTTAACTGTGTTCATAATATTTAGGATTTATCCTTGTACCAATTCAACTTTTTTTTTTCAATGTGTTGTCAATGTCGGACTTTTTCTTCACATTTCAACTTTATTCTTGAAACATTAGTTTCACTCTCAGATGTTATTCATCTGTCATCTGCTGGTTTTTTCCTCCCAAATGCTTTTTTTTCAACTAGGGAAGGAAAAAAACCACAAACAATCACAGTGATCAGAAGTTGTTGCCGCAGGCTTGCACCTTGACAACATCATTTCCGTTGTGAGGTGCCCGAAAATGAAGGGCTGTGCTTGAACTCAACATGACGCGAGAGAAGAATGCGGCTCCTCATCTCGCCTCACTTTCCAGCTGCATAGGATGCAATTATGTGTTTTCCCAGAGTGCTCTGTGTCAGCTGCGTGATGACAAACAGCAAAACAATTTTGCTGTCTCGAAGTCTATATTTGACCCCGAGACGTCGCTGGCTGCAAGGGATACTAATTTAGTATAAAAATAGCTCCCCTGTTTATTAAGATTCATTAAGTCATTAAGATTGCTTGTGATTAGCGTGACGCGGCGGGTGGGTTTACAAAAAGGGCTTGTGTTTGTGATGGACACCGGAGTTTGGAGGAGGAGCTGCCGAGGACTTGGGGTCAAGGTTTATCAATCGTAAACATGAGCATACAGATCTCATTACTCCCAATGCGACGAGACTGGCATGTTTACCCAGTGGTGTGCGGAGCAAAGAAACGGGACACATTCAAGTTCTTCCAGTTTATGTCAATGAGGAGTCAGATTTTTACCGATTTAAATTTTTTACCATTATTTACAACAATTTTTGTGATATTGGTTATGCGAAAGGTGAAGACGGTGCGGAATTACTGTTAGACCATTCAAGTCATGCATTCTGACGGCTCATTTAAAATGTTGATTAATTTCTAACTTTTTTTTTTTTAATGTACATCCTGACAAAAGGGACATTTCAAACATGCGGTCCATTTTAGATGAGCTCGGGCTCAGAGAAGGCGACGGTGTTTCTGGGTGATGTTGATAAATGGCTTTTGCTTTGCTTCGTAAAGTTTTAAGTTGCATTTACGGATGTAGCCCTGGACTGTATTTACGAACACTGGTTTTTGGAAGTGTTTCCGAGCCTGACGGATCGAACGTCACGGGCATTCCAATCGTGGTTTAGATTAAAAAAAATTGGTGGGAAAAAAACCCCAAACTAAAACATTTCAAAGCATATTGGGATCAGAAGTTGGGAATTTGCACCGCTTTTTTTTTTCATCATAATTCAGTTGCTCCTCACCCCCCACCCCAAAAGCGAAGGTTGGAAAAATTGATTGGACCTGCGTGCGGCCATCACAAACGCCTGTAGCCTTAAATTCTTGCCTCTTCCATCCCCGTTTCAAGGAAATGATTGGAATTCCTTGTGGCTAACGTGCCTAATGAGGGCGGGGAAGAAGGCGGGGAAGATTCATCCTTTCCCTTTAGGATTCCATTCCAGCCACCCCCCCCCAAAAAAACATGTAATATCACCGCTTTTTTTCCCCCTCAACATTAGGATTTTATTGTCCTCACATTACAACTTTTTGCTTCTCAAGTTTATTTTTGTGCTTACACCCTTGTAGCGATGTTTACGGAACCAACGGAACTTGTCTCTCCAGGCACCACCTTACAAACATTGTCATTTAAAATACTATATGGAGGGTAGCGGTTGTTTTTATGGGAGGGTTGGGTGGTCCCTTACTTTTTAGACGTGACGGCCCGGTAGTCCAGTGGTTAGCACGTCGGCTTCACAGTGCAGAGGTACCGGGTTCGATTCCAGCTCTGGCCTCCCTGTGTGGAGTTTGCATGTTCTCCCCGGGCCTGCGTGGGTTTTCTCCGGGTGCTCCGGTTTCCTCCCACATTCCAAAAACATGCATGGCAGGCTGATTGATTGCTCTAAATTGTCCCTAGGTGTGAGTGTGAGCGTGGATGGTTGTTCGTCTCTGTGTGCCCTGTGATTGGCTGGCAACCGATTCAGGGTGTCCCCCGCCTACTGCCCGGAGACAGCTGGGATAGGCTCCAGCACCCCCCGCGACCCTAGTGAGGATCAAGCGGCTCGGAAGATGAATGAATGAATGTAAAACCATCGAAATGTTGAATGGCCTTCTCATATTAGTACATGTGCACATCAAATTGATGGACAACTGAATTGACACCCTGAACCGATTGCCAGCAAATTGCACAGCACACATAGACAAACAAGAACCATTCACATCTCAACTTTATTGATCGCACATTATAATGACACATTTTAGGACAGATTTGAGCAACAATCATGAAAGTTGACACACTTGATTTGTTTTTGCGGGCCACATCAAGTGATGAAAAGGGGTGAATCTGGACCCCCGGGCCTCGAGTTTGACACCTGTGGTTTCGTTTATATCGGTAAGCCCTCCCGATAGCGTCTCGCCCAACTGAAAAGGTCTTACTCGCACCATGTAGACTCTCGAGCAGACTGGCGGTGTCCAAACTGTGGCTCGGGGACCGCTTTTTAGCCCGCCATCTATTTTATAGCAGCCCGTGGCTGACACTAAAAATAAACTGTGATATGAGCTGGAATACAATTTAAGAAAAAAAATCATTAAAAAAAGGGGGTGGGGGTGTTGGGGTTGAGAACGTTAGACATATAGCTGTCGAAAAAGTAGGGGTGTCGAGAGTATTTGACTGATGGATAAACTTTTCTGGACATGCAAAAACACCAAGACATTTTCAGCGACTAACAGAATTTCTCTTCAACAAAGTGTGGAGAGCAAAGATATGTAATTCCTCCGCTTTCTGCTTAGTGTCTCGGTTTTCTGTATGCGGACTTCGAGGGGAAAACGTTTGAACAGCCCCTCTCTAGCTGCTCCAGAATGACCCCCCCCCCCCCCACTCCGAGTGTAATGGCCTCATCAGGAATTGTGGGGTCGGGGGGGGGGGGGGGGGGAAGAAGATTTCTCTTTACGAACAAACAAAATTAGCCTTTGTTTGTGAGGGGTTTCATCCCCTTCCACATGTTTTTACCCTCCGGCTCGGAAAAACTGTAAAGGAAAAAGAATTTGAACCTGGGGGCCTCAAGTTTGATTGCAGCGAGTCAGTCGGACTCGATGTGCTTTTGTATGGGAGGGGTGCTTTCGCTCTTAAAGCAGTTTAGCGGGAAATACAAGCTAATTCAGCTCATTCAAGTGCCGGATAACAGACCTTATGTTTATGTTGACGTTGTGTGTTTTGACTTGATGGCATGGTGAGGTCCAGTCGCTCTCCTGGGAGAGACACACACACACACTTGCTGTGACACTGTGCAGCAGTTAATCCTTCATAAGAACTTAACAGGTTTAAGCAAGTAGCTCATGCGTCGCCGGTTGTTGAGCGCCGACTTTCGACATGTGGTTAAACAACCCGAGGCGCTTAAATCTTTTCTTTGAATCTTTCGTAAATGTTGTTGATACTCGATTGCTTGATTCTTCTTTTATTTCTGAGTAGCCGTCATATTTTCGTTTGAGCTTCAAGAATCTTAATGTAGGTGGATTGTACAAATGATTTATTTCGGGATGTCCCGATCATGCTGTTGTGGCAGCCGAGTCCGAGTCAATTCGGTACTTAAAAATGGATGCACTTAAAAAAAAAGGGCGCCAGCGAGCGGCATTGGCCACCTTCAAAATAAAAGCGCCATAACTAATGCATGCACTGAGGGGGCATCACTGTACTTTAAAGCTCACTGTAATGTCCTCACATATGTGAACGGAGAACCGTAGTTGGTGCTTGACCGGCTGGCCGTAACTACCGCTTCCTCACCAAAACCTCAAGTAAAAGCCAATGACGTTATGAGAAAGCAGTCCAGCGTTAATTCCCGTGTTGTAATCGATAGGGCCAATGAAAAGGGAGACTCAATTGACATCCATAATGAATGGCGCCTTTTATTGCGAAGATATTTGTGTGCTCGAGTGTTTACGCGATGCCTCCGGGCACGGCGGTGTCAAGTGACGAGGAGCAATTTGGGTCTACTTGTCGTCCGAAATAATCAACTGCGTGTGATGCGGAGCGCTTCGACAAGTTTAACACATCAATAATAACCACACTTTATTATTCTGATGACTTGCTTCTTTAATACAGACCACCAGAAACGTAATCTGACCCTAAAGGTTTTCCATTTGTCTCAATGTGTGGTTTACTTTCTCTTTGAGGGAATCAATTACTGTAGTCAAGGTAATGGCAGTCCTCGGGCGGTGCCTTCAGTGGGGGGGGGGGGGGGGGGGGGGGTGTCTGACTCTACTGGCCTAATCCACCCCTTATAATACTAATAATAACATACTAATACAATAAGAATAATGATAAATAATATACAAAAAAATCACGTTAGCAATCTGTAGAGAGAGAGAGAGTCTCTAATCTATGCATCCAGCATTACTGAAAAGAACAGTTTCTAAATGCGGTTAAAATGAAGAAAAATGAATTCCAGCACAGATTTTCAGAAAACATTGAATTGAGATTTTGTCAGCAAATGATGCAGTGGCGGCCGATGTAGCATTTGGGCCTTGAATTTTAACACCTGCAGTCTGAATGAACAGTCCCAGAAAATGGTTCGGATTAAAAATGATGCTGATCCAACGCAGGGTTGATACAATAAATGACACCCCACCTTCAAACGATTTAGAATGATCAATATCACTCACTCAAACTGCAAATGTATCACAAACTATGTTCCCCGAACACTTTACTCTCCCCTTTATTAAAATAAATTGATTACATATTGGGGGGGAAAAATGCACCAAAAGTGCTGATGCTTTTGCACAATCAGGTGAAGACTTTCCATAACTTCCAATGATAACCCGGGCCAAACTTGGCACCCCCCCTGCCATACAATCTTGACTCTCAGTCAAGATTGTATCACTTCATCTTACTTCCTTGACACTGCATTACGTTCCTATTAGGCAATCTTGCAATTTCAGAAATGGCACTAAAACTGCCAATAAGTCATCTCTGTAAAGCACCTTGAGTTCCATATTTTAATCTATGAAAAGTGTTAAGTAAATAAAATTGCTGTGAGCTGCTGCAGGCCACAACTCCTTTCCTAGACACTCAAACACAGATTAACAGGCCACCGCGGCGCCGAGCATCATTATCTAGATCACGCCCCTTAAAGGCACACATCTAACACATGAATACTGTGCATTGATAACGCATGACAAAAGTAGCTCCTTTTTATTTTATTTTTCTTGATTTTAAAAAAGACATCTAAAAAAATGGATGTGCTTTGACTGGATTAATGCCATTTCAAGCGTTCTAAACTTCAACTGCTCAAGAATTCATCATTTCCGCTGATATCTGTCCTTCA
The DNA here is from genome assembly GCF_025434085.1 of Hippocampus zosterae. NCBI lineage: Eukaryota > Metazoa > Chordata > Actinopteri > Syngnathiformes > Syngnathidae > Hippocampus > Hippocampus zosterae. The sequence goes on from NC_067453.1 coordinate 22,448,178, forward strand.
TCGTCCATTGACACGTGCTCCTCTCTTGTTTTGCAGTCTGCGGTCCCAGCATCGACATCCGGAACGACGTCAGCGAGTTCAAGCGCTTGGAGAACTGCACTGTGGTGGAGGGTTACCTGCAGATCCTCCTCATCAAGACCAACAACAGCAAGACCAAGAACCAGGAGGTGTTCCGCTCGCTCAGTTTCCCCAAGCTGACCGTCATCACCGACTACCTACTGCTTTTCCGCGTACCGGGCTTGGACAGCCTCAGCACGCTGTTCCCCAACCTAAGTGTCATCCGCGGACGCAACCTGTTCTACAACTATGCCCTCGTGATCTACGAGATGACCAGCCTGAAGGACATCGGCTTGTACAACCTGAGGAACGTCACCCGCGGGGCCATCCGGATCGAGAAGAACCCCGAGCTGTGCTACTTGGACTCGGTGGACTGGTCTCTCATCATGGACGCCGAGTTCAACAACATCGTGAGTGGGAATAAGAAGGCCAAGGAGTGCGATAACGTTTGCCCCGGCATCATGGAGGACAACCCCCTGTGTCAGCAGACCAGTTTCAATAACAAACAGGAGTATCGATGCTGGACCTCCAACAGATGTCAGAAAGGTAAGCGCCGTTTGCCGGTTTTTGTTTCCTACGATCTCGGCAAACAGCGACGGACAAATCCCTTCCAGCCGCGCCGTGTTTTCCCTTCATTTCCGTCCTCGCCTCGCCAGTGCAAACATCTGCGCTCTGTTCATTATAGGCATTCCTCGTTCCTTTGGATTCCGGCTATTTATGGAGCGCGGCGGTATAGAGCCGCAGGTATTAGAGAGGCCTCCGCCGCTCTGCCAAGAAACCAGCTCGTTTACCTGTCTGGATCTTCTCGGTTAAATATTTGCTTTAGGGAAATGTTTTTTTTTCTTCCTTTTTACGATTTATGAAAGGGGGCATATTGAAGTATCCCGTGGAGGGTCATCCCTGTTTTAACTTTGGCCCAGTGGTGAGGTCATGTCTTCAGAGGAGGGGTCAAATGACTCCCCACCTATTCACGGTTCGCTTTTAACACATTTTTGTGTGTGTGTGTGTGTGTGTGTGTGTGGGTGTGTGTGTGTGTGTGTGGGTGTGTGGGTGGGTGAATGCAATTTTTTTGATGAAACACTCACCCCTACGCAGTTTCCATTAAATTTTTGTGCCCTTTCTGTAAAGCGCTATGATGATTCGAAATGACACCAAAGAAATCATGATTGTGTCAAGCCTAATTTCGGTATCTGTATCTTCTGGAATATTTATGGTTTGCACTACTAGATTGATATTGAGAATTCTCCAATTTGGGGTTTTTGGAAGGGCTCATTTGCAATTCATCCAGATATATGGATGACATTGAATTACCTTGACTCTTGAAAAGTTCCAAAAAAAATCAGGCCCTGTCTCCGGTTTCACCTGTCAACAACAAATTGGATGTACCGGTACATGCACATAATAACAGGCCCCGTGAAAAAGTGTCAGTGGCTCGTGTGTGTAAATTGAATGGGATGTCAAGCATTTTGGTTCGAAGAAGCCATCTTGGGGGAAATTCCAGGGTTTTGTCCTTTGAGAGAAACCCATGAGGAAATTCACGCAAACGAGCCTCAATCAGAAGCACGTATCCTCCATGAATGGGCAATGCCACATTCCCGAGCTCTTTTGTGGCTCCATCATAGCTTCCAAGTTAGAGTTGATTGAGTTGCCGCAGAGTCTTCTCTTCTCAGCATATTATGTTCCTCTTCCTCGACTTGCTTCCTTTGGCCACCCATGCACTGTTTGCAACATTGTCTTCCGGAGGTCAGGGATGATTATTCAAGCGTACGGGGAGGGGCACGCACTTTTTTTCGTTTGCACCATAAAGAGGCCAATGGTGGTTTGTTTTTGTTTTTCTTAAATTAGGGGTCCTTCTGTCTAGTTTCAAAAGCCTTTATATGCAAAGAGTCATCCATTTGGATCCACTAAAGATTCTTCACAATTTTTATTGTAAAGCATCGCCAATCACAAAAGAGTTTGTTGAATGAAATCGTAATATCTAATGTCTCACATATGTCAAAGATCAATTCCAGAGAGACTCATTGAGAGATTGTTTTTGTCTGCAACTTTTGTCTTTACCTTGGTCTCCTTTTCCTCTCACGTCCATCATGCTGGGAAAACATTTCTGTCAGAGACCTGTTTACTGCTCCCATGGTCGGTTGGGAGTCACAAACAACCATCCCCCGGTCTTCTCCTCCACGCAGCCCTTGGAACAAAGAGTGGAAATCAAGCTAGCGACCTTTCCCTAGTGACTTCCCCAGTGGGTTCCCTGCCGTATTTTATCGTGCTTTCAGTTGATTTGTGAACGTGGTGGGCTGACCCACGTGCTGCTATTGATTGTTTTCATCCATAAAACATTGGCCACGGAATTAAAAGATTTACGTTGCTTGAAAATATATATCTTGTTTGAAGTCTCGCCTATCCGCAAACTGCGACCATGTTGTCACTGGTGCTTTTGAGTTAACGCGACCTTGGAGTCCCGTTGGTTTCTTCCGTCCGGGAGGTGCGTCTGGGTTGTTATATGGTGAAACCCTGTGTTGTTTTGTCACGCAGGAGGATGTTTTGAAGAGAGTTCTCAGAGGCCCGGGCCAAGGTCAGGCTAAACACATTCATCTAGAGGGGCCTTGAAGTCGCGAGGCCGCAGATAAAGATTTGAGGGAGGGACACTGTGGGAAACTGAGAAGCAGCCGAGGAAGACACTGCGGCTTTAGCTTAGCAGCAACAAAGCCGTATTGTGATGTTACAGGCCGGGTGACATATATTTAGCAACATAGTATGGGGAGACTTTCCCTTGAAGGAGACCTATTTTACATGAATCAATTTCCTTAAGTGTGAACTGAACGCTTTGACTTGTGCCTGATGAATATTTTTTTTGTGAACGCGCTCATCCTCATCAAGAGTGTCAGGTTTCGTTAGATTTCCAGGAGGAAAACGCCCGGCTAAGCATACGGTAAACGAGCCTTCATATGTGGGGGGATATAAGGACCTCATTTGTAAGTTATTTTGCAACCCCAAGCCATGGAGCCTCGCGCGTCATCAAAATGAAAACCATGATGGTAGCGTGGAGGAGAAAAATAAGGCCGTGGCGGTTTCCTCCCTCGGGGAATCTCTATTTGTTGCCGACAAATAGTAAGGTTAGCCACCATTTGTTTGTCCCTGGTCGGCATAAGACATTAGAGCATTTTTCCTTTTGGTTTCGCGCAAGGGGGCGGGGCGCGCTTTGGTTTCAGGTGTGCCGTTGTTTTATGGTCGCCTGAAGACAAAGTCGGCGTGTGTGACAGCTTGTTTCTTCCTACATTATATTAGCGCTTGCACAATAAAGACAACTGTCCCGTTTTTGTTTGAATTGCGCAATTGAAGGGGCCCTGACATGAAATTCTCTGTTGAGGTTTTTGATCATAAATGTGTGTCCCCCATTCTAAGTCCCCAAAGTTGTGAGAAAAACAACCCGTGTTTCCCCTTGCCTAAGGCTGTTTGGATCACCATAGCTCAAACAGTCCTATCAAATGGGCTGTTTGTCCTTGCCGTTTATTTAGCCATCGAATATCCCTGAATAACTCCCAAAGCATGTGTTTGTTTGTGCCAAACATTTTGCTGAGGACTGTTTCAGCAATTTGCGTCAATATGAATGTGGATGAGCAAGACATATTTCACTCACATTGATATCAACTCTCTCTGGAACAACAAGTAAACCTGTCCAAGTCTATTTTTCAAATAATTTCCTTCAGTCTGTGAAATATTGCCTTTGAGTCGTTAGCTTTGGAGCTAACAGCCCGGTTGATGCAACATCAATGCTAGCTGAAAGCTGGTGAGTAAGTAGCACGTCTTGCGTGACTCCTTCCCAGCCCTGAAAGGAGAGAACAGAGCTGCTTCTTTACAAATGTATTTCATGATGACAAACACGGATGTGAAAGACTCAGGCGCACCTTAGCCCCAACCAACTCATTTTGTAAACAGAAGCCAGCCATGCCCACCAAAATCCGATCTTGATCATGCTAGGCTCACAGTAGACCTTACTGGTGGAGTCTGTAATTTTGCAACAAGGCAGAATTTCACTCCAAAAAGTGTTTTGATCTGGTATTAGGGCTTCTGGAAGATGGTTATTGTCGTCGCTGCAAACCTCATGTAAGGGTCCCTTTAAACAAAGAGCATGTAAGCAACACATTGTTTGTCATGAAATGGTAGGCTGAAACGTTGCAACTGCCTACTAGTGTGGACAGAATGGGTGGCAACAATGGTGAAATGCCAGTATTCTGACGGAAATGGCTCAACCAAAGCATAAAAATAAAACCCAAATTGCACTTTGAACTACCTTCTGTCGAAAATGAACGCTACCAATTCCGCATGTCCCCTTTTAAAGCGAATTCCATGTGACAAATGTAAGGAGGAAAATAAACAGTCGAAGATTCCTTGGGGCAGCCGCTTTAAACACTTCATATAATGGCCTTCTCCTTCCCGCACACGGACACGCACGCACGCACGCACATAGCAACATAATTGGCTTATTTTTCTCCGGTGCAGATCCTTCCTTCAAGGGCATGCGGGGGTTTTCCTCGTCAATACGGTCCAGCGTCCTCTTTAATTACACTCCATGAGGCGAGGAAGCACGCTGTCTGCCTATATAGCACACTGCCGTAGCCTCCGGCCTTCCACAGCTCATTCACGGCAAGTCTGCTTGCCACATGTTTGTCCACTCACCAGACAGCACGACACTTTTCAGAAATGATGGCGGGCACACTAAGGCGAGTTAATGTTCTAACCGGGTGCTGGACCTTTGTGGGAATGTTGTGCGGAGTGGCTGTGGACTGACAAGGCGTGTGAAAAGAGGCTCAAAGGGGGGAAAATGTCAGACAAATGTCAAGTATACCCGTTCGACAATAAGCTCTCGCCAACGCCAAGCACTCGTAGGAGTGAAAACAGCCTCGTAAGAAAAGAAATCCTTGCTCCCAGTGCCTCTGCTTGTGCTTGTCAGCCGGTGCTCTGTGTCTTCCTGCTGTGAAAATCCCCAAAGTTGTGCAGATAAAAACAACATTCGAGCAAAAAAGTCAGGGTTTAAAAAAAATAAAAATAAGTCATCTGTAAAATCTCCAAAAGTTGTGAAAAAGTTGTGAAACGGCCACAAACTAAAAACCAATGTAATACAGGTTAAAATAAAACGACTTGTCTTTGAAAAATAAAAAATAAAGGTTCTGCGATGCAAATCATGAATTGCGTTGTGCCTTCGGCTAGGCATTTGACTTTTCATCCATTATCCGAGCCACTTCTCCACACGAGGGTTGCGGGCATGCTGGAGCTTCGGCACGGTTCACCACGAACTGGTTGCCAGCCAATCGCATAGACAACCTCTCCCACTCCCACAATTTAAAGTTCAGGTAACCTACCATGCATGTTTTTTGGTGTATGGGAGGAAACCAGAGTACCCGGAGAAAATAACGCAGGCATGGGAGAGAACTTGCAAACTCTTTTAATGGCTGGAAAGAGTTAAAAAAAACAAAAGAAAAAAAAAAACTTGTCGCAAACCATCACTCCCCTGCTTGTGTCTGTGATTGTCTTTGTCAGTCAGCACTCTGCTGCTTCCCCTCGCTCGTCTCCTCTGCACGCTTCTTATCAGGAGCTGTTAACATCTCCGCCTGTCAGATAGCGCTTGTCCGAGCACTCTTCATCTCCGCGGCGCTGGCCGACTGGCTTGTTTGCTCAGGCCTTGGATCCTCTGACATTACATGCTGTTTGCTTTGAGTTTGGAGTGGGGGGTTGGGGACGGGGGGGGCACCAGGAAGTCAGGTGGTAGGGGGGGGGGTGCCCTGATTAAAAAGTGTCTGGCCTGCTTCAAATAGCCTTTTCAGGTCCTGTTTTTGCCTCAAACGAATCCTAAAGCTACATTGTCGGAAAGTCATTCACGATTACACGGGGCCGCTTCTCAGGGCGGGTTTCTCGGCAAAACCTTTTCGCATCCTTTCGGCCACAGTGGTCCTTCATGAAAATGAGTCAATTTCCACTTCAGGAAACTTTTGTTTATTTATGAATTGATAATTCACCACCACAATTAAGAGCATTATATGATGAACCAACCATCCATCCTTTATTGGGATATCTTCCAAGAAATCTCTGTGGTGGTCTAGTAAGAAAAGGTGCTCTTTTTACACAAGGGAGATGTTTAATGCTTGACTTTTTTGGTTTGTTTGTTGTGTATGTGTCTGTGTGTCCTTGTCTTGAACCCGAAATGAAGTCTCTACAGCCTTAAAGCATTTTGCAGCCTTTGCTGTTAAAAGAGCCGTTGCGCTGACCCGGGAGAGTTTTGTTCATGTTTATGTCTTCCTTGCCAGAGAGCCACTGGATATCTCTGGGCTGAGCGCGTCGACCTAACGTCATTTTATAGTACGGGAGGGATTTTTTAAAACATTCTTTTAACAGTCGGAATGTGTACTGTCTTGTTTTGTGTTCCATATGGAGACCCAAATTTCCCCCAAATTATCCAGCAAATATTTTAGAGTTGCAGAGATGATGTTGGTAATTATCTTCGTCTGTTGTTTTAGGAATCGCATTTGTTGGTGTTTTTAGCACACTAAAGTAAGCAGTGCTGTTAAAAAGAGTTACTGGAAAATGCACCTCGAGGAGCCAAACTGAGTAGTACTTGTTGATGGATTCATGGGGCTTCCACATGATTTATTCTCGCTGTAGTGAGACTGGGCTCCCTTCATGCCTGTTTTAAAGATTTCGTGATCTTGGAGGTGTTACGATTTTTATGTGTTTACGCTTTGCTGGAATGGGAGTTGTTCAGTCTTTCAAATAGGATTCCCATTCACTGAGTCGTGAGAGAATACACAGCCTGGGCTTTAATTCCGGTCAGCTATTTGCTTTTTGACATGCTGTTGCCGCTGATGATGATTATTGCTCTCATTTTTAAGAAATGTTACCAGATCCTGTTCAATCGTGTCTAAGTGGTACAAGTCATTCTTTACTGTAAACTCTTTAAATGTATGTATTTTTTATAAGTTGAATATTTTGCGGCTAAACATTGTTGCTGTGTTTTGGCGATGCAGTATTATACTCCACAGTCTCCACTTCTGCAGCTGGCCCTTTGTCTCCTGCTCCTTATTGCAAAGTCAAAACGGGACACTGTCATTCTCAGTTGTCCTCATTTGTTGCCATTTCTCCTTCCAACCGAGGCATTGAACGCTGAGTGCTTTTTCTCACGTCTATCGAGCCACCGTAAGTCTGGCGTGCTATTTAAAACCGAGGACCCCCTTCATAGTTGAAAAAAGGAGCATCATTGGAGTGCAGCGTAATAACAATGTCTTGACAGACACTCGTCTTAACTATGAAGAGGAATACTACTTTGCTAAAATCATCTGAAATTTCCAACAAGGAAACGTGAGAATGAACATCCGATGGCCCATTCATGCAGCGTTTGCACTCTGCTCCATTTAGTCGGCGGCGTGGGCAGCCTGCCAGCATTAATACCAAAGATCTTCCGCTCCATCATCCGCGCCTGCCACCTGACAGACATTTGACCAATTGGATCCATCGTCTTCTCCTGGCGAGGCCTCCTCTTGAGATGAGGGGCTTTTTTTTTTTAACACACAAGTGAGTCATGCAAAAATTATAGCGTTTGATGCGTATGTCCTCCTCTGGTAATTCTCACCTGGCAGGGCGATACGCCCATCTTGATTGAGTTCTTTAACCCGAGAGATTCCATACGATGAGAGAGAAAAAAAAATGGCTAAGAAAATGTCTTCCCCTATTGATGTTGACCCCACACACATCAAAATTTGCCAAACTAATGATGAAACTGGTCTAACGTTGACTAGTTTCCGAGCAGATCAGGCAACCCCCCCCCCCCCAAAAAAAACAACAACTCTTAGAGCAGGATAAAGGTTCAAAATAATCTTTTCGAATCATCCGATCATCAAGCCTTTGACACTTTGATGCGATGGGGCTAAGAATACTCAAACTTGGCCGGATTATCAGTGTGTTTGTACGCCGCCATCTTGTATTGGGTTTTGTCCTGTTTACAGTCTTGCAAACAAAAAAGGGAAGATGTCCATTTCACATGGTTTATTTTGACGCCCGAAACCCAACAGGGACTTGGAAGGGATCAAGTTTACAATCCGCATTGGACCAGAGAAATCCAACTGTGTTGTGAAAGAACTCTTAAATTCCATTGTGACATACAATCCTCAACTTAAGTCACTGGTACCACAAAAAAAATAAAATAAAAAAAATATATATTCTAGACCCTTTACTTTTTTGAATCTGTCCTTGAGGTTTCTTAGTCATGTACTGAGTAGATCCATCCATCCATCCATTTTCTGATCCGCTTTGTCCTCATAAGGGTCGCGGGGGGTGCTGGAGCCTATCCCGGCTGTCTTCGGGCAGTAGGTGGGGGACATCCTGAACCGGTTGTCCATGTCGTACCACTCACACCCATAAATGTGAGTGCAAATGAGAGGACAGTCCAGGAAAATAACCAAGTCTTCAGGGCTGTGGAAAGCAATTAGAGAGGGAGCCCCCAAACCAAGTCCCTCCGACGCGTGTCTCGGGAGATCAACACCACAACACATGCATGTTTGTTTATCAGAGTGGTCTGGAGTTGATGTGAAGGCTGAATGGTGACAGAGGAATCCTTTTCAGACGCTTCACCATGAAAACGCAGAAGAAGAAGAAAAGAAATGCTACTAAACCCCTCAGCAGAAACGGACTTTGGGTTGCTTTTGGGTAATGTTTGAGTTTGATGGCATGTTAGCGAATCATTTTCGATGACACAGTTATAAAGTGTGTCAGAATTTGAACAGCGGGCCTTTTCATGCAGATGATGCAGTGATTACTGCTGCTTTTTCAACCCTATAAATAAGTTCGTTCAACGGTTTGATTAGCCTGTTTTCATTTTCATGTCTTAACTTGAACTTGACCTCGCTTTTAAAGACCCCGCAAAGGCTCGCACACAGAACGACTGTTTATTTCACACCCCTGCACCCCCCAACAATCGTTGCCTACTGCAGGCATCCAGTCACCGCGGTGCCATCTGGTTGTGAGGCGCTGAGGCTGTGACTCATCCTACTGCTTTCACCACTCATTCACAAGACCGCTTGAATCGCATAACTTCCTGTCGCGGAGTTGCGGGGGCCCTTGGCGGTCGTTCTCAATCCTGCTTTAAATTGCAGGAAGCACAAAACGCGGCGGCAGTGGGCTGGTGGGTTTTATTTGTCGTCCTCTCATCATCCGTGTCCATCCTGACCCCCCCCCCCCCCCCTCCCCAGAACCCAACGCATACTTTGCTTTCATCTAACACACTCATTCACACATGGCCGGGCCAACTTGACTGTGACATAACATGTCTGTGCATGATTTCTGAAAACAGTAGTAACGAAAAAAAAAGATCAATACAATCGGTGTATGTGTGTGTGCGTGTGTGGTTTGTGTGTGGTAAGAAGATTTTGTCGCGCTACTTGTGGTTGAAATTCATTTCATTTCTATAAATAGAATCTAGCAGAGTATGTGTCGATAGGATATGTCTGAATGTGAAGCTCTTTTTAAATTGCTGCTTTGTTTGTGAGCTACAGTTCAGCCAAGAACTATTTGCGGAATATTTCAGGCTGAGCAGGGAGCAATGTCTACTTAAAGATGTCACTCTGCGTCATCTCTGATGTGTCACAAACCTCAGAACACCGAGACACCCCACCTATTAAGGCTTCCTCCACTGTCCACATGTCGTTACCTGAAAATAAGCTAGCCAAAATAGCAATAAATCACTCCGCTAGCCTCTCCTCCTATTGTAGGAGTTTGACTGACATGATGGTGGCTCTCGGATAGAACTTTATTTTTAATTCAGTGTGTCCTGACGTCCTCTTGCCATTGCTGGCCGGCATGGTATGGCAAGTGTTTTTGTAGAATAGATGAATCTGAAGTGGTGCCTGTACCGCGGTGTGCTAGCTAGTGATTTACTCTTTAGCATCAGCAGTCACTAGCATTGACTTGTGTGTCTCTATTGGACGTCACTTTCACGTGAATTATTCATCACTGAAACACGAACATACAATGTCTAGTGTTGTGCCCGTTGTGGTTAGCGCTAAAGAATTTGAACTTTGGGCCCTGCCTTGGGATAAGCGCTATTGAAAGTGGTTTAACATGAGTTTAGTAAATGAATGTTTGTCCAGTTCTTAATATCAAATCAATTTCACCATAGTCAAGCTTCTAACTACTGTTATCACAATCACAAGATCAACGATTTGGCAAATTTCATGGATGCCCATGATTGTGATTGTGATTGTGATTGTTTGCAGTTACGGGGAAGATTGTGCATATGTGAAGGAATTGCTCTTGGGCGATAGGCTGCATGCATTTCCAAGTCAGAAGACTATCCATAAAATAATCCTTTGTCTAATGTCGATCAAAATGACCTTCACCTCCCCCTTCCTGTTCCTCTCTAGTCTTCTTGGGAGGGCTCCCTCGGGGGTCCGGTGCAGTTGTCAGCGCACTTGCTAATGGGCACAGGTGGCGGCCTCCCCAGCTCTTTTGGCACGGGCATCATCTCCTTGGCCAGCCGCCTCAGCAAGCCAGTGGAAAACAAACACAACAGAGTTACACCAGTTGTTCCTTTGTGGGAGTTGGTGGTTTTGCGGGGATGCAGGGGGATGTTGAGGTGGGAGGCATCAGCTCTCAACTTTGAAACGTGTCAAGTACTGCTAATGAGCCAACCATTGTTCTTTTCCGTCCGTGCCTTGAGTCACAGAGTGATGACATGCTGCCCGTCATCCCTTCCCGGGTCCAAATAGGGGATGAGAGCTGCGGTGATGTTTTCACAGTGGGAACCTTCGCAGCTGTACTGCACCGTGCTGCCGCCTGACAACGGCTTGTTACTGTGTCAGATAAATATAGAGGTCTCTGGAGGTCCAACCATCCCCTCCTACTGGAGCTCCTCTGCCTCATTTTAATTCCTCTGCATCTGTTCGAGCAGACCTCAGTGCTTCCTGGCATTTTACAACACAATGTGGTTACTACTCAAGGGGCGCCTGGCAAAAATTTGGACTTGCTGTAAAAATTTTAAATCCTTAAAAAAAACGATGGCAAACATGGAACACTACTCCAGCAGGGGAACATATATGGAAGTGAAGTGTTCCACCTGGGTTGAAACGCACTCACACCTGGAACGAGTAGACTTGAGGTCACTTTTCAGGCGGGTTTGCACTTGCCCTGGTTGCTTCCTTTCCGTCGTTTCACTTGCCTGACGTGACATGACTGATGTCGGACCGGCCCACACCCAACACGCAAACATCGCCATCACATTCCAGTTTTTATGACCTATTCGATGGTCTGTAGGCAGATGGATTAAGACAGGAATGTTGTCAAATGCTCAAAGTGGTGCCTTGCTTTTTTTTTCCAGAGAGGAGGAAGTTGCATAAAGGCAAATTGCCTTGACTGTTTTTTGTTTTTTTTTTCTTTCTAACCCGTTGGGTTTAATTTATTGTTCCTGGGAACATGACTCTTGTGTTTTGTTGACACAGGAAGAGGTGATTCGGTTCTTCCGGAAAAGGCATGCGCTTGCTTGTGGAAAGCATGTTGTTTTTGCATTCCACCTGGCTCCCTGTGTAATGCGTGCTATTATCCTCCTCCTTTGTTTCTTCCTCCTCCAGTATGTGGGATCGTGGTGTTGATGCTTCTGTGAAGGAAAGCCCCTGGAATTTTGTCCAATTTCTGTTTTTCTGTTGTTTTTTTTTAACCTTCAAGTTTTCTGTTTGCAGGAACAATTTTATATGGACCTCATACAGTCAATTGTGTCAATGTTCATTTGTTCCTTTGTCTGAAGTTTTTGCAACCCCCTCCAGTTTATTCCTATTTACTTTATTTACTATTTACTTTAAAAAAGACACCATACTTTTCAGTAGAGTGACAGAATTCCGAAAAGGGGGGTGTGGTACTTGCAGCTTAATTTTTTTTCAACTTACAGTACTTCTAATGGGTGGGTTTGTTGAAAGCAAAAAAAACCCCAAACATTTTTTCCCAGATGTATACAATTTAAGGGGTGGAATTTGTGCTAAGAGCACTACTATGACCCTCTAGATTTTCACCTTTGGTCGTACGTATGTCAAGCACGTCGAAGAAGAGCTATTAGGCATGCTGGATTCTGTTGCCGCTCCCAAAAGAGCCAGTTAATTGGCATTGCGTGCGTCTGGAGTGCTCGCTGACGTAAAAAAAAATCAAATAAATAAATAAAATACAATAAAAGGCAAGGCAGCTGCCCCCTTCAACCCGGTGAGGGGGCTCAGAAAGCATACGGTGCAGCAGACCCGGAATGCTTTTAAAGTTTTTACACCTCTTTCTTCTCCGGCCACTGCTTTTATGATGAGCAAAAGCGTCAAGTGGTGATTGGCACTTTCCAGGCATTTTGGCCTCAGTGGAGGAAGTGATTCAGGGTTAGCTTTCATTTGAAGTCAAGGCGAAAGAATACTTGTTAAGGTGATGTTCTTTATTTTTGTTAACTCGGAGGAAGTAAAATTTAAAGTGGCATTATTATTCTGAATGCTTCGATTTCGATATTGTCACATTGATGGATGGATGATTGATCGAGAGCTTGACAGATAGCTGCGTAGATCATTGATGGATGGATAGCTCGGAACAAAGATAGATTTCACAGGTTTGCCCCGGGTGTAATTATCAGCTCCGGTCCCGACACGTAAATACACCTCCACAATGTCTGGAGGCGCACATGTCTGTTGCCGTGGTGACAGACACGTCCACACTTGGCCTGACAGCCTGCTCGAAAGTTCCGTTTGTCCCCAGCTGGCGTCACAAAAAGGAGCACGCACGCCGCCGTGTGTTTCATTGATCGTGTTGATTTATGGTGTGAGTACTCTTTTGACTACTGTAGGAATTGGGGCTGGGAAACAACCGTTATATTTCGAGGAGACCAAGTAAATCGAGATGAAACGCGTCTGCCACCACTTAGCTGGACGATGAGCCGCGTTGCCTCAAGCTTACCGTCAGTGACTCAAGGCGCAACATGAGGTACACCTCCATTGTCCATTGCAGTGTGGGCGAACCACATTATATTGTTCGATGCGTCAACAAAAACGTGCCTTTTATGCGGTGGCTGGCTTCCCCCATTTGAGGTTGACTCAGGGACTAGATAACCTATTCAAAAATATCTATGTGATAGATAGATATACCGTTACCATCGAGAAATTGAAACTGAAAAAAAAACAGTTCATGAATGTGAATTGTAAAATGATCGCTAAAAATAACTGCAATACAGTGGGTTTCAAAAAAGATGAAGTACGGTATAGCGGAGGTTCACTGAATAACATTTGCCAGAATAGAAATGACATTAATTGGACCTGTCTGCCCCCTTTGAGGCCATCACTGCATAGAAGTGCCCCGACAAAACAGGCAAATTTTCGGCAAGACTTAAAAAAAAGGGGGGGGCTCAAAAATGAATGATGACACCTGTAACGTAAATTAAACCTAAAAGGACTGTTATCATTTTTAAGAAAAAAACAGCGGAATTTTTTTTTCTGAAATATTTTTTTTTCCGGATATCATTACTAAAAATAAAACAAGAAGCATAACAGGTGGCCAAGAGATTTGGGGAAGTGTTTTAATGTATGATTAAAAGAAAAAAAATCTTATCATTGAAATAGGAGGTGCAATTTTCTCATGCGCTTGTGCTCTTTGTGCAGGTGTACCTAATATAAAAAAGCAGTATGAAATGCTTCTCCGTGTGTCTGTCTTTCTTTTTCCATTTGGTCAGGCCCGCAGACACGCCCGTTGCTGGAATGCGAGGCAGTTTTAACAGTGGAAATACTTCGCCGATGACTGGCCCGCTTTGGGGTTATTGGGCTGTATAGATTGAATCGGGATATTGGCAGCGGGCCCCTGAGGGAGACTCGGCGGCATGCTCTCTTTTTATGAGTCAACGGAGGAGGTCTCGCGCTGTCTGGCTTTTGCGGTGGACGCGGCTGCGCCTGGATGTGCAGACATGTCGGGATGGGCGGCGAGGAGCCTAAAATGGACAAGGGAGACCATAGGTGGAGGCGGAGCGGGGGGTTCTTTGGGGTCTGTCTCCTCTTGGCAAGCGAATTGGATGGGGTGAAGCAAAATACGCGCAGCGCGTTGACAATGGAGCCCTTTGTCCTCGGTCTGCATCGCCGCTGTAAAGTCTGTTGGAAATAGTTTCCAGCTTATTAAAACACTTCCAGACTCCAGCACGTTTTCCACTTAATCGCTTTGCATTCTCTGTCATACTCGTGTCGTGTGCATTGGGAGAGAGAGCCTTGGAATTTGTTTTACCTATTTTCACTTTTGGGTGCAAAGAGTCAGGCTGACTTTTTCGTCTTTTTTATTTTTGGGCCATTTACTCTTCCAAAATTTGAACCGATTTCTTTCATTGATCGTTTGGGGGAAGGTGAGCTTAATTACCAGCAAAAGTAGACAAACTAACACCTGATTGAACATTTCAGATCGACTGAAACAATCTGAAGTCGTGTAACCCACCCACCGTCTTTAAATGGTCTTTTTGGAGTTATTTTAGACTGCCAGTAAAACCTTACTCCTTATTGACACTGGACATTAAGCGTTCCATATCAAAATCTTCAAAAACACCAAAGCCAACATCGCGGTTCATTATTTCCTCCACTGACCGTAAAACGACGATTACATTGGCAGAGCCATTAGGTGTCCGTTGTACGATATTGACACTTTGCCGTTGAGTTTATGTGGGGAAGTTATTATTTCTGCCATCACCTCAGAATCAATAGCCGGGAAATAATGGCTCTGCGTTATTGGATCTATTGCTTTTCATTGCACATGGTGGCAGTCTTTACTGGCGTTAAGTACTCGTCTCATTTCTTGTTCCCTTTTTGCCCGAGACCTCAGGCGAAAGGATTGTAAATCTACTAATTGACTTTTTAAAGCGTCTCACTCCAGTGGATCCAGGCAGGAAGGAAGGAAAAAAAAAGTTTCGACTGGAAGTAAACAAGACATAAGGATGTTATTTACGTGAATGGATCCTGTGTTTTCACTTTGACAGTGAACAGTAGCTGCACAACTCTCCTGTTTTCCCCACTTCAAATTAGTATCGGGGTAAAAGACATGCCACATTAAACATCAGTTTGAATTAGTACATTTTAACAAACTACAAAAACGGAGGTGAATAAGGGTCCCTGTATTTTGTACTGTGTGCAGCCTGGCGTCAGGAGACATTTTTATTCAAGAGGAGTCTGAGAGCAACATTCTTGCTTCTGTAAAATATGAATTACGCAACAAATTCGACTTGTTTTCCCCATCCCTTGTACTGCCACTTGCTGTCGAGTGAAAATGACATCATGGTGCCTCAAAGGCTTGCAAAAGTCACATGACTAAACCCAGAAAACGAGTGAACCGTGATTGGCCGTTTTTGAGCCCTGAGCAACTGTGATGTCATTTTCAGTTGACGACAAGTGGCAAAATGGTACCTTGTCTTGATTAGTTAGGTTGAATAGAACATATTATTGTCAAGAAAATGGGTTACTTTACTTTCCTTTTCAAGTAGACAACGTGAAGGACACTAATTTTGTCACCCAAGTTTTCTATAAGGAGGCAATTTCATTTGAGAGGATATTGTGGGCAGCAATAAACCACGCTTCTGCGGCAAAATAAAACACTGCGGAGCAACACGGTACGCTAATTGTGTTATTTAAATTTAATCCGACAGAAGACTAAAGGCAGCGAGAGCACAAACTATTGTGATAATATGGAGACTCTGCAGAAATATGATACACCAATTTTGTGACCTTCGCGGTTGGTCACCCCCCCCTCCCCAAAAAAAATATTATTGGGGAGACTTAGGGCACCGAGAAAAAATGGGCACTGTGGCATCATTTCCTAGCGGTATGTATATATAATATATATATATATAATATATATACATACACACATATATTATTGATTTATTTATTTATGGATTTCATTGAAGAGGAGACTGAGGGAAGCAAGAAAAGAGACCACCGTGCCAAAGCGGAGACTGCGGCGCAACAGGTTCCACTCATTTTCCTTTTTTCCAAAGGGGTTAGCCAAGTTCATTGCTGCGCCTGGTCTCCCTTCTGGCAATATGACATTCTGAAGATTCCTGCGTCTGCGAGGGAGAAGAGGAAATGCACCAGTGAGAAAGAAAGCCTGGAAGACAAGGGAGAGATTATATGCTTAGATGAGCCACTGTCTTCCATATTGTCACGGTTTTGCTGTTATTCACTTATAGCTGTCACGGCTGCCTGGTGAAAGTATGCGTTGTTCCGAATACATGTGCGACATGCAGACGGTGGTTTGAGTTCAGGGCTTTGTTTGGCACAGCGCGTGTGAGTGGAGGGGGGAGAGGGTAAAGGAGGGTAAAAGGGGGTTGGGGGTGTCGAGGTTCCCTTCACTGTTTGGCCCACGCTGGGAGGATTTCTTGGAAGAAGGCCCTTTGTTTCCCAATCACTCGCTCATGAGCGAGGGCCATCTTTTCTTTGCCTGTCAAGTGCTCAGCCTGCTGGAGGTCCATATCGGAGTCTGTGGGAACGTTAGTCCCGTTGACGCAAAACGACAATTTGAAAAATGAAGAAGGGCTTGTTTGTAATATCCCAGTCCAGTAAAGCTGACTTACACAATATGTCGGAGTTATCCTACGTTTGTTTAAACGTGACGAGGAATTAATGCAATGGAGAAATGGGGAAAGAACTTCTCCATCCATCCATCCATCCATCCATCCATCCATCCATCTCTCCCAAATGGGGACATAACAATGCCAACCCTGCTGCCAACCAAGTCAAGGGGGACGGAATCATTTTCCTTGCTTAAATCTGTAACTGGGTTAGCTGTACCTTTCTCTGGAAGGTACAACTAACCCAGAAGTACACGCTTCGACCTGCTAATGCCTCTTTACCAGCATGGCTCGACTCGATGACACCTCTGCGAAAGTAAAACTTCCTATTTTTAGTGAACAATCAGCTGTTTTTTTTCCCCCTAAGCATGATTTTGTGACTTTCAAACTGCTGCCTTTTTCTCACTGGCCAACCAGATGTGTCACTGCCATCACTTGAGGAGCTAGCTTGATTGAAAGCATTTTAATTGTCTTGTACATGAAATGTGCAAGACAAATAAAATACAAATGAACTTGCCTTGCCTACATGTGACTGTAGGTCAACACAGTGAGCTTAGTGGGTCTACTTCACCCTTTGCGTGGGCTTGCACCGGGATCTCTGGCTTCCTCCCACATTCCAGAAACATTGCATTATGTTAGGGGTGTCAACCTCATTTTTGTCGCGGGCCACTTTGGAGTAAGCTTTTCCCTCGGCCGGCTGTTACGACAGTGAAAGCGAATAAATGTTTAATCATCTCTTCGTATAACTGATTTGAAATCACTCAAGTCAACTATTTGTTTGTTAAATTAGGTTTAAAGTTTCTTATTTTATTCCAGACAACGGTCTTTTTTGGTGACGTTTCTCTTCAACTCGGACCTGTCACGTTGTGCCCGAGGCTTAGTTTAAAGTTTCTTATTTTATTCCAGACAACGGTCTTTTTTGGTGACATTTCTCTTCAACTCGGACCTGTCACGTTGTGCCCGAGGCGATGAAAGATCGCCTCGTGCACAACAAAATAACGAGGTGGATCCCCAGGTAAAGCAGACACGAAAAGATCTTGTATGAACACAAAAAGTCTTTAATAACGAACAGAAAGAGCCCGACAGGGAAACGGTAACAAAAAACGCTGGTCAAATAAGGACCAGGGAAGAAATAAGGAAACAACAGAAAACGCTCGCAGAAAAACAAAAGGCGAGGAAGGTCTGATTAGACTATAGACTAAATATACAATTTTGGGACTAGAGAGAACGCAAGAATAAACGGCCACAAGGCTAGAAGGCAACGAGAAATCAACTATAGAGGTTTTAGCGCGAGAGAACAATGGCACGGCGTGGAATTCTCCGGCAGTGAGTGGACTGCCCGAGCCTCTTAATAAAGGCAGATAATCAACCCGAAATGACGAACAGGTGTGCAGTTGGCGGAGGGAAAAGCCCGCCCCCTGCTGGAAGACACGGGATGTGACAGGACCAGGCTGGCAATTTCGGCTGTCACTTCAGCCTTCATCCGAGCTGTCACTGCTTCCTTGTGACATGCCTTAAAAACAGCGTTTGTTGTTTGTTCCGTTATTGTTGAAGTGAATGTAACGGGTTAACAAAATTATTGCATATTTATTACACGTGACAATTTGACATTTCAGTACAGATTTTAGCAAGGATCATGCAAGTTAACAGGCATGATTTTCTTTCACGGGCCACATAAAATGATGCGGTGGGCCGGATCTGGTCCCCGGCCCTTGACTTTGACACCCGTGCATGATGTCAGCTTGACTGAATCGTATAAATTGTCCAGAAATGTGAATGTGCGTGTGAATCATTGTTTGTCTACGTGTGCCCGGCGATTGACTGGCAACCAGTCCGACGTGTACCCTGCCTCTCGTCCGATGTCATTTGGGATATCCCGCAATCCTAACGGGGACAACTGCTATGAGAAGATAGGGGATGACTCTGCCTGCAATATTTTCAACACCTGGATCATCAGTCTCCAATGGAAGCTTGACCACTTCATTGCTGACTCTCCTCGCCCCCCGCTGGAAAGGAGGACCCAAAGACCAAAATATGGGCAGCCAGGGAGCAAGAAGGCTCTCTTTGGTAAACGGAGCAAGCAAGCCTGACTCCTTTGGGCTGTCTTCACTGACCGTCGCAGCAAACCGAGAGGGCCAGGAGAGACTTTGCGGGTTCGCCGCGGGAGGTGGGGGCGGGAGCGAGGACTGCAGGACACCAGACGCGTACATGTGTCGAGACTAAGTGGGGTTAAGAGCCTGTTGTTGCATTACGGCCCTCAATTAGGGCGAGAGGGCAGTGGGAGCAGAGGGGATGAAGAACCCATCAAGCTTCGTCCGAACTACGTGCACTGACACGACCCGTGAAGTGTTCCACTCCCACGCACACAGGCAGACCTCTGAGCTATCACAGGCAATTAATGCAGTCATTCATCTTGCAGCTCCTTCTGGTTAGCACCAGTGGAAACATAGGCCGGGGAAACGGGGAAAGAGGACGACCAGATGATGAGAGAGAAGCTAACAAACTCCGTTCCACTGAGTGAACCTGTTCTTTTCCAGCCCAATAATGACGCCAGTGTTGAAGAAATTGCGCTGCTGAGGCACACATTACGCACGCACGCTCCTCTGCGTACGTGTGAAGGATGGCCGTGTGTTCACACAAGATGTGAAGGGTGCTAATAAAAACACAGTTAACAGTTTAAAAGTATTAAGTGATTTGGGGGGGGGGGGTTGCAAAACACTCAAGGCCTTAAATAATTCTTGAGTTTCATCGTTCAAAGAAAACCGACTCGTTCGATTGTTTTTAAATTGGAGTTGTTTGCTCCATGGGGGCGCAGCTCAGGGGATAGATTCATTGGTTTGCTTCCCCAGCCCATGTTGAAGTCTCCTAGGTGGAGAAGCACAATAGAAGTGAAAACCCATTTCCCATTTCATCATCGTAAAAACTTGAGCAGATGTCGATTGATTTGTCGGAAAGAAGATCCTGACTATCAGAAGAGTTTTGGCACCGAAACTAAAATCTTGAGAAGGTGTTTGCAATTGTTGACCTAGGCCAGAGGTCGGCATCCCAAAATGTTGAAAGAGTCATATTGGGCCAAAAAACTCAAAACAAAAAAATTAAAAGCCATTATAAGCCTTTCATGAAGGCAACACATCCTGTATGTATCTATATTAGCTACATCAGCCTATTATCAAAATGACTCAAGTTAGCTACAAATAACTTGAAGCCCTCGCTGTGAGACAATCATGTCAAAATATTGATCAGCTATCTCCTGAAAACAAAGCGTGATCTCAAATCCAAGGTCTTTAGCCGAGCATGTGTTCTTTGCTGTTGTTGTGATTGGATTTTGTCAGTTGGTAGGGCAGATGGGGAGGAGGGGCAGCGGAAGGTCGGGGCGCACTTTGGCGTCTCTCCGTCAAGTGTTTGGGTGTGCACGAGTGGCTTTTGAGTCTCTCTTTGGGCAGACAGACAGCTGGTCAAACAGGCTTAGGAAAGCAGTAGGCAGTAGGGGCTTTGACTTAAGCCCATTAGGGCCCTCTTTATTACCCGTTGGTCAACTGCCCCGATTTGAAAATTGTTTTTACGCTGTCGTCAGTGGTAACTCTGTGCTCTTTTGATTCGATGCTGCTTCTGAAGGCTTGTTTGGACACTCGGAAGCCAAACCCGAGAAGTGAAGTCGCTCAACGTAAAATGTGTAGGCTACTCAATGCCGGGTGTGGTGGAGTTTGTCATGATTGAGTGTGACAGAGTGTGCTGAGAGGGTGCGGTGGTGGTGGTGGTGATGGTGGTAGTGGTGGGGGCGGGGGGGGGGGTGTCATCGGTTGCTCTGTGGGGATGTGTCACGTAGCACGTAGGCTTGTGGAATGCTGGTCCACCATTCGCCTTGCTTTGCCTCATGCTGGGTGGCCCAGAGAGAGTGGAACCAGAAAGTTCTATAGCTTAGCTCTTAGTTAGCTAAAGGCCAGCATGAAGTTTTCATCCCTCAAAAAAATGACTCACTTTTGATTGAACACTTTAAATTGTTCGCAGCTGTGAGTTTGTCAAGTCAACAGTATTTATAGAGCACTTTCAAACAGCCATCGCTGCATACAAAGTGCTGTACTTGGAGCAATGTAACTTGCACAATAAACAGTAAGACAAGTCGATAATAAAGGTGGTAGAAAGCACCAAACAGTAAAATCAAGAACAAATCTAAGTCTCATGCTGAATCGAATGCCAAAGAAAACAAGTGAGTTTTGAGGAGGGCTTTGAAGATGGGCAGCGAGGAGGCTTGCCGAATGATCAAGTCAAGTCAACAGTATTTATAGAGCACTTTCAAACAGCCATCGCTGCATACAAAGTGCTGTACATGGAGCGATTTAACATGCACAATAAACAGTAAGACGAATCGGTAATAAAGGCGGTAGAAAGCACCAAGCAGTAAAATCAAGAGCAAATCTAAGTCATGCTGAGTCGAACGCCAAAGAATACAAGTGAGTTTTGAGGAGGGCTTTAAAGATGGGCAGCGAGGAGTCTTTCCAAATGTTCAGTGGGAGGTCATTCCAGAGAGAGGGACCAGCAACAGAAAAGGCTCGATCCCCTCTGAGCCTCAGTTTAGTTCTTCAGTGGGAGGTCATTCCAGAGCGAGGGACCAGCAACAGAAAAGGCTCGATCCCCTCTGTGTGGGAATGGCAGTTGGTCGATGCGTGCGCTGCAATCGACTGGCGACCAGTCTACTTGCCTGAAGTCATCTGAAATCATTTCCACTTACCTGAGACACGAACGCGGACAAGACTTCGAGAAAACGGAGGATTGCACATTGTCGAAGATGTGGCAAATCCTCCAATACAGACCTTGTGGCCGTTGGCGAGAATGACACAACATCTAGAGGGGAACAGACGTCTGTTTCCAAATACACATGACTGCCATTCAAATGACGGGAGTGTAACTGTATCTTAACACACGTTCAGATTTATTTCTTTTTTTCTTACTTTCAATCAGACTCATCGGAGTAGTCAAACAGACGACACAGACTGGAGCTGGAGCTCCATCAGAGTGCTCCAGTCAGTGTGTCTTCCCGGTAGCTAAGTTCACGATGGCTCCCGTTCAAGATCTCGTGTCCCTCAACCGCCAGCAGCGCTCTGGTGTATTTCTGTGTCTGGCTGCACTTGCCTGGGTCAATTAGATCCTGCTGGTGATTAAAGGGAGTGTACTTTCTGGGAATACCCACCAACCTACGATTTGAAATGCTGGCTTTATAGTTAAAATAAATCTCTTGAGCCCAGGGGATTGATGGTTTGTCATTTGGACCGCCGGTGGATCAATGTACAGTGGTACCTCTATTTACGAAATGAGTCTCTTCATATGGAATTTTCAAGTTACGAAACGTCCCAACAGGAAATATTGCTCCTTGTTATGAAAGAAATTTCAAGATACGAAAGGTAAAAATACAGTATGGCCTGCTGCTCGCAGCTCTGAGTTTCCTGAATGCAACATACTTTTACCATTGGTTATAATCACCTTCCTGGCACCCCATTGGTTATTATCATCTTCCTGGCACCCCATTGGCTAAGAGGGATTTCTACCGTATGTGTCTATGTATGTAGATGTATAGATAGATACATAGATAGATATGTGTCGAGGCAGCGCCTTTGTCATTCGCCCCTCGGGCCATGAGGCATTGCGATAGTTTTACGTAAATGTGAATCGGCCACCAAAAGTGTTCACCAGTCGGGCGATCGCTCACTATGCTCGTTTGCCTTGAACATTTTCGAAGGATTGTTCAAAGTCGACAAAAGCAAACGCACTTAGATCAGTTGTTTCCACTCAACTTCATTTTCTAGTTAAGAAATCTCTTCCAAAATGAATTCCGTAAGTAGTACTCTTAGCCCACTCGGGGCGTGGGGAGTGGCGATCTTGGCGATCAATCGTGTGGAGCCACGTCACATTTCGCCGCTTTCACCTGCGCTCGTTGTCCTTCAAGTGTGGTGGTCACGCTGGTTTGGATAGATCTGCTCCATGGCTTGGAGTAGTTCAATGATTGAAAGTTATTCATGTCGGATGAATGCCGTTTACTTTTA
The DNA here is from genome assembly GCF_025434085.1 of Hippocampus zosterae. Classification (NCBI taxonomy): domain Eukaryota; kingdom Metazoa; phylum Chordata; class Actinopteri; order Syngnathiformes; family Syngnathidae; genus Hippocampus; species Hippocampus zosterae. The sequence goes on from NC_067453.1 coordinate 22,470,861, forward strand.
ACGCATCGTGGAGGGACACTCCCAAACAGCGCGAGCAGAGCCAATGGCAGGTTGAGGTTCGATTGCCCTTTCAGACTCCCAATAGCATGCGAGGTGGACATGTAATCTAGGCATTGTCAGATCATTGCCCTCACATGGTCCTTGTAGCGGAGGCTGTTGTGGTCCCGGCTGCCAGCTTCGAGACAGGCCGCTGTCAGTTCCCTTAACATCTGGATCCAATAGTCGCGGCTCCCTCCTCCTCGTATAAATAGCCAGGCAGCCGTAACCACACTATGCACTGCCGCTTGGATGCTACTTCATTTGTTCTCCAGGCCAGCCCTTTTTTTGTTTGAAGATGCCATCTTAAGTACGGCCCGCCTTGCCACCGCTCACCCTTGCAGCGCATACTCCCGTCGTCACATCTCGACACGCCACCTTCTGAGCTCGCCGTCCCGAGCTTGTGGTGGGATGACGCACATACGCAGACAGAATGATGCCGGTTTGTACTGGGCTGTCGGAAACTTTGAGTGGTGTGGTGCCAGATTTGAATCCAGATAGAGTGGACGATGGGTGGGAAAGTCCTGCTTTTGCATGAGCGACAAAATGTGCTTCATGAATGACATCGTTATCATTGGCTGTTGTTGAAATGTATTGTTCCATAAGAACCACATAACACTCTGTTTTTTGGGGTTTTTTTTTAACCAGTGTGTGCATCCTGGTGACACTGTGTATATTTTAAGGGTACCCAAACTCACTCGGTTGTGGCCACGGGAAGAAACAATTTGGCTATTTTAGTTCGACGCATCCATTTCAGGCTAATTCCAGGGCTCGTACTTGGAACAACTTCTGCGAGGGGAATCTGCCCAAGTGAGCCCCTATCGGAAACGGGCCACTTTCACCGATTGACACAAAATTGGGTGGACGTGCCGAGTGCACAAAAAGTCTCAAAGACCCATGCCCAATATTTAGACAAGAATTCGCTAGTATTGATTTTAAGGAGCCCATTTCGGACAAATTGTACAACTCGTTACTTTGTTGAACTCCTGCTGGGAAATTTGATCTGATCAGAAGCAGGTATCCGAGACAGACGGGAGACATTAGATGGCAAAGCATTTCAAAAGATCTTTGATATTTGCTATCTCATATGGGGGAAGCGTGACATCAGTGTTTGATGTTCATTTGCGGGTGTCGCCATGATGAGGTCTTGGTTATTTATTTTACATGGATGTAATGCCACCCAAAAACCAGTTCCATGACATTTGTTCCAAGCAGAATGGTTTGTATCGGTGAAGGAGTGTGTTTATTACATTTTATTCAGGCAACATGTGCTACCATTGACGACATTCAGAAATGCAAAATCGCGGGCTGCATCCTTCCTATCTCGGCTGCGTGTGTCTCTTGAGTACTGGACTGTTTACCGTTTGTGTGTGTGTGTGTGTGTGTGTGTGTGTGTGTTAAGAAGGGTGGTGGTGGCTGCTACTTGAGTGAGGTTGAATTTGTCTGCTTATGGAGCACCACACTGCAGGCTGGTATGCAGGATTGGGAGGGGGACAGATGCATTAGCACCTGTGCACTCAGTCACCTCAAACCAGACACACAAACACACACACGCACACAGTGTAACACCCACGATTGCACCCTGTGGTGTTGCCTGAGTGGCTATGGCTTTCGGGTGTTGATCGGTTTCGGTAGAAGTCACAACGGTGCTACAGTCACTTACAGTGAAAGTTTGACAAAGTTGTATGATTGGGAGTTCTTCAAAGAATAAGAAATTCTCGAACAAACAAAATCATGGACTGTATATGGAAATTGTGGGAAAAAAGGTATCTCAGCTTATAGCTTCTCTTTCGAATTTGTCTTCTTCTTGTCAAATGAAACAACGTGAAAAATCCAACCTACCAAAAAGTCATATAAACAAGTAACATGAACATAAACGCTCAGACATTTGAACTTCTCAAATAGTTTCCTTTGTGGTAACTCCAATATCAATATCTCTTTGTCAGGAACTGAACAAACGGACATTTTCCAGTAAATGAAACGCGTATACGATGAAATTAAATCAATATTGAATCAAATCTCTTCTTTTTTAAGAAAATGCAACACGTCTTATTTTTAAGATGATTGCAGCAGCAATTTGATCAGTCTGAATATTATGCATTAAAAAGCCCAAGAACAATTTATTTTATTTTTTATTTTTGGGGGGTTCAAAAATTGCTAACCATGTATCCACTAGTCAGAGTCTAAGCCACATTTAAATGTTTGCGCAGTACGCACGCACATCCTGTCCCTTACATAATATGTGACCTAAAAATTCTAAAACAAAAAAACAGTTACAGATGTGCCGTTGCTTGAGTGTGATGAAAAAAAAAATGTGATGATGGTATTGGAATACCCTCACATCTGGATCAACCCTGGGGTGCCCCTGCATTGTGTCAAACTCCACGTGTGCAGTCTCATTCAATTTGCACCTTCCTTTTGTCCCAAAATGCACCTCCCAAAAAACCCCGCCAAAACAGTCTCCCTACTATTCTTGGACTACAAACAGCATGTGGAAAAACAAGTTCCAGCCTCACGTCGCTTTGAACGCGTGCCTCCGCTCGGCGTGTGATGTGGTAAGAACGAAAACATGGAGATTGCGTTCCAGAGGATGCAACTTGAGATTGTTGTTCACCCCCACCCCTGCTGCACTCCCCTCTTGCTTGGCCTCTTGAGGAGGAACCACCCTCTTGCTCTGCTGTGGGCCAAGAGGTTATCAGGTTTGTTTGAGGGGTGGTGCTTTTAAGGTGGAAGAGGACCAGGCTAGCATCGGCGGGCTTGGATGGATTTTGATGGAATAGGGACATAAATGGAAGAAATGGAAAGGGGGGAGGGATAAAACAAACAAGTCCCTCTTGGCACAGTGCTGCCCGTGACCCCTCAACCATGAATTCAATGCCACCAGCTGGAGTGAAGCTTTATGAATGAGGGTGGGCGGGGTGAGGAGGAGCCTGGGGTGGTCCTACACACGCAACACATACATAACACACATCCGGTGCCTGCTCACAAGGCCTTTGTGTGTGTTAGGGTTGCGTTCAAGACTACGTTTGAGGTGTTTATCTGTATCTGTAACTGTATCCATGCTATTCGTAATGATCCGCAAGACCCTATCTCACTCAGGTGCGAACAATCGGGACTGTTGCCGAGGGTAGGAAAAAATGCGCGTTCACGTCAGGGTTTGTCGGGGTTCATCTGGGTTCCTTCAAGGTCGTAAATGTTTGCAAAACGTTCACCAACAGTTTTGGTGATTTTTCTTGTCGCGAGGAAATTGTCAACATGTTCACAGTTCCTTAGCGACAGGAAGAAAGTACAGGCGAATGAGAACGCAACATTCGCTGCCTTCAAAAACATTGGGATATGGTCTTTAGAGTCCGTATTATTATTATTATTTATACTTTTTCCAGTAATTACTTTCTTCAGACATCTGATTGGCTACTCCAATTAGGGCCAGTTACCGTGTTTTCTGCACTATAAGGCGCACCTACAAGCTTTCAATGTTCCCAAAAGCCGACGGTGCGCTTTATAATCCGATGTGCCTTATATATGGATCAATATTCTCATTTCCTGGATGGAGTATTTTAAATGTTCATTAAAGCGCTTGATTACAGCTGCAGCGATTGTGAAAGCTCTGTATAAATAAAGCGGTATTATATTGTACTCCCTTTGACGTTGCTCCATCTCGTGGATGCATTATGCCACCGCATCCACTATTGTAACTTCTATTTTATACGCCTTATAATGCGCTGCGCCCTATATAAGAAAACTGTTTTAAAATTGGCCATTCATTGAAGGTGCACCGTATACTCCGAGGCGCCTGAAAGTGCGGAAAATACGGTACTTTGAGTCTCATTCATTTGCGCCGCATTGCGAATGCAAAGACCTATTCTAATAATATAGTGTCTGTGGAGTATAGACATATTTATAGATGCAGTATATATAATGCATGGAAGTGCATGATACAAATACAGTGCGTGTCGAGCTGCCGAGTCATATTGATCGTTGCAATCTCACCGCCGGCGATTTTGCATCGTCCGCCGCCAGACGCCGACAGAATGCGGCCGTCTGCATGGAGTTTGTGTTCGGCAGGTCTTGCCGCACGCCATGAAGACGCACACCGGAGCGTAGATCGTCCACTCCTCCCGCTTGGTTGAACCTCTGAGGTCGAACGCAATCCGGTCCGGGACTCATTTTTTTTATTCATCCATCAAATTTTTTTTTCATACTTGTCTTCAACCTGGTTGAAGAAGCCAGCTACTGGTGTGGACAAGTATTAGGACAAATTCAAATTCACACCTGCGTACATTTTAGAGCAGGGGTGGGTCAAATATTTGTGCTCAATGGCAACATTTCATTTTCTAAAACAAACAGATTCTCCCTTGATTTCAAGTCTGAAATTGTTTACACTCTAAAGTACTGAATTTCAATTCATATTTTCCAGACCAACTGCATGAGAGCAGCCGTGTGTGGGAAGGATGACGGGAATATTTTTGTTGTCCCCACTAAATTATTAACATTGAATCTATCCATGACTGGAATACTTATCTTGGTACAGCCAGTCAACTTATGAGAGCGAGGTCAGGGATATCGCAGCCTTGACATCGTCAAGACGATCCAAATCTCTCCCTACCCCCTCCTAACCTCTCAAACCTTTTACCGTACAACATTATGTAGCAGGTGCTATTAGGAAGTGAGTCATCTGTGTAAGTGATGAGCGCTGACACACGGCGACCGCGTGGACAGGACGCAACCGCCACACGCTGCTGATGCGCAAGGACATTGCTTACCTGAGGTGGGAGCAAGTCACATCTGTCCAAGTCATAAGTGAAATAAAATCAGTCTCCAGTCAATTTCAACTTGGGGCAAGCAAGCCTTAAGTCAAGTTTTGCAACCTTGCCCAGTCACAACAAATATTTGCACATTAGCCACTTGGCACTCGGTGCCTGTACATGGTTAGCGCTTACACATTCACAGGTCAGAAATCGGCCTTTTTGTTGTATATTATGTTATTTTAAACGCATAACCAAGAGGAAGCTTACGTAATGTTTAACCAATTTGGTTAGCGAAAGGTATGAACCTAATGAACCGAGCTTACCTGTCTCTGTGGGCGCAATAGTGATGAATGAAGTTAGAGGTGATAGTTGTTGTGTCGACTGAGATTCTCTTTTCCAGATTTTACCAAAACCGTGTCACGTTGTGCCCGAAGCGATTGACAGATCGCTTCGTGCACAACAAAAAATAAGGAAGTGGATCCCCGAGATAGCAGACAGAAAACGAGATCTTGTCAAAGAACAGAAAAAGTCTTTAATACGGAACACAAAATACCCGACAAGAAGAATAACAAAAAGCGCTGGTCAAATAAGGACCAGGGTACAAATAAGGTGACAACAGAAAACGCTCGCGGAAAACAAAAGCGAGGAATATCTGAATAGACTATAGGAATAATTTAAATACAATCAATAATTGGTACGACGATACAATTGCCAAAAGGCTAGGAAGCAATGAGTAATATTAATTTAGGTTTTACTTTCGCGAAGGAACAATGGCGCGGCGTGGAATTCTCCGGCAGTGAGATGACTGCCGGAGTCTCAAAATAAAGGGGGGTAATCAGCCCGAAATTACGGGCAGGTGTGCCGAATGGCGGAGGAGAAGACCCGCCACCTGCTGGCGGACGCGCGACGTGACAGTACCCCCCCCTCAATGGACGCCTCCCGGCGGCCTACCCGGTTTGGAAGGGTGTGCAGTGTGGAAGTCGCGCAAAAGGGATGGATCAAGGATCCAGGAGCGAGGCACCCACTGCCGCTCCTCAGGCCCGTAGCCCTCCCAGTCGACCAGATACTGGAACCCCTTTCCCCTGCGCCGAGAGTCCAGGATGGCACGAACCGTGTACACCGGGTCACCGTCGACGACCCGCGGAGGGGGCGGCGGCGTGGGAGGAGGAGCCAAGTCACTGGAAGACACGGGTTTGAGTAGGGAGACGTGGAAGACGGGGTGAACCTTCATGGTGGGTGGTAGCCGGAGCTTGACTGCAGCTGGGCTGATGACGGCCTCGACCTCGAATGGTCCAGTAAACCGGGGTCCCAGTTTCGCAGACGTGCCGGCCAGGCGAAGATCCCTTGTTGCCAGCCACACCTTCTGTCCCACCACGTACGAAGGAGCAGGGCGCCGGCGACGATCCGCGATCCGCTGGTTCCTGGTCGCCGTGCGGGACAACGCAGCCCGGGCCTCCTTCCACACGCGATGGGCCCGCTTAAGGTGGTGCTGCACAGAGGGGACCTCCACCTGCCCCTCCTGGGACGGGAACAGCGGCGGCTGGTACCCGTAGGCGGCCATGAAGGGGGACCTACCCGTGGCAGAAGAGACGAGGGTGTTGTGCGCGTACTCCACCCAGGGTAAGTGGTCGACCCAGGATGAGGGACGGTGAAGGCACACACAGCGGAGGGCTGCCCCCAGATCCTGGTTGGCACGCTCGGCTTGTCCATTGGACTGGGGGTGGTACCCCGAGGTCAGACTGGCCGTGGCCCCGAGGGACCGGCAGAACCGCTTCCAGACGCGGGATACGAACTGGGGCCCACGGTCCGAGACAATGTCCAGTGGAATACCGTGGAGGCGAAAGACGTGCTGGATAAGGAGGTCGGCGGTCTCCAGCGCCGAGGGCAACCTGGACAGAGGCACAAAATGGGCAGCCTTGGAGAACCGGTCCACGATCGTGAGGACGACGGTCCTCCCACGGGATGGCGGTAGGCCCGTCACGAAGTCCAGGGCGATGTGGGACCAAGGACGAGGCGGAACGGGCAACGGCTGGAGCAACCCCGCCGGGGGCCGGCGTGAGGACTTGCCGCAGGCGCAGGAGGTGCAGGCACTGACGAAGTCCGTCACGTCCCTCCGGAGCTCCGGCCACCAGAACCGCTGGGCGACGAGTTGTATAGTCCGGTTCACCCCAGGATGACATGCGACCTTAGACCCGTGTCCCCACTGTAAGACCTCCGACCGCAGCGACGGAGGCACAAACAGCCTCCCCGTGGGGCATTCTGCCGGAGCCTGAACCCCCTCCAGAGCAGCTTGGATCCGCTGCTCAATCTCCCACTGCAAAGACCCCAAAATGCACTGGGCCGGGAGAATGGCCTCCGGAGACCGGTCCTTCTCAGCGGGGTCGTGGAGACGGGAAAGGGCGTCAGGTTTGGTATTTTTGGACCCTGGGGAGTAGGTAAGGATAAAATGGAAACGGGTGAAGAACAGGGCCCACCGGGCCTGACGGGCGTTCAGTCGTTTTGCGGAGCGGAGGTACTCGAGATTCTTGTGGTCCGTATAAACTGTGAAGGGCTCCTTCGCCCCCTCGAGCCAGTGCCGCCATTCCTGTAGGGCGGCTACCACGGCCAGCAGTTCTCGATTACCTACGTCGTAATTCGACTCGGCAGCGCTGAGTCGACGGGAGAAAAAGGCGCAGGGGTGCAGCTTCTGGTCGACCGGAGAACGCTGGGACAGCACCGCCCCCACCCCCGAATCCGAGGCGTCCACCTCTACGACAAACGGGAGATCAGGGACAGGATGTTGTAATACCGGGGGACTGGTAAACGCCGCCTTTAGGTCTTTGAATGCCGTGTCCGCGGCCGGGTCCCACCTAAAGGGGGCCTTAATAGATGTAAGCCGGGTCAAGGGGAGCGCTTTCTGGCTGTAACCGCGGATAAAACGCCGGTAGAAGTTTGCGAACCCCAAAAAGCGTTGTAATTCCTTACGGCTTGTTGGAACCGGCCAGTTAGTGACTGCCTGCGTCTTGCTGGGGTCTGCCCGTAACTTGCCCTGTTCGACAATGAAGCCCAGGAAAGAGATGACGGGTACATGGAATTCGCATTTCTCTGCCTTGACGAAGAGCCGATTTTCTAGTAACCGTTGTAACACCAGCCTGACATGTCGCTGGTGTTCCTGCAACGACCGGGAGAAAATTAAAATGTCATCGAGATAAACAAAACAAAAAATGTTCAACATGTCTCTTAACACGTCGTTGATAAGATTTTGGAAGACGGCGGGGGCGTTTGTCAGCCCGAAAGGCATGACTAAATATTCGAAGTGACCTAACGGGGTCTTAAAAGCCGTCTTCCATTCATCACCCTCCCGGATGCGGACCAAATGATATGCACTGCGTAAATCAAGTTTGGAAAAAATAGTGGCCGTTTGTAAAGGGGCGAAGGCGGAGTCCAGTAATGGTAGTGGGTACTTGTTTTTAATCGTGATCTCATTAAGCCCACGATAATCCACGCACGGTCGCAGGGTCTTGTCCTTTTTCCCCACAAAGAAAAACCCCGCACCTAATGGTGATCGCGAGGGTCTAATGAGACCTGCAGCGAGCGAGCTGTTTATATACTCCGTTAGCGCCTCGCGCTCGGGTTGGGACACCTGATACAGCCGTGAGGTCGGCAACGGAGCGCCCGGCTGCAGGTCTATGGCGCAATCGTAGGGACGGTGCGGGGGCAAAGCGCGTGCGCGATCCTCGCTGAAAACCTCACGAAGGTCCCGATAGCAATCTGGCACTCCGTCAAGGCAGATAGCTTCGGGGGTTTCGACACTGGTTCGTTCATGTTCCCGGATGGCCGATCGTAGACAGCGTTTATAACAATATTCGCTCCAACTGCCTACTGCTGGGCGCTCCCAGGAAATTACGGGGTTGTGGGTCTTGAGCCAGGGCAACCCAAGAATGACCGGAGCATTACGGGACCGCATTAAATAAAAACGGCGATGCTCGACATGGTTACCGGAGAGGCGGAGTTTCAGTGGTTCTGTTCTACACGTAACTACCGCCAGGGGGCGCCCATCGAGATCACAAACCCGCTTCTTATTAGCCAACTCCTCAATACCACAACCCAACTCGGACGCGAGAGCTGTGTCCATAAAACATTCATCCGCCCCCGAGTCTACCAGGGCTCTAACCCGCAGCGACCGGGATTCCCCAAATATCTCCCCCTCGAGTTCCAGTCTGTTGGGATTTCCCGGCCGGGGGTCGATACGCCTTGGCTCGGGAGGTACTACGCGGGGTCGCGACTCACAGTACTTGGTGTAAGGGGAGGGCGGCGACTCCGGATGGCCGAGAACAGCGTGCGGACCTTGTTGGGCGCTGTCAGACATGGCCCGATCGCTGGGTCGACGCCTTCTCTCCTCCAAGACAGCGTCTTCGCCACCGAGCTGCATCGGCTCCTCCGCGGTATGCCGGGACGGGAACCGATCACCTCCACGTTCCCGGTCTCTCTCCCTCAGGCGGTTGTCTAATCGTAGGGAGAGATCGATCAACTCCGCCAGGTCGGAACTGTGGTCACGGGTCGCCAGTTCATCCTTGAGCTGGGGATTTAATCCATGGCGAAACAGCCCACACAGCGCTCGGTCTCCGTAGCCACTCTGGGCGGCCAATATCTGGAACTCGATCGAGTAATCCGCCACCGATCGCCTTCCCTGGTGGAGTTCGAGCAGCCGGCCCTCCGCCTCTCTGCCCCGCACGGGATGGTGGAACACCCGGCGGAACGCCGTAACGAATTCGTGGAGCGAAGACCGGAGGCTCGGCTTCGCGTCGCTCGTCACCATCGCCCATGACGCCGCCGGACCTGTCAATAAGCTCATGATATATGCCACTTTAGCGGCGTCATTAGCATAGACGGAAGGCTGTTGGTCGAACACGAGCGAGCATTGGTGGAGAAACTGTCCACACTGCCCGTGCTCACCCCCGTAACGTGGGGGGTGTGGAAGCGAGGACTCCCTCATCATTGTGGGGAATGATGCGAGAGCCTCAGAGGTGGTAGGGCGAACCACGGGGGGGGGGGGTGCTCCCCGTGTCTCTACCTGTACCAAACGGGGTTCGAAATTATCGAACCGATGAGCCAGCATGGAAACCGCGCTGCGGAGTTCCGAAAGGGCTTGGCCCTGCGGACTCATCTGTTGCTCTTGTCGGTACAGAGCGGACAAGATCTTTTCCATGTCTGCGGGATCCATGGTGGCCGGAGAATTCTGTCACGTTGTGCCCGAAGCGATTGACAGATCGCTTCGTGCACAACAAAAAATAAGGAAGTGGATCCCCGAGATAGCAGACAGAAAACGAGATCTTGTCAAAGAACAGAAAAAGTCTTTAATACGGAACACAAAATACCCGACAAGAAGAATAACAAAAAGCGCTGGTCAAATAAGGACCAGGGTACAAATAAGGTGACAACAGAAAACGCTCGCGGAAAACAAAAGCGAGGAATATCTGAATAGACTATAGGAATAATTTAAATACAATCAATAATTGGTACGACGATACAATTGCCAAAAGGCTAGGAAGCAATGAGTAATATTAATTTAGGTTTTACTTTCGCGAAGGAACAATGGCGCGGCGTGGAATTCTCCGGCAGTGAGATGACTGCCGGAGTCTCAAAATAAAGGGGGGTAATCAGCCCGAAATTACGGGCAGGTGTGCCGAATGGCGGAGGAGAAGACCCGCCACCTGCTGGCGGACGCGCGACGTGACAAACCGCAACCCTTGAATCTGTATTTAGTCTGAAAATTGCATTACGCACGTGCACAAATATAACTTTTCTTGAAAGTTGTTGCTTTCTTGTTTTTATCTTGTTTTATTTCCCAGTATTAACTTTTTTTGCTGAACGGAAGAAAATGATTCAAAGATCAGGTATTCCTGCATTTATTTAAACTAAACAAATGAGGAATAAGATTCGCTGAGGTCAAAATGTGTTGTGATGAACCAGAACAACAAATAATTTCTCAAAACAAGCCATTTTTGTTGTTTCCATTGGCCTCAAACACATTTGAGTCCAGAACTGGTCAATCCGAGTTTCCACCGTCCACGTCAGTCCGACTTGAGTCAAATCATCTGACTCAAGTTCCCCAACCTCTTGTTGTTTACACTTCATAACCGGCCTCCTCCCGGAGACGATTCAAAAGTCTTGTTTATGCCGCATTAGACACACTTCATGAAGCCAGTGTGTGCCTGCTATCAAGGCCACTCTTTCAACTTGTTTTCATCCCCTGAGGGGCACTCAACTTACTAGTAACTACTGTGATTCAGGTGTGCCGACATGGTGTCGCCTGACCCCCCCCCCCCCCCCCCCCCAAACAGGAATGTACTCCTGCAGGAAAAAATGCTGCCTTGTCCTTTTGATTCCCGTATGGTTGTCTGGTGAAGCACTCACAATGGCTTGAAAAACAGAACCTGAGATACACTTTTGAATTGAGATTACATGCTGGAGTTTGACCAAAGAGCATAAAGTTCTTGGAATGAGAACTTAACAAATTAAGCTCTTCCTGTTAGCTAAAGTGATTTCAATCATGATGGGTGCAAAATCATTCACGTGGGAAAATCATCAAAGCGGTCCGGCTCAAATTTTTTACTTGCTCTACCAGTGATCCACAAATTGGTGGTCAATAAAACCCGCCATGAAGCGGGCATCAGACTCGTGACATACTGGGGCACTGGGCGGCTACTTTTCAGATATTCTAATGTTGAATAAAACAAAAAACTAATTTGCTCCTAATTGCTCCTTGTGGAGGTGACTCACATGTTACCACATGATAACATCAAACTCCTGGATAAACAACGAGCTCAGTAGAGTACAGTGCAGCCCTGAAGAGGTGGGCCGCAGACTCAGGCACACACACTCACACACACACACACACACCACACACAGAACTCCTCGGAGGGGGCAAAGGGGCGCAATTGCGCCCTAATCAAACGTCCACAGGAAAAAGTGCTTGTAAATGTGGCTGTGGAAAAAAAAAGCCTGGAGTTTAAGGCGGCTCTTTGATGCCTTTTCTTTGGAGTGCTAGTTAAAGGATGTGTTCGCCTGTTTCCTGTGTTTACGCCGTCTCGCTGTGTGTATCTTTGCGTTTATGACTCGTGTGTGTAATTGATGGCTTAGCAATTGCGCGGCATGCTCGCATTCCCGCCATCCGCCAGCTATTTGCCCCCCCCCCTGCCCCCACCACCCCAGTACAAAGTGTGTGTTATGCACACAATCAAGTGTTCTCGTGCGACAATTGGTGATCCAGTAGGTGTAAATCCACTCAATGTGTAACTCGCCAATAAGAAATATTTAACAGCAGGTTAAGATAATATTGTGCTTTTAATTTTAGTATGACGTCGGCCCGGTAGTCCAGTGGTTAGCACGTCGGCTTCACAGTGCAGAGGTACCGGGTTCGATTCCAGCTCCGGCCTCCCTGTGTGGAGTTTGCATGTTCTCCCCGGGCCTGCGTGGGTTTTCTCCGAGTGCTCCGGTTTCCTCCCACATTCCAAAAACATGCGTGGCAGGCTGATTGAACACTCTAAATTGTCCCTAGGTGTGAGTGTGAGCGTGGATGGTTGTTTGTCTCTGTGTGCCCTGCGATTGGCTGGCAACCGAATCAGGGTGTCCCCCGCCTACTGCCCGAAGACAGCTGGGATGGGCTCCAGCACCCCGCCCGACCCTAGTGAGGATCAAGCGGTACGGAAGATGAATGAATGATGAATGAATGAGACTGATAAGATGATTAGGGTGCAGTGTACATTAACACAAAAAATATATTCTTAACATGTACAAAGACACACAAATGGTTGTGTGTTTTTTTTTCTCCTCGACACTCCTTGGATCTACTTGGGACCTGTCTTAGATCTACCGGTAGATCAGGATCTACCTAATGGGCACCCATGGTCTAGACGAAACGCGCATGAATAATGACTTGAGCATGGCAAAATTATCCGACAGCTTGACGTGGGTCCATGAGGTCCTGAAACGGTGCCACTAATGGTGATGCCAGACAGGTGCATCGGGAAAGCCTCTGCCACCTGCTGGACATTAACAGAACATGATCATCACACCGTTCAATGTAGGTACCCCCATGACGTTTATATGACCAAATGTTCAGGTGAGAAACGGAGTCTTATTCGGGTTGTTCAAAACCCGAATAAGATCATATTCAAGTTTTTGCGTGCGTTTATGGCTTTTCAAAACCTGGTGTATGAAAGGGTTTTATTGACTGCATGTCAACGTCGTCAATATGAGACGCGCCATTTGAAATGTACATGTCAACAGACAAGCCAGTCCCCAAAAATTGGATGTAGAGTTGAAATCGGAATCGGTGCACTTTGTCCCGCAGTGTCAATCCAGACATTCAGACGAAGGCGGTTGCATTCATGTATCCAATTTATGGCACACACAGTCTTCCTTTTGTTATTTGGCAGACTGCTGCTTTTGGGGTCGAGCTTCCGAGCCATAAATATAGCCTCCAGCCCGTCATTTGTGACTGCATTTGACGTGTAATTTGACGAGGGCAGAGACGGATAGTAATTAACAACACATTTGTGAAAGAAACTATTGTATCCAGGCTCAGCCGAGAGATGCAGTTTGCACGTACAGAATCAGCTCTGGTCGACACTGCAGTTTCTCTCTCTTTCTCGGCTGTGAGAGAAAAAGAATTATGTCTTGGAAACAATGTAAAAGGGAATAAGAGACCCTTGGGTTGAGAGGATGCAATCACAAGTTTGAGACTTATTGCCTCTGTCATTTTGGGAAGTTGTGTTTTAGCCCGCTGTAACTCAAAAACGACTTCACCGTGAAACTTTGTGGAGAGTTCAGGCAATTTGACAAGAAAGAAATATGCATTGGGTGATAGATTACACCTACATACAGAGGAACCACAAAGCGTCAAACACACCTAAGCTGGGACATTTTGAAATTTGACCAAAACATGCCTATAAAACTGCCTGAAGTCTCAGAATTTCATCCAAGATTCAAGCGTATCACAGCAGAACTTCTGCCTCACAGTTTTGAGGATCTGGGTTCGAATCTCGGCTACAGCCCAACAGTGTAGAGTGTGTATGCTCTCCCTATGCTTCCGTTGGTTTATAGAAGACCGAATTGTCCGTAGTGAAAATGAGTTTCTCTTTGCCCTGGTATTGACTGATGACCAGTCTAGCAGTCATAGTTTCCTGCTGACCTGCAACACTGTGAATCCTAGACCACAAGTTCGAGAGCGTGAGGGGATCGATTCGTGGTGTGTCTTGCTTTTTCAAGGGCTTTTGTGATTTATATGCACCATATAACAAATTTTCTAGTTTGGCTGGCCCTGTAACTTGTATTCGTATATTAAAATTCAAACTCTGACTCACACACCAAAAAATCTGTGTTCCTTAATCATGTTAACGCCCGCGAACGAGTTCCGGCTGCATCTTTCTATGGATTTTTTTTCCTTTTTAATTTAATGGCTTATTTTAGCTAGAGTCCAGTGTCACATTGTGGCCGAAGGTAGAATACTGGTGATTTATTGTGTGTTTTGGTGCTGTAAATTTAAAAATATAAAAAATACAAATATATGAAAAAAAGTCTCATTGTGGCGGATGCCGCATGCTAAACTAGCGAGCTTGCTGGGGAGACGGTCCCTTCGTTTGTTGTAGCTCGAGGAGGCAGCAAACTAACAACATACATCACACATCAACACAGCATCTTCTCTTTCTTCATTTTCTACTTTCTTTTTTTGGTTGGCTAATACTTTTGGTGCATTACCGCCACCTTCTCAGTGCGTGCGACAATATTAACTCATTCAGTACCAGCCAATTCTGGACCAAGTCTGAAAAGACGTCTAAACACGTCTTTGGGAGTGAATGAGTTAAATTAGTTAATTTTTTTTTTTCCCCAAGATGGCGCCCGAGTAGGCAGCCTTCGGCAAGTGCTCTTCAAGAGCCTTGCTTTTTTGTTCTTTTTTGCTGTTTTTGTCTTTTGTTTTGTCACATGTTGTTTGTTGTTTCATTGTGTGGACCTGATATGGACTGTTTTCAGCGCTTTTTGGACACGATATTCGTCAAAGGAAAAGTATCTGTGCTTGGTGTTTGCGCCTTCTCGGCAGCACGCCTGTACCAGCACAGATTTTGATTGGGAGGAATGTCGGCACCATTGACTGTCGGTGCTGGACAGACCTGGGGCGCTTGTGTTTTTTGCGCCTGTAATGGGCAGCATTTTTCACAACCCCGATTTGTTCAGTGGCTGTGTCGGCGCTGTTGGACAGTTGGCGTTGGTGCGGCTGGATGGATGGCCGCTGAAGTTGAGGATGAGGAGAGAGGAGCGTTGGCGAAGAGCGCCGATGCGTATTTGGAACCGTGAGTCGCCGCTTGGAATTGAAATGGATTTCCATGGGACAAGTTAAGTGAACCAGTCTCTTTTTCCGTGAATGGATGCTACAGCTTCTTGTTGACTTTGAAACTTAGCTTGTAGCCGACGTGTGCACATTTTGAGCATGACGTCTCTGATCCATTGGTTAAAGGACACTTTGATTCTCTCCTCTTTCATCTCAAACCGCTTCAAACAACAAAGCGTGTGACGGAAAAGTGGTTAGGACTGCACGACTGTCCGTGTTTTATGTTATGTGTTGTGTTTATTATTTTACTTTATGTTAACTGTTTTGTAAAGCGCTTTGTTACAGCTGCTGCTGTTGTGAAAGCGCTATATAAATCAGCATTTATTGTATTGTATTGTAAATGATTTACAATGACAACGGGATTGTCTTCCCGGGGCCCTGGAATGGATTCAAGGCATTTTATAGGGGGCAATTGATAATATATACTACTTGTCACTATATATACTATTTGTCACTTTTTGTGGGGTGCTGTGACCACAGATTTTTCTTATTTAAAATATGTGCCTCGGCCCGATGAATCCGAGGAAATGCGGGCTGCTCTTGTTTTCTTGTTTGAAGACCAAAGTTTCTAGCTGAGATCCCCATCCGAGAGGAGGGGAAATGGCCCCTCGGGCATGTGTTTACGTTCTCCCGAGTCTCTGCACTGCAATCTACCCCCCCCCCCCCCCACCGAGAGTCGCCCCGCCACTGCGGGGCCCCCTGTTGATGCACTCCTACTGCAGCAGCTCTGCCCGTTGACTTGCGTGAGGTCCGTAACGGTGCAAAGACAAAAGCGTATTTTCAAAGTCGTCCGCGACCTGGAGCCAGGAAGAGGAAAAGGAGGGGAGTCGAATTTGCCCACTGTTTTCAAACTGCGTCTTTATGTCTCTCCTGACCGAGCGTGCCATGCCACTTCACAATAGAGGCCATTGTTTGTTTAGCGGGCCTGAGGGTGGCGGAGGGGGAGAAAGCATTGGTATTTTGTTTCATTCCTTTCTGCAAGTCTTGTGTTCGACATGGTGGGGGCTTTGTATTTCCTGTGGTTGGGAGGGAGGGTGGAGGGGGTGCCCAAATCCTTGATTGAACTCTTGTCATCATCTTTTTAGACTCTGTGTGGCTTCTACTTCAGGCTTCATTTCTGAATTTTTGGGGGTCAGACTTGGGTATTCTGATCCAATATTGATTTCCGATATTGATCCGATAACAGGCAAACAAAACAGTCTAGTCTAATATTGGTCTCCATCCAAAATCTCCAAAATTAGCACTCGTGTCCAAGCAGTCCATTCCAGACTTCATAATTTGGGTGGTGGTCAAGGTACAAGACTTGTTCTCCTAGTTACAACCAAGTTATTGCAATTCTTAAGGCCTCGGTGTCCAGTGTGCATCAGCCCATGATTCTTTTTTCCGCCGGTAGTCCAGTGGTTAGCACGTCGGCTTCACAGTGCAGAGGTACCGGGTTCGATTCCAGCTCCGGCCTCCCTGTGTGGAGTTTGCATGTTCTCCCCGGGCCTGCGTGGGTTTTCTCCGGGTGCTCCGGTTTCCTCGCACATTCCAAAAACTTGCGTGGCAGGCTGATTGGACGCTCTAAAATTGTCCCTACGTGTGAGTGTGAGTGCGAATGGTTGTTCGTTTCTGTGTGCCCTGCGATTGGCTGGCAACCGATTCAGGGTGTCCCCCGCCTACTGCCCGAAGACAGCTGGGATAGGCTCCAGCACCCCCCGCGACCCTAGTGAGGATCAAGCGGCTCGGAAGATGAATGAACGAATGAATAATAAACGGTAATCTGTACATCAAATCACACTGAAGTGACCGTGCACACATTTAGTCAACCTAACCTACTACAAAACTACTGGTTACTCTAAAATGGTTCAATGATTTTGTTGTTTACGATGATACTAGTGCAGCGTGTTATACCGGAGACAAATTCCTTGTGTGTTCTACATACTTGGCCAATAAAGATGATTCTGATTCTGATTCTATCACTTGGTAGATCTTCTCCCGATCTTCAGACTAGCTTCCACTCATGGTGTGGAAGTGCTAAGATGTAAATTAATTGACCATTTAAAAGCTTGACTTTGTTGTGTAATTTCACATTTGATGGGTGGACAGGCACTCCAGAGTTCCAACTACAGTGGTGCTTTGAGATAAGAGTTTAATTTATTCCAATCGCTCGTAACTCATATCTCAAATCGTCTTTCCCCATTGAAATGAATGGAGGTGCTCTTAATCCGTTCCAGCCCCCCCCCCCCCAAAAATGGCAAAAGGGCGAAAAATTTTGAATACAGTTTTTGTCACATGTTGCGTCAATTGAATGGCCATTCTCTTGCTGCCTTCTTTGGCCACCTGAGGACAGTATAAAACTGACCGATGTTTATACTGTACAGGAGAGACTTCTCAGCTTGTCCTAGCTCCTTGCTGAGGATATCGAATATGTGACTGTGAATTCTATTTGCTGAATGTCAAAATATGTTGCTGCAAATTTTGTGTTCGAATAACAGCTGCTTAGTTATTTGTGGTATTTACAGATGCACTGTACTTCCTCTTTACATCCTGGCACCCGCCACTGACCATATGAGCACAGAGCGATTTTGTGTGGTTTGTTATAGAGCATTTTGGTTCCCTTCAAAACTAACGGAACTAACGGAATTGGGGGGGGGGGGTGGGGGGGGGCAGACCAACTTAATGATCCCAAGTGACTCAGAGCAGACAACTGTCGGTGCGAAAGCAAACGTCAACTTTCACAATGCAGTGCAGTATCATTAAGGGGGAAAGTGTTACACAAACACATCCACTCAGCATGGAGCTTCCTTCCCACCGGAACGAAACAACTCTCTTTTATAGTTTGCTCTTGTTTTTCTTCTCTCTTGCTCCTCCTCCTACTCGTTGAACAAGGGTGGCCATGTGAGCCGCTGAGGTCTAGAAGAGGGGGCCGGCCAAATGAAAGAGTGCTTGTGAGCCGTGAGACGGAGCCTGGGGAGAAAAAGACAGGAACACCCAGATCAAGTGTGTGGTGGTGGTGGTGGTGGTGGTGGGGGGAGACAAGGAAGGAGGCAGTGATCTCTGAAAAAACGAGGAGGTGTAAAATGGGGTTGGAGCCATGATGTCACCGGGACCCAATTGGAAGTGCGCACCATGGAGCATTTAAGGCCGTCAGCTGTCCGGCTGCATCCACACATCAAGTTACCTCGCGTGCATCTTTGCCAGCATTTTGACCACTCGTTCCAAAGACGTCAGCCTATAGCCGCGTAGATTTCATTGCTAGCCGCTTCAGCCATGTAAATATCGTGTGACTTTATAACCCGAGTGTGACACAATGCGAGCCACTAATGTATCGACCAGAGCGAGGAAGAAACGTGACACTCGACAGTGTTGCATAAAGCCATTACCTTTTAAAATGAGACACTATGTTGACCTTCTCTTTGCAGTCTTCTTTTTAGACACTTTGAGCCTTGTTATGGCGTGAAGTTTTCCATACCTAAAAGATTGTATTTTTAATCAAAGAAAACCCCATGTGAATATCTTCTGGTCTACTTTTCACCATGGATTGTGCCGCTCCGCAGTCTGTATTACGAATATTTTTTGAGGTGCTCGGGCTGTGCCCACACATGCAAGAGCAACTTAACTGAAGGAGACGCAACAGTTGCACACTGGACCGCGCAGACCTTAACTAGCTGTCATATTTGGCAGCGTCATTGCCCAATTACTAATAAGGCAAGGCTATCATGAGCCCAGTCTCTCATACTCCGTAATTACTTTTTACTGGAATTACGCCTTCATGTTGACTTTAAGACGTGTTTAATTTTACTTCCTTTTTTTTTTTTTTTTAACGGAAACAGTTCAATGAGACTCCTGGCTTTCTGTATTAAGGCATGTAAAGAATGAGGGGAAAGAGCAGATTATTGTTCAAGACTGACATGCATTTTACGCCACGGGTGAAATGGAAGCAAATTGGATTGCCCTTGGAGTGTGTTGGACCAAGCTCGGACTGTTAATTCCAGGTCTTGAATGGGGCCAATGTCAACAAGACCGCCAGCCTCCGAGCTTTAAACTGCCTCCACTGATTGACCATTGGAAGAACAAGGCTGATGTTTTTTCTTTTTTTTTTCTCAGAGAAAGACAAACTGCCGATGGGTCGCCCCGCATGGATAAGGCACCGTACGCTAAGCGCGTTGGATCGATACCTTGTCTTTTCCCTTTTCCGTGCGGGAGCGTTTTAACTTGTCAGACCATTCCACTTAAAAGGACGAGCAATGGCGCTTTGAGTACCACGAACAGATGTGAATGTGAAGCTCGACGGCCTCACATTAAGCACACTCGTGTTCGTTGCCTGGTGGAGATACTGAAGATGGAAGAGGATAATGTGAATGCACAGAACTGAGGTGGCAGACGGTCATGAATACAGTGAAAGGAAGGCTGAAGGGCGGGGGTGAGGGTGGCGGGGTGCACTGGAGTGATGCTTTATCGCCACAGTCTGCCTCCATGCACCAGCAATCTACCTTCTGTCTCCTGAAAAAAGGCTTTAGTTAGGACATGTAGAGACTGCAGTGGATGCCATCACGATGTTCCGTTTGAGACGCTGTCTTGTGTACAACTTTACCCTCCAGGGTCACATCTGTTTAGTTTGAGGTGGGGGGGGGGATTTCTTTGGTTGATGACATTTGTACTTATAATCATAATACATTTTCTTTGTGGGCGCCTTTCTAAGCACTCAAGGACACCTTAAAACAAGCAGTTAAAAACACAAATATAATGTTGCACCTAAGTCAGATCGTTTCATTTTAGCGGTAACCTAGCACTTGACCGAGAAGCGGGCCTTGACCCTGCGTCAGGTGTGACATACTGTCGACGGGTGTAACAGAGAATCCGGTCATTTTTCAAAATAAAACATCTTTCAGGTTCCGAAATGAATAAAACGGAAGTAAAGTTATTTATTCTGTCTGTGCGGCCCGGTACCAAATCACCCATGGACCGGTACCAGTGCTGGGGACCACTGGTCTATTCCACCAACGTATGCTAAAACAGTCCTAAAGTCAGAATTACAGTATTTGTATGAAAAATATTCCTTGGTCAGAAATACAAAAGAGGTGGCCCGGAGGTGCAGGGTTCGATTCCGGCTCCGGCCTTCCTGTGTAGAGTTTGCATGTTCTCCCCATGCCAGTGTGGGTTTTCTTTGGGTACTCCGGTTTCCTCCCAGGCTCATGGAATACTCAAAATTTCATCATTCATGTTGTTCATCGGTGTGCGCCCTGCGATTGGTCGGCAAACGGTTCAGGGTGTCCCCTGCCTACTGCCCGAAGACATGTAAGGATAAGCGGCACAGAAAATGGAACGATGGATAAATATGAAACAATCACAAAACTCAGAAGTATTTTTACGCAGATGCACAAACCAGTACCATCTGGTTTCGAAACACCGTATGTTGGGAATGGCGCAGCCTGACGACGCACAGCACAGACTGTTTTCAAGACACCCGAAAACTGTGCTTGATGAAACATTTTAACCTTTTTTTACATGTCGTTTCTAAGAACAGATGTGTTTATCCTGAACGCGATTTGAAGTTGTTTGTTCGGTCCAAGTGTTCGAGTCCACAACGGTCCACCAGACTCGTGGCTCTCTGAAAAGCTTGTTTGTTGTGCTACAGGTGCGTCCACAGCCAGGTGGCTGCAATAAAGTAGTCACGTTGTACAGTTCCCGAACAATGCAAATGTGAAGCCTGTACTCGATTGAAAAGCGCCGTCCTTTGTGGTGGTCTTCCTGGCTGCATTCAGAGGTGTGTAATTAGCGTGCGATTTGCCAAAGGCCTTGACGCGCTCTAAGTGATGCAGATAGCAAAGCGGCCCGCCGCCAGTTTTGCACCCCGACCCGGCTCCAGCCGTGCTCAAGTGCTTGCCAGGAAACACAGCGCATTTAATGAAGCAAATCTGGGAAGTCGGGTATTTTTAGAAGTACGAAGGAAACACCTCCAAATGTGTGAAAAAGAAAACGGTTCCCCTTTATGGTGCTTCGCTCATGCTTGGGGATTGAGTGACGTTCTGTGGACAAAAGCTTTGGAAAACCAGAGTGTTAAAAGATGCCAAAATGTCTGATATTTTTTGCTGCAATATCATGTATTTTACCGCCCTTTGTTGTCCATCCTATCCCCTCAAAAGTATTGACACCGATGCCAATTTCCGCATTGTCTCTGCTTCACAAGTCTTCGTTTTTCACCCATTCATAGCTCCCCGTATTTTGTGTTGATGACAAATCTTGTCTCAAAGTAGCTGTCCAAAATCCTGAAATGGGAAAAAAATTTATTCCATTTGTTTTGCCAGCCAGGAAAAACTTCAGCTGGCTCGTGAACCTCATAAAGACAAGCATTATAAAATTTGGATGAATGGATATTTTTGATCTGGAGTCAAACAAATGGTACTATCTTGAAAGTTGCATATTAGATCCAGATGTAAATACCTGGAAAGAACGGATTAGCCGTCGATCGCTTGCCGCATATTCGTCTTTTGATGAGGAGTGCATAGGAGGTCGACATAAATAACCAGATCACTTGCAGACGGCTTTCAGGTGACAATATTAAATCATTATTAAATAAAAAGGAGTTGAAATCTGGATCTGTAAAAGTCATGCCGATATGAATCTTCAGAATGAGGGCTATCCAATGTACGGTGGCCGTTTGCCACAGACGTGAGCGTGAGTGTGAGTAGCGTGACTGCTGAGTGGTCTCTGTCGAGGAAACTAGTCCACACTTGTGGACATTTCTGCCAAGTCAGACCTTCAGGGATTCACAAGTGCAGACTGTCCATGGAAGGCAGGAGCTTATTTTTAGTAGGACGAAAGTTGAATGCATTGCAAACCTTTTTATTAAAAAAAAAAAAAAACATCAACAGACAAAAAAAACAAACAATCAGAACGTTTCAATGCGGTAATGTCATCAACACTTTTTGCCCTTAGCAGCGGACGTGAAAAATGGACTTTCGACTTGTGTGCCAAGAATAGTTTTTTTTCCAAGCTCATTGCTTGAAATAAAGTCAAATTTGATTTCAGTTCTTAAAAAAGGAACATATTGTGTGATGAAGTGTGTTTGCTGTGCGACGGTGTTGATACCTGCATCCTGTTAGCGGGTGTATTCAAAGTAAACCGCTGTGGGCCCTGGCCTGAGGGTAGAACTTTGATTAGTGTGTGTGTGTGTGTGTGTGTGTGTGTGTGTGTATGTTGTTGTGATTGAAGGGGGGGAAATGCCACGCATGCCTGCACACACAGCACCAGCACATAGTTGGGTGAAAAACACATTGCAGATCTTTATTGGGCAGGCGAGTGGAAGAGACCCCGGCCACCTCAGGAAATCACATCATGATACATTACAGCAGTGCTTCACAACTTTATTGAGCCAAGTCATGTATTTGAAATATCTCCAGGTACACCCCCCCGCCCCCCCCAAAAAACAAATAAGTAAATAAAATCAATGGTCTTCTCCCTTGTTTGATGTTTAGTTTGACAGTCGACTTACAAGTCTAAGCCCTGCTGTATTTTGAACTGCTCGAGTGTGATTTGCTAATTTCCCACAGTGCACCTCTCGTCGTACACTGCGTTATAGTGCGTCACGTGATGTTGTTGATGTGATGAGGTGAAAAAGAGCATTTCAGATGGGATCCGTCTATCCTGAAACTCGAGCCTGGATGCGCAACTGAAGCCTCAGCTCTGATGTGGTTTCCCTTTGGCTCAGAGCGGAGGAAGCCTCGTCTTCGCTGGCTGTCTGGTCTGATGTGGTTTTAAACAAGTGCAACGGGGCGCCATCAACTGAGCGGAGGGGAGGGGGGGGGTTACCCAGGGAGGATTGGGTTGCCGGATAAGGATGTGGCCTGATGAATAAAGGGGGGGGGGGGTAGCTCAGCCTGCTGTCTGCTATTATATACCACTTTTTCTAATGTCCCACTTGTCGGCTACCAGTAACCTGAGCCCACCAGCTCCAGCAGCAAGTGGGGAGACTCAACGTTTTTTTTTCTTCCCGGATTCTTTCCTCCCAGGTTTTTCTTTACCCCCTCACTGAAATCTGTGTAAAAGCCGCGCTTAATCGCCATGGTTACAGCTCCTCCCTCCTCCCTCGTCTGCACTCAAATCTACCCCGACCAGAGTTGTTTACCACCTCTGCGCCAGACTCAATAACATGTCAGTCATTGGGATTAGACCCTCCCCCTGTCCGCCCTCCATTGGCCCCCACAGGAAGCTCCCGCCCTCGTTCCCTGACACCCGCCCACTCCACTCCGCTGCCGGCGCCCCTCAGTACGGCCATAGTCAAATATGATTCATTACATACTGTCTGTCTGACACAAGCAGGCCATGCTGAGCTTTTTCACCATTTTGAGGGGGATTTTCATTCGAGTAGATGAGTTTTAATCATTTGCTAAAATAGACGTCAGCCTACTCAGACTATGAGTAAGCACTGTAGTAGCTTGACAGTGGTGTGCTCGAGGAGGGCATCCAGCTGCAACACAAACCGGCCAATAGTATGAAAAGACACAATGCAAAAAGCAACAAATTGAAATGCACTGCTTATAGTTTGACCATGTTCACAACGTTGTCTGCATTATTGCATTATGATAGCAAAGTTTGGATGGATGTATTGGGTCTTATTTGAATTTGCATCAATATGTTATGCTGTGCAAAAAGCCTCATTGGTTTGAACCCCCTACTACCTGACGTTTTTCTTTTTTTTT
Organism: Hippocampus zosterae; assembly: GCF_025434085.1. Taxonomy (NCBI): domain Eukaryota; kingdom Metazoa; phylum Chordata; class Actinopteri; order Syngnathiformes; family Syngnathidae; genus Hippocampus; species Hippocampus zosterae. Next base: position 22,494,698 of record NC_067453.1, read on the forward strand.
CTCTTTTTTTCATTGTGTTTTACAGTGCATGTATCGACTGCAATGCCCTTTCATGTGGCAAAGGAGAGCCACAGTCAACAATACATTTTTTTCAGAAATTTGAATTTTCAAAAAAAAGTTTTTATACGATCTTTCTATATTGCGCCTTTTCACCTTTTGCAAGTGGGTCTAGATGGGTTCGCATATACTTTGAAATGCGTCCTGAAGTCTTGTTTTCAACTGCTTGTATTGCCGGGACAAGCTGCTTGTGTTTCTGTGTTGTTGTAGTAAAACATGGAATGAACATTCTCCGCAATCCGGAACATTGTGCATACCCTTCACATAGTCCGCTGGCGAGGTGAAAGCTTTGCAACCTTCCCTCACAATAAACTTTAAAAAAATCAATTAAAAAAAAGCGACATTCAAACAATACTCGACACTAGTCTCTCCCTCGCCCCTCCTCTTCCTCTTGCTTTCCTTTTTAATGGCACTTTGCGAAGACAGGCCTGAGGATTTGAGAAATTAACAAAATACATATACGGCACTTAAAAAAAACAATATTTGAAATAAAATTAATAATTGGGCAAAATACAGAGTTTTTTTTCAAAGAACTGTAAATGTACAGGATTTTTTGGCCTGTACAAATTGCCATTCCATCTCGGTCTAATTGAATATCCACTTATGGTCGTAAAAGAGAAGGATGCCACTTTATGTGACTCAGGACGTCTCTCTCCTTTGAAGCAGTGGAAAAGCCACAATGCCCTGGCCGTTTCCAGTGTGGAAATCGGGGCCGCATTTGGCTCGTCCATAAATAGAGAATTGTATCCTTGACACCGCGGCTTGTTTGGTGACACATTGAAACCGGGTTGACTTATATGGATTTAGGACTTGCTCCCTTTGTTCCGCTTTTCTTCTGCTGTGCATGTTTGGAATTTCTATCGCTTGAGGAATCTACGGAGATGACCCTGCAGTTAAAATAAATAATAAAAAAATAAGGGGTTGGGGGGGGGGGGGTCCTGCCTCCAGCAAAGGAGGCTCGTTATACTTTGTCTTGGCTGCCCTCTGTTGGTTGCATTCCAAGAAATGGGAAAAAAAAAAGTTTTGATCTGGCTGCTTTAAACACAAAGTCAAAAACACAAAGTCAAATTAAAGGACTTCTGATGGGATTTAAATTACGTGGACATTTTGTATGTTGGTTGATTATGATGGACTGTAATGTAGTGTAAGAATATAATAACGACGACAATGTTCACAGCATTCGACGGTTAACATTGCTGGAGCAACCTCCTTTGCCACTCAATCGTGTTCTGTGGGATCTTTTCCTCTTGACCAAGCTCAAGGTGGTCATCAAGGCATTGACCCAATCGAGATTGTGGTGACGACAAAGCTGCGGAGGAAACCGTAAGAGTCCTTCCTTCTGGGGTTGCATGAAAGCATGGCAGAGGATTTAAAAGTGCGCTAGACTACAAGAAGGATTACTTTGAAAAGGAACAGTGTAGTTTAGGTCGTAATTAATTAAATTTGAGTTATTTGAGTTATTACTTCTTTGACACTAGTCCTTGAATTTTTCTGAAATCCTTCCCTGTGGCATAACAATCATAGGCTTGTGTTGTCAAAATAATAGCTCTCAAAGCCAAGTAATGTGTGATGTAACAACCACAATCTTGAGTGGTTGAAAGAGAAACCTCCGTGTGGCATACCGATCACCCGCTCATATAATTTGAAAAATTGCTCAACGCTGTGTACGTTATAACAATCACACATCCATGCCATGTGTAGCACTGCACTCAGCGCTTGTGCGGTAGAAACACACTCTCAAAAGCTCTTTGTTGCATCACAGTCACATTCTTGTGTTGTCCAAATAGCTGCATCAGAACTACGTGTGGCATATCAACCGTGCGGTCATGTGTAGTTAAAAAAATTAGACAAAGTTATGCACAGCATAACAAACACACGTTTGTGTAGTTGAAACAGTCCCTCGCAAAGCAGTGTTATCCCACAAACACAAGCTCACGTAATTGGCTGGTACTGAATGAGCCAATTCTGGACCACGTGTGAAAAGGCGTTTAAAAACGTCTTTGGGAGTGAATGAGTATGTGTTGTCTGTCACATAGTCACGTAGTTGAAACAAATACTCAAAGCTACAATGGTCTATCAACCTCACACTCATGTAGTCGAACGAATCTTTCCCAAAACTACAGCAGGTTCGGGATAACAATCATACACCTCTGTCGGCAAAACAAACACATAGCAATGTGTAGCTAAACATTCAAACTCTTGTTGTTGAAACATCCATCCATCCATCCATTTTCCGGGGGGGTGCTGGAGCCTATCCCAGCTGTCTCCGTGCAGTAGGCGGGGGACACCCTGAATCAGTTGCCAGCCAATTGCAGGGCACACAGAGACAAACAACCATCCACGCTCACATTCACACCTAGGGGCAATTTTTTTAGAGAGTTCAATCAGCCTGCCACACATGTTTTTGGAATGTGGGAGGAAAGCCGGAGTACCCGGAGAAAACCCACGCAGGCCCGGGGAGAACATGCAAACTCCACACAGGGAGGCCGGAGCTGGAATTGAACCCAGTACCTCTGCACTGTGAAGTTGACGTGCTAACCACTGGACTACCGGGCCGCCCCTTGTTAAAACAATCACCCACAACAATATTTTCTATATTTTATATTAGACGTGGTTGTAGTCAAAACAGTCATGCATGGCATAACAATCATGCGCTCACCGATTCTCTGTGTGAAATAGGCATACTTTATATTGTTGGGAATGTAATGTAATGTAATGTAATGTTCAATAAGTATATAAAATAAGATCCAATCGGATGCGTTTGTAGTTTTCCCCCTCGTTTTGGAATTCCCCGTCTTTGCTATTCGATTTAACTCATGGTGAGAAAGAATGGCAATATCAGAGAAAACTGACAAGAGTTGTAGCAAGCCTTCCCTCCCGCACCCCCTGTTCCCGCTCCGTGAGGCCAAAGTGAATTTGACACATTTGGGAGTCGGCAGCATTGCTGTAGTGCACCGTCACATGGTGAAGCTGCACAGATGTTTTGTAAAGCTGCATGAAATATTCATCTGGCGAGATTAACTCGACAGCCGACTCTCATTTCAAAGGAAGGAAATGAGCGTGGTATCATTTCCGCTTTGTTTTGTGACTAGACGGGACATATTTTTACCCGATGACATACTTTCATCAATATACCCCAAGGATTGAGAAGTACTCGACCTACGACATCGCTTGTGAAACTGAACTGGCCTTTTTTTTTGGGGGGGGGGGGCTTTGGAGGTTGCACAACACCTGCGACAGTAATTGACAAGTGAAAGTGTGCCGCTTGGTGATGGACCGCCACCTCCATGACTGTAAATACAGTCCGTGCTATTCGTCTTGTTTAGGCTCACGTCATAATTTGCGTTACACTAGGTCACCCACTCTAGTCGCCATGGTTACAAAACCCATACTTGGCATTCGACTCCCAGTTGGGCAGCGGGGCTACCCCAAGGATTGTGAAGTACTTGGGTTGTATTTCCACTCATGGAGCTGGCGCGTCATCACCAAGTGGCACACTTTTACTTGTCGATTTGTCTCACAGCTCTTGTGCAACCTCCAAAGACCAAAAAAAAAAAAACAGGGACCAGTTCAGTGTCGTTCCAGTTCAACATTTTTTACAAACACTGTCAAATACAATGGTGTGTGTGCTATGTGTGTGTATTTCCCTCTACACTTTCACCAAGCCGCGGTTGTTCCGTTTTATTGGCCCTGTGGAGAAATTTGTCTTGGAATAATAACCCAACACCATAAACATACATACAGCAACACAAACTAGTCCCAAGGGAGGGGTTACATGGGGATGTGCGGTTACATTTGCGGCAATGACGTCTCAACTCTTGCCTTTCCCTGATGGTTGTTTTACATTCCGTGCAAAAAAGGCCTTGAGCAAGCCCCATAAAGTGCGCTATTGATAACGCCCGACTACGCTCCTCACAACAAACAAATGAGTAGTTTCTATTATTCATGACGCCTCGAAGCTCGATTTGAAACGCACGAGGTCATTGATTATTCCCCACCCGTGTCTGCAGGAACATTATTGCGTTATTTACGAGAGGGCAACTTCACCGACGTTTTAGTGTATACAATTACCTGCACACTTTTTTTTAAATTTACCTTCTAAAGTGGTGACCCATTTTATTTAAGAAAAGAGCAATATAACTTATGGATTACGTTGTCAACCTGCCGATATTTGGCTATTTCCTGACTATATTTACAAAAGAGGTTCTTGTGCCGTGATCTAATCTCTTGCCGCCGTCCTCTCTGTGTCTCCTCCAGTATGTCCCAGCCACTGCAAGCAGGCATGCACCGACAAGGGCGAGTGTTGCCACAGCCAGTGCCTGGGCAGCTGCACCGAAGCCAACAGTGACACCGCGTGCTCCGCCTGCCTCCACTACTACCACGAAGGCCGCTGCGTTCCCGACTGCCCGCCTGACACGTACAAGTTTGAGGGCTGGCGCTGCATTACCATGGACCTTTGCTCCCAAGTGCACCTGCCCAGCGATGTTCACTTTGTCATCCACGAGGGCGAATGCATGCCTGACTGCCCCTCTGGCTTTGCACGCAATGACAGCAACCGGTAAGGAACAACACCTTCACTTCCGCTTCAGGTGGTGCCCATTCGAACACGCCATGTAGCGTGCTCCTTGAATCACACACACACACACACACACACACACACACACACACACGCACGCACACACACACACACACACACACACGTCTTTTTCTTACCTAGCACTATTTAGGCAACAAGGCAGTCAGATGGGCAAATATTGAACCGATACTAGCCTTATTTCAATGTATCGATACTCATAAAGGATGCCGATACAAAAGCCACCATTACTTAAGGCAAAAAAAATTAATAAATCTGACATCAAATAGGGTCTTCTTTTCGTCATGTGCGACTGAAAGTCAGAATGGTTTTTGTTCATCATTATCTGTCATCGTGTGACTTAAATTGTTATATAACTAAAGTATTAGTTGTATCGGTACTTAGTATCTGTATTGGTGAGTATTCGAGTGAATAAAAAAGTGCTATCGAACATCCTAACAGTGATGGAGAGACCTTTTGTGCACGAGGGCCACATTTGGCTTTTAAAACAGACAAATTAGCTTGGTCATTTGTAGGCAGGGTGCAGAAATATTACAGTTAAAAGGGACTTCAAAATAACAATTTTTACTTCTACTTCTTTGTGTTTTATGATGACTCATCAAACTTTGCCGCAATGACGAACTGAAATGTTTTGCAATTCGATAGCATCCATGGGATGTGATCAATTCTTAAAGGCGTCTGGAAATGGCCAAAATGGTCGCTTCCACGCAAAATGGCGGACTTCATGTGTATTTTCTGGCATTACTTCTTGAGACCTTTTGGTGTATCTTCTCATGATCGACACACCTACCAAATTTCATGTAGCTGTGTGACACTGGAAGCAATGGCGATTCATCAAATTTTGTTGCCAAGCGGAACCAAACTGCAATGGCGCAAAATCAAAAGTTTTGCAAGTTAACATCACCCACCTGTCTAGTCTTGTCTCATTTGGTAGCATTCAGACATCTCGGGGAGGGGTTCACCTTTAAATGACCCCGGAAACTGCCATAAAGACCATAAAATGGCCACTTCAAAACAAACATATCTAACTTTCTGTGTTTATTCAGACATGGCTTCTTAAGCCTTTTTGGTGCGTCGACGCACGATGGACATGCCTACCAAATTTTCGCTTCGGGGGCCATTTTTTTTCTTCCAATATTTCACAAAGGTGAACCTGCTTGCAAAATTATCACACCGGTTGATACAAGTGTGAGGTTTAGCTGTGAACATGAAATAAATATATTTACCCGAGACCTTTCACATCCAAGAGGTTGGACCAAAGTCCTCAGAGTATGGGACAAAAGTTCCCGTCATATACAGAAAATATTAACACAATGACACCTTGCCCTTGGCCACTCATTGATCCCTCCGCTGAATTTCTGCACTTTCTCTTTCCAGGATGATGTGCAGCGCCTGTAACGGCTTATGCGATAAGGTCTGCTCAACCTCCATCATCGACTCTGTGAACGCCGCTCAGTCCCTGAAGGACTGCACCGTCATCGCCGGAAATCTGGACATCAACATCCGCCAAGGAAGTGAGTGAGACGCGGTCATCCCAAAGCCTGACCAGTGGACAAATTGTGCAGGCTGTACTCGTCTGCTGCAACTTTGTGTCCTTTAAGTTGAAAACAAAAATAAGTTGGTGTTGCAAATGCAGCTGCATACTTGACGAAATGGCTGAAAATCGCGATCGACCGGTAGCCCACGTACTGGTCCCAAGTCGATCACGAGGGTTGTCAGGGGAAATGGGGGGGAAAAAATGGTGGGTCTGTGTGCGAGTTATTAATATAAATATTTTTTTTGTTAGCGCATTCTATCAGTTTCACTTACACAAAAAAAGTATTTGGAAAATAAAATGTAAAAAAAGCAGGTCACCTTTAACCAATGGTGGCACATGATCTGCACCACAGGAAGTTCTTCGGTCCGAAAAGCGTTGGCCACCCCTGCTTTAGATAGTGTCATGTCCATTGGTTGACAAACTTTCACAAAGGGCCACCAATGGGTCAGACGATTAATTGAAGTGTCTTTCCTGATATCGATTTTAGCTTCTCTCACGCTTTAAAATGTTTGCTTCAAAGAAAATGAATTATGTGCAGAAAGGCGCATGATTCATTTTATGTTTAAGTTCCCATTGTTGTGAAAGTGAAGGCACCACCTCAAAAAAAATGCTTAGCTCGCCAAATACAAAAGCACCTGCCCTTTAAATATAGGGAAATAATCATTTTTGCACATAATGATTCAATCAAAATGTAGTGCGCACAAAAATGAACCTTAATAAATGATTCAATGCAACTGATTGAACTTCAAAGTTAAATACGACTAAAGTGTACTCAGGCAACGAGTTGTACCGATACCACACTTTGAGAATCCTCGGTGTAGAAAAAAAAAGAAAGTATAACATGGCAATTGAGCAATTCCCCACAATCAAACTATGTCAGTTGCAATTTTTTCAATGTTTTTTTTTTTTTTATTTATAGTTGGCGACTGCTGGTTTTCAATCAGGCAACTGTCGGCCAACCCGCAGGGCCACCTAATATACATTTGACAGTCTGTGCTACATGTATCATATGATTTCATTAGGATGACTCGTCTCATATGATGAAGCTTAAACACACGAGTGCCTAATTGGGCGTCTGCGTTGAGCGTGGGCGTCACAGCATCACAAGTCCCCCGCTTGTTGTCCTAATATGGCTTTCATGTGCTGTGTATGTGTGTGTGTGTGTGTGTGTGTGTGTGTGTGTGTGTGTGTGCGTGTGTGTGCGTGTGTGTGCGTGTGTGTGTGTGTGTGTGTGTCTGCGGTCCCCAGATAACATAGCGTCTGAGCTGGAGAGCTTCATGGGCCTGATCCAAACGGTGACGGGCTACGTGAGGATTCGTCACTCCCACACACTTGGATCCCTGTCCTTCCTCAAGAGTCTGCGTTTCATCAACGGGGAGGAGCTCATGGACAAGTAGGGCTTGTGTGTGTGGGGGGGGGAGGGGGGGTGCAATGAAGGGACCCGATTCTGACAACGTTATCAAAGAAAGTACATCAAGTTGTTGTCGATTGAGTGTTAGTGTGAATAAAGTACATCAAGAGGTCACGTTGACAGCAGTTGTTGGCGACATGAAAATGTTTATCAAAATGATTCCAGTGTTCCTGTGAGTCCTGGAAATTGTACATTAAGGTTTGAAGTGCCGACGTTTTAAATAGAGTGGTTTACTGGCCAGCAACGATTTCTTTTCATACTTCAAGCCATCTGACTGGCTCGCTCATTTGACGAATGTGAAATGATGAGTTAAATTACGTAGGAGGAGGCTCTCTCTTACTGTATATTTCTATTTGTTGTGCCGGATTTGCTTATTTTTTAAGGGGGGGGGTCTAAATCACACTGTGAAATACCTAAAATTTGAAGTTGTGTTTTTTGTATGACAATATTGCGAATCACTATCAGTTGCATTGAATGAAATTCACGCTATAAATAAAATTTGATTGCCTTTGTGATGAATAAGGAAACCCAGCACAATAAATTCATCATGTAGGGAACAAAGCCCCACAAAATTTGATGTAATTTTTACCAATTTATTCACAATCCTTACAGTATTTTTTAACCCTTATAAATGAGGTTTTTTTTAACATATATTTTTTGCATGAAGCTAAAGTAAATGACCAAACAAATGACACAAAACGTGCGTGTTGTTTTTGTTTTTTTAAACTACAATATATTTACTATATAAAATGAATTTGGTTGTCTCTCTCTGGTGCGAGCTTTTCATTGGAAAAGGACAATATGTGCATTAAGACGTAATTAAAAATGATTAATATAAAGCCTACATTTGCTTTAAAAAGTTTGAAAACAGCTGGAACTTGCTGCCTATCAGTCACCTCCTCACTCGGATATCACAAGTTATGAGAAGAGGATGTTTCTTTTTTTTTTAATGGTCAGTGGTGTCATGGGAAAGTCAGTTGCCCCCTTCGCATAGTCCCTCCCGGGGTAGAGTTTCATTCCGCGGAAGGCTTTTGAGGATGGCAGGCATTCCCTTCATTCCGCGGCTCTTGAGCTCGAGTATGTTCCAGGCAGTGGACGGAGTGAAAATATGACTGCATCATCTCAAGTCAACTCCTATGCAAATGTAGACTTGCACTCCATGATCTGAGTCTTCGGTGCTGCTGTTGCAGTGAACCAGAAAAAACGCTCAGGGAGAGGCCTGCACCAATCATGTCACACATGTGGAAATGCATTTTTTCCCCCAATACAATGCATTGCTATTTTTCGTTCTTAAAAGCGAACCACCTAACTCATTCACTGCTGTGGATGTTAATTTTCTTCAACTGGAAACTCACCATTTACTGCCACCAACTAAGCATGTTCGTCAAGTACATTTTTCACCGAGTAGGCTTGAAAGTGGGTCTCGCCTACCTCAGTGTAATAACGAACAGATGACACGGATCCCTGCAGATGGCGGCATATGATCTCTTTGGATTTGTGATCAGCACAGCTTCTGAGTTGAAGATAAAGATGAGGGTGTGAGTCGTTGTTTATGAGGAGGATAAATGCCAAGACGAAAGTTGAGTAATTGTTGCAACTTGATACTCGATCTTAGTATCTACTGTGTATGTATGGAGTAGCTATGTGTTGCAGTAGTTGGTAGAAAATATTTTTCGATCAATCAGCATTGGTCACAGCGTGTTTCACAGTTAATAGTCTTTTTTGTTGTTGTTGTTGTTGCTTTATAATTTGAAATGTCACCAAAGCACGCAATAGTAAGTCAAAGTCACTGTTCTGATTGACATGTTTTTTTTGTTTTGTGTTTTTGTCACAAGGAAGCTTTTTGGCATGTAATCAGTGTTTTTGGTCAAAACCACCTGTGGTCTACTGTTAATTCATAAAGAAGGAAAAACACTCGAAACAAACGTTCATGCTGTCATCGAACAATGTTGTGTTCATCCTGAATGCTCAGTCAATTTTGCAGCAAAATTTGGGACTGGAACTTTGATGACTAGCAGGGATTGAGTAAAATGATTCATCTTCGACAATATCTCCAATTTAAAAGTGCCTTTGTGTCTTGCATCAGGTTGTATTCCTTCTCTGCCATCAACAACCAGCACCTTCACAACCTGTGGGACTGGACCCAGCACAATCTGACCATCCGGGCGGGACGTCTCTTCTTCCGCCTAAATCCTAAACTCTGCATGTCCGAGATCCACGCAATGTGGGAGAAGACCGGCGTCCGGGACAAGCCGGAGGAGGGCGACTTCCGCAACAACGGCGAAAGAGCCAGCTGTGAGTTTTTCTGGCAACCCGCGACACGCGGGCAGTCAGTGAACGTCTCGCCGATCGCCCTCTGTTATCGTTGCAGGTGAAAGTCACATCCTCAAGATCTTGTCCAACAGCACGTCCAGCTACACCATCCGTCTGACATGGGAGCGCTACCAGCCGCGGGATTACAAAGGCCTTATCAGCTTCATGGTCTACTACAAGGAGGCGTAAGTGCACCAAAAGACGGCTCATTATCCTGTATTACACACTGTCATTACGTATAAATAGCTCAACATTGAGGCTTGATGAAGGGTTTTCGATACAAAGGCCCATTCTATGTTGGGACGGCATTTGTTTAAGCTTGCTTTGCATAACTATGCGCGTTTTGTTTAGTTTTTTTTTTTCAAATCTCATAATGATCGCCTTGGTATTTGCACCATCGGTGTTTATTTTCTTACATCCCGACCGTGATTGCTGCTCAGAATTTTGCCAGGGCGTCCTTAAGGCATGGAATGCTTTTTCTCCCCCCCCCAACCCCTTTTCCTTTGGCAGTGACAGCAAATACGCATTTGTAAATAATGAGCTAAGAAAAGCTCTTTCAAGTCGGATTGGTGTCTGCAGACATACCCTAGAATTAGTTTTATTTTCGAACTAAGGAACGAGCAGATGTCATTCGGGGCCGTGTTTTTTTGCTCCCTCGCCAGCCCTTCTCAGAACATCACCGAGTTCGACGGACAGGATGGTTGCGGCTCCAACAGCTGGCACACGGTGGACGTCGATCTTCCTCGGGACAATAATACTGACCCGAAAGTCGGTATTCACCACCTCAAACCCTGGACCCAGTATGCCGTTTTCGTCAAGGCCATTACCCTACGGGTGGAGGACAAACACATTCCAGGCGCGAAGAGTGACATCATATACATTCGCACGCGCCCATCGCGTAAGTCCCAGACACCACACTAACGTCCCACTTCTGTATGCTGCTATCACTCTTGATCAGAGTTTTCCAACTCGGGCCAACATTTTGTATTTGAAGAACCTCTACAAGTTAAGTGGTGGGACAACAAGAGACTGGAAGAGTCACAGAAAGGCATGAAATTGGATGTTCTCGGAAATGTATCGATTAATTCACATTTGGGTGTTTGTTTTTTCAAAACTTTGTCTAATTCTAGAAAGCTCATTGAGGTGAATTCCTCATTTTTTAATGACGTGCAAAGGAAATAGCACAAAAACTAGGACTGAACAAGTAATACATTAAAATCAAAATCGCAATGTATTAAAATGCAATTTCCAAATCGTAAAGTCTGCAATTTTAGTGAGAAAAAAACTGTAAGAAAACACAGTTTTGTTTCATTTGGTCATATGGCTTTATTTTTCATATGTCTGTATATTTTATTTAGAATGTACTGTATCTTGGTAAGTTCAGTACAAAAAAGTCTATCCAGTGTGTGTGCAAAATTTACATACAATTGTTTTATGAAACATATCGATTTATGTTTACAATGTACTTGTTAGGTCGAATTTTGTGAAGTCACCTGATTAAATACTTAAAATAGTGCAAGTCAAAATGCTTAGAAATGAATACCTCTCATTGAAGTAGATCAACTGTATGATATTAATTAAACAGTTGTTGGCAATCACCGTTCTTGTCCGCCGCAGTGCCAACAGTGCCCAAAGACCCCCGTGCCTACGCCAACTCCTCCACCAAGCTGCTGGTCAAGTGGTCGCCGCCGCTCTTCCCCAACGGCAACCTGACCTACTACCTGGTGCGCTGGCAGCAGCAGCCAGAAGACCGGGAGCTCTACCTGCACAACTACTGCTCCAAAGGTCATTTTGAAATCTCTTGTGTGACCCGATGAAACCCCAACGAAAGCAGGCCACACACATGCCACCGTTCAAGCCAATAGAACAGCTCGATTTTGCGGAACACAGGGGAGATGACTGACAGGCGTCTGTAAATCTGCAGTTGTTTTGAGTTACAGTTTTGTCGTTATGTTTGACCTTAGTTCAATGTCACTTGTAAAATGAAGCAGGAAGTCATGTCATCTTTGGTAGATGTCCCCTTGAAATGAGGAGATTGAGGAGCTTTGCCTCATATTCACCCAAAATATTTCTACCTCCTCCCACCTTGCCACTCTGATGATATAAGATGATAAAAAAATGATGATAAAAATGAAAGCCCGACATGCGGGACTATATTTATTTCCGTCAACAGTGGAGCCATGCGATGTCTTGCTTTGTACGCATGCATGTTCCATTGGCAGTCACGTTGAGTACATGAGTACATCATATGATCGGATTTAACAAAAAGTCCGAAGGCCCGGTTGCCAATTCACGGGTGGAGGAAGAGGAAAATATGATTCCTTCAGCAGACAAGAGACACTGCAAGCACTTTGAGAATATCAAGAGATACAATTTAATAAAAACTTGCATTCAAACAGACAGTCCAAATACAACCAACATGTCTGTTTCTCCTTAGGTGAAGTCATATTTACACACAATCAGGCATTTGGTGCAACTGCCCCCTGCCCCAATCTGGTCTTTCAGTAAAGTCATAATGTGTATTTTTCTAACAGGCAATATCATGTAAATTAGCCACACCGCTGCTCACAGTCACATTTTTGGAAAATTTCAGCTCACCAAAAATGTACTTGATTGTGTAATTTCCCACAGCCAGGCACTCCAGAGACCCTACTATTTGCAACCAAGGAATTAAAAGTCTGTTTTTGTTTGTTTGTTTTTTAATACTAGGTCCCCTTGAACATCCCTTATTGTGGCTGGCCCTTCTTTTGGAATAAGTGTCACAAAAAAAAAAAAACTAACAAAACACAAAGTGCAAAACTTGGCCAGACTGAATCCTTTGATGTCAGAACGCAAACTAGTGAGACTTTTGAGTCATATTTTCCCCTAAAGCTCCAATGGATTTCCAACTTGAATGGCCTCAGAGCAGGGGTGCCCACACTTTTTGGACTGAAGATCTATTTTTCGATCAATTAACCTCCCGGGATCTACCATTACCGGCACGCGCGCGCACAAATGCACGCACGCACGCCATGATGAGAAACAGCTTGAAACTGAGGCATGCGAAGCACCTTTGCAGCCTGTTAACTATCGTAGCTCACACGTACCATTTTCAAGTGCTAGATTCCTATTCTTTGCCCGTGCCCTCTGTGAATTGTACACGAAGCAAACTCTGAATGAGAATAATGACGATAAAAGATAGACCGCAACAGCTCTGATTGCAGACTGCTGAGCGCTATCAACTTCCGGTGAAGTAATCACGCACCATTGTAAATTCAAGATTTACCTGCTTTTTTTTATTTTTAAAACATTTTTTTGTGTGAAAATGAGACTGATAGAATGATTAGGGTGCAGCGTACATTAACACAAAAAATGTATTACTAACATGTACAAAGACACACAACTGGTTGTTTTGTTTTTATTCTCCTCGACACTCCTCGGATCTACTAGGGACCTGTCTTAGATCTACCGGTAGATCAGGATCGACCAAATGGGCACCCCTGCCTCAGAGACATTTTGACTTTAGGTTCGCTGTATCAAGATTTAGTAGCCCTGTCTATGGAACTCTTCCAGGAAACTATTGAAAAAAAAGCTACTTTCTCTCATCCAAACTAGATCTGAAGATCCCAATCCGGATCCCGGCGATGGGATTTGCCGATATGGAGGAGATCACCAAGCCCACCAAGTCGGACCTGTCTGGGCCCAAGAAGGGTCCATGCTGCGTTTGTCCCAAAACCCCAGAGGAGAAGGACCGGGAGAAGGATGATCGCGTCTTTTTAAAGCTCTTTGAGAACTTTCTTCACAATGCCATCTTTCTGCAGAGGTACATTTACAGTCGGGGGTGGGGAGGGGGGGGGATTGCTGGGAGCAGGGTGGAGAGCCATTCCGGGCAGGTTTCGAGAGTGCAATTTATCTGCCTTTTTGTTGCCATGACAACAGGTGGAACGTAAGTGCATTTGGACGTGGCAGATTTGGGGGAATAAACAAACAAAGGCGTTGACAGAGCTGTGATTAAGCATTCTGAAGGGACTACTTTGGCTGCTCACTCTTAAGATCGCTTAGTCGTCTTTGTTCTCCCGCAACAGCTACCGACATCTGTGCTGTGTTAACTTTGCTGGTGGCTGCGGCTGTGTCGCGCCATTTCAAAGCCTTCCGCTTTCGCGCTCTTCGCATTGACGTGGACAAACGCTCCAGATGTCTGCAAATGGCTTCAAACGATCACAACCTCGATGCACTTGTCGGTTAATCTGATCAGCGCTCAGGAGGTATTTTATAAATCCGTATTGTAAATGAGGCAGCCCGCACCACTAAAGATCATTAATCCAAGTCTCGTCCTTTTTTTTCTTTTCTCTCCCCCGATGTTTATTTGGAATTGGATCGATGTGGCTTTCAAAAAAGAAATGATTTTAAAAAAAGCTGACTTCTTATTGTAATGAACTTATATCTTCCACCCTGGCTGTCTGTTTGGATGTTTTACATTGTAGCTGCTCTCTTGGAGGAAAATTCTGCAGCTTGTTGCTCCAATCAGATCTCAACATTTCTAATGTTCATTTTTATTTTTTATTTTTTTGGGGGGGGGGCGGCTCCTCCTCCATTATAGTCTCAATCAGTTATACTTTCAGTCGAGGTGCATCACTTCAGCATCCTTCCTTGAGGTTAATTACTACTTTCCTATTAGCCAGGGCTTTAGCGCCATCTTGTGGGATCTGAGATTTTTATCGACACAGCAATTTTTTTTAAAAATGATTTAGTAACTTTGTCAATAGCAAACTGTGAAAAGATGCCCAGTGCACATTGGCTGAAGGGAGCAAGGGAGCAAGATGAAAGAGACACTGGAAACACGGAAAGCACCAAGGACAACATGAGTCTGTCACTGGTCTGTTACAAAGAAGAATTAAAACAAAATGGATAGATGGAAGTTAAGTTAGTTTAAATCACATTTGTTGATTTAAACTTAATATGGTTCGCTTTTTTTCTGTAACAAATATTCTAGATTTTGTTTCAAAATAAAATAGAATGTGTTGATTGGGGGCAGGGGGGGTGATGTTTTTATTTACCAAAATATTTTAACACTGTGATGCTGCGATATTTTACACCGCTATCCTGAATTCAATTCAGTCGGACTGTTTGTGTAATTTAAAGCCTGATCCCCAGAACTGTGAAGCAAACGCCACTATCCACCATTGAAAAGAAGCTAAATGGAACCTGACTGGTTCGTTGAACAACTCTCCGGGTGCATTTATCCAAACTATAGTGGGATTCATTGTCATCCTTTACAAGTGTGTGTTTCTTCTCTCAGCTCAGCTTCATGCATCTGTCCATTGGCAATGAATATTTTTATTTTTTTCCCCCTGCTGGGGCCTAGGCATTGTCAAGAAATGTACATCTGGATTGTAAAATAATATGGAAAGAGCCCCATTGCAGTGTCTAGTGAACTCCAGAAGACAAACACAAAGTAGGAAAAACAGACAAAGATGTTGGCTGCGTGCAACTCAGGCCGACGCAAATAATGTGTTCCCTGTTGGGCGGAGGTGTCGTCACGGCTTTCCTCCTAGGATTCCATGTCGTAAAGGTAGCGTCTTTTTTTTTTTTTTTTAAGCGGGTCATGTCACGACACTGGCGTAAGTAAGTCACTTAGCAGTAAGGTCAAGCGGCAGTCAGCTGAGGACTCGCTCATAACTGACACCATTAAAAGGGACTCCTGGTCCCACAACCGAGACGAAAATACAGTAGCACATTTGAATATATACTTCACTGCCCTGTTATATTTGTAGTGGCTTTCTCTGGATTCTACCACACCAGCTATAACTGCCAGGGAGGAATGTTTGCGTGTGTATGAGAGTGTTTTTTCCCAGGCATCAATCGTCCTCTTGTCTCTTCAAAGATGTACCCTGCTGCACTTGACTCGCGGTCATGTCAGTATTCCCAATTGAAAATCTGACAAAGGGCTCGTGAGGCAGGGCGGTGGCCGACTGGTTCCTAACATCGTCACACTTTTGGCTTCTAAATTGGGGGCATTTTGTTGAATTCCAGAGTAAGAGTGTGTCAAAGAACCATGCATTGATTTCACCTATAATGCTTAAAAAAATGGCAGATAATCCTGTTCAATGTCGGGAGAGGGTCCTTGAGACTTTCTCTCCCAAGGATTGTCACTGAGTGAGACGACAAGGTTAACAATAATATGATTTTTTTTATCCGAGGGTTCTGTCTTGACCTCGTCAATTTTCTCAGTGCCAGGATTCATATAACTTTTTTCCAAATGGTCATAAATAAGACCTTTTTTTCCCTTGAACAAATCATTTGGAGCCAACTGGCCTGCGGTGTTCACAGATTACTGTTAGCTCAGAGCTGTGCTGCTGTCAGGACCTGTTTGCCCTCCGTGATGATAGCCTCAACCTTGGGCTAGACGGAAAAAAATAATAACTACCAAAACTTTAAATTAAACCTGACAGAACAACCCAAAAATGAATTAATAACAAATGTAAATAATATTGTAGTGACATAATAGCACTAAAAATCAATAATATCAATACCTGATGTGAAAAAGACACTTGTCTCTATTAATAATATTACTTGTTTTTCACAGATTTGGAAGAATGTATGCCTCTGAGTATTGTTATTGTTATTGTTATTGTTATTATTACCGGGCTGTAAGTACTATATACTACACTTTTTTTAGCATGTCAATGCGATACTACATTGAATGTCAGCATGAGCACTAGCTAAAATGAAATTTCTTGTATTCAAAAATACAATATGTAATTCATTTTGTTATATGTTTAGTCAGTCTTATAGTAAATTCCAACTGGGGCGTCATTCAAAAGTTTAGAGCACATTCGAGCAGGGCACGATAGCATTTGTCATTTGCTTGCTAACCAAGCAACATGTTGCATTCAGGGTGCTTTCAAAACACAGGAACTTGTCACCACACCGCACGTCGTTCGGCACATTCATCTTTTTTTATTCGATTACGATGTTTTTATGATCACGAAAAGACCAAATCGAAATCTGGATTAAGTACCAATGAATCGCCCAGCCCCACCTGGCAGCTGGCCGGCTCCAGTCGGCCGTCGTTTCCATTCAGCCAATTCCAATTTGTCATTATGATTCAATAGCCTTCATGTTTGGGTTCCCCCGCTCTCCCCTGCTACCAAATAATCTGTCTGCCTCGCTATGATCCGTCTGACCTCATCCGGCTGCATCGCTCCGCAGGGAGTAGTATGCAGCATCTGGACAAATGGCACACAAGCGCGCGTACACGCACACGCACGCACACACACACAAACACACACACACATACTGACGCGCACATGTAAGCATGTCCAGCGAGATGTTTAAGCTTTGTCTAAAACGCTCCAAACAAGCAATTATGATTAGCTATAATTTGATTTTCCACAACAGTTAAAGAACCACAGTCAAAGGCAAGAGTCAATGTTCAAAATGAGAAAATAACATTCAAAATTAGAGATTAAGGAAATATTTGAAGATTTAAAAAGGACATAATGAATACTCCAAATAAAAGTGCAAAGCTTTTGATTTTTGAGACAAAACAAGGCAAGGTTGACAGGTAAAAAGTTGTATACATTCCTGACTAAAGTCATAATTTACGATGTACTTGATTGTGAAAGACGTGTTTTATCATGACGCAATTAATGTTTTAAAAAAGGAAATACAAAAAAAAATTGAAGACTAAGATTTCTGATGTTCAAGATCAAATCTCGCAAACAGTTTTTTTTCTTTTCCTTTTTACAATGTTTGCTTGATTTCACTTTTGTCAATTTATTTTTGTATTGTGTTCTATATATGTTCCCAAAAACCCCCCTCTGTTGCAATTTTGGTAAATGTCTTATTTTCTCACAAATGTTATTATTTATTTATTTATTATTATTATTTAAAAATTATTCACAAATACTTATTGCTGAGTCCACACAGGTGTATGTTATTACTACAAATTCAATCTAAAATGGTGAAAATGGCTTGCTGTCTTTGACGACAAAATGTTTAACAAGCATGCCGTTTTTGGGGTCTCCTGAAAAGAGTTTATTTTGGAGGTAAAAGAACTGTGCCCGACCCCAACGATATGTAACTTTATTTTCGTAAGATTATAGCATTCGTCTCGAAAACAAACGAACATTTTCCCAGAGTATATATTACAAAATCCTCTCCAATATTTGACTTTATTCTTGTTTTCCAGACCTCAAGAGCGACGTCGTCGGGACCTTTTCGGCCTGGCAAATGGCACCGCGACGCATGACGGCCAAGGCAGGGGCAATGGCACACTCGGCCTGAACAACACACAAGGGATCCCTCCGATAATGGAGTATCCCTTCTCTGAGGACAAGAGCACCTCAGAGGCTTTAGAGATCTTCAACTTGAGGCCCTTCACCGTTTACCATATCGACATCCACGCCTGCAATGAGGAGGTCGGCCACTGTAGCGTTGGCGCCTTCGTCTTTGCCAGGACCAAGCCTGCAGGTAGCAACCTATACGAATAAAAGAGATTTATTTCGATGTCACACTCACTTCTAATTTTGGGGAAAGACAAAGCCGATGACATTCCTGGCAAAGTGCTCTTCGAGAGGAACGACAAGATGGAAGGTTGTGTGTTGCTCCATTGGCCCGAGCCCGTCATGCCCAACGGCCTCATCCTGATGTACGAGATCAAGTACCGTTTGGGTGCCGAGGTGAGTCACGAGCCACGTTTAGTCAGTGGTGGTAACTCGCAAAGTCCTAATACTTGGTGAGCATACCTAAGCAGATTTTTCTGGACTCGAGCATTGATTTTTCAGAATACTCCCATCATTTGAAAATAGCTGCCCGTACTTTCTCCTCCCTACTTTGTTACTTTTTTTTTCCAGCCTCGGCAAATGATTGTGGGAACAAATGCACAAGACAATGCCTTAACTCAAGAGTACCCCAACCTATATTTTTTGTCTGTCACTTGGTTAATTTGTTTGTTTATTTAATTGCCATGATCTGAGGTCCACATAAGTTTCAGATATTTTTGGAAAAAAAAGAAGAAACCTTTAGTAGGGACCACAGATGGGGGAATCCTCTCTTCCAGAATCGAGGCTACGATGGAAGTTGTGTGGGAAACACATAGTATGGTGCCATACAATGTAAACTAAAACATCATTTAACATATTGTAGCGTAGCAAGTAGATGCCTTTGGGGAAGTGGCTCTTCTTCAGGACCTGGCCCTGTCCATCGTTGCAGAATTCTCCATAGTAATGCCTCCGGGGAAGTGGTCCATCCAAGATATTGTGAAGCGGCTTTAAAACAGGATTACGTGGGGTAACTAAATGCAAGAGTATAAAGATAAATCTTAAGTCAAGATCTAGATATACACATATACAGCTCTAATTTCCACAGGTAGGGCTTTCCAGTGTAATGGACCCGAATAGAGAATGCTTGAGAACCTGCGGATGGCGTTTTAACACTCTGAGTCACCAAAGTACCAGACCAGCATTTTGTGAGCCATGTAATATTTGTAATGTGTGTGTGTGTGTGTGCGCGTGTGTGTGTGCATGTGTGTTTATGAGTAAAATCAGAACACTCACAAGGAGCAACTCCAATTCTAGCACTTGATGTCATTCACTAGGCCACACCCCTTAGAGCAGTGGTGTCAAACTCATTTTGGTCGCGGGCCACATTGTAGTTACGGTTTCCCTTGGAGGGCCGTTTTGAGTTTTGGGAAGCCATATAAATGTTGAATCTCCTCCACATATTACATACACAGCACACAAAAAATTGATGAATAGCTCGTTTTAAAATCAGAAGTCAAGAAAAATGACTGATATTGCCTATTACATATGACAGTTTGAAATTTTGGTTCAGACTTTAGCAAGCATCATGGAACTTGACGTGCTTGACTTGCTTTCGCGGGCCATACAAAATGATGTGGCGGGCCACATCTGGCCCCCGGGCCTTGACTTTGACACCTGATGTCCCTAAAAACTCACAAGACCACGGCATGTCTCCTTTCTAAGCACAGTCTATCCCTTCATGGGCTTTTCTACGTTTCAGCCCGAGAAGCACGAGTGTGTATCTCGCGAGCAGTACCGCAAGCACCGTGGAGCTCGCCTCAGCAACCTGGGCTCAGGAAACTACTCGGCATGCGTACGTGCCACGTCTCTGGCGGGCAACGGCTCCTGGACGGAAAGCGTTTCCTTCTACGTGCCTCCGCCCAAACGTAATATAACGGTGTGAAACGGTCATGAGGAGGCCGGTATTCGATCCATACTGATCACTCTCGTCGTGTCTTTACAGGAGGCAATGGTGTGGCGCTGTATCTGATCATCATCATTCCCATCATTGTGATTCTCTTCATCGCCGGACTCACCACCATCCTCTTCTTTGTTAACAAAAAGAGGCAAGTATTTTTCATGGGCTCATCATATCCTCTTATGGTATACAAAGGGTATGAAAATGTTTGCCTTCAATGGCCATGTTGTTATTTATTTTATTTATTTAATTTTTAACAAGTCAGATTGTTCTGGTTCTTTGTACCTGTTTTTTGTATGTACAGTTTTTTTTTAAAAGAAATTGAGTACATTTTTATATATTTTAAGTAATGATTTTTACATGTTTAATATTTTTAATATGTAACAAATAATGCAAAATTAATACTTTCTAATTCCAAAAATTCATTTTGATTTCGTTTTTGACAGTTTGTGCTACTTTTTTTTTCTTTTAATTTAAGGACAAGTCAAGTCCAAAATGTTCTTTACAATAATATGTTTAATGTGTCTAAACACAACATTCGAGTTCATATTGTGTTTGTGGAATATTAATTAAGCAGCAAAATCCACTTGCCGTTCACTGAAAATCACATCTCAGTTGCTCAGGGATCAGGTAACGACTGATCCCATCTCACCTGTTTTCTGAGTTTGGTCATGTGATATTGGCAAGCTGAGCCGTGATTGGATGCTTAATTCATATTCCACAAACGCAATATTCATCAGAATACCGTCTTTAGACTAGTGGGGCCTAAAGAAGCTCTCCAATGATGCTTGTGTTTTTTCTCATTTTTTGCAAGCTTTTTTTTTTTGGACAGGTTCACGTGAGTGCTAAAAAGACTAGATAAGACTTTTCTCTCAGGCCCCGATCGTCAATCACATTTTTTCATTTGTTTAGTTTCTCAGTGCCGCTCAGTACCTAATGTTCCTGTGGTCTAGTCCAGCTTCTGATCGATTGCTGAGTCAGTCCACATTTAAACCATGTTGTGCATTGCGTCAAAAGGAATAGCGATCGACTGGGGAACGGAGTCCTTTACGCTTCAGTCAATCCGGAGTACTTCAGTGCCGCAGAGAGTAAGAAGCATCCTAAACACGTAAGATTTCCTTATTAGGTACGTGCCTCTGACCTCCTGCCTTGTTGCGACAGTGTACGTCCCGGACGAGTGGGAGGTGGCGAGAGAGAAGATCACCATGCACCGGGAGCTGGGCCAGGGCTCCTTTGGCATGGTGTACGAGGGCATCGCCAAGGGAGTGGTGAAGGACGAGCCCGAGACGCGAGTGGCCATCAAGACTGTCAACGAGTCAGCCAGCATGAGGGAGCGCATCGAGTTTTTGAACGAAGCGTCTGTGATGAAGGAGTTCAACTGCCACCATGTGGTAAGCACCCTGGGAACACCCTCCCCCCAGACCCCCTTCGAGGAAAAAAAAAAAAAAACGCCTGACGTTGGTGCGGATGAATCATTGTGGCGCGACTATAAATAAACATGACATCAAACGCGGAGTCTCAAGATGTTGCAGGAGGTCGGCGTGTCGCGATCATTCCAGTTTTTACAGACTGCAGCAAGTAGCAGCCTCCCGGAGATGTAACCCTTAATCAGGGCGATCTCTGATTCATCCACTCGACTGAAGACGTTTTGTAATGCACTTTGTCCGCGGAAGGATTCTCTTACAACTCTTCTCAAATGCTTGGGCTGTAAGAAATAAATCACAGGAAAATCGGAGCGCTGTTGTGTGCGGATTACTGTTTTTAAGACGCGTGAAGGAGGCGCGTAATTAACATTCATCCTTAATTTGGCAGCAGGCGTGATTGGATTGAGACAGGAAATCAGGCTTCACTGCGTCTTACCTCAAGTTAACCCTGATTTATCACCCTCTGCTGTACACTTGTACATCCCGGACCGGTGGCCACTAAATCACAGTATGCACACACATAGACCTACACACACCCCATATGGAAAATCTGAGTGGAAAACTGAAGGAAATTCTGAATGTGAGGCGGAAACGCTAAAAATGGTCCACATTGGGTCCATATGAAATACAACAAACACCATTTGGCCAAAAAAGACAACAAAAAAAAAACAGAAGAGCTCTTGAAGGCGGCTGCCAGCTAGGGTGCTAGCTATACAAACCCCGAACCGTAATTCTTAGGTTAGCTTAGTTTTGGAAAGCACCATCGGTACCACTTGTGCAATCCCTTTCTCACGACATTTCCCACTTGACTCACGATTGACCTTTTTCCAGTGACAAACGCAGGTACTACGAAAACTAGTACCTGCTCAGCCAGGTTTCTTTGTAACATCCAAGGATACACAACCAAAATCAACTGCTAGCATTCGCTGATATTGTTCCTTATTTCTGGATATTGTAGTATTGTGCTCTAACTTGACTGCCCTTTAAACCATGGCAGTTCCGTGCATCGGAACCAGCCGGTTCTGATCGATGGCGATATTGTGCTTGATCCTTGACGTGTGTTGCTACGTCCTGATTGGTGCAGGTGAGGCTTCTGGGCGTGGTCTCCCAGGGACAGCCCACCTTGGTGATTATGGAGCTGATGACCAGCGGTGATCTCAAAAGCCACCTGCGTTCTCTTCGCAAAGAAGTAATCGTTCTTTTTCTATGTGGTTTGTTTTATCGTTCTGGCATGAAAAGGTCATCTCACCTGTGATTCTCTCCTGCAGAACACCAACGTCCAGGTCTTGCCCCCGCTCAAGAAGATGATCCAGATGGCAGGGGAGATCGCCGACGGCATGGCATATTTAAACGCCAACAAATTTGTCCACAGAGACCTAGCGGCCAGAAACTGTATGGTGGCTGAAGACTTTACGGTGAAGATTGGAGGTGAGTGAGAAACTTCAGGGCTATGCGTGATTTAGATGTCCTTTCAAAATAAATGCTAGAACTTTAGTAAGTGCCTTTAGTCCCCAACCTGCCTCCTCCTATCTCCTGCAGATTTCGGAATGACCAGGGATATTTACGAGACGGATTACTACCGAAAAGGAGGAAAGGGCTTGCTGCCCGTCCGCTGGATGTCGCCCGAGTCGCTGAAAGACGGCGTGTTTACGACCATGTCAGATGTCTGGTAAGAGCAATTTTCCCAAAAATCACTTTTGGTCATACTGTATTTGTTGTCATGACATGTCAGTAAGACGTAAATATATTGGATTTTCCACACTATAAGGCAAACCTGAAAGCATTCAATTTTGTCAAAAGCCGACAGTTCATCGCATAATCTGAAGTACCTTACATATGGAACAATATTCTGATTTCTTTGACGTAGTGTTTTAAATGTTCTGTAAAGCGCTTTGTTACAGCTGCAGCCGTTGCAAAAGCGCTATATAAATTAAACTGTATTGTATTCTATTCTATTTAGTGCAGCTCCATCTAGTGGATGCATAACGCAACAGCAGCCACTATTGTAGCTTGTATTCTATGCACCTTATAATGCGGTGCGCCCAATATATAAAACAGTTTTCAAATCGGCCATTTGTTGAAGGTGTGCCTTATACGCCGAATCGCCTTATAAGTGCGGAAAATATGGTAATCTATGCACTCGTAGTCATCGCAGGCACGCCACTGCAACCTCACACTGACTTGTGAACTTGTTATTCCAGAAAAGCACCTTATTTGTCATGGAATGTTAGTATAACATTGAATGAGTGAAAGTTTGAAGTTTTATTTTCAAACTTCAACTAAAATTAAGTACCTAATTAACAAAATTGTTCATAAATTGTTCTCCATCTTTTGGTTAATATATAAAAATGGCTAAATTAATGCAAGAAATATTACAGGACCGCCAACGAGTTTGCCCCAGTGTTTCAGTTATGCGGAAATGTGCAAATTTTATGCACAGAAAATGAAAAGTAAAAACGGTGCCATTTGTGCACATTTTGGAAGCTGCAAATACAAAAAAAAGTGAAAGCACACATGATGGGCTTGTTTCTTTGGCTAAGCTACTGTTGCTCGGGACTTCTTTTTTTTGCGCAAACTTTCCAGATAGCGCTACTGATTGAGTATTTGTGTAGGCTGGGGGCAGGTCATATTAGGGACCCCTAAAATACAAGTATTTTTACCAGGATACACACATATGCAAAAATTGGTGAGTGTTCAGTTACGTGAATCTGAACTCCATGTTCAGACTAAAGTATCCGTTATTAGCCAACAGAATTGCTCTCTTTTGGGTTTTTATCTCCTTCTCAGGTTTGTACTACTCCAATTTAGTGTCTTTCTATGAACAGCAGCATGATTGCGGGGAACTAAAAGTGTTTGCATTTTATTTTGTTTCCCAACTCCAAATGTCCCATGTGTCAGTCCTTAAGAATGGCCTTAAACGCCTCCAGATGTTTCCCCAAATGAGCAGGTTGCCGCGCAATGGCAGACTCCCCTTGCACATTGCGAAAACGCATACCCCTGGTTTGATGTCGGACAGCGCATAAAGTTTGGCGTGACACTCCCCCACCTCTCAAGTGGTCGACTGTTTTCGCGTGAGCGTCTCTGTTAGCTCAAGCCTGTGTGTACTCGGCCTGTTGGTAAAAGTGCGACTTGCAAGGACGAGCAAATATTGCGGTCGCTGTCAGTCACGGTAAGAATTTCTCCATCGGTGAGAGAGGCTGGCTAGCAAAGTGAGGTGACGTTTACTGTGCAAACTCCTGACCTCTGATGGTGAACATACATAATTCGCAATATTGCCAGCTGTCACTTTGACTACATCAGAATACATCTGCTCATTTATAAATAGTCATTTGCTGAAGGTGGTTCGCAGCGCCTGCCGTATGTAACATTTTGGAACATTGTTTTTTTTCAACTGATCGTGACAAGTAAGCACAGTGGGCTTGTGGTGAGCATGTGTGCCTCACAATTCTGAGATTCTGCATTCCAAAATGGAGGAATAGGGTGATAAGAATAAGAAAACCTTTATTTGTCTCACAATAGAGAAATTCCCAATTTACAGTCGCAACGTTATGAAAGGAAGAAAGTAGAAGAACAAAAAGTATAGGAGCTGCTGTAAAGGCAGCCACTCTCGTGGCACCATCTTGATTGATTGATTGATTAAAATGAGTCATTTAAGTGTACAAGATTATTTAAATCAGGCGGCAGGGGCAGGGGGGGGAGGGCCCCATACACCAAATGTTATCATTATTCTGACTAATCACACTGGTCAACAACAAATTTTAATCAGAAATTTTACCCCAAAACTGCTTGCGGAATACTGATTTTTACCTCGCATTGTAATTTGTAGCTATGCTTCAGAAAAAAACTCCACCTATTTTTTAACCTATCTCTTAATTCATAAATTCGACTACAGAGATTTCTGTATGATATGTTATATTATTATTATTATGAAAATCGAATGTAATAGAGCAGGGGTGTCAAACTCATGTTTGGCGTGGGCCACATTTTAGTTGCCGTTTCACTTAGAGGGCGGTCATGACTTAAACGATAGAAGAAGTCAAGAATAACTATTGATTCAACTATTGTGTAAATTACTATCGTTAGGGGTTTGGTCACAAGAAAATGCTTACAATATATCTTATTTATTGTTATTTATGTATTGTTTATTACATTTGAGAATTTAAAAAATTGGTAGACATTTTAGAAAGGATCATGGTAGTTGGCAGGTTTGAGCTGCTTTCGCTGGCCACATACAATGATGTGGCGGGCCAGATCTGGCCCCCAGGCCTTGAGTTTGACACCTGTGTACTCAAGAAACATCATGGGCAGATTATGAATCAGTGCAAAAATATATATATCTCGAAAAGTGTCCTTGCATATCCATATCAAATTTGGGCAGAGCATGGCATCACGCTTTACTTCGAATCAGCCATTTTGTGTGAAATGCAGAATCCTTTGATTCAGGATTTCATCGCAACGAATCCTGAACGGAAGGTTTTTTTTGCATTCAAATTTAATGATTATGTTAAAGATTTGCCCATTTAAAATGGTATGCGAAAGCACCCTTGATTTTAGTTAGACGAAAGAGTGATGTTTAGTTGACTTTGTTAACCCGTTGATGTAGCAAACCAGATGAGTCTTAAAAAGTCCCCGTTCATTCCATCACATCACACGTGTGAGGAAATCATTTGTCTTGCAAACAGGTCGTTTGGTGTGGTGCTGTGGGAGATTGCCACCTTGGCCGAGCAGCCTTACCAGGGCATGTCCAACGAGCAAGTGCTGCGCTTCGTCATGGAGGGAGGACTCCTGGACAAGCCTGACAACTGTCCTGACATGCTGTGAGTCTTTAGCCCCCAAGCCATTTTTTTTTATGCAGCCTTTCCCAAGCTTTTTAAACCACACAGAATTAGCTCACCCCTCTTTTAAAAAAAAACATGTTTTTTGCAAACTCATGTTCACTCATGCAAATGATTATTGACGAAATAGTCCAAAAAAAATCTACAACCGTTCAAGGGGTGCGTACACCCCAGTTTGGAAATCATTTTAGCATCCTAAGTGTGCGATGAATCATCCACCCTTGATATCTGTTCATATTTGACCTATTTCAAGTTGTGGTCCGTTGTGAAGCTATCATGTGGTGTGCGCGCGTCAAGACGAGGCCCGGGGTTGGCGTCACAGCTTAAAAGCGTCCTGTTGATGACGTGGGGCCTAACCGGCCGGGGGCCAGAGAATGCAACGCCAGCCACCCCTCCACTCCAATGTCCATGCCAATCATTCCTGTCTGTTCACCATTGTGTGAGCTCATTCATTCATTCCTCACTTGCTGACTGGAGGAGGAGTTCTCAAACTTTTTGAGTCAAGGGGATAAATTTGGCCAAGGATCCCCTTATTATCCTCAACATAATTACCCCATAGGGCTGCACAATTAATTGAATGTTCATCACGACCACAATTTCGACATGATTATATTAACCGGATCGTTGGGACATTTCCATTCAAGCCATTCAACAGCCAGTGGTCAGCCAACCACTAAGGGGCGACCATGTGGTTAAGGCTTCATTAAGCGACCAAAATAATGAAGTGAAAGGGATTGTTGCCTGGACTTGTTTTGTATTCCTGGCAAGTGAGATTAAGTAAGATATTAGCATATTTATTCAATCAGCAACTGGTAAATTGTGAATTCTCAAGTAGGTTCAAATTTGTTTTAATTATTGTTTTATTGATCATTTATTTGAAAACTATCAACCGTTCATTTTAAAGTTTCTCGTTGCATTGAAAACTGTTGACTTATTGATTGTTGAAAATTGGAGCAGTAAAAATACTTATATTTTCCCCAAATGTGGCAAATAATTGGATTAGTGATCAAGATTACAATACAGTATTGATCAAATTGATTGCTGTTATAATTTTACCACTGATACCACGAAATGTGATAGGACTTTAAAAAACGGATTTTCCTGGATTTGAATTGTTCTGGATGTTTTTTTACAGCAAAAATAAAAATAAAAAGATTACAATGTTATAATGAAATAATATTTCTACAAGAAAAAAAAGTTAATCAAGTTTTATTGAGATAAGAAGGGGATATTTTAACAGGTGAACTAAAAAAACTTTATTCTCATACTACACAACATACTACACAACATAATCATTTATTGCTAGTTATTTAACGGGTCGCCAAGCTCTGGTTTGCGGACCCCCAGTTTGAGAACCACTGCGTCAGCAGACAAGGTCCATACATGCGTCTGACCTCAACGAGAAGGCATTCTGCTCACCCTCGGCTTTCCCTCCTACTCCCCTCGCCATGGCTGACCTCACCTTAGAAAGAGAGACACCAAGTCGCGGAAGAAGAAAGAGAAGAAAAAAAAAGCACGAGCTAATGTTGTGCAGACACAAACTTCTAGTTTCTATGGCAGCCTGTCCTGATTACAGCGGTGTGTGGATTGTGTTACAGAGGTGGTGTGCTTGGGGGTAGGGGGATGTATTCAATGGGAAAATGGCAGATTTCAAAAACAAAGCATTGAAAGGAGACGTTATGAATCCCCCCCTCCCCCTACCCGAGTGTCTATGACAGGCTTTCGTCAAAATCACCCCAGATTCGCGGAATACGGTGCGCTTTTCAGCCTCTTTTTCTAGCCTTGCTTAAATCTGGCTGTGCAAATGAGTCGACGAGTCACCGCACCCCTCTAATGCAGGGTTAATACCGAGCACAGCTATTTTGTTACCATGATGACCGGGACAAAGAGGCATTGCTCACTCTCTGAGCGGATACTACTTGAGGAAATGTGGCATCCCGGATTGGGTTCACGGCTTTTGTGGTGGATCCTTGTTAAGCCCGAGTTAAAAAAAAAAGAAAAGCACAAACGAACAGTAAAGGCACGGATCATATTTTCACTTATGGAGGCAACACTTCATTACAAAGCCTTCAAATTACACTGCAGAGGAGAACATGGAAAAGTCAAACAGGGAGTAGGGAGGGCGTAGCCGAGATTCGAACCCTGAACCTCTGAACTGTAAGCTCGACGTGTTCAGAGATGGAAACACAGGTAGATATGATGAATCTCTTTTGAGCTGTGTGCCTACGGCCAAGTGAACCAAGGGGGAGCAAAGAACGAAATAACCTTTTCCAGGTAAAATCCTTTTTGTACCTTTTTTTTTCAATGGTTCAGTATTGTTAGCATAGAGAGCTTCGTACTGTTCCGCCTTGTCCGGGTCGTCTCCAGGATCAGATAGCTCGGGGTTGCCGTCTCCAACCTCCCTCACAAGGACGTGCCAAACAGGACTCGTATTTAAATGATTTACAACGGAGAATTACGTCATCGCTTGCTGACGGCGAATTTGAGTGGGGACGGACCTCACTGGGGCACGTGCAGTCTGTCTTTTTTCACAGCACAAGCATAAATGTAGACAACACATTTGAAATAAAACATTTTGGGAACTGACACAATACATTGGGCTAAAATCAAACATTTACATTACTTGACGTAAATTTCAAAGCTCAAATTTTTAGGTGAGATGGATTACTTCATTTTTTTTTCCCCCAGTATACAAGTAACCAGGATCCTTTTGAATTGTGCAAAAACAAACTGCGGCGTTCCCTCACTACTGTGCTATTTGCTTATTGCGGATTTTCATTTGTGGCCATAATTTCATATATTGAATTGCTCTATTCAGGCGTGTTTTCTTGCTGCCACCTGCAGGCGAGAAATAGAAGTAAAAATTGTTTTCACTCGACCATTGGTAATGTTTGGCATTCCAAGTCAAGCTTCTGCCCACTCATGCGCTTTTTGTGGAATATCTTAAATTGTTCAGTGTGCCTGTTTATTCATCACAGTCAGATCTTGACAAACACGAATAAGTGTGTCAAATTTTTAATTTAGAATAGTTTTCATTGTTTCAAAAAAAAATAAAAATGTATCCAGTAGTGTGAGGGAGTATTGCTCGAACAAGCAAACTGTGACAAACGAAGACTTGACACATGAGTACTGAGAGTCTTTACGTTATGTAAGGTAGCCATTTGTGCTGTCGTACGGACCAACGACAGCTGTGCAAACGACGCGGGGAGTCATTT
Source organism: Hippocampus zosterae (assembly GCF_025434085.1). Classification (NCBI taxonomy): domain Eukaryota; kingdom Metazoa; phylum Chordata; class Actinopteri; order Syngnathiformes; family Syngnathidae; genus Hippocampus; species Hippocampus zosterae. The sequence continues at coordinate 22,524,287 of NC_067453.1, forward strand.
AGCAACGAGGTCATTAGTTGCGCAGTTATTATTCCTTTACGCCAAACCTGGGTAGAGTACGGCCTTGGGGGGGCTGGGGGGTAGGGGGGTCACATTCAGCCCACCCGCCGTCTCTGACCGGCCCGAACCGTAACCAAGAAGAAAATACAGTATGTGGTGCTTTTATTTTGGAAAGTTGTTTTTATGTTCTGTGCACACGTATGTGTGCTGGTAAAATAATACTTTGCGTTTATCATTTGCTGTATCGTGATACATCACTGTCAATAATTGATGATTGCACTGTTAAGAGACAAGTGCTGATTTTGGAGCAACGAGGATTCCGCCCGACGCCAGTGAACTCATTTTTTGGTGGTCCACAGTGCAGAGATACCGGGTTCAATTCCAGCTCCGGCCTCCCTGTGTGGAGTTTGCATGTTCTCCCTGGGCCTGTGTGGGTTTTCTCTGGGTACTCCAGTTTCCTCCCACATTCCAAAATGTGTGAGAAAAAGTGCATGGATGATTGTTCGTCTCTGTATCCCCTGTGATTGGGGGCAACCGGTTCAGGGTGTCCCCTGCCTACTGCCTGAAGATGGCTGGGATAGGCTCCAGTACCCCCCCCCCCCCCACCCCTGCCCCACGATAGGATAAGCGGGTCGGAAAATGGATGTTCTGTTTCAAGGGAAGATGCATTTTTTTACAATGGAGTAGAACACCGTCCTTAAACCGAGGATCCTCCTTGTATTGATTCTGGTCAGCGTATTGACTGGACTGCTCATTGGTGTGTGTGTGTGTGTGTGTGTGTGTGCGTGTGCAGGTTTGAGCTGATGCGGATGTGCTGGCAGTACAACCCCAAAATGCGTCCGTCCTTCCTGGAGATCATCAGCAGCATCAAGGAACAGCTGGAGCCGCCCTTCCGAGAAGTGAGCTTCTTCTACAGCGAGGAGAACAAGCCGCCCGACACCGAGGAACTGGACATGCAGGTGGAGAACATGGAGAACATTCCGCTGGACCCCGCCATGACCATCCAGCCCCCGGTCGCCGCCCCGTCGGCGGGGTGCACCGCGGGCGCATCGCCGCCCTCCTCGGCCCAGCAGCCGCCCTGCCCTGCCCCGGAGCCCGGTGGCCCTTTCCTGAGACCCGGCTCACCCGCCGCGGGGCCCTCGGACAGCAAGCATGCGGGACTGGCGGCCGCCAACGGGCCCGTGGTGCTGCTCAGGCCCAACTTTGACGAGCTGCAGCCCTACGCGCACATGAACGGCGGCAGGAAGAACGAACGGGTGCTACCGCTGCCCCAATCGTCGGCTTGCTAATATTGACCCCCCCTGCCCCCCGCGCCCCCAAGTCCTCGTACACAGGGTAACCCAAATCTCTCTTGCGTCTCTGTGAAGTGACTCCTTCGATAGGAGAGAGAGAGAGATTCGGCGTCTTTGTTTCGTCACTCCTTCGAGAAGGAAATCACGAGACTTAAAAAGATGAAATAACTTTTTTTTAAATCTGCCAGTAAAAGTTAACAGAAAAGCACTTTTTCTTGAGAGAGGATGTTGTGGCGTGTGTATTTATATACCATTTCTCTCTATAATAATTTTATTTTATTTTTATTTTGGTATCTTTTCACATCAGTGAAGTTTTGTTTGGCATTTCCGACAAGAAAAATTGTGTGACTGGGAGAAAGTGTGTTGTGTCTTTAAATGAAAATAACAACACTAAGTTGCCAAATGGAGACTGCGCTTCAGAGTAGAATTCACGTTGCATTACGTTTATCAACTAAAAATATAACAAAGTAAAAGCCAAGTTTTTAACCAAGGGAAAAAATATTTTCACACATCACTGAATTAATTGTTACTTTAATAATTGATTATCTGTTGATTATTTTGTCAATTAATCAATTAAATAGATTTTTAAATGCCATTTTAATCTTCTTCAAAAACAATGTTCAAATGTTTTATTATTATTATTATTATAAAATGTTTCAAATAATTAAATCCATTCTAAATTTAATTCAGTTGCGATTTTAAAATGACAATTAAATTTTTTGCACGTAATATTCTGAAGCGCAGCCCCGGCCAGACTCATCCCAAGCACCACTTGAGCATCATTTAGGGGACACTGTCAGACCGATTAATCGTTTCTTTGTCTTTTTATCACTTTTCGCGGGGTGGGAGAATCTCTGAATGTTCTGAACTCCTGTTCTGCAGCCGAGTAACGTTGCCTTCTTCAGACAGCAAACTCATTGCGCGGGTGACCAAACCGCACCACAGCAATCAATGCCGAACCCTTATGAATGAACAGACCCTCCGCTTGTTGGTCATTTCCCAGCATGCACTTGACGCAGCAGACAGGAAGCAGGAAGTGCATGTGACGATCGCACGGTGGACTTTCACCATTAACTGGACAGATTTTAAGTAGGTCTACACACACACTTCATTGGTTTGTCAACTTTTTTACATTTCGAAAGTGCATTTGCTTCAGACTGTGTGTGTGTGTGTGTGTGTTTGTGTGTGTGTGTGTATTCATGACAAAGCTGCTATTTATTCTCTTTTCTCTGATCCTTCAGGTTTGCTTTTCTCTCCACTACTTTCTTATCCACAAAAATCTGTTAATATATAAAATATATGGTAAAATGACAAAAAAAAGATTTTGGTAATGAAATGTGTTCTTTTAGAGATTTTTGTCAGTGTTTGTTTTGTTGGATGACTGTCTTATTTTATTATCCTTATTATTATTGTTATTTTTATTATTATTTGGAATGGACACCATAGCTCCGTGTGTGAGCTTTCTTCTGCACCCCCCTTTTTTTTGGGGTGCAGTTTTTGTGGTCTAGCACTGCGCCTCAGGGTGCAACTCAATCTCAGGTCAAACTTTAAAAAAATACTTTTCTCCTTTTCTCCACACATTCGTTTGTTGTCAAAATTCCTCCTCTCCCATCATCTTGCATTCTGCCGGTGCCTCCGTTTTTTTGTTTGTTTTGGGGGTTTTGGGGTTTTTTGTTGATAAGCCACATAAACCAAATGTTTGTTTTTAAAACCCAGTTGAAGCAATTGTAGGGCTAAGTGGGTCTTGTCATTTGCCTTAATCATGTTTATCACTTTTTTTCTGTTTTTAGTCACCGCAACAAACACTCCCGCCACCCTGTACAAAAGTTATTACTTCTTCTCAAACCAAATAAAGAATGGATTGAAGAGCAGAAACGATTTAATGATTAAAATGTCTTAAAATGGATGTTATATGTAATCTTGAAGGATTTTTTTCCTGATTTTTATTTTATTTTGGGAAATGTTACCCTTTCTAATTTTCTTCTTTAGATGTGATATTTATTTATTTCTTCAATAATACCAGTTTAAATCACTGTATAAATGCCCCCATGATTCAGTATAAAGATGACCTTTTTTGTATTCTCTTTGTTGTCCGTTTTAGTTTGTTTTTCCCTTTTACAACATTACAACACATTTACATTTACAACATTTGGGTGAGTGAGCATATGCATAGTATTGAATTGGCTGGCAACCATTTCGGGGTGTACCCGTGACCCTTGTGAAGAAAAGAAGATCAGATCATGGACAAACGGGAGGAAACGGGAAAAAATGGTCAACCCCATCAATCCATCCATTTTCCGAACCGCTTGATCCTCACTAGGGTCGCAGGGGGTGCTGGAGCCTATCCCAGCCGTCTTCGGGCAGTAGGCGGGGGACACCCTGAATCAGTTGCCAGCCAATCGCAGGGCACACAGAGACAAACAACCATCCACGCTCACACTCACACCTAGGGACAATTTAGAGTGCCCAATCAGCCTGCCATGCGTGTTTTTGGAATGTGGGATGAAACCAGAGCACCCGGAGATAGCCCACGCAGGCCTGGGGAGAACATGCAAACTCCTCACAGGGAGGCCGGAGCTGGAATCGAACCCGGTACCTCTGCACTGTGAAGCCGACGTGCTAACCACTGGACTGCCGGAAAGTACTAAAATATGGAAAGTACTGAAATACAACTTTTGGTTGCAATACCGCCAAGTACCACACGATGGCAGACATTTCTAAATTCTGCTGGATCTTATACCACCGTATCCTACAACCCGAGTATTTATTTGAGGCTTTCAAATGATACGTCGGTAAAAACAACTTCATTATTTCAAATGAAGTTGGTACGTTGGATCATAACATAAATAAAACAAACACATTGTTTTCAACTGATATTTAATTGAATACACGACAAAGACAAGATACTTAAAGTTCAAATGGTTCATATAAAAATTTTTGAGTGAGTTGATTTTGGAAAAAAAATGAATACGATAAATTCTTGCACTTATTTTTTTTATTTGGCATTTTGGTCGATTTTCTGTTCTTTTTTTTAATCAATGATGATTCTCATCTTTATTTCATTTACAGCGTGCTGGATTAATCAGAATGAGATTTAAGTATACCTTTATTTATAAGCGCCTTTCAAGATACCCAAGGACACTTTACAATAACAAAAAACACAAAACAATACGGCTTGAGCAAGGGCAGCCAAAACGCACCACCGTTCACTCAACCCGGAAGTCAGAAAGAATTCATTGTTGTAATAGTTTTGAATTTTTCATTACAGTTGGTTACTGTCATTTTGGTGTTATTTTTTTAATCAGTTAATTTTGTTTTGTTTTGTAACCGTTTTTAATGCTTTGCTTTAGTGTAAGTCGTGCAACTTGAGTGTGAAAAATACAGCTCTATGGATAGATGGATGATTGCTGGATCGAGAAGCGGGATGGATAGATAGACAGATGATAAAGATTCTGAGTCATCAGATGCCCGACAGTTAGTGAACGCACCGCAGCATCTGGGAGATTCTCTCCTTCAGGCAGGGCGATTCTCAAAAGCGGACACGCCCCTCCCGGTGCACTTGTCAAAGGGTGAGTGAAGGAGGGTGACGTCACACTTGCGTGCACGGACGCCCGGAGAAAACAGCTCTCGGACACAAACATTTTTTTTTTTGCATTTGCCAATCATTGTTGATGCCACAATGCTGCCATCAAGAAGAACTTTTGAGGCGGACAAGCAGCAGCTGCAGCAGCTCAACGGCCGGCTGGCTCAGTACCTCACCAGGACGCAGCAATTGGAGCGGGAGAACGCGCGTCTTCTGGCGGAGATTAACCAGCTCAGACAGGCCCAGGTGGCGGAGCGGGAGCCACGCTACAAGGCCGAAGTGCGCGAGCTCAGGCGGGCGATGGAGCGGGTCGCGCTGGAGAAGTCTCGCGCCGAGATGGAGCGCGAGAGGTTGTGCGGGGAGTTGGAGACCGTTCGCTCCCTGTGCAGCCAGCAGAGCGACGCCTGCCGGGACATCGGCGGGGAGCTGCACGGCCGCGAAGAAGAGCTCCGGGCGGCTCACCAGAACAATGCGTTGCTCCAGCAGCGTTTGCTGGAGCTTCAGAGAGAGTACGTCTTCTTGGAGGAGAAGCACCAGAAGCAGATGGGCCAGCTCAGACGACAAATGAACTCCCAGGTCAGTGGTAGTACTTTGTACTCCAGTACATTTATTCGTCTAAAAACTTTTTATTTGTACTCCCAATATTGGACAACAGATCTCTGAAGACAAGCGGTACATTGATTTAGAAATGTGGTTGGTAATTGAAGACTAGTCTAAATTGTCTGTTGGTGTGAATGTGGGGCGGAGCTACAGGGTGGCCATGGGTGGCCAAGCCCACTGTTACCATTTTGTGTCATTGTGCTTTTTAGAAATCTAAATGAGTGAGCCATTGATCGCAGTATCCAAAATGGCATCGGCCATCTATTACGATTATTCTGATTGGCTGCTTGACACACTTTTGACTTCCACTTTTGTATATTCCTACGTTGATGTGTGCTGAAGGGGCGTGGCCGAGTGATTGACATCAGGAGCCGAGTGATTGACATCAGGAGTAGTTCCTGTCGGTCGCTTACGCCACGTTTAGTACAGATATGTATGCAGTTCAGCGTTAGTTCTGCTCAATGCTCTTTGTGAGTGCTTTCATTTTGTAACTGTCTGTACAGCTGTTTTTTTGCACTACTTTTTTTTTTTCTCTACTCGAGCAGTGAAGTATCTAAAGCCCACTAGCAATGAGCTCAAGTCAGCCATTTTTTTGTTTGTTTGTTTTTTACACAAGTATACCTTTATTAAAGTGTGAGTGCTTTTGCCGCCTTTGCTGTAGGTGAACTCCAGGGTGGTCACGCAGAGTTACCATGGGCCTCCTGCAGCCTCTGTGGAGGAGGTGCAGGAGTACGCCCGCGGGATGTCCGAGGGCTGGATGCAAACCTTAGAGATGTACCAACAGAAAGTGGAGGAGATGGAACTGGCCATCCGGGAGGATCAAGCCATGTTAGGTGACCTGCAGAGAGAGAAAATGCTGCACACCTCAGAGCTGGACAAATTACGCTTGGATGCGGAGAAACAAGGGCAGCTGCAAATGCGTCTGGAGGAGCAACTGCTGCACATGCAGGAGAAATTCTGTCAGGATGAGGGCGAGTATCAGGTGAGGTCACTACATTAGGTACACATTTTCAGTCCGTTACCAAAGCCAATGCAACTGAACTGAAAACTCAGAAAATATTCGAATTCTTGGGCCTATGACTTCTCCAAGAGTTAATCGGGAGTCAGCCAAGGAAAAAAAAACCCAAACACAGCAGTTTGGAGTTTGCTACTTTCAAGAAGCATTGCTCAAAGTGATCCATAACAGCTCTCAGAATACCTACACTTAATATTTGCTAACTTATACAAAGCTGGAAATCCACTTAAGTATGTTGTCAGCTATCTAGCTTGTTGTCTACTTAGTTACCTAGATATCTATGTTATATATTATTATAATGTTAGATTGGATCTCAAAAGATTGTGCAGGTATACTTTTATTTTATTCATTTTTTTTCAAAGATAGCATTTGAAATGTGCAAAAAAAGCTCCTTGTGGCCCAGCCACTGCCTTTTAATGCAGTCATGTGAATCTTCTGTTGATCCTCACTGTCGTCAAAAGCGTGTAGCTTCCATCATGCCTTGCAATCCTTAAGCCTCGGCCATCTCGAGGGCATGTCCGCTTGCTAGCCGCTTAAGCCAATTAGCTCTCAGACTGAAAAATCCCTATTAGGCAGCCTTTTCAAGATTAAGCTCCACAAGCAGGACAATCAAAAGACGAGCGGCAAGATGAGTTTACCGTTTACAGGAAAAATGTTACGTTTTGATCATTGCCAACTCGTACGCCGCCTCAAGGCTTGGCAGCGGCATCCGAATACGTTCAATTCGGTTTGTTCGTGGATGACATGTTTCTCTTTCTGGTGGGAAGAAAAATCACAGGTTTAGACACAAATAGCCGAAGAAAAAGCAACCCAGCATTTAATATAGTCTCCTTGTTGTTCTCCCCAGATGATTATCGACCAGCTGGAACGAGAAAGGAACGCCATGGCAGAGTCCATCACGCAGAGGATGCAGGACCATCAGCATTTGCTGCGGGTCAAGATGGATCTCGGCATGGAGGTGGCAGCCTACAGGTAACAAGCCCTCATTGTCACCTCGTCAGTTTCCGTGTGAATTTCAAGTGGCACGTATCCCACAAGTGATGCGTGTACACTGACGGGACAGACGCACAAATGTAAGCGTGAAGGACGTGCGGTACATAATCCAAATATTCAGAACGCTTAGTCTCTTTAAATGAAGGTGAGGCCGCATTATACTTTAGAATTTGGTATAATCAAATCAAATAGACCATATTGGTTTGATGTTGTTGAACTTGACATTTTTAAATGCATTTAGTTGTGTTGTTTGGACAAAAGTGAGTGCCACCTGTCGTCGTACTTTGATGACTTCAAGCTAGCAGTGACACTGTATGCCTGACCTTGGCGTTTATGCCGCACTCACATCAGCAGATACGCATCAACATTTTTCTCCATTTAGATGAGGCCTGATTCCAATCTGAAGATATCCGATCCCATTTTTTTTCTTCTTAATGCTGCCGTGACGCGTATCGCAATTGTGTTACATGAACCAGACAATGTAGATCCAGTCCTGGTCGGTCAGAAGGTGGCACAGGCTAAATGTTTTGATGGTGGCGTTGTCACGAGTAGAATTTGCATTGGAATTTAAAGGGAAGCGTTGACGGGCCCGCTTTGTTGCTGTTATTTTTATCTCAGTCTGTTGGGAGGCACGCTCCGCGAGAGCTTCTTTCTGTCATTTGCTTGTGTTTGCTACTTGAAACATCCCCCAGGAGTGAAGACTAAGAAGCTTACACAGTGGTATTAATTAGATTACGATTGTTTCATTGTTTATTTATTTACTTTAAATGAGCATTAGTGTCTTCCGAGGCTTTTTAGCTTTCGAAGTTGGAGATGGAAGAGCGAGAAGATATCGAGTGCCTTGCACGGTAATTATCTTCGGTCTCATATTTGCCTACAAGAGAAGTGATCATCTATAGAACTGTATTGATCTGCAATTTTTGGATGCCTATGCCTCTTGTTATTCCGAATTACTTCATTTGTGGCCATTAACATGTTCCAAAACCCAACAATTTTTGCAAACGCGCTTATCCTCGTGTAAATATATGCGTTTTAAGAGGTCCTGAACACAAGACCCTCTGGAAACAGAAAAAAAAATTGCCCCAGAACCGATTGACACAAATAGATGGACAAAAAAGTCTCCAGGACCCATGCCTGAAAGTCAACCCTTATTAGTGTTAGTATAACTGTATTTATTTATTTAAGTATTTATTTCAATTTGACGTGCGCATTTAAAAAATGTTGCCAGATAAAAGGAGTGTGCAGTGCGAGGGCTTGCTCATTACTTCTTGTAGATTTAGCTTTGCTTATGTTTCTCTAGAGCGCTCTTGGAGGGTGAGAGAGTTGGGCTTCAAGATGCTCATCGAAGAATAAGCGAACACCAGAGGCAGAGGATCATAGGTAAAAGTCTGAACGTATTGACCTTATTTGAAAATGAAATACATTAGGAATAAATGTCACTCATGAATTGCCACAGATATCAAGATGCCTGCCCAACCCTACGCTCCAAGAACTCTCACCCCAACCAGACAGCACGTGGCCGTCAGATTCACGCCGTCATCTATTTTGAGAAAATCTCCCCTAGCTCCCTCAAAGCCTAGAAGTCCTTCCAGGGTTATTCCAATTTCACTTGCAACCAGAGCTCAGCATCAGAGTCCAGATTCCAGAAGGGACATGATCTCGTTCACCAAAGCCCGGGCTTCCACTTCTTCCACTGTTCCCGAAGATCAAGAAATCATCCAGACCGAGCGACAAAGCTCACTATCAGCAGCAGAGAAGATAAAGAAAACCGAACATGTCTCAAAGGTACGAAGCAAAAGCACTCCCACGGAGTCCTTCGCAGACACCCCCTCAGGTAGGGCGTTGTCACCACTGAGGAGGAGGAGCCTCAACATAAAACCAGAGACGGATACGGGCATTGAGGGCGCAGATGAACCGGATAAAGGAAATCTATGTGTAAGCGAGTCTAAGGATGAAGACAAAATCAAGCCCGCGATTGAGTCGAGTGAGAGAAAGGCTTTAGACGGTGTGTCTTTGGAAGAGCTCATTGAGACGGTGATCAAACCAGCTGGTTTGCAAGCCAAAGTTTGCTCCTCCGGAGAATCAAAGATGACCTATCAGGTGGAAAAAATCGAACAGGAGGACGGCTCGATGAAGACTCAGATCGTGTTACAGTCGAAGGTGGAGGAGGAAGTGGACCTTTCGGAGGAATCGGCCCTGGAGCAGCTTTTAAGCCAAGGGGTGAAGAAGGTTTCCCTGGAGGACATCGAGGACACAGCAACAGGAAGCATGATCAGGAACCTGCTCAGTGGCCTACAGGGAGAAGCGAACCTACAAAATAAATCTGTCAATGTCCAAATTATTGAGCAACCGGTGGAGTCTTACGATGAAGACGTTACTGAGAAGTCCAGATCTTGTTTTTATGAGCCCTCTGCATATTTCCAAATTGAGGAGATGGAAGAAGACCAAGACGCGCAAGTTGAGAGGAGTCGTTTTGACCCCGTGGAAAGGTCCAAAGTCGAACCTGTCCAGGCTCAGGAGGATAGTGAGTCTCTCTATTTCACCCGTGATCAAGAGCCCGCTGAGTATTTTGTCTCCACGCCAGACGATAATCTCTCTGAACCCAAGGAGGGTTGCAGCATTACCTCATACGGTCATTATGGGATGGTGGATGACTTGTCCGATGAAAGGTATTACCGAGATGACAGACTTCCTCCACAAACCAGAACCATCCTTGAAGAAAACGACGAGGACAGGTTGATATTAGATCCGCCTTTTCTCAAAGAGAGCATTCCCGAGTGCATTATTGAAGAGGAGATTCGTGTTTCCCCTATAGTGCAGGAGTCAATGCTTGAGTTCCTGCGAGAGGACTCCTTGGAGCCCAAAGAGCAACTAAGAGGAGCTTTGGAGAAGTTACAGGGCTCAGTCTCAGGCCCACTGAGGGAGGAGTTAGCTTTCCTCACCAAAGTAAGCGGTGAAAGTCCCCAGAACGTTGCCGTTGACATCAAGAAAGTGCAGCAGTCAAGCGAAGGCGGCACTACAACCATCGTTGCGGAGCTGAATGTCTCGCAAACGCTGGAGGACTCCGGGCTGCTGGACGATGACAGTTTATCGGAAGAGCAGATCATGGCCGCACTGAGGTCTTCCAACATTGGGAGCGCTTTGGAGTGAGGAGATGGAGGAGGATACAGCATCAGGATCTCCAAGGAACAGCATGTCGAACTCTCCGATGATTTTGACATTGAGGGGGAAGGCGAATCTTCGTCCCCTGTCACAGAGAGACAAATCAGACCGAGTCCGGCTGAGATGGAGGGACACAGAGGCCCTGCTGACGCTAGCTCCGATCAAGAGTGAATGAAAGGCGATCGTTGGAAATTTCAAGGCCCTAGAGATGGTCAAGAAGATTATATTTTATCAATGAATGCGTTGATTCCGAAAGCAGGGGTAGATTCGCTGAATAGCGTCGGTGTTCATAGCAGACACTGCAGCTCTTGAATTGTAGTACCCTTGAGGGGATTTGACATCCATCCATCGCTGTCATATGGAGGTATTTTATCAGTGGCCACCATTTTCGGATGATCTCCTCCACCGTCTTTCGGGGATTATTTCTCAAATTTTAAAATTAAGATCCCCTATTCACAACAACATGACCCGAAAGGTAGCTGAGCTCAAAACGTCAGATTGGTAGCTGTCTGGTCAGCTCTCTCAAGAGCGTAACTTTGATCTGCGGCTGATTTAGAAAAGATCCCTGTTGATGTTGAATGGCGTTCGACATGAGATGAGTGTTCAGTGTTTACTCCTCTGTTGTGTCCTCTGTTCAGTTTTTTTTCATCACTATTGATTTTCAGTTATGTTCCATTCTCAATATACTGTCGCTCAGATCCAAACAGTAAGTTTCATCTATAAATGCAATTTCTTCGATTTCGATTTTAGATTTCAATTTTGCTGATTGATTTGTGAGGACTATAAGGTATTGTCTCTCAAAACACGTTAAGGGACATATTAGGGAAAATTGACTACTTGCATGCAAATAATTTGGACTCTAGAGTGCCTACCCAAGTAAATCTTTTTCTGGAATACCTGTTTCCCAAAACGTGTTTGTGAGCGAGTGGTTCTGTTGCGGGTTTTTAAGTCCTTGTCTGCTGCATGCGCCACATGCATGGTTCAGTACTCTAATTGCCAGGTTTAATTCGGCAGCTTTGTGATAATGTGCTGGCTCCACGAGTGAAAATCCAATCAGTCTTTCTTTTTACACTCTGGGCTCAACAAGTTACCACTCGCTCGCTCTACAAAAGCCATCCACTTGTTGACAGACCCCGCTGTTGAGGGGTGGGGGACGGGGTGAGTATTGGCAAGATGACTTCAGAAAAGTTAGCGAGGAAGGGTTTAAAGGGACAGTGTGTACAAATTTTTTGATACTTCAATGTTCATTCAATAAAAAAAGAAAAAAAATCAATAATCTGCCAAAAATAGTTGTTGCATTCTATTATTTCGCCACTAGATGGCAAGTACATTTTACGCACTGTACCTTTAAAGTGTGTTTTACAGTAGCTCTTGATTGAGGTATTTTGATGAAAGCATGTCACAAACATGTTATGAAGGCCTCTGTCCACTGGACGCTATTTTAAATAAAAAAAATAGATTAAAAAAAAGACATTCCGAATATTTCTTAACCCTAAATGCATGTGTTGTATCTCACTGCACTTGCAGCTGAATTAATTGTTCAACCAACAGCATATTTGAAATATAACAACTAATATTAATGTTTTCACTGAATGATGTTTACTGTTTTATCATTTTCCATAGTCATTTCAAGTAATGGAGTAAAGTTCTGGTGATGCAAAAAAAATACAGACACACATCAGCTGCAATGTGTTTTTATATGCTTTTAGTTATTACTATTTTTTCCCTAACCTTTTACCGTTCAGGTATAATATGTTGGTTGTGCCATTCACAGTATCCGGTCACTCAACTTTCACTACTTTGTGACAAGGTGCAGTATGCAGTGTTTGCAGGTAGACGACTTTACATGCTTCTATTTAGTGTGACTCGGTATGCAAAAGAAAGCCATAGTCACGAAGAGGAAATGGTGGCGGCTTCTGGATCCTGTTCACTTGACACTTTGTGCTATCTGTGCTGGCTGGAAGGATCCTTACATAAGAGAGTGTGTTCATCACAGCTGACTATTTTTGTATTGGCTTAGCGGCACTGACCGGTCACAAGGTTTAATTGTGCTGTGTACACCTTCATAGGTCAAGTAATGTTCGTGCCCCCCCCCACCCCCCCCCGTTGAAATGTCATGTGTTTATTTCCTGTTTTAAGTTGACACACAATATAATTAAACATGATTTGAATCAATGCATTAAAACAGTTTGTTGATGCTTTTCAGAAGCCTATGTCAATCAAATCAAAACTTGTATGACAGAGATTCTCAACCTTAAGGTGCGGGTCGGCAACCCAAGGCTCTTTAGCGCCGCCCTAGTGGCCATTTTCAAAAATGTTTGAAAATGGAAAAACAAGGGGAGAATATATTTTATTTTAATGTGATTTCTGTCGGAGGACAAAAGAGACAAACATTCTAATCGTTTTCCAATGCGAGAAAAATGTCAAATAAATATTAAAATCAACATTTCTGTCAACGAAGAAATACGTCATAGCCTGCGCACCACGTTTCAATTAGCAAGGCGGGATACCAGGCATATGGCTGATGCAGGAAACACCGGCGTTTCATGTACAATTCACCGAGGATACTGGCAAAGAGTGGGAATCTGATGGGCCGAGAGAAACATTAGAAAACGATACGCGTGAGCTATGATAGTTAGCACGCCGCAAAAGTGGGCCTCATCCCTCCGCGTCAGGTCTCGACGAAGGTAGGCAATGATTACAACCCGTGTCCACTTCTTGTTTTGTTCACCTACGGGGCCGCTGTGGCTGTTGCTCACTATGCCATGCTTGTGTCTCATCATGACGCAATGATAAACATGTTACTTTTATTGGTTACAATCTCATTTTACTCACGACACATTTGCACTTCATAAAAGCGCTGTGGTATGTTTTCAGAGCGTTTGTTCTTTTCTTTCATACACTTTTAAGACCCCACCCCCCTCCCATGTCATTAAAAACGATGAACCACAGACTCAAAATACACTTGTATCTGTTGCAAAATATAGATACAAATACTGTGGGTTTACATCACCTAAATTCATGTTTTACCTTCTTGCGCTGTGTCCTGAAGAGCAATCTTGGTCTCCAGGGCACTTGAATTAAAAATAAAACACGTTAATGGCTACAGAGTGAAATATGAGTCGTATTCAGAAGGGAATAAACAGTTACAAAGAATACCGGAATGCACTAAACGTCCCATAAATAACCACTGTAGCACTTCAGATAACACTTGCTGCGCTTTGGTCAACAAGAGGAGCTCCGTGGGATCATAAAAAACACTCACTTTAAACCGTCAGATTATTTTTAGTGGAAACGTATTGAGGCAGGAAAAGGCACGGAGCTAACTTTTCCTACAGAGTGGGCAAACATTGTGTAATCGGGATTGGCTCCATCTGGCCTCTTGGATGTTTTCACCGTTGCTAGGGTTGATGTAATGGAAGGCCCTTTTTCGGCTGCACAACGCGGGAATGGGAGGGAAATGTCAGCATGTGTGTGTGTATGTATGGAGACAAGCATCATTGTTTTTTTTTGGTAGGTGCAGGGGTGTAGAACTTTTAGAAAGAAACTGCTGAGAGCAGGAGTGAAAGAAAGTTCAGGCATATTTCCTCGATGTCAGTGTTCAAAAATGTCCCATCAAACTTGGTGATGAGAGAATATACTGCCTGTCAGACTCTACTTGGATTCAATAACAAACCACCGTAGCAACGGGGCAGAATTTACTCACTTACTCATCCATGCCTTCTGTTATTTGATGGAAGTTTATTTTAGAGAATTTCTTCACCCTTTATCAGAAACAGAGATGGAGAAAACAATGATAAAATTCTCAAAGTGAAAACGAACATTTGAATGAATCCAGCTTTTTGTCTTCCAGGTAAAGACGCCTGACACCTCTTGCCCCAGACTTTACTCAGCAGTTAGCCTTTCACTTTCTAAAAGAGTGTTGGACCATCTGTTTGGCTTCGTCCAGGTTCAGGAAACACAAAGTCACCCTGTGTGATATTTTACACTCGGTCGGGCTACGTTGCTCATTGCCAGCTTCCGAGATTAGCTTGTGACTGATCGTAGCCCTTTAGAGAGGTTGGCTGAAATAGCTGATCTCCAGATCGCCATTTGACCATGTATTTTAAAATAGGGGCAGTTGCCCGGCCAAGCGAGGCCAACTATGGTGCCTCAAAGAACACTTTTTGACATCATATGCTTAAATATATATGGGTCATTCCAGAATTGGAGGATATTTTGACTTCCAAATTGTTTTTCTTGTTTTTTGTTGTTGTTGTTGTTGCTGTTTTTGCTGACCGAGTGGGCACCTTTTATTTATGTTATTAAAGGAAAGACAAATTAAACATGAAGTCTCTTATCCTGATCGTATGCATTAGACTGCAGGGGTGTCCAAAGTCGGTCCAGGAGGGCCGCTGTCCTTCCTGTTTTCCAGTTCTCCCACCTGTAACACACCTGATTCAAATGATCAGCTCATCAACCAGCTGTGGAGCAGCATTAGAACAATCCTGATGATGTGAATCAGGTGCGTTTCTCCTGGGAGAGCTGGAAAACAGACAGGACAGCGGCCCTCCAGGACCAACTTTGGACACCCCTGCGAGGGTTGCATGATGTAGAGGGAGACATTCAATCAAGGAACAATGCTATGAACATATGAAAAATAGAAGAGAGGACATATCTGCGCTGCACCCATTCTTTTGGAAAACTGTTTGATGACGTCAAGTTTGGCGGATCATGTGAGTCACTGCTTTCCACTTCTTCTGCTATGCTGAAAAGGTGATGGGAAAAGGACACAAGTTCCCCGAATAATAATTATTAAAATATTATCTATCCATCCATCCATTCATTTTCTAATCTGCCCCTCCACACAAGGGTCGCGGGAATGCTGGAGACTATCTATAGACTATAGTGTCTTCGGGCAGTCGACGGGCTACACCAGGTGTGGGCAAACCCTGCGGGCTGAATCCGGCCCGTTGGTCGTTTTAATCCGGCCCGCCGAAGGTTGGTCCACAATTAAAGTTTGATGTGAATGATTCCATTCATTTCATTTGGACTTTTAATGACAGGCATTTCACCGCCAGGTGGCGCATTGACTTGAAGTGGCAGAACACGGGGAGCGGGCGGGGGGATCTTTTCGACCACCTAGTACTTCTATATCGCTCTACTTCTACTGGTCTGATCACAACCCTTCTGCAGCAATGCACAGGCTAAAATAGGTCATCAACAACACGGTTGTCATTTAAAAAATATATATTAATACACTACTTTCAAGTTGAGGGCATCATGCCTTTTGGCCAAAGTCAGCGGGGACAGGCTCCAGCACACCCCTGCAGCCCTGTCCAGGGTAAGCGGTGTTGAAAATGGATGGACGATGATGATGATGATTATTATTATTATCTTCACTATTATGTCACAATAGAAATATATAGCTAGCCTATGTAATTTGGTGAGTCGCTCTCAAGAATTGGAGTTTCCACACTTTGTCTGGAAAAATATGAGGCCTCCACTGTGTTCTCCACTAAAGCACGTTCTGCAAAGTTCTGCAGAAAAAACACTGCTTGTATGAATAATGAATAATGGACCTCCAGTGGAGCTCAGCCAATCCAGCCACACCGTCCTTTTTGTGTTGCAGCTTGGCCCAAACACAGTGGTGATCTTATGAGCGGTGGACTTCCACAGAGTACATCTTATTTTGTGTCTTGTAAATTCATTCAGATTTTTTGTAACAATGAAAGACTTTTTTAATAGCTTCTAGATGTTACTCTTGAGAACAGATCATAGGTTTGACACTGCATTATATAACATATGCAGCTGCTTTGTTTGGTTCCCATAACAAACTGTTATTCAATCAAGCATATACGAAGGCAGCAGAAAACTCCTAATTAAGTCCTTGTGCCTGTCATTGAGGTGCGGCGCCTAACTGTGAATACAGACTCAGTATTGTGCTGCTGTAGCGAGGATGAGGGAAGATGTGAGGCTGCTCTTAGCGCCTGAGGCTGTGACTCATAGCAATGGCATGAAACTAGTGAGATCACATATTGTCAACACCGCTTGATAGGGGGAAAAGTCTTTGTATTGTACTGTGTAGATCGCTTTTTTCCCGGCCTGGTTGAGGGGCTGCATAAAAGAGGGAAGCGTGACCATTCAAACGCTCATAAGGGAGCATGGTAGAAATATTTAAAATGGGTTCATCTTGTAATTTGGAAGCCTGTCTTGTAAAGGAGACTCAGTCATATATATTTTTCAACCAGTTCACACGTGTCCAAACAACATCTCTGTGACATGATTTTGAATGAAAATCGGTTCGGAAAATGGATGGATGGATGGATAAATACATACTCAATGTGTGGGGAAATTATTCTGTCCATACAGTCTAGTTAAATTCAGAATGGTTTGTTGACAGACACATTTTCGGAAATGGGCAACTCAAAACTTAGAGATGAAAATTCATATCTGATGGGGTTGGTGGGGAGGGGGGGCTCCATAGGTCTGCATAAAAACAAAAGAATTTTGAATCAAATGACCGCTTTCAGTATGTCAATCATTAACTGTGGATTCTAAACCTTGCCGAATAACTTTTGAAACCAGTGTTCTGATTCTGATCCAGATATGGTTCGTAAAAAAAAACAAAAAAACAACCCAAAACAGCCCACTCTGACAAAACGCATGCCTTGATTTGGCGGACCAGTGAGTCAGGGTGAGTCCTTGACTCCATTATCCTTTGCAAGGACACTGAATCTATCAGGCAACCTTTTCAAGTCTTCTAATGGATTCTAAATGGAACACTGCCAAAGAGGCTGCGTTCTCACCACTATACTATGGTAAAACAGCACTGTACTGACACACAACCGTACATTGAAACACATGCTTTATATTGCCACGCAAAGCAATTAAAAATATTATCTCGTCACTCAATGACCTAGAATTGGTTTTGATCAGTCCAAGGGATGTGATCCTTTCCGTGCATCGCGAATACTGTCGTGCTCTCCTGTCAGAAACGGTGAAATATCTTGTCTGACGGACAACATCTAAAGGTGTAATGTTTTAGGCCAAATCTGCTTCGTGTTCCAGGCTTTGGTGTTAACATTCCTCTCCACCCTATCCACTGATTAGATCGAATTTAATGACACAGTCTTAGTCATTTGTTGATGAACACCAAAAATGCATTACTGTCGCCCTCTAGTGGTTATAAATCTAAATTCAGGTCTTCCGTGTCAGACTGTTGAATCATGTAACTTCATTTACAGGATGCTGCACTATCCCTGAAACTACACCCTTCTGACCCCAAATTAGGACGCTATTGTAGTTTAAGTATTTTGGTGCAATAAAATGGATGGATGGATGGATATAAATTCAACCTGTTTGTAGTTTGAAGAATAAATGGTTGCGCGTTGTAGTGTTCATAAACTACCTCAAGATGTCAGTATACGTAAGTGTTTTTTTTTTATACTGTTCTGTCTTGCTCCAACATTTTCACCTGCTGGAAGAAATGGGGAATGGTGCATTTTTTAATGCAATTTGTAGTACTGTAATTGGATTACCCATGGCAGTGTTTCATAAATTGTACTGCTATTGCATTTTTTTTTAAGTCACAGCACACCACCAACATAAGTCACAAAAAAACCCAACAACCCTGAAATAATATATTTTGTTGTTGTTGTCTCAGTGTACTTAATACACAGATTCAGTGTAAATAACTCACACCTGAATATAAGTCGCTGGATGAGCTAAACTATGGAAAAGCAAGAGTGATTCAAAGTCTGAAAAATACTTTTCTCTAAGTTGAGAAGTGTTGATTCAGTGTCTCCAAATTTTGGAGCCATGAAATCAAAAAGTAAAGTCACATGTGGCTTTAAACACCTGAATGCTGTATATAAAGCACATAAATAGCCACATTCACACCCTTCTATCCTTTCACAAGCCTAAATTCATCAAGCCACGAGGAAGAGGAAATGTCAAACAGTGCCAAACATCAATACCAAACAAACAAAAAGTCATGTCTCTGTGGCTACTTTGAGAAATTGGACTCCGGAGACAGTTTTCTCGGTAAACGTATTCTATATTAGACTAGCGGTGTGTCTGTCGCCACTTTTCAACTGGCCAGCATCATGTGCAAGACTGCCTAAGATAACTTCCTCCGGCTCCTTTGCCGTCGGTTGGTTCTGGCAAGCCATGAGAGGAGCCCTTTATTTGTTTGTTTGTCCCGTGAGCTTTTGGCTGGGCATACAGGGCGGCGCTTGGCCCCACTCCCTGCTGGGCCTTCTATTTCTGCAACACAAGTGGCTGGTAATGAAGTCGCTCGGGTTGGCATGCGCCCTCGGCAAACGCGGCCTGATCAGACCCCTTCTTTTTCTGCCTTGGCAGCCGCGCAGCTCTTTGCTCCCTCTGGCTTCCTAATTTAGTAACGGTGGGTAAAAATATGCGCTAACGAACAAGGTCTGGTATGTCAGGCTGCCGTCCAGAGACGACGAAAGCGGAGGGGGTGAGGAAAACAGAGCCGTGGGTGGGAGTTCGCGGCTGGCCCTCAGCGACGGGGCTTAAAGTCTCAGACCTTTCAGACGTTTGTGTGTGTTTGGTGTGCGCTCGTGGACAATCGGTGGATGTGTGGGGGTGGATGCTGATGGGTTAAAAGGAAAGCACTTAACAATTCTCACACTGGCCAAGGTGAATTCAAAAGCTTCCAATCACTCGCCTGTTTCTCCACTGAAATACGAACACGCAGCGGGTCAAGTGTTACAGACTGAACACAGGGTTGAACGGCAAGGCTCCCTTTTTTGATTGAAGTCAGCGAGCCACAATTATTCGTTGTCTTTTAAAGATGAATTATCGCATGATGGGATGTGTGAGTGACTCTTTTTTTTTTTTTTTCCTTTTCTTCCCCGATCTGCTGGGAAAACAGTCCGCAAATCGTAAACACGATTCCAGTGGGGAATGTTTACCGACAATCGGCCCATTTTTCTTTTCTTTTATTTCTTTCTCGATGGCACAAAAAAAAAGAAAGAAAGAAAAGGCTAACCTCAACTGAAGTTAATCTTTTTAATGTTGACGTGTCACAAGATATGCTGAGATTTTATGTCACTTGCAATTCAATTTCAAAGCGAGATTTAGGGTGATATTTTTCCCCTGCTGATGGCCCTTCTATTTCCAATGGCATAACATGCTTTTGTGATGATTCAACAATTGAATCCAAAATATTGGAATTAAAATGCTCAGGACTGGGGAACATCAGGTCCTTGCATTTTGTCTGAGACTTTGGCCAGTTCTCGAAACTGTTCCGTCCCATATACAGCTGGCAAAAACAAGTTGAGTGAAAGGATACACCCGAACACATTTATATAGCGCTTACACATCAACTGTTGCTGTAACAAAGCACTTTGCGCATTGCAGAACATATCACATAAAATAATAGTAAAAGAAGCAGTCTCGTATTTCTTTTTAACTTTATTTTCTAATTCACAAACAGAGGCAACTCATATATCTCCACCAGACTGTTCTTCTTCATCTATGACATGCAACATTGGATTTTTTTACATTTTGCCCTCCAACACGGAGACACCCCATAACTGAAATAAGTTGTGCTACAAGCTACATAGAAGTAAAACGTGTCGTTTGGGAACAAACATGCAGTTTGTTAAAATGTCTGTAATCTGTCATTTGTTG
The DNA here is from genome assembly GCF_025434085.1 of Hippocampus zosterae. Lineage (NCBI taxonomy): Eukaryota > Metazoa > Chordata > Actinopteri > Syngnathiformes > Syngnathidae > Hippocampus > Hippocampus zosterae. The sequence goes on from NC_067453.1 coordinate 22,544,571, forward strand.
TTACTCTAAAAAGTGTGACTGAAGCAAAACGTGTTTTTTTTAACCGTGTTTGAATAAAATAAAATGCATTGCCTTACGAAATAATAGTATCTATGATGTATACTTTATAATAGTGGTGTCAAACTAATTGGTGTCGGGGGCCACTTCGGAGTTACGTCTTTCCCTCGGAGGTCCGTTCTATGACCGTGACCCCACAAATATTTTTCATTGTCTCATCGCATTATGATTTGTACACAACAAGTTAATGGATTACTAGTTTTGAAATCAGTCAACTATAATAGTTTGTTCAATTATTGCTCAAGTGAGTGTAAACTGGATAACAGAATTATAGCAAAATCTCATTTCTTATGTTGTAAACATGACAATTTGACATTTTGGTGCATATTTTTAGCAAGGATCATGCAAGTTGACACACATGATTTTTATTTCGCGGGCCACATAAAATGACATGGCGGTCCTGATCTGGCACCCGGGCCTTGAGTTTGAAACCTGTGCTTTATAAAGTACATCAAGTGTACCGTTTTCATACTAAATTGTAACAAAATAAGTTTAAAAATTATACTATAGGTATCTGTATACTTTTCAGTATAAGTTGATAAAATATCGTATTTAACCCTTCCAAGGACAGCAGTGACGACAGTGGACAGCTTATCATGGAATCGGGTAACATGGTGCATGAAAGGGTTAAAAAGTACACTTAAAGTACACTGCGTCTGTTTTAGTATTTAAAAGAAAATCACTTTTAGTATACTTGAATGAACTACTTTTTGAGAAATGTTCTCAGCTCAATTGCAGGATTTAATAGTGTGATCAAATGTTGATACTCTAGATTAGCAAGCACGCCAATTTGAGTACTTAGGCTGGGTCTGAAGAAAAGTAGTATTGGTGCATCCCTTTAACAAGCCACAGCAATGGCACGCTTAACTACTTCATTTTGAACATAACATTTGAACAGCTAACGAATCCGGGCTGAATCCTAATGTCAGTAATCAGTCCAGATTGGCATTGTAGAATTTCTTTTCCACATCATTTTATGACTGGGCTAAATTCTTTTTCGAAGCATCAATTTGGAGTTGCAGTCGGTATAGTATCACATTCATGTCTGTCACAGTTATTGTTGAAAACCACACACACACACCCACACACACTTACACACAAGTGTAGAATTATTACAGTTGTCACCACTTCCTGTGTAAAGTCCCCCTCCCCTCTCCCAACTCCTCCGCACCCCTCAACCACACACACACGCACATCTTTTGAACAATGAACATGTCCGTCACGAACATGACAGCTTTGAATGTTGACTCCGCAAACCGTGAGAACATTTCAAATGGTTTGGAGCAGTGAGGGAACTTCAGGAACAATCCGGTTCACCCAGAATTGTTTTGACTTTAAAATGTTGGTACCTACAGTAGTTCACCGCGCGGAAGTCACCAAACACAAATAAAGAAGGACCAATAATAAATGTGAATGATGTACACCTCGGCTGGACACAAACAAATCCAACCTAGTAGGAAGTGTGTGTGTGTGTGTGTGTGCGCGCATCAAGCTTTAAACCCGTGCCACCACGGTGTCATCGTTATTCGAATGCACTGACCACCGACTTAACGTCCTAGCTCGCTAACTCAACGGCCAACGCCCTCTTTTGGGAAAGTCGTGCGTTGTAACTCCCACCATATATCGTGTAACCGTATGCTAATGTCCTCAATTATGTTGTTTGTTTTCCCGTTTTGCCGTATCTGAACATTTCTTTGCGTGTAATGCTGTTTAGGAGAAGCAGAAACAAAGCTAGGCATCCTTCTTTTTCAAAGCTGTCCACAACAATGACATACCATTGTAGAAAAATGATAAGATAAGCTTCTCTTTCCAACCAGCAGCATTTTTCCATGCCAGTGCTAGTGTGAAACAATAGTGTTGCACACACACCAAATTGTCCTCCGCTTAGGCAAAGACTCCCGGTGGTTTAAACTTACATCTATCCCTCCCCAAACCTTGGCCTAATTTGAGGCGTATGCGGGGAAACAAATCTGCAATTGTTTCGCCCCGGACGCTTCTTCTCGCCTTTCTATTGAGTGTCAAAATCAAAGATTAGCAGGCGCTTTGGAGGTGATGTTGCAATTCTTTGTTCAGACAATGGCGCGCTAAACCAATAACTGTGTGTTTTGTGTGCCGCCAGCCTGTACGCTGCCTCATAATTGAAGTGTTAGCGTTGCATTGTGGCGACGGGAGCTTTATCTCTTTTAGCACTTTAAGCGGCCAGAACACGAACCAACAACTGCTCACCACGCCACGTTTGCAAACTGATTTTTCTTTGTCCCAACAAGTAAATAAATACATAGATGCAGCAAAACATGCCGAAACCTTTCCGTGGATAGGACTCCAACCGATAAGAGGAACGCTGCAGCCATAAACCTCTGCCAAGGAGCGTCTACTCGAGTTCCCACAAACAAACGGCAGAATTATTTTTGTTGAAGATGAGTTGTGGCATGGATCGATTGTGCAAATTGATCTGTGACATAAATCAATCAAACAATGGGTGCATTTAATAATCCATATGGTCAGTAATTAAGTATGATGAAGACAAAAGAAGCAGCTTTTGGTGGCCCGATCTTTTGACGTTTCAAAGGGCAAGTGCATCGACAGCCATCACACCGCTTAAGTGACATCCCGACACGTGGAAATATAAGTTTTGTGGCATAGGAAATAAGCAATTTCGCATTCCAATCTTTTCCCCCTTCTTGGACTTTCTGGCAATGCTAACGTTGTCCAGTTTAAGCCTGCTTCAACGGGTCAAGGAGCGGAACAGGGAAAGGAGACCGCGACCATATTGTGAAGTTTAACTCACTGGCAATGCTACTTTGTGTGGAAAGCAATTGTCATTGGCGTGGTCACCATCACGGTTGTGGTTATCCGAATCTGTGTTGCAAATTGGCAGCAGCCTATTTCAGATGATTTAAGACGAGAGGCAGGATACACCCGGGACTGGTCGCCAAGCAATTGCAGGGCATATATGGACATGCAGACCGCGATGCTCACTGGTTGAGCATATTAATCGATTATCTGTCGCTGGTTGCCCACAGTCTCCTGTTGAATACAAATTGTCAATAAAGTGGCTCATTGGTTGACATTGGCGATGCAATTGGAATAAATCAGTCAGCCGACGCTAGTTCAGGATTAAAGTCCTAATGATAGTCAATCTTAAAATGACCAAAAATAAAAGCGGTGGTCCCCAACATCTCCTTGTGCCGCTCACCCCCACATCAGCGATTAAACTAAAAGGTGGATGTACGTCGGCATGTGCATCAAAATGCGTCTGCGCTTCCTCTCTCAGATCTGCTGTCCTACACTCATCTGAGAAATTACCAACCTAACCCCCCTCCAGCTCAGAGTTATGCCGTGCGCCGAGCAGGATTTACACCGTGCACGAAAATAGAGCCCACTATGTCCGAGGTTGTTTCTGTCACAGTTTGTCTGTGAATGAACGCAATGAGAGGCAAAACGTCTGCCTGTGGTGCTTTGACCTTCTGTAGCTTTGCGGCTGATTTGGCTCAGGTCGGGTGGGCTCGTGTGATGCAGACGTATCAATAATAAAATAAAGGCGACCACCTCTCGCCCTTCACCCCGCTGCGTCGACTATGTGGGTCAAAGGCGGGTCTCAGTGCTGGATAGAAGAGATTGATGAGGGGGACCGGCGAGAGGTTTGGAGCGCCTACCTCACAGCGGCGCGACACGGGCGGCCTCCCCTGCACTTGTTCCCCGGGCCCCCTCGAGAGCCGCACCGCCTGGCGCTCTTTATATGACCTTCAAATTAGCGCTATTTTTCACTGCCTCAAACCCTTCCGAGTCCCTCCTGTATGCGGCGAGTTTCTCACTGTGGCTACCCCCCACACCCCGTCCCTTCCTTTTGTGGGCAATCCACAGAGCAAGTCGACAGAAATGCAAAAGGTGACTAATTGTCTCCCCGGTTTTGCGTTCAGGATCATGCACGTAGACCCACGATATTTTCCAAGGGGAAAGCCACCGTCACGCAAATTCACTTATACGGAGAATGATACACGTGGAATTTGGAGGCTCTAGTGTGTTTATGGGAGTCGCGGGAGGGGTCTTCCTCTTCCCAGTCGAACATCACTGTCAGGCCGGCCATCCATCACCGCGTCTGTGGTTTATGTCCACGCCGCAGGTCACCGCGATTCCACCCACCTCTCCCCTAAACCAGGCCTCATGCACATGAAGGTGCACGTGTAATTCTAATGGGTCACAGTGACTCACATGGTTACACTTAATAAGATTAGACTTTGCTTTTGATGGCATGGCTGATCCGTGGGGTTTTCTTTCTGACTCAAGACTATGATTTATGCTGTGACATCCCCAAAGACGCGTGTTTTTTTTTTCTGCCTGCGGTAAAAGGTGGTTTGTGAAGACAATTCCTAGACTCCATTTGAAACTTTTTAGGAGGGTGAGAACTGTTTACTACAGTTCTCATGTGTCTTAATGTCATTTACATGATTTTGTGTCACATATGACGGCTGGACATTAACCCTGGGGGCTCAACTTCTATATGCCCCTGTTAAAGGGTTTATATAATTGTAAAATGATGAGGAGACAACCTCATCATTTCACAACAATGATGAGGTTGACAACCAACATTTGACAACCAAGGTGACCTTGTAGTACAAACGACACACAGATTCCGCAAGGTTTTTATTGCACTGGGTGGAAGACAGTCAAAATTCCACAAAGTAGTACTTTGTAGTACCTCATGCCGCAGGGGTCATAAGACCCAAAAATGATGCTATTTGTACTTCAAACAAAAAGTCTTTGGAAAAATATACCACGAAAGTCACACAGAACTTGTGACATCGCCCAATATGTCAGTGTTTTTCATAACATGTCTTTTTCTTATTTGTCTTAAAATTAGAACAATGGAAGAGCTTGTGTTCGAAATTGGAGGTTGCACTGTACTTGCGGAAATGTGTGTTGTGTGGCAATGTCAAACTCCCCTTTTAAACCGACCTTGTGCAAAATACGGTATGGTGGCTTTTAGCATCGTCTCTTAAAACCCGTATAGGAGCAATCAAAAAAGGTCAAAAGGGAGTCATATAAGTATTCAAAGTACGTATTCTTCTCTCCAACTTCTCGCTGCTGTCTTTTGACTGGCGGCCAAACATTTGGAGGTAATTTTCCGCCTCTCACGACGGAAAATAAATGTAGCTCACGTATGTCGGGAGAGCTGGAGAGTACACATCAAGGGGAATCGAGCTGGAAAGAACAAAACAAAAAGTCATCGCGTTGGCTGCGGAGTGATAAGATGGTGTGAAAATAGGCAGGAGGACAACGAAAGGGGGGTGCATGAGTGATGGCCGCCGAGTATGGGGTCTTCTTGCTCCAGAAGGACAAACCTTGCCTGATTGATTGGCTTGTGCTTCAAAGAGCAAACCCGCACACACACACACGCACACACACATATGCCTTTTTTTCCTTATGATACCGTAATGTTGCTCGCATTTGGTTGACAGTCAAGATAAATACGCACAGCACGTGAAGCCAAAAGTCACAGAGAGTCACTGTAATGAAAAACCAGACAACTCTTCATGAAAGAAAGAAAAGGAAGATTATTATTTTTTTCCTTCTTCTTTCATGCTTGTCCTCATTGGGGTTGCGGGTGAGCTGGATGCATTGTTCTCCTTCACTCATAAGACTCACACAATATGGACAATTTAAGGTATTCAATAAACTGAAATGGGAGTAAACAAACAAAGAAGCCACACAACCGCTAACCACCTGCCACGCGTACAACCTACACACTCCTCGATGGAGTCCAAACCCAGAACTTTCTCAAGAGCACAAAACGCTGTTGCACCATGTCGCCCCTGACTAATGATTTGAGTTAACAGTAGATAATTCGGGAGGAAATTTGTCCAGACATACTTATGCTAGCACCCTATTGGATGTGCAATTTGCACTCTACAGGTGTTCTTCTTTTTCTCTGGCTGTTTTGATCGTGTCAGATTCATTCTACAACAATACTGTAAGACAAATGTGATGACCTTTTTAAAATGATGATTCTGCTTGGGAGGAGGAAAAGGTTCCACGGTGACTCAAGGGCAGGCAACATAGCGTGTTTAGCTTTGACATATTTGCCCCACACTGAGGAAATCCATGTTTGAATTTCTGTTAGAACATTGTGCTCCACGCTTGATTCGACTGGCGCTGTACATCAATTTCTGCGCATTTTCTTGAAACCTGTTTCTTGGATTAATTGCAGACTGCAAATTGGCCATCGATGTGGATGTGAGTGTGGAAGTTTTTGTGTATGTGCGCCCTGCGATTGGCTGCCGAACCACAGCAGGGTGGATCCCGCCTATTGCCCGAGGTTACCTGGGATATGCTCCACTTACCTGTTGTCTTATGGAGGGACAAGCACTTTTGAAAATGGATGGCTAGATGGATTTTGGTATGGTGGGATGAGAGACTCAAAGCGCAAAAAGAGTTAAATGACAAATTTTTCAAAAAAAAAGACGTTTTCCTGGTTTAAAATGTTACCAGGCTTTGGAATTAGACCGACTCGACCCCATTTGCATTCTCGGCCAAAGGTTTGTGTAGGTTTGGTGTAATTTTGCTAACTAACAAACAAAACAACAATTCACAACTAAAATACCGGGGGTCCTCCATTCATGAGAGGTTGCGTTCTTACAGCACCGTAAAATTGGAACACATCTCTAACATAAGCTAACCCAGTAGTTAAGTCATGTAGTTGTATTCGTATGATTAAAAACTACAGCAAAAGGACAAATCATGGTAAAAATAACATCGGGGGGGTGGGGTGGTACCATTGTCACCCGAGGACTCGAATTGCATACATTGCTATCAGAATGACAGCTTTGAATAAATCTCTATCGTACAACTACCATTACCTTAAAATGGCCAAAACAAAACGGGGGTCTGCTGCATTCAGTTAAGTGTTCCATCTTCTCCGGCTCTCCTAGCTTGACTTTTGTCCAAGCGTTGCAAGACATCCACAGTGTGCGCTTCACAGGAGAGCTTTTCATCATCTGGATTTTGGGATTGTTTCTTCTTGACCAATGTCCAATTTTGATCACGATCCATGCATCACGGTGCATTATCCACAGACGCACGTTATAAACCACCATCCCAGCGTTTGGTTTAGAGACCGCAATAGCAGCTGCTTGGCACGTTGAAGGCGGAAAAGACTTTACATGCTGCCTCCACATTGCACTTTTCCTTTTTGCCTCCTTGAACCCACTTCAAACAACAGTCAGCTTGTGTGGTGTCATGCCAGCCATGTGGATGGCGTATGCTAACTTTGCAATGGAGCTGGCTGGGTGTACGAAAGGTGCGGTGACCAGTAGCTCGTAATCATGTCCCTGACAAGGAACTTTGATGTGAAGTGTCAGAAAGGTAACGCATGGGCAAAAGTGAAAACCATTCAAGCTGTGGTCACATGAAAGCGCTCTTTGAGTGCTACCGTACAGATGGCCTGCTTCCGTTATCCATTAAATAAGAGCTGCTCTGCCATCTTCTCCCCGGACCAGATGTGCTACATCCAATGGGATCAAATCCGCTTGTCTTTAGTCTTTAATTGACCACCCGAGTGTTCGTTTGCTTAAGACTTGTCGTTACGGGCCTTGGAATGCCAATTTAAAAACTCAACTCCAAGGACAGATTATCCCATTTACCATCTCCAGACAATGTTTTTCGCCCGAGACAAGTCTTAAGTGGTGGAGCTAAGACTTTCACATGGGACTGGACCTCATCCTGAGTCAATCCTTTTTTTTCTCCCCCGCCCCAATGATGATCTTACACTTAGAAGCAACCCTTGTACATGCAGCCATTGCACGGAGGTTGCCTTGACATCTTCATCATAATTGCCCTAAATATCCCCATTAGAGGAGGTAGCCAGTATCCTCAATAACACGAGTCGTCCCTAATAGCACTGGTGCATTTAATTGCCTAGACTTTTTTTTTTGAAAGATTGCTTGACATCAGCGAGGCTCCCAGCGGGCCGACCCTCTTCATTCTCTGCCCAGCAAAGCATATCGTTATCGCAGCCGGCAAAGAGACCCGGCCTCTCCGCTCTTGGATAATTAACTGTCGAGCTTAACTGCATAATGAAAAAAAAAGGAGCATTGGAGGTACGATGGCGGACATTCGAGTGGGCCTCCAGGAGCTGGGACTATAAGACAATACTCGGGTCATCCCGCCATGCTGTATTCCAGCCAGGAGCAGTTGAACTAATATCGAAGGAATGGAAGTTGGAGCAGAGACACAAAAGCTTTGTGATGTTACGAAGGATCGTTTACATGGGCTAATTAAGCCCATATGCTAATTGTTGAGGAATCCTGATTAATTCATTCAGTTACAGTGCCGATATCAACTGTGCCCACTGTCCGTTCACTTGAAAGGTTTCAACCGTCTTTACTTTCACCTATCGCTTTGTCTGTAACAAATATGGAGATTCAGACAAGGACATAAGGGGGGAAAAATATAGTGTACAAAATGGCAATCAATGTTTAAAAATGTTTTCATTTTTTACCATGAAATACTGTAGCAAGGCCATGGAGGCCAAAATAAAGCTTTGGCTCCATTCTGTGCAATTAGTGAACAAATCAAGCGCAGCTTCTCTTGAATCGGTTCGATGGAGGTGGGGGAGAATTATTCTTCTTATTTTTCTTGAAAAGAGAGGCTAGAGCAACAATAGTAGCAGGAACGTAAAGAAATGCGAGCATGCATGTGGCATAATCACAACATGGTAGCCGTGTGCTCGTCTTTGTGTTGCTGTACGACAGAGATATCAAGGACAAGTGCATTAATGAGCACCTGGAGAAGAACAGCTTGCGTCTCGTGGTTGGCGTGACCGCGAGCGGGGTGCATACTCCCTCCGATGACGTGACTGATGGAGACGAGGGGTGTTCTGTCAGATCTGGGGCGCTCCCGGGAGCCGCAGTTTGTCTCAACTGACGATGAAATTGACTGGAAGGGGTCTCCGTGCCGCCTGCCGGCTGGAGAGTTGAGTCCACACTCCTTCCAGATGTAAACACAATTCCAGTGAATTTGGGGCATTGTGTTAAACAGAAATAAAAACTGAATATAAACATTTAATTGAAGACATTTCTATATCGGCCGGAAGAAATCAGCCGATTCTTCTGATTTATTGTAAATTTTCCAGTCATGTTTTGTTTAGGGTAATCCCTCATTTATCGCGGGCTTTACGTCCCATAAAGATTCTGTGCTAAGTGAAATCCATGAAGTCGTCATCTTTATTTTTGACAATTATTATGCACCGTATTTTCCACACTAAAAGGTGCACTGGATTATGAGGCGCACCTTCAATGAATGGCCTATTTAGTAACTTTTTTTCATATGTTGGACGCACCGTTGGACGCATACAATGCATCCACTAGATGGAGCTACGCTGAAGGAAATGCAAACAGAACAATCAGATGTCAGCAAAACTGCGCTGTGAGCTTTTCAGAAAATGTCTTTTAGGTGCGCCTTCTAGTGCGGAAAATAAAAATAATAAATGTAATAAATTAAGCCAAATATTAAGCCTTTTTTCAGGCAAATAAAAAATGTTTTCTTACAAACAACTAAAAGTTGTTAGAAATGCTGTAGAGAACGTTTTGTGGGCATTGTGGGATTTGACATGGAGAAAATTTGGCAAGCTTTACAGCGATCAGGTGCGGGGACTGTTGACATTAGTCTACGGTCCCTTTGCCATTCAGGATGCAGAACAGAATGCATTGATAATTTTTTTTTTTAATCGGCATGAAAAAAATCTGTGAAAAAGCAAAGCCATGAAAGATGAAGCGTGCAATAGCGAGGGATTACTGTATTCCACGACAGTACACAATTTATGAAAATGTGTTCCCAAATAAAAAACAGCTGCATTATCGACATTTATCCTGTCTTCTAAGTCAACTAAATCTTCTTTTTTGGGGGGGAGGGGGGAAGGGCGGGGGGTATTCTGCCAGGCAATCCGAGTCACCGTGGCACATGTCTGACTCAGGATGAAAGGACGTGAATACAATATTAAGTGTCAAAACGCTCTTTTGTGAATGGTAAGAGAACAAAGAGATATCCTCAGTTACATATGGCTCGAGCCGGATGCATATGGGACACAAGATATAATAAAAAAAAAAGAAAGGTGAAAAAAAACTGCTGGATGTCAGTGTCTGGCATTACTTTCAAGTGCACTGACATACTAGGGCCATCCTGTCGTAAATAAAGTAAGAATGTGGAGTGTTTCATATCCATGTACAACAATCATACACTTTCTGATCTTGTGCTGTGATACTGATAAAGATAGCCTTTTAAATATCCTTTACATCGCTCTACCCTGATTTTGTGCTGCTAATAGCATGACGTCTCATACAAGTTACAATGCGCATGGAAGAAGTGGGCTGTCCCGCTTCATCACTCAGCATCCAGAACTGCACGCAAATAGTGTGCGCGGGTTTTGATGATGGAAGGTTGATGCCCCTCAATTCCAATCGGATGCCCCAATAGAATGCCTGCAAATCGTTGACGACCATTACTCAGAACGTTTGACCAGTAAGGGAATTACAACATAATCAAATTCTCTCTGTATGTAAGCAAGTCACATACAGAGAGAATTTCGAATTCACCACATATAATATTCTGCGGAAGCATGGAGCTGCCAATGTGGAGTAAATATATTGGACTGGCAAACATATTTGCAAGTACTTTTGAATGTATTTAAAGATGTGCAAACGTACTTGCAAGTATGTTTGTACGTACTCACAAATCCGTTGGAACGTACTCGCAAGTTCATCCGAACGTACCCGCAATTCTGTTTTAATGTACTCGCAACTACATATTTGCTAGTCAGAATATTTTAACTCTACATTCTCATGGTCAGGCTTTTTAATTAATTAATCCACCCACCTACGTACCGACCTACCCTACCTACTTACTATCTATCTATCTATCTATCTATCTATCTATCTATCTATCTATCTATCTATCTATCTATCTATCTATCTATCTATCTATCTATCTATCTATCTATCTATCTATCTATCTATCTATCTATCTATCTATCTATCTATCTATCTATCTATCTATCTATCTATCTATCTATCTATCTATCTATCTATCTATCTATCTATCTATCTATCTATCTATCTATCTATCTATCTATCTATCAAAAATGTTTAAGCTGATGAGTTTTCCATACAGTCTGCCGCTTCTCCGCGAGAGTTTGGTACAGTGTCCCCCAAGAACAGGTCTAAACACATGATATTAATTCCAGTAGAGCGTGTGTCTTTTTATCTCCATCCGTGGTTGATTCGGTAAGATCGATTAATCGCATTGATGAAATCTTGATCCGTCCAGATACCCGCATTTGAATGATGAGAAGTCCAGATATGTGCGTTATGGTGACTGTGATTGCACTCAATAGTTGGTCCATAGAAAATCCCAGTCCGAGTCCCACAGGGATCTCCCCGCTTGTGTTACAGCTGCCCATGTTTACTATCCTCCGCCTTGGGCTCTTTCCACTGAGAGAAAGATGTCAGCTCGGGTGCGACTTTGCAAATCCCACCTGAATGTGGCATTCAAAATAAACAACCTGGGGGCAAGGCTGTCGCCCTTTCTTTTCTTTCTTTTTCTTTTTTTTTCTTTTCTACTCCCAGCGTGCCAATTCTATCCCATTTAGTGTCACTTGCAGCCATCTTTCATTTGTCACTTGAACTACCCCCGTAAAAATTGTCGGTGTCCTTAAGTAGCTAGCTCCTCTGCTAGCTCCTTGGCTCTTTCTCGCAATCATTCTTCATCAAGTCAATTGCACATGAGTGGATGAAGAGAACGTTATTTGGGGAATTATGCCTCATTTGTGCTGCGGCGCATTCCCAGCGACGGTGCCAAATGGCCACGTTTCCGTGAAGCCTGCTCGTCTTGACAGAGATGTGGTATGGGCCTTTACTGATATAGAGGGGCTTAGTGCGCAGCGGTGGCGGGTATTTCGGTCCCGGTCTGGAGTTTTTGGGACTTACTTTTGCAGCACTCCCTTTGCTTCCCACCTGCTCTCCTTGCTGTTCTTTCACCGGGGCCCTGTTCCTTGACAGACTGGGCTAATTGAAAGGGACAGCCACTCTTCCAATGATCAGCTCTGACAGCAGTGTCTTGCCAGAGGTGGGAGCGCCGCCGCTTGCTGGGAGTTTTCAAGGCAAAATAACAGCGCCGTCGTGGAAAAACACAGCGTGTGCCACAATTTCCCGGGCAACCTGCCAGAGGAGCTAGATGAATATTTTTTCGGACAGAAGAAAAGAGGGGAAGCCCAGTTTTCTGACCGGTGTGGCTTCATTCAGTGATGAAAGCGCAGCTCTTTTTTTTTTCTTCTGCTACAATGAACGATCACGCTCGATCGCAGATGCACAGTCTGCCGTTTGTTTTGCCGTCCAGCTCCGCACACTATGAGGAATTGTTCTTTCAAATTTTTATATTCAGTGGTGAACAACTCACCCACTCTTTTGATCATCGAGTTCCAGATAGGCGGTATAAACACGCAATGTTTCATCTCAGCCAACAATTACACCATTGAAGACAATGGGGATAATATTATTGCAGTTGTGGCAAGTCTTTTTTTTTTTTTTAATATTAGGCCAAAAGGAATTAAGAACAACTGTTTCCTTGGTAACTTGAACCTGCCAGCACTCTGTTTGACACTTTCCAGCGTACTAGCCTTGCTGAAAGTCTCCTTTTAAAAAAAGTTTTTATTTATTTATTTTATTCGTATTCTTTATATATATATATATATATATATATATATATATATATATATATATATATATATATATATATATTAGCATCCATCCATCCATTTTCTGATCCACTTGATCCTCACAAGGGTCACGGGGGGTGCTGGAGCCTATCCCAGCCGTCTTCGGGCTGTAGGCGGGAGCCACCCTTAACCGTTTGCCAGCCTGTTACAGGGCACACAGAGACGAACAACCACCCGTGCTCACATCAAGGGACAATTTATAGTGTTCAATCAGCCTGCCCTGCATGTTTTTTAAAATGTGGGAGGAAACCGGAGTACCCGGAGAAAACCCACGCAAGCCTAGGGAGAACATGCAAACTTCACGCAGGGAGGCCGGAGCCGGGATTGAACCCACGAACTCCGCGCGGTTAGGTCAACGCGCTAACCGTTCAACAACCCGGCCACCCCATATATATCAATATGTCATTTTAATTGTCTTCATTTGGTGGAAGTGTAACAGTTCAAATTTTAGGGTCACATTTTGGTTTGTGAAACGCTCCAAACTGCTTTAAAAAAATCTCACCTAAAAGAAATCATCCAACAAAGTTAATTTGTAATAACATCTTACATATTTTGTACTGGGGAACGTGCAACATTAATCTTTTTTTAACTACTATTGTAAAATACATATTAAAAAGATATTTATAATTTCATTATGACGTCAAATATGCCTCAGAAGGCCCCAATTCGTCGGCGTGGCTGCCATACCAGCAGTGGCAGACTGCAGTGAGTTGATACACAAGGACAGCCTGGGAGCCAGAAGCAGGACCATCGTGGGCAGCTGGGATTACTTCTGACAATAATTTATGGTGCACTCTGTTTGAAAACACAAGATGAAAATGGAGGGGCAGAGTCAAGGCACCACCTGAAGACATCAAGCCAGGCCCCAGCTGCTGTCAGGTCCACCTCTGGAGGCCTTCTGCCTGTCCAGACAAATGTGAAATCTCCTTTTCCACCCACCCTCTCATCTATTACATCATTTTTACTCTCAATTTTTTTTTCACCGTTTCTGTTTTAATGTCAATCTCAGAATAATGGAATCATTTACACACGCAAACGAAGACGGACACGCTGCTGATGAGTGGTGCCTACAGAGAGCTCTCTGAGCCCCGAGATTACCACGCTAATCCCAACAACATCACCGTGCGGCCGCTTTGAACAACTCTCTGCACTATTGTTTGTTGTCATCCCTGCTGGCTTGAACAGTGAGTCTGTGTTCACAAATTTGTTCCCCGTGATATGGATTCATTTTTTAAGAAGGATGTAGGATTGCGGCTGTTGTTACTCATGTGCCATGGTGCGAAATAATCCCCCCCGCCAACTGAAGTTGACTAGATTTTGTTTTTAGGTATTTGTGCATGACATTTTGATGACTATTTTTCTCACCTCTTTTTATCTAACTAGCAAATGAAAGAGAACCGATTGTTTTGATAGCATTAATGGTTGAGACAGCATTAATGATCTTTTTTCCTTAGTACATGCAAGTTAATTAAGTGTTAAAAGTGGGAATGGGTCCCGAGAAGTTTTTTTTTCTTGTGCTAGTTATCAACACAGTGTCTACTTTTTTTTCTCCTACTACAGCAGTTGAATCAATCCATCTACTTTTTACCACATTATTGACTGTCCTTTGACTTCGGAGTACTTTTGCCAGCTATGCTCATGTAAACACGGAGGAGCTAATATATGTATATGCTATGTCTTGAATGCAATAATAATTCCAAATCACCTTCAAACAGATTCGACAGTAGCATGCAATTAAACTATTGCAACAATAGCCGACATAGGTCTTTCGATTCCTTCCACCTGAAGCAACATGCTGCAATAAGACATTTCTGTAATACGCTAGAGCCAGCCGCAGCTGCGGCTGCTGGCATGACGTTTGCCCGTCCCATTTTCCTGCTTGATGCCTCGTCAACCACATGCCTTCAGTCTTGCCATCCGTGACTGCTTAAATAAACGTGTGGTTACCCAAATCTTAACAGGACCTGGGTGCAAATTGGATATAATTAAAAATCAATAGAGAATTACATCTGTGAGACTTTGAAGTTCCTGCAACGATAACTACCGCCCTGATAGATGCAATGTACCATGTCTTTTAATAGACTGCATGTTTTCATTCAATGCATAGTTGTTATTGTACTCTGAGAGGGACAATGAGGCAGCAACCAGTGCTTTGCCGCATCAAAACATGCCACGCGAAACAATGCCTGCCTTCTACTTGGCGGTAAACAATGAATATGACCAATCTCTGGAGAGTGGGAGGCCGCCATAGCCTTGTTAAACACAGGAACTCCCAATAGAAAGGACATGACCAACCTCAAGGACCTGCTCGGTAGCCACAGTGAGGAAAAAAAGAAAAATCTGTCCATATAAAAACACATTTGCAGACTCTTCAAACAAAATGGTGGAAGAGAAAGAAAACAATTTCCATGTCTCATAAACATTTTTAAATCACCCGATTAATTCAACCAACTTTGTGTCAATTGGTGAAACTGCTGTCGCGGTTATTTTTTTTTTTTCTCCCCTGGGTGCTACTGAGCGCGTTGAGTAGCCTCATGCATCTTTACTTAGTTCGCTGGGGTATGCACACTTGAAAAATATGCGCTTTCATTTATGTAGCGACTCCCCAAAAGGCCATTTATTCATTTCAGGAGGGTGTTGTAAATTATTCAAGACATAAAAAAACCCCCCCTACAAAATCTATTATAGCTGAACATGACAAAAGGGCAAATAAAACCTTTTTTCTTTTTTTTACAAAAAATACATGTGTTTAATTAAATGTACATTTCTTAATGTTTCATAGAAAACAAATAAAAGAACTTTTTTTGTCCTCATTTTAGGATTCATTGTGAAATGTATCTTACCATTATGGATACTAGGTTTCATCGTTGTTTATCTAACAAAAGGTCAAACTTTGCACCTCCCGTGCTTGAGGACCCCCCCCCCCCCCCCACCCCTTTCCTTAATCTCCCATGATTATCCTGTGTCACAGGGTTGTGGTTATTAATCCCTCCTCCTATAGAGGTTGACAATAATTCTTGCACTATGTCCCGGAGACAACTCAGCCATTCATCACTCTGTCACCCCTCACGAGGGACCCGCTGGTTGTCCATTTATCTGCCTGAGAAACATCTGACTCTAGACTGTATGCAAAAAAAAAAAGAACATAAGTGATGTTAGTACATGGGAATCTGGTACAAAATGAATGGTGGTTGATGAAAATGGCATAACATCAAGGCAAACCTTTTAGATTCGACACAAAGGCCGGTCCACTCCAGATATGTTCACTGGTGACAAAATGAGCCAAATCAAAAGAATCTTCCTGCAGAGTGATTCTTTAGAATGAATCCAAAGCAGTTTTTTGGGGCTCTTTTTTGAAACACCACAGCCTGTACAAGCGGGAATGCCCCTCGCTCTTCAGCTACAATCTTGTCGAAGTCAAACTAATCAATCGTTGAAAGCATATCCACTGCAAACTCAGCTGTGTTTGATGTGAAGAGATGAAACTCTCCGCTTATTTTTATTCTAATATTTTAATTCATTTCATTACGATTAACCCTTTCATTTACAGCTCCTCACATGTTGTTTTCTCTTTTATTAAGTCACAGTTGCTCATCGACCACTACAATGGACCCTTATGTGTGTTGCCATCCACTGCCATTATTTTTTTTTCAGACTAATAACACTTGAGAAAAAAATCCTGATCTAGGTTATTAATTATTTGTGCACAAAAGGTTAAATTAATCTTAATCATTTAAGATTAAAAAAATAGATATTATATTTAATGCATATATGAAAATGTTTAACTTACACTGTGGGCCAGATTCAAGAATGGAGATGGTGGAATGTGGCCCGCACGTTGCCCATCACAGCTTTAGTGGCTCATTGTGGTGATGCCTTGTGTCGGATATGAAGGAGGAACATTTCCCCAGAATTTGGTCGAATTCATATTTCACTTCCTCTGCTCGGTTATCTAGGGCTGCTCGGTGTTGTTTTGTCCCTTTTCAACCTTTCTCTCGTGCATGTGTGAGTGGCGCTGATCGAAAAATACACTCTTGTGCTAAACGCATTTGTATATTTTAGAAGTCATTGCCCATTTCGGTATTCTCCAGAGGGCCCTTCTCTCCCGAGTTCCCCCTCAACCCTGTGGAGTCATTAGTCTGCTTGCTGTGTTGAACTCTTTAATCATCTGTATGGGTTACATAAAAAACAATTCCTCTGTGACGCACGCCCACGGCGGCAACTTTGTCTCGCTCAGGTCTCACTTTGGTGTGCACAGGCTGTTGGGTTGCGTCTGCACTAGGCTACTGCTTTCCGTTTTCTCCAAGGTGAGATAAAATATTCGTCGTTGGCTGATAGCAGTGTGCCAGGCCTGCAGTAGCTTTCCAAACACCTCGTTGCAAGTTTGTTTTCATGCCAAAAGGCTGTGTGCGCACTTGGTTGGATCAAAATTCAATGAAAATGGAGGATTTTGATTAGTTGAAAATGATATTAAAGAGTTTTTAGATCATAGTTTGTAGTTTAATTAGGGATTGGGCTATTCATTTATACAGTTATGACCATTTTGAGGGGCATCCTGACTCGCGTTATATATATATATATATTCATTCATCTTCCGAGCCGCTTGATCCTCACTAGGGTCGCCACACAGAAACGAACAACCATTTGCACTCACACTCACACCTAGGGACAATTTAGAGTGTTCAATCAGCCTGCCACGCATGTTTTTGGAATGTGGGAGGAAACCGGAGCACCCGGAGAAAACCCACGCAGGCCCGGGGAGAACACGCAAACTCCACACAGGGAGGCCGGAGCTGGAATCGAACCCGGTACCCCTATACATATATATATATATATATATATATATATATATGGGCGGCCCGGTAGTCCAGTGGTTAGCACGTCGGCTTCACAGTGCAGAGGTACCGGGTTCGATTCCAGCTCCGGCCTCCCTGTGTGGAGTTTGCATGTTCTCCCCGGGCCTGCGTGGGTTTTCTCCGGGTGCTCGAGTTTCCTCCCACATTCCAAAAAATATGCACGGCAGGCTGATTGAACACGCTAAATTGTCCCTAGGTGTGAGTGTGAGCGTGGATGGTTGTTCGTCTATTTGTGCCCTGCGATTGGCTGGCAAGCGATTCAGGGTGTCCCCCGCCTACTGCCCGGAGATGGCTGGGATGGGCTCCGGCACCCCCCGCGACCCTAGTGAGGATCAAGCGGTACGGAAGATGAATGAATGAATGAATATATATAATATATATATATATATATATATATATATATATATATATATATATATATATTATGTGGTCCAATGGTTAGTGCGTCGGCCTCACAGCGCAGAGGTCGTGCGTTTAATTCCAGCTCCGGCCTTCCTGTGTGGAGTTTGCATGTTCTCCCTAGGCCTGTGTGGGTTTTCTCCGGGTACTCCAGTTTCCTCCCACATTCTAAAAACATACATGGCAGGCTGACTGAACACTCAAAATTGTCCCTAGGTGTGAGTGTGAGCGTGGATGGTTGTTTGTCTCAGTGTGCCCTGCGATTGGCTGACAGCCGGTTCAGGTTGTCCTTCACCTACTGCCCGAAGACGGCTGGGATAAGCACCAGCACCCCCCCCCCCCCCCCCGCGACCCTTGTGAGGATAAAGCAGATCAGACAATGGATGGATGGATACATATTATGTTGGTAAATCCTCACACGTCCAAAATCGCTTCTACGTGCAGGATTAATTCCTTTAGTTGCTGGGGCGGGGAAACATGAAAAACAATTGGAACTGTAACCTAACCCACATCCAAGAGAACCTTTATCATGCTACATGCATGTTCTATAGGGATGCGGGCAAGCGTCGTGCTGCCTTGGTTTCACATTTCACTTCAGTTAGACAATGGCGAGGAGTTGCCCGTCGGCAGTGAATCGAACACTAAAACTATGCTGCAGTCTAAGCTGCAGTTGAGCTGATCTGTCAGCCTGGTCAAGCAGTACTAACTGCGTTGGGCATGAGACCGCCTCCTTTTCACACATACAAAATTGGCCATGAGGTCAAGAGTGTGAAATTCTCAGCATGGTATGATCAACTCCTTTATGTTTGTTGAACAGACCTGGTCACATCTATGGATAGGTGATCAATGTGTGAGAGACGCCAAAGATTGGTAAACCAACCAAAGCCATTACACCAAGATTTAAATCCAGATTTAGGGAACTAATTCGGTGAATTATTCGACCAACCGTCTCTGAAGTGAGATGGCTATCATGGATGCTACCTGTATGATGAGACCTTGACCACAGACATCGGCAAAGTACTGGGATGGTGGATCTTTCTGTTGCAAGTCTTGGCAAAAGGGACTCAAGTTTGTAACTCAATCCAACCCAAAGGAGCCAAGCCCAAATCTAGATTTGGAGAATTAAACAGAGTTCTGTAACAAATGGTGTCAGAAGTGAGATGGTTGGGGTGGAAACCATTCATTCATTCATTCATTCATCTTCCGTACCGCTTGATCCTCACTAGGGTCGCGGGGGGTGCTGGAGCCCATCCCAGCCGTCTCCGGGCAGTAGGCGGGGGACACCCTGAATCGGTTGCCAGCCAATCGCAGGGCACACAGAGACGAACAACCATCCACGCTCACACTCACACCTAGGGACAATTTCGAGTCTTCAATCAGCTTGCCATGCATATTTTTGGAATGTGGGAGGAAACCGGAGCACCCGGAGAAAACCCACGCAGGCCCGGGGAGAACATGCAAACTCCACACAGGGAGGCCGGAGCTGGAATCGAACCTGGTACCTCTGCACTGAGAAGCCGACGTGCTAACCACTGGACTACCGGGCCGCCCATTTATGTTGTTTTGTTTCCAAAGTAGTAGAACAGGTGTCCACGGTTAGTTGATGGACCCCAAACAAATCGACAAATGACCCAAACCAAAAGACTCAAATTCAATTCCAGATTGAACAATGTCACAGGTATGTGATAAAAGTTGAAGGAAGTGCTTGTCCTTAGAGGGGTTGTGGGTGTGCTAGAAACTATGCCAGCTGACTTTGGACCAGAGGCAGGCGCCACCCTGGATTGCTCGCTAGACAATCGCAGGGCACATGTACACGAACAGTTGAAAGCCGTGGACCTTTTTGAGGTTTTGTACTTTTTCAGGAATGTGGGAGGAACCTGATGAATGGAGAACATGCTACTGGCATGCAGGAGGGCCTGAACCAACATTCAAACCCAGGGGATTCTCTTGTGAAGCAAATGTGCTCCCCATTATATAACCATGCTTTGTGTTCAATTTAAAGTGCGTTATAAGCATGCAGGGCAAACCATGACATCCTGAAGAGTTTAGCCCTTCTATACAGAGTAAGAGCGAAAAAATAATAATAATAAGGAAATCACTTTTGTGGTATTCTGCTCGAATTTATACTGCACTGTTATATTATCTCCATTTGGCTCCTTTATCTATGGAGCACATGTACAATCCTTTCATCTTGTGTGAGGGGGTGTCGGTGTAGGGGGCACGACGAGGTCTTTAGCGGGGCCACGTGGAGTTCCTGCAGGGTGTTGGTCTCACAGGGAGCAGTGAAAGCTAGATTTTGTTCACATTTTTAATAAGCCACCGTGTGATATACAGCACTGCAAAGATGTGTGTGCAAACACTTGAAGCACTCGATGTGCGATTGGGCAATTTGTGTACCTCCGTACAGGGGAGGGCCTAACAACTCTGTTATTTCACACACCTGACCTTATTTGGCCTGTCTTGATTTCCCCAATTTGTCAGGCGAATTTGATATAGTGCTGCAAATATTTGCCTAGGCACACATTAGAGCTGTTTGCACAGTGTGTAGGGACAAACAAACCGCAATGGTGTGCGCCGAATGTAATGAATGTTCAACAGTGAGTGCAATTATACACTCTGTGTAACTGACCGTGTGCAGTATATACTGAAGGCATGCCTTTGTGGATGTGGGTTCCATTTTTTTGACAGGCCCTTATTCCCACATCCTGACCACCTAGGGCTATTTTAGAGTGTTTATGATATGCAGCCGTTCCGTGGTGAGGATTCTGCTATGCTTCTGCGCACGGACAGTGTTGATTCCTGTGTGAAAATCAAAAGCAGGGAATAAAATACATTGATTTAAACGGCTTGTCGGAGATGGTGTTGGATAAAGCACACAGTGTCAGAACGACAGGTCACCAAGTCCCTTTACAGTCTGTGCCGAACCCATAGACTCGATGATAAAACCACCAAAGCAATGAAACAATCTAGTCGTCTTGTGAATCCAGGTTGAAAATCAGGTCGTTTTTATCAATTTTCTTTTCTTATAGATTCAAACACAGGTTGAATCAGTGAACAAACATAACCCAGTCATCTTAGTTCGTAATGTTTACAGTGAATCTGCAGACCTGAATCAATAAACAGACCGAACCAAATCCTCTAAGTAGCGATTGCAGATTTTCGGGTGAGCCCCCTTACCTTATGTTGTACACCGATACAACTGAATAATAAGCATGCTCCTTGTTTCTCACCCGGGTATACTGCAGATTCTGAAAACTCAGTCGTTTTGGCTCACTGCGGACGAGCCAGAAACATTGATGACCCTCTCTGAACTCGAGACAACTGTATCATTAGTCTGTATAGGTTTGTTGTATCTGGTCAGTTACTCGAGTTTGCAAACTCCTTAGAAAGACTGCAGGCTCTGATTCTGCCGTATTAGGTTCACTCACTCGAGTTAGTGGACTCGCAGTACACACTGTGGACTCCGTTGTATCACCTCTGGACTCGAATTAGTTAATGTCATCTAAACGTTGTCATGATAAGACACACTTCTGGGGGGGGGGGGTCAACGATATGTTGATAATGCTCCTTCATCGTTTGACGGTGTAAGCGTAATAAAAGACACTCGTCTGTGTGATTGATGATGGAGGTCGCGTTCAGTACCCTAAGAGCAGCTACAGATCAGTCTCCCCGCTAGACAAATCTGACACTCGCCAAACCCACCGCCCCACCTGCTTACTGCCCTCGCACGCCAAGCCATCACACCGCTCACACAGCCAAACGCACCCTGGCACGCCATCGCCGCCATAAATCACCCTCAACAAAGCAAGTTTAATCTGTGACGCACAGGCCTGACGCCCAAATGTATTACCTGTTGTCGGCAAAAGTGCGATTGCCCCCTTTGAGTGGATCCTCTGTTTACCTTTGAGGAACCAGGAGGATACTGTCGAGACAAAGTCTGCCACAAAGGAAGCTGACGGCGGCAATTCAGGAGACAAATCCTCTCTTTTCCCCAACACACCCGCTGTCTTTTCATGCCGGATGACATGCTTGTGCGACTTTGCCAGAAAAGATTTAGGGATTTTTCTCGAGCACATTTGTAAAACACGAATAACGAATGATCTCCCGTGAATTGGAATGTGGATAGCGGCCCTATACGCTTGGAGTGAGTCACAATCCTTACTTAGAATGCTTTGAATCCGTTTTTTTGTTTTGTTTTGTTTGTTTTCCGCAAGAACAATTGTGAGGGAATATTGCATGTGTGCAAAGTTCTGCTCGGTGTTAAAAGGCAATGATTCAGCATAACTACTAAAAGTTCAGGGTGTGCGATATTGCATGATTTGGCATTTGATGGGAAAAGTGCATTCTAAACCTGAGAAACCATTGATGATTGCCATTTCAGAATCCACTGGAAACCAAAAAAATTAATACTGCCATTTTTATTGGTGGAAACAACATTTTTTGAAGTGCTCTCTACTGTATATTATTCGATCAAACCGCCATCAAAATGGCACAATCAAGTGAAGGAAACGGCAGATTTCGTGGCTACTGTAGCTTTAAACAGTAGCTCACAAAAGTAAGTACGTCCCCGACATTTTAAAAATATTTCATGATTTTTTTTTCATAGGACAATATTGAAAAATTGATTATTTGCAGCAATGTAACATTGTTAGTGTAAAGCTTGTAGAACGGTGTACATTTACTGTCCCCGACAGCTAACTCAACAAACCAACCAAAAATGTCTTAACTGCTGGCAACAAAAGTGAGTCTTGTCAAATTGTCTAAAAAGTTAGTTATTTTTGCAGCACTGCCTAAACCAAAGAGTTGCCAGTGGAATTCTCTTCCACTTCTCTGTGATATGGCAAAGCTGCATGACCACAGATGCTCAATAGGTCTTACGTCTGAAGACATGCTGGTCCAGTCAATCACTTTTTCCCTCAGCTTCTTGAACAAGACACCGTCCTAAAGATGTGCTTGGGGCTGTGATTACGTTGGAAGATTGCTATGTGACCCAGTCTAAGGAAGGGGATTATGCTTCAGTATGTCACAGCACATGTTGGTATTCGTGGTTTCCTCAATGTAGAATACAAAGAGAGAAAATGAGCGAGAAGAAAAGAGAACCTGTGGATAAAGCCGCACACATGTTTTCGTGAAAGGCCCATTTATTTTATTTTTTTTTTCACTCTTGTTGCTAGGTTTCAAAATGGTGATTATACATCGGTTGCAGATTTCTCCAAGATGTATCCGTGGACCATATCTCGGTGAGCTCGTATCTGAAATCATATTTCCATTTTGTATTACCATGAATCCATTCCAGCCCCCTCAAAAAAAGAAATAAAGACAACCAACATTTTAAATGTTTTTTTTTTACTAAGGAAAATAGTTTTCAATCATTGTATACATAGATCACTAACATTTTAAATGCAATGTAAACAGTTATTACAATGAAAGAGTTTGGCATCGTGATTTGATGCCACAATTCAATTCACTGTGCTACTTTGACAGGTGTTACTGCCTTGACCACCGACTGGCAGTATAATACCCTCATGCAGGCACAAACAAACAGTGACCACTTACTTTTAGGAACTCGGCAAGCTGCAATTACAGTATTTGTTTTTCGCGGAGGTGACAACAAATATATGCCTGTAAGGACAGTTTTGTCTGTCTTCGAGTGTTGCTCCACCTTTTAAATTCGAATATCAGCTGCTTAAGGGATTATAAGAGTGCAAGGACCTGTCCTGGCCAATAGCGATTACCATAATGCGTTAGTATTAAGAATACAGTGGCATTCATATGGGAAAGTTGCTTTTTTTGTTGATAGAAATAATTATAATCCTCTTTGTTTTATGTTTAGTTTGACAGTCCAACTTGAGATAAGAAACACATTGTGATTGGAGCCACTATAACCATACAATGCTGGTATCTCAAGTTTGGTGCTCACAGGTTAAAGCAAAAGATCAGACAAATGAGCGACTGACTGATCTGTAGTTGGCGCCACTTGTAACTCAATCCGCAGCTGTATTTATATATTTGTTTGGCTTAGCGGTGGCGTGCTCGATCTCATTTGGTACCTGCAAATGGAATTTTTGATGTGAACGTTTATATGATGCAAAGTGTCATTTTGATTGGCCGTAAACATCTGTGCTGTTGCATGGTGTCTTAGAACCATTCACTTGCGATGCGTGGCGTGACGTGACTGAGTAGGTCAGCTGCGTGCTGTCGGGTTGCTCGGTGTGGGACTGGCTTTTAACATTGCCTCTACATTTCATAAATGTTTTATGATGCACATTTTTCAAAATCGAAGCAGTCTGGAGGTTTGTTTTGGATCTTGGCTTGCAGTATTTTAAAATGGCTTTTTCATCATCCTGAAAGGAGTTTCATTACCATTTGTATATAATGGAGTCTCCGGGAAGTTTATATCAAGTCTGATAGGCTGTTAAAAATTGCAAGGACTGCGGAACACTTAAAATGTTGAGTGAAGTGCGGTACATGATTGGCTTTCTCGCAGTATAGTCTGACAAAACACATTATACAGCACGGCATTAGATTGGTGTGGAGAAACGGCAGAAACAAAGTCCGCCCACATGCTCCTTCGGGACATTTACTCTTGAATGTACTTGGGCCTTGTGGTTTGAATTTTATTTATTTATTTTTTTAATGAAGGATTAACAGAGATGGCACCTACTGCCTATTGAACTCCATCATCAGTCCATGATGCAAACATTTAGTCAGATGTATAGAAAAATTAGGCAATGGCAGTGTAGGATTGCCTGAAAGTGAGTCCTTCTCGATAAATGTTCCTTGTCCTTTTTATTAAGCAGAACCATGGGACAATGTGCCCGGATGTCTTTTTGCAGTCACTTTAGATGAAGATGGAATTTGCTAATATCACCGAGCAACTTGTCATTTTAGGTGATTAATGAAAAACTGGTTGAAATTAGTGATAAAATGAATAATGGCGAGCACAGCTTCATTCCGGACCTTGTTCAATTTTTAATGAGTTTGGTACAATGGAGATCCATTTTTATAAATGGAGCTACAGGCTCGTGCGAACAGTGCAGATAATTAAAGATTCTCTCCTTATTATCCAGATCTTTGTACATCCGCGGGGAAAGTCAGCGTTGCGTTTGGGATACTTCAGCTCTCGGTTGATAAGCATTCAAGGGGCACGGTGAACACACACAGAGGAATACATATCAAGACACTCATGAGACTTGCGTTCCCAGGAGAGATCATCACAAAAAGACCTTTTCATTGTTGATGTTCTCTGCCTCAGGAAGAAGTCTAACTTGTTTGCGAGGTGAGAGACAAACACGGTTCTTGTCAGTAATACTTGACGACGACGACTCCAGAACCACATGAATCTTGCCACTTGTGGAAGTACAGTAACAAGTCAGACACCTTTTTTTTGCCCATAAATTGGCGCGCTTTGCAAGTGATATTCGGACTACATGGATACATAGAAGTATGTCAAAGCCAAATGCTCAGCAGAGCTGCTGTCTTGTTAGGAATAGAAGATTAGCTTTAGCTTTAGCAAAGTGTTGCATGGATGGATCTGATACACAAATTGACAAGTGTAATTTGGCAGCCGGGTGATGAAGTGCTGGAGTAAAAATTACATTTTATTTTGCACTTCATGCTTGCTTTTCTTTTTTTCTTTTTTCTTTTTTTTATTCTTGCCTGAACAAATGGCCATACAATAGCTTCACCCCACAGTAGAGTTGGTCAGGTGAACAGTAGGTCATTAAGAGAAAATCTGGCAGGCTAAGCTCTTAGCTGTCACCAGCAGAGCCACTGTTGTTACAAATGAGTTTGTTGTGGTCTGTCAACGGAGAACATACAGTATGCTGCTGAGTTGTGGCCAATATTCTCGTGGACATTCTATCCAGGCAACTGTATTTTGCTCAAGGAAACACCAAGACAGAAATGGAAGTTCACAACATTCAGAGAGGGAATCCTTCATTCGCAAGTGAATCAATAATATTAAAAGAACAATCAACTGATTAAATCATGGAAGGACTTTTTTTGGACTGTTTGCCCATCCTTGGTTGGCAGTATACTGATTGTCATTCAGATGTCATTCTGTCATTGCCTCGCAGTTGTGTGTTATTCTAGGCTGTCAGCGGGCCGTCTGTTACCTTTTAATTACAACGGCAATGGAGAGGAAATGCAGGCGGTGAGATCTGGCTTATTAGTGGAGTCTGGTCTCAACTGCATCGCAGAAGCATTTTCTGATTTCTTTGGAATCCTTCCTGTGTCATAGATATGAATGAAGTCATTGTGACTAGGCAGTTTTTGCGCCTTGAAATGATGAAACGGTTGCATCTATTCAGACTTTATAAAATGGTGAACTTATCCTACCAATTTGCAACTGCTTTTGCACCGTTTAGTGACAGGCTGCACTGCATTCCAACTGTTGTCCAAATTTGTGTTATGTCACTGCTGCAAAACAGGACCCATTGCATCAATAAAAGTTGACTCGATCATTGTATCACTCTAAAAATCTCTTCCTGATCTCTCACAATTGCCTGTGTGTCGGCATCTTCAAAGGGTGAGTGGTTTTGACTTAATTCGTGTTTTTTTGTGGGGCTCAACATGCTGAAATTCACCTGGAACTCACTTAATATTGGAAAGTTAAAAACATGATCCCCACACTTACTTAATCGATCCACATGAAATCTGGTGGATATGTCGAGCATAACAGCAAACATTCTTTCGCAGGGACATATTTTGTTATATTTGAATAGTCCAGACCTGGGCTGCAGTGTTTGTATTTCGACAAAATCCTACAAGGGAATTTGCCCAAATGAGCCCCAATTGAAAGACGGATGATGCTAATAGGTGAAGCGCTCCTTCTGTCCAAGACATGAGTTGTAGGCTGAGGGTGTTTTTCAAAGATAGAGATAGATAGATAATCTCAAAAGTATGACATTTTGGTTTGAAGTTGCCATTTAAGGCGATTCCGACTCAGGTCTATTAGACTGATGGGTGATGCTACATTGTGAAGCTTTGTTGCTTTCGTCATCTTGAGGAGCATGTTTGATCAATTTGAGGATTTGCCATTGAAATCTCCTTGTGTTTGACTGTTAATGTACACTTAATAAATAATGGCAACAGATCATGCCTGAACCAAATTAATTAAACTCACATTATTTCCGTTGGGAGATGTTTTTGTTATTGTGTTCCATTTCCATGCACATTTTTTTTGTTAACACCAATTAGTGATTGATTCTAGGCATGTGTAATGAAAGGAAAATGTTGTTATGTTGGCATTAATAAATGAGACAAAGGTTGGCGAGGGACATCGAGGGCCTCCTCAGAATGGCACAGATAATTAAGTGTTATTTCAAAAAATGGCTCTTCAGGGGAAAAAAGTAGTGTGACTCATTGATTTATTTTTCTCATTTACAAAATAAACTATGTATTTCGTTGGAGTGTTGTTGCGGATCAAACCAGACTTTCACAACCTAATCAAGCTCTCTGCGTGAGGGCTCTTTTTTAATTGGGGGAGAAAGAGGTCTGGGTCTATTTGTGGTGTGGCGCAGTGTTGGAAATGCCAGCTGTCATGTCAAGGCTGTGATGGAACAAATAGTTATTTGGCAAACTCCATGCCACTTGTTGGAATGCTTGCAATTAATTTAGTAGTTTTCATATGGCGGTAACTACTCTGTCGATGTAATTTATGTCAAGAATGAGTAGTGGTTCCTTTGGTTACAGTTGTCAACTTCCAGATAAAAATCATTTGGAATTCAGAAACATTTTTTTCCCACAAAATTAGTTTCGATGACGGCGAAGCGAGGAGTTGCGATAAAGCGAGCGCCCCAGTTGCTGTTGAAGCATTTTTACTTGTGGCGGTAGCATTTCATCACTAAGCTAGTCAATAACACTTGTGTAGCGTGATCATGATGTAAATTAAACACCTATCCGCGTCACAATTTAGAACCACTCAGAAATTGTTTATCTTGTACATACATACATAATCTTGTAACTGATCTGTAGATAGTACCTTTTTTTTTGGTAAGGATTTTCGAATCATTGCCATTACCAGCGTTGAACAGACATTGAGGGTTTTGATGAGATTGTGCTGACCACTAGCCTAGAGCAGTGTTTCCTAGCTTTCACCGAGCCAAGGTACCCATCTTATACAATACATGAAAATATAACCGAGAATGTATAAATAGTAAAAGAGTGATGATGTAGTCTCAATGGATTGAGATTGCCCGATTTATTGTGAAATGCTGGACCTGATTCGTTGAACTCAAATCTATTATTCCATTGTACAAATGATTTAAGTTCTTGCGACACCCACAAATCTGTGTGCCATTGAGGCCCAAGAGTGTAACGATAAAAGCGAGCACTGGACAAAACAGTAAGAGCAAGTCAAATTCTATTTTCACTCACGGTGACAGCACTTCATCACTGTACTATCCAATTGCACTTTTTGTAAAATAGTGTATGGCTTTTTGCGTGTGGTCCATACGGACTCAAATACGTTGCTGCTCCCACCTTGACAACTTTGTTCACAATACGAGCATGTGTCAGTGATCAGAAGTGACACTGTTAAAGCTAATTCATAGCTCTGCTTGGCCATTGGCTTTAACTTGATAATGTACTCTGAAAGTAGTATTATGTGCAATCATTTTTTTAGGTTGTAAACGATAGTGTTTCCGTGTAGTCGTACCGTCACTGGGCAGACCTTTGCCCAGCCAAGCTCCTCAGACATGGGCAGAGGAACTCTGTGTGGAGGTGGTATTATGTAATTATCCCCACTTTTACATCACAAGCTGGAAACATTTAGAAGGGGTTGCTTAAAGACACATTTTCCAAAAAAGGCTTAGTGTAATTTCACAACGAACAGGTGAGCAGGGACTCCAGAAATCCATACTGTAAGTCAATTTTCCATCACATACAGTATCTCTTTTTATTCAAAGCAATTGCCTTCGGAAGTTCAATTGCATCTATTTTTGAGTCCCTGAAAACTTGTTTTGTGCTCTCACTGTACACCTCAATGAGGACAACACCTGCTCGAAACATGATTGACACTTGTGACAACTCCACAGATGGACGCATGCCTGACAAATCCGTGTCCACGACGGGGTTCACGCCAATGCCCCTCCACCCTCCTAGCTCTGTGCAGACGGATACAAAAGGAGGAATGGGGTTCGATGTCGGGCCTCTTCGGGCTTGCGGGCGAGCTTTCAAAGCCAGCTGGTCTGGCTTTGGGTTAGGTCGTTGGGCCGAGTGAAACCGAGGCTGGCTGCGGAAAGAAAGGAATTTTAGGCAAAAGGAAAGGGATGACGACAGTCAAGAGAGAGGCCAAGTGGAGACTGGAACAGCAGGTTCTTTGAAGGCATTTGTGTGCAACAAAAAAAAAAAAAACAAAAAACAGGCAAGTTGTCAGAAACTCGACTCGATTGACAAGGGATTGGATGCCAACCGGGGTAACGTTTAGCTGTATTTACTGCAGTGTTCTGTGATTGTTTGTCATGATTATTGTGGAGCTGCAAGTAATCAATTATTTTACTAATCGATGAATCTGCGTCGTCTCTACTTTTTTTGATGTGGCAATCGAAACACTCTTGAGTACAATTCGTGTTCTTGAAAGGAAATTGCAGGAATGTAAAAGTCAACTCAAGTCAACTGTATTTATAGAGCACTTTCAAACAGCCATGTGCTGTACATGGAGCAAATGCTAAATGGAGCTGCTATTTGATAGTTGTACTATGAAATGGGGAGTATAAAGCCTGCGTTTTCATGGGGTGGTATGGACCAGATCTGGTTTGCACAGATTCCACGTTTGCTCTATGAGTTATGTTGGCCATTTACAGCGTGACATTGTAACGGTGGACCTCAGTCTAACATACCAACCTAACCTCACATTTCGGATCTGACCACTGCGGTTGGCCCCTTGATGGGAGGTTTCCAACAAGCTGTATGGTACACATTTTGGTACCCTGCACAACTCGTGACCATGGAAATACCAAAGTGGAAACCGTACTACTTGAATGTGCTTGACATGGTTCTTGACACTTTTCTCTGATTTTCACCTGCTTTTGTTGAGTGTTAGGCTGTAGAAATGATTGTCTTTCATTTACAAAAACGTACTCAATGCTGCGGTGTACCATTGCTACGTCAATAATGGCAGCGCAAAAATGTGATTTTGATTTTCAAAGTTGATAAGACACTTCCAAAGCGAAGCCCAGTGTAATTTTTGGAGCATTTTAATTGACACAAGCAACCTAATACTGTGTATGTGCTCTTCTCCCATTGCCTGACACATGGAATTTCTGCTTGCCATAATATTGTCCTGGTACAGCTTGAGTTTGCACAGCAAAGCAAAAGAGGATGAAGAAAAACTGCAGGCAGCGCTAGCCTGCCTCGCCCCGTGCTGGCCATAAAGCACACTCTCATTTAACCTGGACGGCCGCGTGGCCAAAAGCCAAGAGCAGAACAATGCAGACACGGCCAGTTAGTCTGAAACGCTTGTGCGCTGCTTGTTTCCAACTCTTTTCTCCCTGACTCTCCCCTCGTGTTATCTGATACCAGTTGCTCAGTCCAGCAGACAGTTTTTTCCAAACTCAACAATAATTGATCTAAACTCTCATGCTTTAAAGTGTACTGCACTCTTGATTAAACTTTTTAGACTTTGCCAAGTTAATAACGATTGTGTTTACTCAGGCGTCCTGACAAGTAGGTTCACGTTTGAGTGACTTTTTGTCTATATCGCATGTAGAAATACCACTTGAATTAATCAAGAATGTGTCTAACATGTCCCATGACCGCCGTGATTCAGTCTCATGATGTTAAGATGAGTCTTAACAGTGTGATGCTGAACAATTCGGGAGGGGCTCATGCGAATCACATTACTGCTACATTGTGTTATTGTATGACATCTGGAGTGACCAGAGGTGGCAAAGGTACTCACATACATACATGTCATTGGTATACACCAAGGGTGTCAAAACCATTTTCTCGTGGTCCACATTTTAGTTACCATTTCCCTTGGAGGGTCATTATGACTGAAACCATTAAAAAAAAGTCAATAATAACGGATTATTCAACTATTGTTTAAGTACTGTCATGAGGGGTTTGGCACCAAAAAAAGCTGACAATATCTCTCTTATTTATCACATATGACAATTTGAAATTTTGGTCCATATTTTGACAAGCATCACGGAAGTTTACATCTATGATTTGCTTTTGCGGGCCACATACTGTAAAATGATGTGGCAGGCCAGATCTGGCCCCCACGGTTTGAGTTTGACACCAGTGGTATACATTGATTGTCGTCAAAGTTGAAGAAGTGATTCAATGCATGTTCTTGAAAGTATTTGTAAATAAAAGTGCAGACTGCAGACTGCGAAATCTACTGACGGAGATAAGGAAAAATGTCATGATGGAAGATACTTTTTCCATAACTTTGAACATAATGTTTTCCGTTTCCCTCTTTTATTAGTCTTCTCAAGCCCTATGTAATTAGCTTTTCTAAGTTACCATGTCTGTCGCAAGGGTTAAGATTCTAGCTTCACTGTCCATATTTAGGAAGTAACAGTCATACAACATAACAGAAATATATTGGACATTCTTACTGCTGGAGGCTGTAAATTTCCCCTGTGTGGGACTAATAAAGGATATCTTATCCTATTAGTAATGTCCCTCCCCCACAATACACAACCGGTTTTTCTTTTGCTCAATAATTAGAAGAAAAAATAATTCGGTAAAAGTACAGATCGGCTTGTATTCGTCACTTTAATGTCTGAGGTGTGTGGTCACGTTTAAGATCACAGCACCTGCTCTCCTCCGTAAAAAAACGAAAAACAAAAAAAGATGACCAACAAACATGCTGTCATGTTCCGAAGGCACTGCCACGCCTACCCTTTGGCCCTTTACACGTGACATGTTCCCGCCTACCTTTTGTTTCGATTGGCCGTTCCCATGAGGCGCTGCGTGCCACTATTGGACACCGCGCACGCCGATCACAAGTCATCGCTGTTGTATGAGCGACGTGACATTTTTAAAAAAAAGTATTTTTGGTCCATCTGTTCATTTTTCCCTCTCCTGCACTCCGTACTTAACTGTGTTCCAAGACTGTTGGTTTAAAATTCGCTGCCAACTTTTGTCATAAATACAAACGCTCATTCCTTGCGCGTGCGCGGACGAGCGAGTGCGATGAGTGGGCGTAGGTAAGAAGCGATGACGTCTGATAAGGGGGCAGAGCCTAGCTGTCAAGAGGCAGACTGGCTTTTTCTGAGTTTGTCAGCTTAGATTCCCCCCTCCTTCCTCTCAACAACCCCCGAAAATAGCAGTTCAGCGTGTTCAATGTGAACCGAAATTACGTTTTGTCCAGGGGAGCCGCCGGTAGAGTGTCTCCAACAACACGACCCGGGACGAAAAAGGTGAGTGAACGCAAATAGAAACATTTGTTGTGGAAGGCGGCCGTAACTGACGAGGGCGAGTTAGTGACGGCAGGAAAGCGCCAGAGGGAGGCGTACAGTACAGTACAGTGGATCGCCCGGATTGGAACACGTTAAAAAAAAAGTAACTTCTTTTTTTCGGACCATCAGTTTCAAGCGACTATTTGACGAAACGCTGCTGATAGCGAATCACTTGCGCGGTAGCAAGACGGCACGATTCTACCAGTCGTTTTCTGCTAAAATTATATGGGTTATGACTAATGAAAAAATGTGAGAGTTCTCCCCTCTTAAAATGATTAACGTCAACATTTTGGTCAGTTTGGCTGAAGTATGTCCGCTCTTTGATGATTAATGTCTCATTCACCCTACTTGTGACCATGGCAGCACCTGTTTGTTTCATGCACGGTTGGTGTTTTGCACTCTTGTTTCTCATGTCTAAACAACAAGAGAAGACCTCGACAATATTCACTACTATTCCTTTTATACAAGTCAAACTAGTCTTTTATGTTCAACGAGATGACCCCCCAACCCCCAACAACTTTTTGACTGTATGTCTATGAACAGTGTGGATCACCTATTTTATGTCAATTGACAGCACAGACGATTTACCCTGATTTTGTTATTTCTGTTTAGACGACAAAAAAAAACAATCGTCAAAGTTCTCTTTCCCAAAGCAACACTAGTCATGTACTTCCAACTTTGTAGCCCACTTTGATTTTTCTACCTGTTAGTTTGCTACTAAACCA
The DNA here is from genome assembly GCF_025434085.1 of Hippocampus zosterae. Taxonomy (NCBI): domain Eukaryota; kingdom Metazoa; phylum Chordata; class Actinopteri; order Syngnathiformes; family Syngnathidae; genus Hippocampus; species Hippocampus zosterae. Next base: position 22,577,788 of record NC_067453.1, read on the forward strand.
GTTGGTGTGTCCACCATGACCACAGAAAAATGGACAATTCCCATTTCTTTATCTGATAGACATAGATGGGACCATTTTTCTGAAATGTTGCGTAGTCATGAGAACGCCTGACAGCATTCAATATTTTTCATTGACATTTAGTCCACTTTGGCAGCTTTTTGGATGACAAGTGTGATATTTAACTGCGCCAATCAACATGGCAACACCTGCTTTTTGCGTGCAAGTTGAAATTGCAGTTGGTGGTTTGCGCTCCTTGTCTTGTTGGTGTGGTTGTTGATTAGTCACGCGAAGAGCTGCAAGCACTTTAAAGGAAAATGCTGTCAGCTTGAACTTATTATTAATTTACTTTGAAAAGTGAGGACTCTCCGGCTGCTTTTAAATGGAACTTGGACTTGAGTGTGAATTCGTAAGTGATATGTAGTACAGTATTTAACAAAGAATGGATTTTAGTAGTTTTGTTTGCTTGTAGCATTTGTTTTGATTTCAAACCGTTAATGGACGTTATGGAAAAAGTGAAGTAATCTGATCCCGTTATTGACCGTACAGGCAGTTTTTCTTTGAAGCTTTGTAAGCTTTGTTTTCCTGGGAAAATATGTTCACAGTCATAAAAGAGGTATAACTGAATTTGTGACAGTATGAGCAGAGTGGCGGCTCGGGGTTAGAGCTCATTTGCTTCACAGCCAATAGGTTCTGGATTCAGCTCAAGTCTTCCTGGGTGGAGTTGTTCTCCCTGTGCTTTTGTTGGTGTTCTCGATGACGATGGCCGTAATGCGTGGTGTTGAGTCGATTTGATCGCGCCTCCCATAAAGCAGGAAAGAATGGAGAAAGGAAGTCAAATAAAAAAAACGCAGTACACCAACCAATGCAAAAATAAACAGGCTTCTTGAATCCAGCCCTTTTTGGTTGGATTTCAACGGCATTGTGTGCACAATTCAGAGTTTTATTTTGCCCTCAAGTGGCACAAGATATTGGATAACTTCAGATCGGAATCCGGACTGCGTTTTCCAAATGTGGATACGTACACATATCATGTACCGGGTATCTGAAAATGCGTGTGGAGCATGAATGGATGGACAGTTTGGATATCCATTATTACGAGCTTGAGGTCAACGAAATACAGCCTTTGGTAGTAGACAATTCAATGTGGTTTAAATACGCTACTAGAGTGTGGCGTCCATCAACAGTGAATTAGCAAGACACTTGCTGACAGTGATTTGTGGAGTAAGGCAGAGGTTACTCTCAGTTAAGAGTCATCCCAGGTCAACTCAATGATATGTAACCTTTCCAAAGAGCTCTAGACTAACTTATTTATTTTTACTTGGAGCATGGTGGCCCCGAACCTGAAATTTTAGAGCTGCACTCTGAAATTTTAGGGGCGCACGATGTTGTTACTCATTTTGACAGTGTTAATGTTGAAAGGCTCGAACTGGGGAGAAGAAATGTTTGAGAAACAACAAATATGAAATCATCTTTAAAATGTACGAATTGAAGAAAAAAAAGATCAACGTGCAAAACGATGCAGTGCAGCTACCATCTGGAGTCTTGTTATCCAAATGCACATCTGGGTTACATGTGTTCGGTCAGTGTAAGCACTTTACATGGGGGGGAAAAAATAAATGATACGGTGAATCCCTCACACATGGAATCCCCTTAGTCACTGATAACTCACATATTTACTGTCTGTGCTCATGTGAGCCACCCGGTGGTAGCTTTGTGTATGATGAGGAGTTTCATTTAGAGATAAGTAGTGCTTTGGGGAGCAGCGTTATTAGAGTCATCTGGTATTTGTTCTTTTGGTCATGATGGCCATCACAGCGCATTTGAGACCGGCTGTTTGCCGCTCAGTTTTGATGGCGAAGCAGTAAAACGGCCTCCAATCTGCAGTCATTAAGCCACGCGCGCTGCCCCCGGGCCTCATGATTCTCATCATGTGAGCTTTTATGCGTAATATGCAGACAAGTATCGTTTGAACAATTTATGGGCCGTCTGAGAGACCCGTCGTTAGTGTCTGCCTTGTACATGGGCTGTTGGTCTAACCTCCGTGGCCCCCTATGAGGTTTTCCGCCTGTTTCCGTGATCCAAATATTCATCTTTTTGGGGGGGAGTTTATGAAGTCTCTAGTAATGTGTATTTAGTATTTGTCAGCATCTTTACCCGAGTTCCTAATTGAAAGGGAGATACAGGATGTGCGAGGAACGGGGCAGCTGCAGCATCCTCTCACTGCACTCTCCGTCCCCACTTTAATCTCGGCCCTTCAGCGTTCTCTTTCCATCGCAAATGTGGAGTGCGTGGGCGCGTCAGATCAGCTATTAATGCTGGTTGTCAGAAAGAGAAAACGGGTGTTTAACACAGAGCGCCAAGGACCTTCTCCTCTGTTTTTCTGCTGCCAGGATGTTTTCTTTGAAGATTACAAGGGAAGCTGGTAGCCAGTTGCGCAGTGGAGAAAGATCGAAAAAGACACGCTCATTGTTGTCATTGTGGTCCAACAGCATTTTCTTATCACAAGTCTCAGGAAAAGGACCCACATTTCCGTTGCCAGAAATGCAAAGGCCCTCTTGAAGTTATGTAGTTCGGCCTTGTTGTTTTTCTTAGACCCAATAAAGGACTTTGCGACACTCAAAACTCACCAAATTTTGCATGTGTTCAGCATGGTGAACATTTTCGTACGGCAGTGGTTGCTGACATGGCATGAAAACGTGGCTTAGTACTGTCATATCCCTCTGGCTTTTTTTTCCTATCCCCAACATAAGATGTTCGCATGTCCATCATGTGTAGACCCACAAAAAATCTCAAAGTCATGACAAAAAAGGCAGAGGAAATCTCTGATTTTGGTATCAAGTGGACACGTTAGGATTTCCCTCCACCTCTCAAAGATGAACTCTTCTAAAAGCCCGCTGCTAAATTTAAATTGAGTATTCTTGACAGACGAAGGATACTAAACTGCGAACAATTTCAGTTTTACTCATTGCGTGTGTCTGTAGCATGGTGACAAATTTACTGACTTGTCATTGGCTTGGTCGCATCCCCATGAGAATGTTCTGAAAATTCAGCCCCCACAGCCGTTGTCACCTAGCAACATGAGATTTCATGATCAGACAGATCAACAACAATGAGAAAGTCTCACGAAGCCATGCCTGAAAAGCCAGAGAACGTCTGCCATGTTGGTTTGAAGTGGACATTTTTGGCAAGAACACTTCAAGGATGACAGTTAGTCCTTTGCCTTTTTATTCATGGAAATGTCATTAAACTTAAAATTGTTTTTGTTGTTTTTTTTTGTAGTCCAAATTAAACCGAATCCTGAGTTGTTCATTTTCAAATAAATAAATACATGAATAAATAAGACAGAACGTTCCAAGAGTCCACTAAATATTTCCTAAATGTCCTTACTTAACTTTTTTTTTTGTTGTATTTTATTTTTAAGCCAAGTCACTCTTATCAGGACAAACAATATCAAGCTTGCTTGGTTAGCGTTTCTTCCCTTGTTTGACAGAGAAAGGGCATTTGGTAACGTGACACATTCTTTATTGGCACACCATCATCAATATGGAGATTCCAGCATTCTACTGTGAGACCTTGAGGTCACATGCAGAATCTTGAGCCTGGCAGATAATGTTTTACAATGTGGTTTAATGGAAGCCCCCCTCAACCCCCACTCCAAAAAGCTTGAAATAAATTGCCCGTATCATATGGAATCATTCTCACTGCTTGATGATCAATAATCACAATAATTTATATGAACATATTTATAATTTACAATTTGGGGTTGGCGCTAAATGGGTCACCATGTGTGCCATGTGGCATGCTAGCAATATCAGCGTTGCTGTCTTCAATTTCCGGCCCTCCTTTTAGTGTTTGTGTAACAACCAAGCCTTTTTCTTCCACACGTTTTTCTTTTTCTGAAAAAAAAATCTATCTAGCTATATCTATATAATACATATCTATATATAGATACATATCTTGTATATATCTATATAAACACTACAATGAATGTTTTTGGAATGCGGGAGGAAACTGGAATACCCGGAGAAAACCTACATAGGCACGGAGGAAACATTCAAACTCCACACACGGAGGCTGGGGATGGATTTGAACCATCTGGGACATTTTATACGTCACTTCCGGAGTGAACGCTGGCGAATTTTGGACGCCGCTACTCCCCGTGATTTTTTGATTTTTAAGTCCATTTTTTGTCAATTTTTTATCTTTTATAGCCGACATATTTTATGTCGACCTGCTTTTATGGTCACCGAGTGAACAATGATCAATCCACACCCGATCGGCCGAACTGTCATTACCTGTCATCGAGTATTGAGTTGTCGTTGAGTTGCGGCTAGCGGCTAGCTTACCCACTAACTGTTGCTGCTTCCCGACTTCATTACTCCGGTCCGGCTATGTTGATCAGCTGTGAGTGGCTTGCTTTCTGCTGGTTCGCTCTGTGTGTTTTCCACCACTCATTGGAAGCGCTTCACCAATATGCAGCCACTGAGCTCAAACTCAACTTTAATCCACACGGTCCACCACCGCCTGCTCTGCTCCAACACCCGGACATCCTTTACGTGCCCCGGCGAAGGTGCACTCACCGGGGCTCACGCCGAAACTATCAATACGACAACTCCAGCTCCATCAGGTCGTTCTGGTCCACCGCTCGCCGCCCACGGAAGAACACCGGACGCCGTGCGGATGCCTCTGTATTGACACGCGTCCCGAGGTCGGATAGCATCGCGGTCGCTCGCAGCTGCACTGCTGTCAACGTTGGCCTATTGAACATCCGCTCCCTTACGAGCAAGGGCCAGTTCGTCCACGACCTCCTGACAGACCGTGAGTTTGACATTCTGTGTCTGACTGAGACCTGGCAGCAGCCAAATGATTATGGTACTCTTAATGAAGCTACTCCACCGGGCTTTGTTTATCACGCTGTGCCGCGCACGACTGGGAGGGGAGGCGGCCTCGCGATGATTCTGCGCGAGGATTGGAAATTTGCACCTGTAAATGTGCCTGCTTTTTTATCTTTTGAAGCGACAGTTATACAGCTCTCTGGATCAACTCCCACACTGATTGCCACTATTTACCGTCCACCAAAACCAAACAAGAATTTTATCACTGACATTACTACACTCATCACCCATCTGTATACACTATCACCAAATGTGATTCTCTTAGGAGATTTTAATATACACATGGACAATATCAATAACTCACTCACCAAAGACTTTACCTCCTGCCTGGACAGTTTTGGCTTTCAACAGTATGTCAACTTTCCCACACACAGTAAAGGACATATTCTGGACTTGATCTGCTGTATTGGATTATCACCAACAAACTGTAAAACCGATCTCCTCCCATACACAGATCATCTATTGCTTTCATTCAATGTTAACCTGTCATTTTTCAAATCCAACCCACAACGCATTATACATTTCCGTAAAATCAAGGACATTAACCCGGACAATTTAGAATCACTTATCAACAACCTCCCCAGTACTGATTGTCTTTCTACAACAGATGAGTTTTTGACACACTACAATACAAATCTCCATAACATTCTCAATATCCTGGCCCCACTCAAAACCCGAACTGTCTCCTTCAACCAAACAGCACCCTGGTTTACCCCTACGCTCAGACAACTTAAATCAAAAGGCCGTCAACTTGAAAGATTATATAGAAAAACTGGACTCGCCATTCATAAAGAAATGTACACTACCCACTTTCTCCATTACAAGGACTCAATATCCAAAGCCAAATCTACCTTCTACTCTGGATTAATCAGTTCCAATGAAGGCAACCCCAGATCACTCTTTTCACTCATTTCTAAACTCACTAAACCTGCTGACACTCTTCCCTCACATCTCTATTCCACTGATTTTTGTAATACTCTGGCCTCATTTTTTACATCCAAAATCCAACTTATCCACCAGCAACTCACCCCTTCAGCTGCTCCTAACCCTCCTTCTCCATTCTCCCCGGTTCCTACCCACCTACTCTCTGCATTTACATCCCCATCTGTCCACCAAGTCTCCATCTTAATCCAGAAGTCCAAATCCTCTACTTGTCAACTTGACCCTCTCCCTACTGTTTTAGTCAAAGCTTCTATCGGCCTCTCATCACTAACATTATTCAAACTTCCCTCTCTACTGGCATTGTACCATCTCATCTCAAAACTGCTGCTGTCACTCCCATACTGAAGAAACCTGGCTCTGATCCCTGCGACTTGAACAACTTTCGTCCCATATCAAACCTTCCGTTCATCTCCAAACTTCTAGAGAAAACAGTAGCTGCTCAACTTCACACCCATCTTTCCTCCAATAAGCTCTACGAACAATTTCAATCTGGCTTCCGTCCCCTCCATAGTACCGAAACTGCCCTCCTCAAAATATGCAATGACCTTCTTCTCTCTGCTGACTCCGGTTCACTCGCCATCCTCCTCCTGCTTGACCTCAGTGCAGCCTTTGACACCATCTCTCACTCCATCCTCCTCGACAGACTCTCCTCCATTGGCATCACCAGCATCCCCCTCTCCTGGTTCCGCTCCTATCTTTCTGACCGCACCCAGTTTATCCAGCTCAAACGTTTTAGATCTCACCCCTTTCCCCTCACTTCAGGTGTTCCTCAGGGTTCTGTCCTCGGCCCATTGCTATTTCTAATTTATCTTCTTCCCCTTGGTAATATCTTCAGGAAACACCACATTCATTTTCATTGCTACGCGGATGACACCCAGCTCTACATCTCTACCAAACCTAATACCATACTTCCACCATCCTCCCTAACCAACTGCCTGCAGGAATTAAAATCTTGGTTCACCTCAAATTTCCTCAAACTGAATAGCAATAAAACTGAATTCCTCCTTATAGGCACTAAATCCAATCTAAACAAAATAAACAACTTCTCCATTCCCTTCGAAAGCTCTTCCATCTCCCCCTCCCCTCAGGTCAAGAGTCTGGGTGTCATCCTTGATAGCACCCTCTCCTTCACCTCACATATCAACCACATCACTCGTTCTGCATATTATCATCTTCGAAACATCCACCGGCTCCGCTCTTCTCTCACTCCTCAGTCCACTGCTATACTTGTACACACCCTCGTCACCTCGCGACTCGATTACTGTAATTCCCTTCTGTTTGGTCTCCCTCAAAAAACCCTCCATAAGCTTCAGCTGGTCCAAAATTCAGCCGCCCGCATTATCACACTCACACCATACATAAACCATATTACACCCGTCCTTCAACATCTCCACTGGCTCCCCATTCTACACCGCATTCAATATAAAATCCTGCTCCTCACATTCAAATCCATTCATGACCTAGCCCCTCCATACCTATCTGACCTCATCCATATTCCTACGCCTGTCCGCTCTCTTCGTTCCTCCTCCTCTGTCCTCCTCTCTGTCCCCCCTGCTCGCCTCGTCACCATGGGAAATAGAGCCTTCAGTCGCTCTGCTCCCCAGCTATGGAACTCACTCCCCGCTGACCTTCGTAATACAGCCTCATTAACACATTTCAAATCCCGCCTCAAAACACATCTGTTTCGACAAGCCTATTCACTCAGACCATAAAGCCATTATTTTTATTATTTTTATTTATTTATTTTGTTGTATTTTTTTCTTATCTTATTTGATGTAGTTTTTAACATTGTACTCGTGATTTTAACTGCTTGTTGTAAGGTGTCCTTGAGTTTCTAGAAAGGCGCCCACAAATAAAATGTATTATTATTATTATTATTAACCCACACCCACTGCATTGTGATGCAGACATGCTAACCAGTCGATCATCCTGCTACCCAACTGTCAGAAAAAAAACCACAAATGCAAAATAAACATTTTGTGTAGTATTGAAGTAGTACAAAAGTCTTAAGTAAAACAATGCGTAAAGGGAAAATAATCTGTCGATAAAATGTAAATAATGAAAGTAATATTATTAATATTCACAGTTGCCTTCACTATTAAGAGTAGCTTTTGCAGATTTACTGTATGTAGAACATAGTATGATAATTTCTCTAAGTGAGAAAAAGCACTCTTTGTTGTGAAAATGTATGAATAAAATTCAAAGTAGTTTTATATTCTTGTAAAATAGTAACCACCACACAGTTTAATGTCAGTTGTAGTCCGTAGATTTCCATTGAAGGAGTAAAAGAAATTCGGTTGCAGCAAGTACCACACAATAACCAAATTTGTGTCATTAGGTTTTGAGGAAAAATTTTGGTTTCTAAGACAAACCTTTTGTGCACGTCCTTTATTGTAATTTTATATTTGAATGATTAAACACTATTCATTTTTTTTCACCTTTAAAACCAATCCTTTTGTCACGCTCCCCAGACAAGCAGCCCACACCACAAGAGTGACGTCAGTCTTGCAAAGATTGAATTCCCAAAGAATAGTAGGCCAAGAAAACAGTTCTCCCAAGCAGCCAACGTTTCCACGAATGGCTTGACGTGAACTTCGAGGCTGAATGTATTAGTCATTGAGGCCCTGTTTGTATAGCAAGTCGGTAAGCGTCGACCTTTCAACTGTCCTGCCTTTGACTGAAACCTCTGGTGGTAAGCCACTGGGTTTGGCTCGCTCAGCACATGTGCTGCTGAGCAGGGCAGAGCGGCTTAAAGGCCGAGGTTGTCTTTTCCTTCTGTCTCCGGCGCCCAAGCCTGACAAGTGGTCTGGACTGGACCACACTTTTCAGTTTGCTCGGAAGATCCCGGAGCGGAACCGTTCTCTAAATCTGCTTTTCACCGCCACAAATCCCGGCCACATCTCTGTCAACATGCATTTTGATTTTGGAACCAAAGTAAATCAATTAGAAAGCATGCCCTGGAACCGTTGTACAAAACAGTAGTCATGCAAACAAATGGGTCAATCCTCTGCTGACCAAGTCATATCCATAATAAAGTAGAGCTCAGACCTCCACCAATCAAAGAACCTTTGATGTACACGAATGATTGCTGGATCAGTCAACTTTTTAGTTTTTTTTTAAAAATAAATAGAAAATAGCTTGAAATGATGATTTTGAATTTCAAATGGGAAAAAATGGGTCATTTGAGGGGGACACAAAAGTCAAGCAGCTGTCCCTCCAGATGAGGTGGCTTTGGCATCTGGTGAGGATGCCTCATGGACACCTCCCCGGTGAGGTCTTCCGGGCTTGTCTCACCAGGAGGATGCCTCGAGAACGACACATGACACGATGGAGAGACTGTGCGTCCTGGCTGGCCTGGAAACGCCTGAGCATTCACCCGCACTGCATTTCAGGCAAATGGGTCTCCCGTGGCGACCGGGAACTTAACCTAGCGTTATCCAGAGGTTTAAGTCAAGTCAAGTCAAGTCAAGTCAAGTCAACAGTATTTATAGAGCACTTTCAAACAGCCATCGATGCATACAAAGTGCTGTACGTGGAGCGATTTAGCATGCACAATAAACAGTAAGACAAAGCACCAAACAGTAAAATCAAGAACAAATCTAAGTCATGCTGAGTCGAACGCCAAAGAATACAAGTGAGTTTTGAGGAGGGCTTTGAAGATGGGCAGCGAGGAGGCTTGCCGAATGTTCAGTGGGAGGTCATTCCGGAGAGAGGGACCAGCAACAGAAAAGGCTTGATCCCCTCTGAGCCTCAGTTTAGTTCTTGGTACTTCTAACAAAGACTGGTCCACAGACCTGAGGCGCCGGGCAGGTGTGTAGGGGCGGATGAGCTCAGAGAGGTAAAGTGGCGCGAGATTATTCAGAGATTTGAAAACAAAGAGGAGGATCTTGAAAATAACTCTAAAATGAATGGGGAGCCAGTGAAGGGATGCCAGAGTAGGAGTTATGTGCTCCCTCCTACGAGTACCATTCAAGAGGCGAGCAGCGGCATTCTGGACCAGCTGAAGGCGCTTAATGGAGGACTGGCTGACTCCAAAGTAAAGGGCATTGCAGTAATCGAGCCGGGATGTGACAAAGGCATGAATTGCTGTCTCAAAGTGTTCATGTGAGAGGAGAGGTTTTATTTTGGCCAGCTGTCTAAGGTGAAGGAAGCTGGATTTAACAACGGCACCAATTTGCCGATCGAGTTTGAAATCACTGTCCAGTTTAAGGCCCAAGTTTGAGACCGTTGATTTCAGATAAGGAGACGGGGCCCAAGTCACTGGGACCAAACAATATCAGCTCTGTCTTTTTTTCGTTGAATCTAAAGAAATTTTGTGCCATCCAGGTTTTGATTTCTTCCAGACAGGATAGGAGTGGCCTTAATGAGAAGGCGTCTTTCTTGCTCAGTGGGATATAGATCTGGCAGTCATCTGCATAGCAGTGGAAGGGAATACCATGTTTCCTTAAGATGTAACCCAATGGGAGCAGATACAGCGAGAACAGCAGAGGCCCCAGAATTGAGCCCTGTGGAACACCACATGACAGGGGAGCAGTGCGTGACTCAGAGCAGCCAAGGCTGACACAAAAGGTTCTGTCAGCTAGATAGGACCTAAACCACTCAAGAGCACTGCCGCCAATGCCCACCAAGTGCTGCAAACGAGTCAGGAGAATACTGTGATCCACTGTATCAAATGCTGCAGTTAAGTCCAATAAAACCAGACACACGTGGTCTCCAGAGTCATTTGCCAGGAGGATGTCATTAGAAACGCGTAACAGGGCTGACTCCGTGCTATGCATTGTCTTGAAACCTGACTGGAAGACTTCCAAGATGTTATGTTCATCCAAGAAAAGTTTCAACTGCATGTGCACCACTTTTTCCAAAATTTTGGAAATGAAAGCCAGTTTGCAAATGGGCCTGTAACTGGACAGCACATCTGGATCAAGACCAGGTCTCTTGATCAAGGGTTGGACCACAGCATGTTTAAACTGTTGGGGAACTACACCAGAAGAAAGGATAGATATTCAGATATTCTCTTTTGGCCTCTTTTACTGTGAGCTGGTAGTTACTCCAGGAGTACTCCAGGAGTCTTTCCAAATTTGATAAGAGACATGCAATTTGTCTTTTTTCCACTTGTGTTCAGCTTTGCGACACCCCTGCCTAGCTGCGCGGGTAATGTCGTTAAACCATGGCTCGGGTTTAGGCTTTGAGAGCACAATTTTTGAAGGAGCCACCAAATCCAGGATGGCACGGCATGACGAGTCGAACCATGAAGTGAGTTCCTCTGTGTTAGACAAGGGTACGCAAAGGTTATTAAAGGCATCAGAGAAACGACTAGCAGTGCGAGGGTTAAAAATTCGGCGTTTACAACTAGGAGCGCCAGATTTCACAGCAGCATGCGATAAGACTACGTCAAATAAAACTGCCATGTGATCAGAAATCCCATTTTCAAGGACTTCCAGATTTGTCACCGGTAGACCATGAGCAAGGACAAGGTCTAAAATATGTCTTTGTTCATGTGTCGGGCTGGTCACATACTGCACAAAATTAAGAGTCGATAAGTCTTAAGAAGTCTTTTGCTAGCGGTTTTTACGGACAGCACACATGGATATTAAAATCCCCCATTAGGAGGATATATCTCAGCCTGATTTCCGCAAAAAAGGTTGAAACGTCGCTTAAAAAGTCTTTGTTGTATTTAGGAGGACGGTAAATGACAGCACAAAGCACCGGGAAAACACGACCAACTTCAAAGAAGGTTGCTTCAAAGCTGGTGGCCGATGTGGTGAATGTGCTTCGTTTACATTTGAAATTGTTCTTAAAGATGCTTACCGTACCTCCACCACGGCCTGATGTCCTCTGTGTATCGAGGAAACCACAGTCAGGTGGCAACAATTCAATCAATACGTTGTACTCACCAGTACCTGCCCAAGTCTCCGTCAGACACAGAAAATCCAAGTCATTGGAAAGGAAATACTCCCTCAGAAATATGGGTCTTGTTCGTCAGCGACCGGGCATTTAACAACGCGATCCTTGTGGAAGTAGCAACGGTAGGGATTGCCTCTGTCGATTGCCGAACCCGGGGGAATTCCCTCAAAAGGTTTTGTTGGATTCCTCCCCGAGAAAGGCGCGGAGGGTAGAAATGCCGTGGCGCGTAGGGAGAGCCAACGACTGTTAGCAAGCACGAGGTGACGGGGTCGTGGGCACACCACGCCGGAGCGATCGAAGTTTGTCTCAGATCCCGTTTCAGCTTCACGAGCTGACCGCTACGTTTGCCGCGGCTGCGGCGGTGGCGCTTCCGTGAAGGGAGCGAGCGAACGCGGTAGAGATCAGCCGGCAGGTTAGCCAAGAACGGAGGTAGCGTCTTTTCAACACTGTCTTGCCAAAATGCGTCCGAATCTCCGATGTGTTGTTGAATCAATAACAACGATCGGCGATCATAAACCAACCGAGACACTGTTAGGGAGGTAACGAGCATTGTGAAAAGTAAAAAAAACGCGAAATGGCATGAGCGTCGCCGAACACACTGGCGCACAAGCGGCCATCTTAGGCTAATAATATGTTTACCCACATATCATCTCAGTTTCAACTTTTACCTACTCGTCTTCTCGATAGCGAGTCCCTTCCTTGGTTCGCCTCTGCCGTGTTCATAGTTACCTTCTCTGTTTTGACTTGTGGTGGAAACCGCGCGAGTGCGAGCTGATGACTTTGCAAAGTCATTTAGCACCTTTGTGAAATGTCACCTCCACTTATTTTGGCTTTCTGAGGTGTGCAGGCCCAACCTCACAATCACACTCTGTATCATTGCAAGAGAATGTGGATTCACGAAGAAGACCAACAAGCCCAAATGTGTTTGCGGTTTGCTTCACCGTTGTATCTACAATCAGGCCCGTAAGGCTTAAGATCAGTCATTAAAAACTGGTGACTGGCCACATTATTGATTTTATAAAGTGTTGCGTCATTCAAACCGACTCTCTGAACAGCAGTTAGAAACATCCATTTGCTGAATTGCATTTTAACAGAATTTTAATGAGACTTGGAGAAGTAAAAAAACATAATTCAAAGGAATATATTATAATCTAATTTACTAGATCAAAAGATGTGCATGATTACCAAGATACCCCACTGTACTGAATTTCTGATGCCCCTGACTATGTGGATCTTAAAAAGCATCTCACACTCGAGATTTGAATTTGCTTTGTATTCTGTTGGTAAACTGAAGACGGTGTACTCTCAGATAGTCAATTGGATTCTGAGGGTGGAAAAGTTTCAACGAAGTCCTCCCGAGTTATGACTGATGGAGCTGTTTACTGTCACGGGCCAAGCCCCTAACGCATTCACTCCCAAAGACGTTTTTAAACGTCTTTTCAGACTTGGTCCAGAATTGGCTTTTGCGTGACATTACTGTATGTGGCACACTGTACAGAAATTGAGCGTCATTTATCAGAATCCGAATCGTCTTTTTTGGCCAAGTATGTGGAACACACAAGAAATTTGTCTCCAGTAGTATAGGCTTCACTAGTATTGCAATAAAAAGCAACTACGATAAACAAAGACATGACATCTAATTATCGAAAGACTTTCCGGAGTGTAAGGGTACCGTTGTGCAGTCGTAGCACCCAATGACAGCTGTGCGCCACCGTGCAGAGTCATCGAGCAGAGACTTTTGCAAAATGTTTACCTGCACATTTTGGAATCATGAGTCAAGCGAGGCTGTGTTGACACTCAAGGTGGAGGTATTGTTTGTAGTCAACAATGTGGTGATGAAGTGCTGCCTTCATGAATGAAAATAAAATCCGTGATTTTACAGTCTCAATTGGGGCTCATGATCACTTTTTTAGACAGGTTTCTGAATATATACAGTATACATCCCTTTAGTTGTCATGGTTGTACAAGCCATGCTCGATGTTGGCACACAACGGACCAAGAATTATAACACACAATAAATAACACCCTGTTTAGTGCCTGGCTGAAATTAGCCTGTTTGGAGTGGTTGGCTGTGCCACGTTCAAATAATCTACTAGTCACTCACACCACACATGAGAGATTCACTTTTGTTACACTGACGACTGCGGGCAGACGTATTTGTTGATTCCTGAGCGCAAACTAAGAAAATGTACAGTTTACACCCTCTGTATTGTGTCTCACTGAAATTACCCTGTTTTGAGGGAGATGGTCCATGTTTGGTGCAATGCAAATGAAGCACTGCTCACCCCGTGCCCTTTGTTGCAGGGCCAGTGCCAGTATATCTTTTGTCAACCTGGTGACTTGGGGCGGATTAGCAATAATAGTTTTGAAAGAAGTAAATTATCCATTAGATATCGCCTTTTAATTGGCTGGCAACCGATTCAGGGTGTCCCCCGCCTACTGCCCGGAGACGGCTGGGATGGGCTCCAGCACCCCCCGCGACCCTAGTGAGGATCAAGCGGTACGGAAGATGAATGAATGAATGAATGAATGAATGAATATCGCCTTTTAAAGTCCCATTTCAGTCACACGAAACCACTTTTTCACATTTGTCAAGCTGTGGACAAACAAACCAATTGTTCCGATGCTGGTTCAATCCAGTAGCTGTGAGGAGAGTTGTAGCCCCGCAGTAAAGGCCTGCGATATACTTGTTTTTCTGTCTGAGGAGTCTTGTGAACCAAGACAGCTGGAGGTTGCGCTGAGTAAGCCGAGTCCTCGCCTTATTCAACAAAACACATCAACCATTACGACAGCAAAGGGAAGTAACGCCCCCACAATCACACACACGCTGCAGTTCGAATGGCTGGGGTCTGACTTTGCGGTCCATAAGTTGACGACTCTTCCGTGGACAGTTCTTAGCACCGGCACCTTCAAATCCAACCCTTGATTTAGCGAAAGCAATTTGGACTCTGGTTGGATGGTTTTGTCGCAGCCCTGTTCGTGCGTCTCACAGACCAACGGGTACCGTAATTTTGTTGCGAGGTGTCGGGTCCACCCGCTGAGTTCGCCTCTGCTTGCCTGTCGAGGTGAAAATGGTGTCGACTTCTCCATCAGTAAGCGGTCGGCAACCTGCGATCACATCAGATGGTATTCTTTTGGTTTGCAACTGTAGAAGAGTGTTCTGAGAGCATTTGTTCTGACATTTGGTGTAATTCTAGATTTTGTAGAATTGATTTTCCACAGATCTGATTGGCTGGATCTTCACCAACATCCAAAGTTTGTATCTTCATCGAGATGTTAATACTTAGTACTTGCTTGACACGCTCCGATTTAGAATACGTTTGAATGGCATCTTCTTGCGCCAAACAGTCAGAGACGAAGAGCCAATTTTTTGTTACTTCGAAGAGCCACACACACACACACTCACGCGGGTGCCCATTAGGGCACTCGTGCACATATGCACGCACACCACGATGAACAACAGTTGGAACGGGACGAAAATAAACGAAAGCTGAAGATACAAACAAACAAATCATTTTTTCCCCACCCATTTCCTTTTCCCACTCCTTGCGGTCAACTTGGAACCAGTATGCTGGCTCCCGGTCGATGCTGATCGACGTATTGGGCACCCCTGCCTTATAATCAGAGGTAATTCGCTGACTAGCTTAGCACAGTTTTTTTGCGCATGAGTGGTGATGCAGTCATCTGATTGATTGCCCTCTATGTCAATAAAGTAACAGGATTGATGATAGGCTGACGTAGTACGTTCTGTGTATTTAGCGCCTTTGTTTGAATGGCATCGCCACTGCCTTGGCGTTTTACACGCTTGTTGTGTGAAAGCCTGGGAGCCGCATTGAACAAGCCAAAGAGCCGCATGTTGCTCGCGAGCCGCGGGTTGGCCACCGCTCTTCTAGCATTTCAGTAAGAGCACGAACTGTTTGTAACCACGCAGAGTCGTATGTTGGAACTGACGTATATTAAGAACCACCCTTAAAGGTTATTATCTTTTTTTTTTTTTTTTTTGAAGGGTAGTGTGTCAAGTTGTCATTTTTTTTCATGGACTGGAGACTAGAGTTTACTAAGAAACAGCTTTAGAAGATTTCTTGTGAGGCAAGTAAGAGGGCTGGGGGCATCTCTCTCTTTCTCCTTGGCTCCTTCTGCCTCTGTCTCACTTCCATCTCGCTTTCTCATGGTGGTTGGATACAGTGTTCATGTGACAGTGAGATAGCATCGTTTGATTTGGGTGCAGGGGTGAGGAAGAAACTGCAAGAAAAACTCTGTGGCTGTCACAGTGGACAACTAAACCCCTTCCCCCCCACCATTCTGTTTGCAGATGTTAGATTTGAGTCAACGCCGCGTAAAAGTGATATTACTAAATCATCTTTCCCAGATCAAAATGAAACGGTTCTGCTGTGTGATGTAAACAAGAAACAACTGAAAATGGATGGATGGCAAATTCCAACCACTCACACTTATCACTGTGCAACAGTGATATTTAGAGTTAGAGCTAAATGTGTTCATGTATGTAGTGCGCGATCCTGGTCCGGATCAAAATTTCTGACTTTTTATTTATTTTAATAATCTATCCAAAAGATTGCCATACTAATGACATGTGATTTTAAAGCTCGTTATCCATCCATTTGTTGTGTACCCTGTATGTAATAATATGAGAAGGTAATTGAACTTTATTTGTATGGTGTCGCGGTGAACACGGAATTCCGATCGAAGCTGTAACTAAATGACCTGGGGCAAAAAATTGAGTTTAACATCCTTATTCTTTGTCTCATGACTTAGCATAAGACTTGACTTTTAGATTTGACCATTTTTGTGCTTTTTAGTGTCTTTGTTATTTGAGTATTTATACATTTGAGTTAATTTTGCTCCTTGTACAGCGGTGGTGGAGTTGAGTTGGGAATAATTAATGACCAAATATTTAGTAAAATAAAAATGGTAAATTACATCAAAATTGTTTAAATTCATTCATTCATTCATCTTCCTAACCGCTTGATCCTCACTAGGGTCGCGGGGGGGTGCTGGAGCCTATCCCAGCTGTCTCCGGGCAGTAGGCGGGGGACACCCTGAATCGGCTGCCAGCCAATCGCAGGGCACACAGAGACGAACAACCATTCACTCAACACACTCACACCTAGGGACAATTTAGAGTGTTCAATCAGCCTGCCATGCATATTTTTGGAATGTGGGAGGAAACCGGAGCACCCGGAGAAAACCCACGCAGGCCCGGGGAGAACATGCAAACTCCACACAGGGAGGCCGGAGCTGGAATCGAACCCGGTACCTCTGCACTGTGAAGCCGACGTGCTAGCCACTGGACTACCGGGCCGCAAAATTGTTTAAATTGTTCTATTTAATTTTTTTACAATAAATCAAACAGACAATCATTTAAATTAGGTCAACAAATACAAAAAAAAATCTGAGATATCAGTTGTAGAAGTCATTAAAAAAAGAAAATCTGAAGAAAGAAAAACATGAAAAGGTTAGCTGTCACTATGATCCCATTTAAAAAATGTGTGTATTTATCCATTTTAAAGTTTTTCCATTTTGACCTCCCAACACATTGCAAAATTGAGTGAAAAAAAATACAAATATATCCTGCAAAAATTATGGTAAACAGAAAAAATGTTGGTAATATTTATTTTCATATTTTAGACTTTAAGAGTTGTCTGTTTGACCCGTAACTCAGCTGGGAGGTTAACTCAACTGACCCTGTGTGAACACCGCCTCTTACATACAAACAAAATCAGCTCTGTACTATCTGCTGTATATTACACAAAATGAAAAATCACTGCCAGTTAAGCAGGTCCAGTTCGGTGTCGATGTGACTCATAGGCCATCCTGGTTGGCTAGATTGCATAAAGCTTTTATGCAACGGCATTGGAAAAAGGCATCAAGTGGAGGATGAAAATGGGAAGAGAAAATCAAATATTTAGAACTCGCTTTTTAGTTTTTCCTTTACAACCAGGCGAAAGAATGCACTTAAAAAGAGTCCAGAGACTCTCTTGGAACGTATCGTACCAACTCTTTCTTTCCTTGCCTCGTACTCTTCATTGGGTTCAACAGCCTGCCGATTATTAAAAAACGTGGAAGAAGTGAGTATCTAGAATCAGAGTCTAATCTTGATCTTCAGTGTTTTCCAGCCACGCCATGAGATCAGCGTAAACACTGTGCAGCTGCTGAGACGCATTATGCATGACATCCCCTCATACCGTTACACTGCGGATTCCCCCCGGAGGAAGATCTCAGTTCATCATCGCTGTTTACCAATTCGGAATTGCGGTGTGCGCGCAACATCAAAAGGCTGCTGTCGCACTTAACACAGCTCGCAGGCTTCCTGGGAGGGTCGGGCACCGTCGCTCCCTATGGCGTTGGCATTATCATTGTTCCCCATTGAGTCGTCCATCCGATGATAGACAGCAATGCAAATCCATGCGGCAATCAGCAGCACTGAATGCCATTTCAAAGAAACCATACAGAACGTGTGACTTCGAGATCACGAAAAGGTGATAGTCAGGAAAAAACTTACCTTCTCTTTGAGTCTATGAGGGCGACGATAGACACTCACCTATCGAATTTGTGATGTATATCGTCATATGGCCCAGCTGTAGCACCACTTGTGCATTTTTGGGGGAAGGTGCGGGGGCTGGAGGGCGGGTCACTGAATGGCAAAAGGCGACATCTAATTTGGGTGTCGATATGCCAGTTAACTGTGGGGCAGCGACGACATAATTTGATTATATCTATTTGGGCTCTTTGAATGGATTCACAGATCCGACTAAGGAGAAGTTAAAAACCACTGCGATCCTGCGACAGATGGAGCATGTGGTCATCTGGACAGACTGAAGACTTTTGTGTTGATCTGTGACTTAAAGAGATGCGAGATGATCCAGCGTTTGTTTTGAAGAAAACCAGACGCTTGGCTATGTGCGGTGCTAAAAACGAGGCAAAAAGTGGGGCAGCTGGGGAACCATACTATCTGTGCTGTGTCTGACTTCTCATTTGCATTCATTTTTAATGAGCCATAAATCATCACTTCTACCCCCTCGCATCTAAGAAGTTGTCATTCAGTAGTTGGGTAAAAGTTTCCATCGAGGGATTTACCTCAAGAACGAGAGGAGCTTCTTCCACATGAAATGGATACCACCGTTAGGAGAGGGTCATCTCTTTCTCCTTGAGAAACCGAGAATGCATTCATTGGCTGCGGCCACGAGAACCTGACTGACGCAAATGGATCATTGGGAATAGAAGTGTCCCAGCAGTAATTATATTACCACGCCGCCACACACACTACCTCTGAGGTAGGATGGCATGGGTGCGGGATGCTGCTTTTAGTCTCGTTCCCTTCGACCACCCCTCCCCTCACGTTAACACAGCAAAGTCATCTTTTTCACATCTAACTCTGTGCATCTCACGATCTCAAAACACCTGCTATCAAACGCAGGAAGTGTCTCTGAAATGTTTTACTCAAACATATTCCTCTTAATAATAAATATAAAAATATAAAAATTAAATATATTACCACAGCTGTTAATTAAGACCCAGCCCGTTTAATCAGCCGATATTTACTCTAAAAAAATCTATATATTTTTTTATAGATGAAACTGGCTCATCTTCAGAAAACAGGTAAACCTTGATTGGTCATTGCCTAAACAACAGTGGGGTCATTTTCAGTCAAGTGGCAAAATGGCCGCCCCCTGAGATGGACAAAAATGGGTGGATTCTGCTGCTTAAATCGGATTCCACAAACGCAGCATGAATCAGAATGCCGTGTTTATGAATGTAAAGCCGTATCTAACATTATTGTAAAGAAAATTTTGAGGTTGACTTCCCCTTTAACACAACGTCCCAACTTCATTGGAATGGGGTTTGTATGTCTTTATATTTTTTTTCGTGAATTGGTTAATCAGTTATCGGAATTGGCGTTGACTTCATAAAAGTCCATATTGGTCACGACCTACAATAATAATAATAATACATTTTATTTGAAAGCGCTTTTCATCACACTCAAAGACACTTAAAGAATAACGTCATTATTAATAATAAATAAAATTTACCGGTAAGCAAGTCGGTTATTCTCATTCATTATACGCTATACGATCCCTCCACCTCTTTCCATGGCCTGCCTTTGCCTTCAAGCCACCGTGTCTGTTTCTTTTTTTTTTTTTTTCCGATATGCTGCTCCGTGTTACTAAGTCAGTTCAAAAAGAGACATGAAATTAATGTAGTGTCATCTTCTTGTGAAACCCCAGAGCACTCGGTCAAAGTCACCTTGCATAGTCCCTTCTCACTTGTATTCTTTGGCATTCGACTCAGCATGACTTAGATTTGTTCTTGGTTTTACTGTTTGGTGCTTTCTACCGCCTTTATTACCGATTTGTCTTACTGTTTATTGTGCATGTTAAATTGCTCCATGTACAGCACTTTGTATGAAAGTGCTCTATAAATACTGTTGACGTGACTTGACTTCTCCTGACAGTTGTGCGAGAGTGAGATGGAGGTGTCTGTGTGCTCACACTGTTAGTGTACTACAGGAAGTCTTATTAGATGTTAGTTGTCATCGTTTTCATCGCTTTTTTTGGGGGGGGGGGTGTAAATGATGAAGACATCTGCATGGTTTTCAAATGGCGGTGTCATCTGGCCAGCGATGAAACATTTTGTCTGACATCCTGTGGGGGTTTCAGTTCCTTTTGATGTCATTTGGTAGGTGATAAGTAGCTTCCCGTCTCGCCATTCCCCAGCTCGCGAAAGGTGCGAGCAGCATGAAGGATTGTTTGAACTTGCATTGATTCAGTGAGGGATTACAGCTGGGTCATTGGAGAGTTGGGCCGAGGCGCCGTCGTCATGGTGGCAGATTAACCACTCGTCGTATGCTCGGCTGCCGTTTGGCCACGAGCGCTAGTTTAGGTCGCACTGTCCTTTTCAACTATAAATTTTTATATGCCATTTGTTTTAGGCTCAATCTGACTCGCCGTGCGGGGTGGATACATATTACTTTATCGAGTAAGGCGAGGAAGATGTGCTATGACCTTCTGTATCACTTTCAGGTTCCCAGTCTTACAAAGAGACGGTTTTACTTACTTTACTTTAAGTTTAGAGACATGCCATGAACTTCCAGACTCATCAGTGATCTATCTACTGAGGCATTATTAAAAAACAAAAAAAAACATAAAAGATTTCAAAACATTTAAACTGAATCAAACTCACTTTTTAACTTCTAATCAAACACCCAAAATTGCAAGCATAAAATTATAGAAAATACTTGAATTGTCTCTGTGTTAACCATGTGCCTTTAAGAGGCGGGGCTGGTTGGGGTGGTGCGTGATGTCAGCAAGACTACGTGTGAGTGTCTGGAGGTTGAACTGTGTCCAAAAGCAGCTCCTGCAGGCCTGCGCTCATGTTTTACTGTTGTCCTGGCGTTCAGTAAACTGCCGAAAAGTGCATCAGTGACCACATGTCAGTTTCTAGTTTAAAACACTTTTTAATATTATTGTTATTCTGGGCAATGCGATTTTTTTTTTTTTTTGTGAGGAAAATCCAAGGTTTTATTTTCAGGCCTTTCCTTTCCTCTACATTTTTCTGTGAAAGTTTCCCTTTTCAGTCTTTTTTTGCTCTTTGTACAACCACTGTGACGTTTATTAATTATGCCTCAGTTGCTGTGGAAACTGCGGTGATGTAGATATAACATTATGCCATCGAAAGAAAGAAAGAGAAGGCAGGGAATGAGACGAAAGAGTGAAATCACATCTGAAAAGAAACTCGGGGACGGGTTGTTTGTTGTTGAGGGATCAGCCCCAACACCAGATTATCATCAGGAGACATTAACACTAGTGATGCTGCAGGGGCCACAATCCTGCCTTTTCACCACTGGAGAGGGAGATAAGCTCACCAAAAAAAAAAAAAGGCGGGGAGGATATTTGGAGTGTAAAGGGGGGCGGGGTGATGCGTGGCGTAAAAGTGCTGGCTCGCCTCCGCTCCCCTCAGGCCAACAGCCCCATTTACAGGTACAGCAACTCCTGATGAAAGCCGAGAACAAGGTGGTGGTGGTGGTGGTGGTGGTGGGGGGGGGGGTTCTCTGGGGCGGGGGTGATTGCTTGCTTCCAATCACACTGGTGTCAAGGCGCCACTGAAACAAACTGGTAAAATTGTCTTTGTTTGCTTGTTTTGAGGCTAGCTACCAGTGGTGACACCGTTGCAGTTACCAAATGCATTGCTGTGGAGAGAAGCAGCATGGTGGCCCACTGCTTTTTCTTCAGGCGTTTGGGCTTATTCCATAAACATGCACATTGGGTTCATGAGGCCAAATTGTTATTGGTTGTGATTGTCAATGCTTGTTTGTCTATACCAGGGACGGGCAAAATGCTAAAGGGGGCCGCGATTGTTCATCAGTGTTACTGGCGGGCCACATAGAAATACGCACTTGCTAACCAGATGTATGACCAAAATACACACATCCCTGAAAAATACATGCTCTTCATATATTTGATTTTTTTTTATATATATCAATGCATGCACATGTATAAATGATCCACTATCCTATCCCAACCACAAACGGCTTGAAGCACACAACAAAGTGACCCCATACAATCGTTTTTTTTCCCAGTGCAAAGGGCTCTGTTGCGTAAAAAGTACCATTAAAGGATGGCACAAAACTGCTGAAAAATACACCAGCAAAAAAAAATGCAAGAGCTCATTTTGTGTTCAGTGAAGATTTTAAATTACCCATCCGGTATGGGTGAGATAGGCTCCTCCTCACCCACGACCCCATAAGGCTAAGAGGATAGAAAACAGTTGGTCGGATAATTCATCCTCCAGCATGATGCTAATGTGTATGTGTCACTCATTCTTATGTAACCAACCCGACAAGTACATTGGAAAGTTAAAAAAGCGGCAAAAGGTCTCCACTGACCAATTGTTACCTTGTGCACGTAATTCTTGAGGGAGTTTTTCAATTCATGAGGACTTCATGAGAAAATATCTCCAAGTTGTGATTCATAATACATTGACATTTTTTACGTAGAGAATTTGAAAAAGTTTTGTTGAGTTTGGAGGACTTTTTACAAAGTGAAATAAAAACTCACACACATTCTCGGCGTGGACATGGTCCAGCGCTAGCCCCAAGTAAGCAAACTGTTGGCTAGCACACAAACCGAACATACACAACGTAGTTATCCGGTTTTCAGCATTTGTTTAAATTTTTCCGTGGTTGACTTCATACCAATACCAGAACTTCAATGTTTGCTTTGAAACCTTTTGCGTGGCGCAACCAATGTTGTGGCTTTCCATGCTGTCATTACATTTGGAATGACCCTTTATCAAGCTCACTTGACTCCTCTGATTAGTAAGTGATTTCCTTGGAAGTGAAGTTCGACACAAGTTGTTGACGGTGCCTCATTGAAGGCGATTCTTGCTTCCATGGAATTGTTTAAACATCATAAAACATCATATAAACATCATGCAATGAGCCACTTTGCAATGTGGTGTAAGAATCCAATGTCGTGGCTCAAGAAGTGATACTCAGGAAGCATCATATCAAGTGTTTTTGTTGTTGTTTTTTTCAAATCTGATGCTTTTCATTAGGTTGTTTCTTATTTATGGCCCTGAAGTCTTTATAATATAAATGATTACTGTAATAATGAATTTACTGCTGCGTTAGCATTAGGAATTGGAAGCCCAGAGATGCATTCTCACTTGGGTATATATATTTTTTTATGTCACTGCAATCGGAACAGAACTCGGTCATAAACCGGAGAGCTTTGAGCCTGTTATATTCAGTAAAATTGTTAGTAAACCGGCTCAAGATCAAAATCAAGTCAACACATTTTCCTATCCTGGCTAATATAGACATTTGTGAGTCCTTAGTTTGGGTGATCTCAGTCAGCTTTGCCCCTATCCAGCAAGCCAGACACCATAATTTCAGTTCATCTGTAAACCTTAATGACTGTGTGCCACTGGAAAGCGGTCATTTTCATTGGCACTGCCAATTCTGCCTCTGGTTTACTTGGATCCCAACTACTAACCGCATTTAATTGTCACAGTTGTTAACCCGTCTACATTTGTACCCATTAAGAGGGAATGTAGTTGTTTAGACATTTTTACCCCTGCTCACACTAAGTGATTGATGTGGCTCCAGAACAGGGGCTATACTTCTTTTAGGGAAACTGGCAGACATGGATGTTCCCAAGGGAACGGTGGTCAGGTTACATGCTTGTGTGGGAATATGTATTTATATACATATACTGCCACCTTTTTCACCCCGTGCTCTCCCTTGCAGCCCAAGAGACTTGTACCGATGTCAGCCTGGGACTGGGCGCTGTCTTAATCATCTTAAGAGCAAAGTTGGCATCGTGGTCATCTTGGGAAGGTCAATACGATGTCACCACTCTCTGTTTGCAAGAGGAGCATAACCGGATTCTGTGGGCGTAGTTAAAACTTTAAGTAATTGTATGTTTACATAGTGAGAGGTAACTGATATAAAACATCAAACCAAATCCAACTGGAGTTTTATTTTTTTTTAAATAGTCAAGTCAACAGTATTTATAGAGCACTTTCAAACAGCCATCGCTGCATACAAAGTGCTGTACATGGAGCAATTTAACATGCACAATAAACAGTAAGACAAATCGGTAATAAAGGCGGTAGAAAGCACCAAACAGTAAAATCAAGAACAAATCTAAGTCATGCTGAGTCGAACGCCAAAGAATACAAGTGAGTTTTGAGGAGGGCTTTGAAGATGGGCAGCGATTAGGCTTGCTGAATGTTCAGTGGGAGGTCATTCCAGAGACAGTAATAGGGGAGTATATAGATCAGCCCCCAAATATCCCCCATTCTGTAAATTACCTTATTTTGACAAGATTGTTCCTCACCGTTGCGAGAGGAATTTTCACAGGCTTGTGTTATTAGCAGTTTAGCCGCTTCTAAGTAGCCATGCAACCACTGAACACAGTGAAGAAAAGATTCGGGACTGACGCTCTATAACATGGGAAAACTCTCTTTTGGGGTAGTCGCTAGCAGAAGTTAGCTAGGTAGCAACCGCTTCTGTATGCCCATTAGACAATGAACAAACCCCAAACGAAAGATGGATAGGATGTCGTGACATAATAATGTGATAATTGATACCCCTTTCCGTCTCATCTGTTTGTTGATTTTTGTTGTTTTTTTTTTTAATCTGATGTAATAGTCTGTTAATGTGCCCCGCTGTCACAGGCTGTCTTTCATTGACTTCAGCTGTGGCTCACATGAGGAGATAAGGCCCCCCAGACATGTGGGTTTCATACTAGGAATGACATTGAAGACACTTGTGCTTTGAAGTGCCTAAGGAGACATTACCGAGTGTCATGTTAACTGCGTTCCCTCTCTCTCTTTCTCTCTCGCTCACTCGCTCTGGCCGTGTTTTTTATTTTTTTTTGTAGATTGTGCCGGGTGACTGCTGAAGAGCATATGGTGCGTGGAGACCAGTGAAAGTACGCATACCAGAAGAAGGACTTGCACAATGTGCTAGGAGGGTTGTGGACGCGAACAGTGTGTGTGTGTGTGTGTGTGTGCATGTGTATGTGGGTGTATATGTGTGTTTTTGATTGTCGAATATTGACCGTGAAGAGTCTGAGAGACGGGAAAAAGCACAAGGAGCCATGGGGCGGAAGAAGATACAGATCACCAGGATAATGGATGAAAGGAACAGACAGGTACACAAAACTACATTTGATGTTACCTTTGCCCAGTGTTGCGCACTAGTGATTAGCACATCTACCTCACAACTCTGAGATTCGGGGATTAAATCTCTGAATCGGACTTCCTGTATGAAGTTGCCATGTTCTACCTCAGAAGACTCAATATCAACATTGAAGACTAAATTCAATTGTGCATAATGGGTACAAGCGTGATAGAAAATATAACCAATGGATATCGTGGAAAGTATTAAAATTGACTGGGCCGTGTGTTCTAATCGAGATTGGAACCCGGATCTCATGTGAGGTGGACATGCTAACTACTAGCAGACATGCTGCTTAATAACAGCAACAATTCATGTTTGGTACTTGCACTTGATTTTGAACAAACTTTGCTGTAGACTTGGATTCGGTTCTATTTGGCTGTGATGCAGATTAGAGAATTTTAATTTTTGTCCATTTTCTGTGGTGCTTATCTTCATGAGGGTCGCTGGTGAGTTGAAAAATTACCAAACTGATTTGGGGGCAAGCGCCAGTGCCCTGGCCCGATGGCCAGTACATCTTGCAGCCTAATTTAAAACATACGAAAAAAAACAATCAATGTTAAAATATTACAGAACTCGAACAAGATCAGGTTGTGGTTTGTGTTTATTTGGAATCTTAAAAACAAAAATTGTTTTTACATTGCTGATGTGATATCAAAGTGTCTCTGTCATCAAAATGCCTTTCCCTACCTACCGACAGTACATCCCAGCTTTCTCTCCTGCCTTACTACCATCCGGAGTCCAGCAGCTGTCTTTGTTTGCATTGATGCAGACAGACATTCCTCCCGAAAGTTTCAACCAGCTCAACGAGGACTGTGACATTTCTTTGTCATATTTACAGATGCGCTCCCCCTACCACCCTGCAGATTTGCCCAGAAAAATTGATGAGGCAGCAGGAGTGCTGTGCAGCAGTGATAGTCAGACACCCTCCCCGCCAAACTTTTGGCAGGTGGGCTGAGACCCCCCAAACCACAAACAGCACCCTTTCTCTGTCATCTGTTTGGTAGCAAATAAGAACCGCCGAAGCACCCTCTCATTTAGCAGGGCGGGTCAGTAGGGCGCACAGCAGCCTCCTGGGCAACTCTGGTCTGGCCTAGCTGCAGAGCTGGCTGGTATTCACGCCGTCTGCGACAAAGTACCAAACGGATAACACTCTTCAGAAGACCCTTGGCCGGTCTCCAACTAAGAATGGTTTGTGGTTATTCCTCAAAGATGACTGTTTTGGTCTTGTACCTGCAGGTCAGAAAGGCTGATCTAAAATGTACGGTGTCGTAAATCTAGGTGCATTCAGCTTTTAGCCTGCCAGGATCAGAAATTATTCTCTTCAGGCACCGTCTGTAATTTTTAAATGTCTGTGATATAGTCTTCATCTCAAATCAGGATGCCACTGCAAGGTCATGTTCTGGTGTATGACAAGATGGCAATGCCGCTCTTCAGTATGTTGCTACTTGAGGCTTAAGCTGTGATTTGTAATTGCCATCCTTAGATAGGCTCTGTTTTATTGATCTGAACACATGACTGAAAGTTACCTGTTCGATCGGTGCGGTTCGAAGTATCCTTGAACAAGATACCTGCTCCATTCCGTGGCAGTATCCACCATCATCACTGTGAAATGGAAAGTAAAAAAAAGTTCAGTCTCTGAGGCCACAGACATCTTGTTATACACGTCTTGTATGGGAGGATGCATTGCACATCCCCTCATACAATGATGCGTGTGATGGTCCGGCACTTGGCAAAAGCCCGTGTCATCAAGCCAGATTGTCTCACTGATTGCCAATGAATGTTACATAACGACTATCCATCAGCATTGCCAATGCTTGATTGCCATTCATGGTGTGAGTGAAGATGACCTTTTTGACTAGCAACCAGAACAGATACCAGGAGAGGCAGCGATAAATTCTTCCAGATTGAAAAAATTGTGCCAACATGTTAAACAATAATTGTCCTGTTGGATCTGTTTTGGCCCCAGAATCCAAGTTTGGCTTACGGCTGGTATTCCTATTTTGGGTCTTCATATCCTAGATATGTTGGCCCGGTAGTCCAGTGGTTAGCGACTGGATGGCGCATCAACCTCACAGTGCAGAGGTACCGGGTTCAATTTCAGTTCTGACCTCCCTGTTTGGAGTTTGCATGTTCTCCCCAGTCCTATGTGGGGTTTCTCTGGGTATTCCGGTTTCTTCCCACATTCCAAAGACATGCAAGGCAGGCTGATTTAGCACTCGAAACAGTCCCTAGGTGTGAGTGTGAGCGCGGATATATGTTCGTCTCTGTGCACCCTGATATTGGCTGGTAACCGGTTCAGGGTGTCTCCCCCCCTCCACCACCCCCTTGCCTACTGCCCGAAGACGGCTGGGATAGGCTCCAGCACCCCCGCGACCCTTGTGTGGATAAAGCGGATCAGAAAATGGATGGATATCCTAGATTTGGCTGTGTTTGTTGGTCTTGAATCCCAATTTGCGGAAAGGCTGGTCTTCCCGTTTTTGACCACATTTGAGTTCTTTTTCTTTGTCTCTAAGACGAGTTCAGGAAAAGCTCATCTTGCTGTTCGACCTGTACGTGAATTTGAGAAAGGTCCTTTTCACGTTACCGTTTTCTTTTGTCTCCAACCAAAGTTTGGGAAATGTCAATCTCGTTTTCTGTCTGGCTGCGTCACTCTATACTGTTTCAAGGTCATTCCCACCCAGAACAAGACCATGCACCCTCATTTGTTTTGTTCCCATGGTTATCCATGGGTGCTCATCGCCGTCTCCAACAGAGATGACCCAGACCGACAGACACGGTGGACGGCATACAGCAGCAGATAGAGGGCCAAGGTCACTCTGCCAACCAGCGCAAGACCTTCCTTTCTCACTCTCTTTCTTCTTCTCTAGTCTTCTCTTCTCTCTACCCGTGCCTCAATCCACTTGTCTGCCATCAATGTTTCTAATAAGACTTCCAGCTTCTCACCCCTCGAAGGTGTTAGCAACTTTGGCATCTTCTGCCATGGCCTAGTCACAGCTGCAATCACAGTCCCAGATGTCTTGTTTGTCTCGTTTGTGGTGCCTCCGCCCCAGGAATGACATTGATAGACCCTTTGACTGACACATCAGCTGTGTGCGAGTGTGCGTGCACGTTTGTGGGTGTGCGGGTGGCTAAGTAGTGTCTATTTGTAGTGCACATAGAGATAGGAATTATGAGTAGATCCTTGGTTGACAAGTTTAAACATGAAGGGCTCAATTATCAGAAATTTGAATCTGTTTATTATTATTTTGATAAAAGTCCTTTTGGGAAGCCTTGATATATCTGAGAACTCACCATCCCTGGCTCAAATGTATTTAAGGGTAAAATTAGAGAAAGAGAGCTGGGCCCCGTTTCATCAACATGAAAATGTGTGGACGTTTTGATCACAACACGTAAAAGGATTGAGACCCAAATCGAACAGGAAGCCCTAATCCGAAGCATTTTGGGCATACATTAGGGCAAGCATGGTGCCAAAGATAAGATAAGATAAGATAAGATAAGATAAGATAAGATAAGATAAGATATCCTTTATTCGTCCCACACTGGGGAAATTTACAGCCTGCAGCAGCAAGAATGTATGTAGAAAGAAGAAAGGAGAAAGAGAAAAAAAACCAACAAACATCTTTCAATTAAATACAATATAAACACAATGGATAAATCGCAGTACTATTTACAATTTTACTTCACATAATTTAATTATTATTATTATTATGATTGTTATTTTTTATTCATCAGCCTGACAGCAGTCAGTAGGAACGAGCGTCGGTATCTCTCCTTCTTGCAGCGCGGGTGTAACAGTCTCTGGCTGAAGGAGCTACCAAGTGCTGTCAGGGCGGGCTGGAGGCGGTGGGAGGGACTGGCCATCATAGCTTTTAGCTTGGTTAGCATCCTTCTGTTGCCCACCTCCTCCAGAGTGTCAAGGGAGCAACCCAGGACAGAACTGGCCTTCCTGACCAGTCGCTCCAGTCTCTTTCTGTCCCGGGCTGAGATGCTGCCTGACCAGCAGACAAATAAAAGTGGTCCTAAGTACCACATTTTGATGTGAAGCGGTGTTTTTTTTAGGTCATTTCGGTGCTCGTATGTTGACAAACTTTTCGAGAATTCAAATTAATGAGAATAAAAGCAGGGAACAAAAACAGATGGGCGATGGTTTGCCAAGCCTTTTTTTGCCTTCGTCATCCAATTTGGGTCAGAGCATGGCATCAAAACAGATTGATGATGATGTCAAAAGTCTCCTATTTTTGGGGATGTGAAGAACCCTGTGCTTCCCATTTACCCCGAGGATGTTTGTGTGTGTTGATTTGGCATGCGGTAAGCAACCCCATGCCAAATCAGCCCTAGCTTTTCTATCCTTTCTCAAATAGCGAAAATCCTGATCATTGACGCCCCAAATATAAATGTTTGGAATTGTTTCAACTGTAAATATATCACAAAGTGTGATTCCCAAAGCGCTTTCATATATTTGAAACACATTTTACAACATTACGACTAAAAAGAAATAGTTTACAAATCATTTGCAGAACAAAAGTACCGCGATGTTGCCTTGACAACAACACGTAAAAATAGCAATTCCCAAGCACGCGACCTCCACCTTCCATCGGCTTGAGCTCACTGTCGAGCAGTGGCCACCAACCTTTTTTAAAACCGAGAGCTCCTTCTTCAGTCCTGATTAATGCAAAGGGTTACCAGTTTGAAATAACACTAATGAAACAACGAATGTGCTCAAATTAGTGTTTTATGTTATTGTTCCTTATATGAATTTGTGAAGGCTAATGTTAATGATATTCAGTACTTCAGATCACTTCGAGATCATTCCTAGAAAATAATTTTCCATCACTGGTGATCTTTTTCTTTTTTAAAGAGGCTGGTGGGCAACTCAAGTGGTCTTTGGGGGTTACCTGGTGCCTGTGGGCACAACATTGGTGATGGCCAATGGTCTGTAGATGTCCTTCTCTCACGGCAGTATTAGATGATTGTGCTGTTTTTGTGTCTGTGGCAAGGAGGCAAGTGAAGTGACTGGCTCAGCAGCCATCCACTCAGCACTCTGCCGCCCATCCAGGTGGAACGAAGTCCCAACGCCTCGGCATTTCAATCTGCATGCTTCTCTCCGTGGCTTAAAGTCCCGCATTCATCTGCTAAGAGCGGACAATTTGTTAATAGGTTTTTTTCTCCGTCCCTCACGTGAAACTCGCTGCCCATGTGCGCGTTCCGCTAGGTTGAGCAAACAAAAAGACACGCAGATGAGCGAGCGCGGTGGTTAGGAGTGCGAGGTGCTCTCAACGGGTAGAAAGTGTCCTGATATTGTTTCTCTGTGCGTGTCTACTTGTCTGCCCTCAGATGGTAATCCGCTTTGAAGCCGCCGTCAGAGTGACATTCACAAAGACCGAATTGCAGAAATGTGGTGGAAAGAAAACATATCAGAATGGTGGGGGGGGGGGGGGGTAGCAAAAGTTGGGATGGGTAAACAAAAATTAAAATCTATTAAGGCAAAAGGCAGTTGCTTGTTATTCATTCATTCATTCATCTTCCGTACCGCATGATCCTCACTAGGGTCGCGGGGGGTGCTGGAGCCCATCCCAGCCGTCTCCGGGCAGTAGGCGGGGGACACCCTGAATCGGTTGCCATCCAATCGCAGGGCACACATAGACGAACAACCATCCACGCTCACACTCACACCTAGGGACAATTTAGAGTGTTCAATT
The DNA here is from genome assembly GCF_025434085.1 of Hippocampus zosterae. Taxonomy (NCBI): domain Eukaryota; kingdom Metazoa; phylum Chordata; class Actinopteri; order Syngnathiformes; family Syngnathidae; genus Hippocampus; species Hippocampus zosterae. Next base: position 22,608,933 of record NC_067453.1, read on the forward strand.
AGCCTACCATGCATATTTTTGGAATGTGGGAGGAAACCGGAGCACCCGGAGAAAACCCACGCAGGCCCGGGGAGAACATGCAAACTCCACACAGGGAGGCCAGAGCTGGAATCGAACCCGGTACCTCTGCACTGTGAAGCCGACGTGCTAACCACTGGCCTACCGGGCCGCCTTGTTGCTTGTTATGTCAATACTTTTAAATGAGACATGTCTTCTTTTTGTTCCACAATTTAAAACCGTTTCCAGGCGTCTGAAAAATACATCTGTGACATGCTACCACAAGGACCAAGAAGTACAGTTTCCACCCTTTTTTTCCAACTGAACAAAGCCCGTTTCACCTTGCGGGAGTGGTCCTAGGACAAAGTCACTTTTCTTGAGGGACATTTTGAGGTGGGGCTTCCATTTACCAGCTGGAGTGATGGATGACCTAATGTCCCATCGGAGAGCTCAAGTTACAAGGCTTGTGCTGCGCTACACAGATAGCTTTCCCTATATGGAGTCAGTGGCTACAGTAATGTATGGACGCTTCTGACTCAGCTCGCTGACTTGTGCGTCTTGACCTGACCTCTTAACTAGACAGTTTGGACTGACGCCATCATTTTTAGTGGACAACATAGTTTGTTACCTGTCGCATCGCCTGTCCAAACTTTTAAGATGTTAAGATTTTTGCTCACAACTGTTTCTTATACATATTTTTTTTGTTAACATTTTGAAATAATTATTTTGAAATAAAAATTATCTCTTACTGTCTTTAAACCACAAAATCTACATGTATACGACAAGTTTCAGAAGAAGTATTTGGACGCATGCTATTTGGTAATTAGTTTTCAATAAGTGAACAATAACAAAGTCTTGAAATGGAATTTTGGGAGTCTACTAACAGTTTTTAATTCAACTTCTGGTGTGTATATTTGTCTTCTATTTTCCCTTTCTGACTGTGCTTGTTGAGGCGGAGTCATTTTGAATAGGTTTTATAAATAAGCCAAAGAAAAAGCAAAACACCAATGTCGGGGTCAGTTATTTGATTCTCACCAAACTGAAGTGAGGGATGCAATGAAAGGTGCTTGAAACCCTCCGCAAATGTAATTTTGCCAGGAATTTCGTTACATTCCGAATTGTACAACAATTGGAATGGATTTTTTGAGGTTCCCTACGAAAAAGGGTCTTCGGTTTGTAATTGAATCAGTTTTGGAATGAGACTGTAAGAACAACATAGGGAAAGATGTAATCAGTGTGATTACTTGGTAGCAATTCTATTAGCTGTTTAGCCTCTCAACTGTTTTTGCACTTAAGCTGTGCGTTTTATAAAATCCTCTGCAGTCAACGGTTTTGGTGTTCTGTTTCTCCAGGTTACTTTCACAAAGAGGAAGTTCGGTTTGATGAAGAAGGCTTACGAGCTGAGCGTGCTGTGCGACTGTGAGATAGCCCTCATCATTTTCAACAGCTCCAACAAACTGTTTCAGTATGCCAGCACGGACATGGACAAAGTGCTGCTCAAGTACACTGAGTACAATGAGCCCCACGAGAGCAGAACCAACTCTGACATTGTGGAGGTGAGCGTATTTTTATTTTTTTTTTCCCACTCTGTGCATCAACTGACCTCACGTGCGGAAAGAACCCAGCCACGCATCTCCACTCACTCCCATCGATTCTTTTGCTCATGTAGCTGTCACATAAAGCAGTAAATCCCATTTAACATGGAGTAATCATTTTGTACTGGGTTCAAAGTCTTGGAATATTCCCTCATTAACATCCATTACCCAGATAATATTGCTTTACGAATGCTTTAGACATGAGGCATGTGTGGAAGTTTCCTTCTTCACTATAGGTCACATAAAGTCTGCACTCCCTGATAAGTTCATGTCCACAAACCGGTGGAGGAAATCTATCTGACCGCTATGAGGAATCTGTTTCCCAAAAGATACCGTTTCTGCTGCTGCTGACATGTCCTCAGCGTGCGTTTTTTTTAAGTGCTGTTAACTACAGTAGAAATTCAGTATTAGCTCAGCTTTTTAAATGTTTCTGGCAGAGTCTACGTGCCCCACAAATGGCAGGCTGCAGTGTTATGGTGGTAAAAAGTGACCTTAATGAAGGTGAGATCTTAATTCTAGACCTTCTTTTAGAAGATGATGTTTCCAATCAGTGGACCTGTGATAATTGGAAATTCAACATACATTTTCAGGAAAAACACGCCAGTTCACCTTATTGGTTAGCGCTTCTGTCTCGCTGTTTTTGTCTTTTGTTTTGTCACATGTTGTTTGTTGTTTCATTGTGTGGACCTGATATGGACTGTTTTCAGCGTTTTTTGGCCACCACATTCGTCAAAGGAGAAGAATCTGTGCTTGGTGGTTGCGCCTTCTCGGCAGCACGCCTGTACCAGCACAGATTTTGATTGGGAGGAATGTCGGCGCCATTGACTGTCGGTGCTGGACAGACCTGGGGCGCTTGTGTTTTTTGCGCCAGTAATGGGCAGCATTTTTCACAACCCCGATTTGTTCAGTGGCTATGTCAGCGCTGTTGGACAGTTGGCGTTGGTGCGGCTGGATGGATGGCCGCTGAAGTTGAGGATGAGGAGAGAGGAGCGTTGCGTATTTGAAACCGTGAGACGCCGCTTGGAATTGAAATGGATTTCTATGTGACAGGAGAAGTGAACCAATCTCTTTTTTCGGCAATGGATGCTACAGCTTCTTGTTGACTTTGAAACTTAGCTTGTAGCCGACGTGTGCACATTTTGAGCATGACGTCTCTGATCCACTGGTTAAAGGACACTTTGATTCTCTCCTCTTTCATCTCAAACTGCTTCAAACAACAAAGCGTGTGATGGAAAAGTGGTTAGGACTGCACGACTGTCCGTGTTTTATGTTATGTGTTGTGTTTATTATTTTACTTTATGTTAACTGTTTTGTAAAGCGCTTTGTTACAGCTGCCGCTGTTGTGAAAGCGCTATATAAATCAGCATGTCTTGTCTTGTCTTGTCTTGTCGCTGTTCTAAGCTTTGGCATTTCTGTTTGGAGTTTCTGGCTACTCCACCTTCCTCCCACCTTCCTCCCATATTTCAAAGACATGATTCTCAGCTTCATTATAGGAACTGAAGTATCCACAGGTGTGAATACAAAGACATCGACATGTCCTCAGTGATGTCCTGGTGACCACTCCGGGCTATACGTTGCCTCTTGTCCAACCAAATCACCTGCGATCCAAAGGAGGACAAGCACTAAATGGATGGAACACAGACGTTGCACCCAAAAAAAGCAGTTTTACTCGATGTTTTGACATTATGCAAGAAAGATGGTCATTTCTGCTAAAGTTAGAACATGCTGAGCTCCATAATTGTGCAAAAGTAAATTAAAAAAACACCTCAAGCTAGGGCTTGGCGATTTGGCCTAAAATTCATATTGTAATATAATGTAATTTGAACCATAGAACCATATGGCGATATTTATTGCGGTATATGCCATGGTGTGTAGATTTCAATGTGAACGGTTTCTGAATAGTCAACTCAACAAGTCAAGTCAACAGTATTTATAGAGCACTTTCAAACAGCCATCGCTGCATACAAAGTGCTGTACATGGAGCAATTTAACATGCACAATAAACAGTAAGACAAATCGGTAATAAAGGTGGTAGAAAGCACCAAACAGTAAAATCAAGAGCAAATCTAAGTCATGCTGAGTCGAATGCCAAATAATACAAGTGAGTTTTGAGGAGGGCTTTGAAGATGGGAGGCTTGCCGAATGTTCAGTGGGAGTTCATTCCAGAGAGACGGACCAGCAACAGAAAAGGCTCGATGCCCTCTGAGCCTCAGTTTAGTTCTTGGTACTTCTAACAAAGACTGGTCCACAGACCTGAGGCGCCAGGCAGGTGTGTAGGGGCGGATGAGCTCAGAGAGGTAAAGGTGGCGCGAGATTATTCAGAGATTTGAAAACAAAGAGGTACCATATACCCATAGAAAAGGCAATGTAGCAACAACCTTTCTTCAATACAAACATGAAATACTTGAGAATGCTACTTCCAAATTATTTCTCTTGCAAAATTGCAATTATAGAAGAAATACAGAAAAAAAATGTGTGTGTGAAATGTGAGAATGAAATTTCAATGAAACATTACTCGAGTGCAAAACACGGCTTTGTCTTTTCCCTTCATTGTTCTTAAATGGCACAGAATATAAAAATGCCGTCATTTAATCAATAGAAACCAGGTTTCTTCGATATAAAAGGAACAAAAAAAATACTCTGAAAATTGGTGGCTTGATGACAAATGCTCTTCTCGATGATGCCATAACATAATGCGATAGACTGGTCTGATGAAAATCCCTACCTTGGGCCAAATTTGGACCGCTTATACCATTTATACCGCCCATCCCTTCTTATAGCCCAAAAGTATTAAAAAAAATCCATGATGGCTATAACTTGGTGTACCTCTTGTGGCACGAGGTCACATATCGTGCTGAGGCACAAACGAGTTCTTTGCGCGCTATTCATAACCTCACAAAATTATGTCACGACTGGCAAAATATGCAGACCATTTTTTCCCTAGTCCAAAATGCCCAATGCACTCCTGTAATAATTCTCTTTACCCACTTAGCAGATATCCGGGTTCTAAGGGTGGAAATCTGTCACCTATTGCACCTCATGAAAAGCTTTTACTCTGTGAAATTAGAGACATTACATGTAGCTCAGAAGAGTCAGCTGTGGCCCATTATCTTTTATTCATGCCGCCGCCACTGCTTGTGAATTACCTGTTTGGCAGGGCTGCAGCAGAGTGCTCTCTGGCAAGCCAGGAGACTCGTGCAGTCACCCCCTTCATCCCGTAACGAAAAGTTAAGGCTCACCTTAAGAAAACAGAAAAAAAATGGGCGCATGCCTTGCTTATTATGTAAGTTGTGACCACAAATTTCTTCAATTTTACTTCTCAAGATTTTGCATAAAATTAAAGTTTGACCAGTCCCATCACACATTTGGTTTTCCATATCTCGTTTCCACCAAGGTTTTTTTGTTTTAACATTACAATGTAAGACGATACAAGTCTATCTATGGAGTACTATTACACACAAGGCAAATCCATCATACTTTATAGAGGCCAAGAAATTATTCTTAAAAACGAGATTAAATGAAAACATCCATTCATCCATCCATTTTTCTGATCTTCTTATCCTCAAGGGTCGCGGGACGTGCTGGAGCCTATCACAGCTATCCCAGTTTTCGGGCAATCGGCAGGGGGTACACACCCTGAACCAGTTGCCACCCAATCACAGGGCACACATAGACAAACAACCATCCACGCTCATACTCAGACCTAGCGACAATTTAGTGTTCCATTAACCTGCCACGCATGTTTTTGGAATGTGGGAGGAAACCAGAGACCCAGAGAAAACCCACACAGGCACGGGGAGAACATGCAAAACTCCACACAGGAAGGTCGGAGACAGAATCGAACCCTGCGCCTCTGCAGTGTGAGGCCAACGCGCCATCCAGTCGTCCACCAGGCCGCCCAAAATGAAAACATGCAAATCAAAATAAAATCCCAACCTAAAATCGGCATAATTAGAGAAAAATAAAACAAAATTGTAAAATGACGTCACACAGATAATCAAATTAAATGCTCCCATAATAGAAGCAAGATCATGAAACAAAGATTGTTTTTTTTTTTTTTTTTGCAAAAGCTGAAGTGAACAAGAAGATTTTCAGGCCAGATTTAAATGTACCCTCAACTCAACCTGAGTGGAGCTCTGCTCTTTGGGAAGATTGTTCCAAAATTGAGGAGCGTAGAAACTGAATGCTTCACTTTAAGTCTGGCTCTGGAAACGCTCAAAAAACTTGCACTCGATTACCTGAGGGGTCTGGAAGTCTCATCAGGAAATAAAAGGGGTTGAATATATTTAGGCCCAAGACCAATAGACCTTAAATTCTATTCTTTGATTTACAGAAAGTCATTATCAAGCTTGGAGCATTCTTCTTAACGTGGTCTAGTTTCCTGGTACCGCGAATAATTTGAGCAGCAACCTTTGGAACCAGTAGCAATAATCAGTTTGATTTTTGTTCAGACCTGAAAAAAACCCCACAATCGGCCCATCTACTGAAAATGAACACATCATCCCATCTCATTTTGAACAGAAGGTCTTTGATTCTTCGGTTCTTTGAGTGGTAATACGTGGACAAAATTACAGCTTTTTGGTGGCTTTTTGCAATCCAGGTCCAAGTACGTCATCACATCGCCAAGATTTCTTACGTACAGCACGTGAACCAGCAAATAGCTGATTGCAGCCCTTATGGCTACTCTCAAGGAAGCTTCTCCCTGCTGCACAAAAGACGACAACAATGCAGCGTCGTACTGGACAAATCACGTCCCGCCCATGACCCATCTGCCTACCGGCTACACGGTCACCGCTCAGAAGTGAAGAAGCAGAGCAGAAATAACCCAGCCATTCCACTCCAGAGCCTCACCACACACGACCTCCTTTCGCTCGTCCATGTCAAAGGTGGCCGATCGACTGTTGAAATTGGTTTGTGCACAGCTTCCAAACGTAAGATCCCATTAGAAAGGCTCCCCGCTTGCAATTTTCGACAAGAATCCAAATTCCCTGTTTGTCAGCAGAAATGAGAATCACATGAGGGCACTTTTCCGAGACACTTATCACAATTTTTTGATTGCGGTAAAGCAGACTTTTGCGGTGTAAACAGTCATGTGCCTGTTGGTGCACAGCAAGGAGGCTGACGGGTCAACGCCGACCTTTCACAGGAATGATCGGCCTTTGGTGAGAAGCCGAATCAAAAAGGTCACATACCTGCACGGTAGTGGCATCTGCAGATAAGTCTACAGTGTGGGAGAACATGTCTCGAGCTTTCCCACACATGGATGGAGGCGAATCTGGCCTGCAGTTTGATATAACCCAGTGGAGGACTGTGGACTTTGTTTCTAACTTGGCTCACAATCCAAAGCGAAGAAGTCGGCTGGGATTTATCCCTTTTGTGTGTGCGAGTGATACTGGATGAGTGCTTTCGCGTGTGTCAGTCACTCCAATGGAAAAGCTCCATCTCCGCGTTCACCAAATCAAAGGCAAAGATAGAGTTGAGGATCGAGTCGAGTGGGCTGAGGAATCAACGTTTTGCTCTATTTTTAATGGAATACAGTACAAAGGGAAATTCCTTTGTCCTGATTGATATCGGTTGTACAACAGTTGTCCTGACTTGGAGCCCCCCCTCACCCTCCCACCCCCAAATGAATAATGAGCCACACATTTTGGCTGACATGACTATTGGCAGGCTCTTAAATTGTGTTTCTTTCATCCTCTCTTTTTTAAAAAAACTTTTTTAAACTCAGCCTGATTGCGTTTTTCTTGACCATGACGGCAGAGAGTGGAGCTTGAATGATCTTCTCTGCCAATTTGAGTATTTGCCGCTAACCAGAAGCAAATGCTGTTCACGTTGTTTTTAATGCGGATCTGTGCTTCTGACACTGCAGCTCTGCTTGGCCTTTGCCTCTGATTTGACAGCATTTCTGTGTTGTCTAGTCATTACTTGAAAATGTCAGATTTTGCCCAGGCTGGCTACCAAGTCATACACAGAGAGACTCGCAACCCATTGCAAGGGTGTAGAGGCAGTTTTAATGTGCCGGGAAATTCGCTGCACTGTTAAGTCACAATCTGGCAAACTCTCAGAATTGCTATGCTCACAGGCATTTTGGGAAATAGCTCACAAAAGCTTTTCTCGGTTGTGTATATTTTTTGTTTGTGTTGTCAGGCACTCCAGAGACAGAATTGTTTGTATAAAAGGAATGAAAAAGTCCTTTTTTGTCAATATCTCCCTTGGATCTTGGGGCCTTGTGCTAGATAGAATCTTAACTGGTGTTTATAAACAGATTCAAACAAAAAATACCTTCATGGACAATGGTTTAAAAAAGTCACAGACCTACCGGAGCGTTTTTTTGTTTGTTTGTTTTGTTTTGTTTTTTTGGAAGAACAACTTCTTTGAGTGTTTTTGAGTGGGTAGGCAGTTTTCTCAGAATTTTTTTTTTTTTTTTGGTGCAGCATTTCTTTGCCTTGCTGTTGTCCCGAAGGCAGGAAAGCCCTCATGACAGGTTTTTCATGGCACTGCCCCAATTGTGTTTCTTATTGAATTCTTTTTGTGCCACAAATGAAAATGCTGCAGTTAGTCATTAGATTAATCTAATAATATTCATTCTTCCTCCTCTCTCTCTCCTCGTGTGGAGCTAATGAGATTTTGCCCTTGCTCCACTTAGAACCTCACACCGTGATGGTGGACACACAGAAGTGCCTGTAAGTCACGGGCAAAGCCTTTCAAATTGCGCGGCAAACTTCACTTTGTTTGGTCAGAAGTCTCTCAGAGCCATCAAGGTCGTCAAATTAAAATGGTTCGTAGGCACGCATTGTCAACATTAACTGTAATTAAATAGAAATTAGGCAAAAGTGAATGGGCCTTAATCCAATAGGAGTCAAAATGGCAACTGATCTGTGATAAATGAATGGCCTTCACTGTTATTCAAAGATTTTTGCATTTTGTGGCTCACTCGTGTGTCTTCCGTCCTGATGAATTGTGAACGTAAACAAGTGGCGATCATTCATAGGCAAATTTGTCTTATCTTCCCTCATAATAAATAGGGCAGGACATTGTTCTTTGAGGGGAAAATGGACAATTCCTTCTCTTTTCACAAAGGAACAGCCTCCCCCGCTCACATGACCTCTACAGTAAGAGGAAATGAGCCTATAATTATAAGGCAGCTTCCATTAGCTTTCATATCACGATTGCTATCAACAATTGTGTGTGTGTGTGTGTGTGTGTGTGTGCGTGTGTGTGTGTGTGTGTGTGTGTGTGTTATAGATGGACCTGTATAGATCATTCAATGCAAAATGTAAATTCTGACCGTTAAGAGAATGGCAGCCACATTTTCGCTTTCTGAGCACCGAGCCTATTTTTATTTGTTTATTTTACTTGGTACAGTCATGACATTTAAACTCTCTGATTATCCAAAAAACAAACATGAATAGAGGACTCAGTTTGCTTGCTGTTTGCTTAATTAGACACGATATTAAAATGGCTTCAAGCCGCGTCCAATATATTTAATTTTGCCTTTGAAGTTGAGAACTGCTGCAAAATTTAGTAATCTATAAATCATGAACGGTTTCTGTTTTATGAAATATATACAGTATATATATAATTTGACTGACCATCTAATGCTACTGAATGAGCAGTGTCAAGGTTTAGTGGTAGTGGTGTTGGCGCTGGTGGGCGGGTGTTTAAATTGTCAATCAAAACCTGAGCGGCACAGTTATTAAGGCTCATTTTTATCATAATGAATGCAAATTGGCACATCTGCTACTGTAGGCTTGCTGTCCGGACTCTTCAATTAGTGTGATTGATCAATTATCCCAGTGCTGGTGGCTCGTCGGAAATGGAGGCTGGTGAAGAGGGCAAGCATTGGAGGAAAAATGAAAGGAGCAGAGAATTACATTAAAAAGAGTCAAATGGAAGGCTTTCCCTCATTTCTAAACTGCAATAATATTTTTTTGTATTGCACTCGGCATTGTGTTTTGCCTGTGTCTTGAAATCAAGTTTTTTGAATGAAAGGTAATGAAGTCCTGGAGGCCATTTAGAAATGGCCATTTTGAAAACGGTTCCTTAAAAACTTGACTCAATGTGTTCTATGTAATGCCACAGTTGTCGTTTCCACGTTCTGTCGTGAGCCAAATCGTGTTTTTTTTTCTAATGTCACTTTTAATGGGACAAGGACTTCTTTCCCTTTGGGCTTTGAGTGAGGGTGGGGGGGTTGCGGGAAGGTTCATCCGCCTTCCTTGTAGTTAGCTGAGGGCAATGAGACTGTCATTGGATTGTTCATGTGGTGATCTCACAAAGCAGTCTGTCAAAGGCGCAAATGCATCTCCTACTTGCAATTGTTACAGTATCCCTGCACTGCATACCTTTTTTGTGAACTTATTCCTTTTGATTTCTTTATTGTTTTTATTTTTTAACACCCGATACTGCCTCACCCGGCGTTATGTCTCAGCTGTGCATTACGCTGCTTGTTACCAGGTTACTGCCAAGAGATTTCTGCTTTTGGCACACATCATGCCTCATTGACGTCACTGCTTCTTTTCCACCCTCTCAACTATGTTGCATATGTCTCATTTTGCACCGAGGGTGTTTTTGCAGAGCGCTGAATGAAAGGAAGCACAAGTGTGAGTGGCTCTATTATTTTTCTTTTTCTTGTAAGAGTTAGTTAGTTGTCACGCAAATTCTTCATGTCGGATCTATTTTGCCTCCAGATATGAAATGCTTGTCTCCCCGCACATTTTTCCCTCCCATATTTAAAATGCATTCCATACACAAAATGATTATTTTAAAATTTGTTTCTGGCCTATACGTTGGTTAGTTTATTATGCATAAATATGGAAGTACTGAACAACTAATTTCCATGCAACACATTGTCTAAACGAGGGGTGGGCAAACTCATTTTGCTGCTACCAAATGTGACCAGATTATAAATCATACCTGTATTAAGATTAGTTGGATAAAATGGGGTTTTCAAAGGCAAGGTTTCATAAGATAAGAAAACCTTTATTTGTCTCACCAAATTCACGCGGGCGAGCTGGTTCTCCGTAGCTTGAATGTAAACGTTAAAAGATTAAAGAAAATAATGGAGATGAGCAGAAATGAAGATGCTGCCCCCCCCCCCCCCCCCTGTAGCTGTGGCGTACAAAAACACACAAAACAAAGTAGGAAAAAAAAGTAGGAAGAAGAGATAAATAAAATAAAACGGTGCCTTCATTCGCTCTCTTAAAAAAAGGGGCCTATTTTCTCTTTTTCTTTTTTTTTCTTGACAAAGATGGGACTCTATTCTGTCATGATACAACCTTTGTTCTCTGAGAAACACACACACACACACACACTGGTTTCCATATGTAGCATAGGTATACACATTTTCAATGCAAATATTTTTTTCACATTATTTTGGGGATCCCCAAACTACAGTCCACTGACTTTCTTTTGGTGCTCCTGTTTCGTATGTATCAGTGTTGTGAGTGACAGGCCATCACTCCAATGGTGTATCCCAGCTCTCACCCTCTGTCAGTTAGGATAGGTTCCAGCCGCATCACGACCCTGAACAGGATGTGGTGGTATAGACAATGGATGGATGTCTGTGGTTGAGTCTTGTTTACAGAGCAGAAACACAGGACGCGCACTACACATGCAACCCGTGAGCTGCAACAGCACGGCGGGATCCGGAACGTAACTGGAAGCAGTGTGTCTCCAGTCGTAAACTGGTGTCTCATGAACCACGTGAAGTAGGTCAACATCGGGCTGACCTAATTTGATTGGATCTAGTCGGGCGGCAAGGATGTCGGCAAAGCTGTTAAAAGATCATTAAACTACAAGCCCCGAGTCCACCCTTGTGTTCTTCGGCGACCTTCAATGAGGGCCTGAAATACACAGTGGTGTCTTTTGAGTTAGCAACAACCAGTTCGCCCTTGTGCCCCCCTCCTCCTGGTGTTCCCGCTGCGCAGCCAAACCTCCTCCTGGCCAGGGGCGAGGACAGAGCAAAGCCTGCTGGAATGGGGTGGCACCATGCCAACTATACTCCGTCGCAGATTGATGAGAACTCGGGTCTGCGGTCAGGGTGTAGAGTGTTGCAGAACAGGTGACCTGCTGGCATTTCCTGCCCTCTATGCCGCCCAACACCGGCTCACCGTATTCACTTAATCGGAACTCCTAATTGTCCTTATGAATATTTTAGAGGCCGGCAAGGATTGCAGTTCGGGGCGGGGTGATATGGTTTCAAGTGGGCTGGGTAGCTCATGATCCACCAAGTGACCAGCGGAGGGAAGAGGGAGGAAAATGTTTGAAATCGAAAGTATACAGTACATCTTGCAGTTTTGAAATGTGTCTCTCCCACCAAACATCATTTTGATGTTGATGGCAATGCACAGTATAGTCATGCTGCATTGCGCCTATGTTTTTTTTTCATTTCATTATTTAATATTTATGGACTTGAAATGTTGGTATACGAAAACGTAATTATGATATGTCAGGTTTACAAGCGGCGTCTAATGAACCAGCGCAGGAATGTGAGTGTTGGTTAGTGGTCGACGGCAGCGTGTTCCAACTTGTTCAGGTTATTTTGCTGTTGATGGAAGTAAAACTTGCCATTAATTTCTAATGTGCCACAGTCCATGGTCTCGTTCTGCCGATGACATTGGCGTGTCTTTCATTCATTCGCGGTTGAATTCCCTCCCGTCTCATACTGGAAATGCGCAGGCTGATGATTACTCTTGGTGGCTGCGGGAGGACAATAGCTTTGTCGCATCAGTCTTTATCCACGATGGTCTCAGAGCTGGCGTGGCTTCTCGCAGTCCTCAATCAAATCAGTTGCTTTTTAATTGCCAATCCTGTCCATCATATCCACGTGCAGTAAACCCCCCGCTAAATACTGCAGACACGGACTTAGCCCTGTCACTTGTAAAAAAAAAACCAAAATAAAAAACAATTGTCATACCGAGACCACCGTTGTTTGCTTGTTTCATATTTTTAATTGTCATTGAGCAATAAGTAGGAATAGTTGGGTTTTTCAGTGAACAAAAAACCTCCCCCACAAAAAACGCAAACAGGTAAATTTGTAAATGGTGACCCCTAAATATCACCAAGTCTTGTTTATCTTCTTTGTGGTGTGTCCAAGGCTGAAGGTACAGCAATCGTGTCTCATTATATTTTTTTCTTTTTTTGGTCACATCCAACTGAAGTTTAAAATCTTGCGCTCAGATCTTGGCCCCTCCCTTAGCTCGTCCTAGACACTAATGATCGGGACAATAGAGCGAGCCAAAAGCAAGTATATGACTCCAGCCTCATATCCAAATAGCAGTCCACACAATCATCTTTGAGTATCATGAAATTGAAAGGGATATGTCTGGCGATGTTGTTGTTGCGTAATAATTGCCAAACATTTCAAAAATTGGCCTTGATACGCTGTATCTTGTCCCCCCCCCCCCGCCCCCAACAAACAAACAAACAGATTAATAAATAATTAAACATTTTTTTCTGTTTTGTTTTTAAATTCTCCCATAGTGAGAACAGCGCAGCGAGCGGAATTTGGAACACGGTTCTTGTGAAAGTCTCTTGGTGTTATATAAGCACGGCAATGTTCCCTGGCAAGATAAGTCTCCTCTATCAGCTGCCTCCCAAGCTGCTGATTTCCGAGTGCCTTTGAATTCAAAAGAGCCATTTGATAAGCCCATTAGATGGAACCGCCCGGACACAATGGTGATGTCATGAGGATAAGCATGCTACCTTTGCAAGTCCCCATGCCAGGGGCCAATTCATGGGGTAAGGGCTGTGGAAAAACAGCTAGTGTCTCTAAGAACATGCACCCATCCACTGCTGTATATGTGCCTCTCCTCCCCATGTCTTCAATGCAGTCCCAGCATTGTACAGAACATAAATAAGTTACAGTGATAAAAGCTCTCTTAGTATGAGGGAAGGGAGAGCATCTGAGTAAAATGGTCGTAAAGTACCTCACTCAAGAAGCAGGTGAGTGTCCTGTTGGATGTTTTTCAGTTCATTGTTTGACAGTCATGAGAATTATTCACTGAAATTATGACTTTACTATTGCGTTAAGTAAGTGATAGATTCTGAGACATTACAACATGTGACTCAAAATTTTTTACAATGAGCCAGTTAAAGGAGACCAGAATTGGAATTCTTTGCTCCTTACTAAGATCTCCAGTTAGGAGGAGAGCGGCAGTATTTTGGACCAACTGGAGACGCTTGCGGGAGGACCGTCTAATGTACACATTTGGGTTACATTGTCCCTTGTATATATGTTTGTAAAAAAGTTACATTTTGCATGGGTATTTTTTAGTAATGGGCAAGTTTTGCATTTAAAATGCAGATAGGTGAAATAGCTTTCAGTGTCTGCAAGCTGTTCCTTCTGTGGTCATGTCTGCACAGTTGACTTAAATCGGGCGATACGTTGGTGGGTGCCAGGTTCTGGCAGGGTTTCGGAGGTACGACACCTGCTTGGCCATGTGCTGCTTTAGTGATCCATTTACTGGGAAGTGTGGGAGGTCACTGCATGACATGCAGAACATGCCAAGTCATTCGGCAAAGATTTACAAGCACGCTCAGGACCCCCATTTATATTGAATCTCTTGTTCCTCTGTTGGGAAGCCCTCCCTACAAGGCTCAGGCTTGTGGGTGTGTGCAGAATGCTGTTGTGTGAAAGAGGAACCTGGACCGGCACAACCGATATATTCCCATAATGAGTAGGATGGAGTTTTAAATGTGCAGGTTCACATCAGACTTTTTGGCAGGCGGGAGAAGAAAGTTCAGAGTGGAAGGCCAGAAAAACACACAGGCCTTTAAAGGAGGGCTGACTATAAAGGGCCTTTGCTCGGTAAACAGGAAATGAAGCAGCAAGGCGTTGTCTTAGAACCAGAGGAATGTCACCGCTTTGTACCACACTGGTTTGATTTCTTGTGTGATTCAGTGAGAACCAGTCATTATGCGGGCCAGTTGTCGCTTGTTGTCAATGTGGCCACTCGAGTCAGGAAGAACTGGGTGGGATTGGGAACCAGTATGTTCCCAATCCCAACCTTTCTATTCTATCTGCAGTATCTCTTGAGTTCAGTAGACCTCAAACATATGGTTGGTGGAAACCAAAATTGAACAGAAACAAACAGTACACATCAGCAGAATGCCGTACCCCAACAAAATCTGGTAGGAATGGGGGTTTCATGCTTCTGCTTTTTTTTTTTTTTTAAATTTAATTTTTGTTTAGGACTCTACAATTGTGGCTGTAGTCTGAGTGGAGGGTTTTACACCTGTAATCTGAGTGGAGGGTTTTATGCGGGTTAGGGTTATAGCGGTGAACCTTAGGCCAGAACTTTCAGAAGTTGCGCTCAGGGTCAGAAGGTGGGGTGTTGGGGTTATTTTCAGGTTAAGATAAAGTTTGGGATTGGGTTTGGGGAACGAGGAGGATAGGGTGATAGCAGCCAATTTATGTTCAGAAATGTTCATGTTTGGGAATCCGGATTAGGATTATTGGTTTAGGTTTGTAGCAGTTACTTTTAGCCCCCCTAAATAATGTTAGGAGGTGATAGTTAGAGTTATAGGGCTACATTCCTGTTCAGAGTTCCGCTTGGCTGTGAAATTCAGGCTTCTAAACCACTGTAATGATTACCGGATCCCTGTAGATGGCAATGGTTTATCGCTTTGGATTTGATATCAGCACAGCTTTTGAATAGACGATAAAGTAAATCTCATTTTGTCACATTGATTATGTGGTAGAGAAATGCCAACATGTCATGTATGAAGTCACACAAGCTTAGGTATCTCACACATGATTGGAATATGTATATGATTGGTCTAAAAGTATGTATTGTGGTGAGTCGTGGAAAATGTGTGCCCTTTGCTAAAAGATGAGACAGTTCATGGTGTGAATGGTGAACGATAAGTACAAAAAGTCCCGACATTAAACAAGAGCCAGCATTGCTCACAGCACGTTTCATAGAGTCGCATCAGTAAAAAATGTTTTGTTTTGCCATCAAAAGTTTTGGGTATCACCTAAGGAAGGGGAGAAAGAACTCCGCTTTCAATATTTTGCAGGAATTTCATCAAACGACATCTCTGCGTTTTCGGAAATGCTTCTAAGAAGTGAGGTTTTGGCGAGTGCCGTGGAGGTTATCTGCGTGGTCTGCACAGATGAGGCCCACTGTCACGTTTCTGTCAAGTGCTACGACTCTCCTCCCCGTTGATCTCGCACCAATCTTGCACATTCTCACCCAAAACAACACTCACTCCTGTTCTCTCTCTCTCTCACACACACACACACACACTCACACACACTAGTTTCATCATTTTGTCGGGTGATAAAGACAAGAAGCCGAGACTGAGGTCTCATTAGTGTGTGTAAGGGTGGTCTCACAATGACCCCGATACGTGCAGCAGTCAGCGACCTTCCTGTACACGCACGAGGCCTTACCCCCCCTAGAAGCTTGCCTGGCACGAGCGGCTCCCTGCTACGGGTCTGCAGCCGCCCGATAGAGGAGGCTTGAGAGGTGGCCATAAATCATGTTTTGATGTGCGTCCGCTGCCGTATCAAAAACCGTCACATGCTGTCAGCCTGCCTTGTTAGCGGCGCTATTCACAGCGGTAATGAGGAGCAGTGCAGCACGTGGCTTTTTTATGTCGACTTTGTCGTGAGAGTGCTTCGCTACTCCTGGAAGCACAATTTCACCACCGCTAATATTTAGCGGCATATGATTATTAGTCGCACAGTGCATTCGCAAAATATTCACAGTACTTCACTTTTTCCACATTTTGAAATAAATGTTTCACTTAGAATGGTACACACAAATCGTCTCTGATGATGTATCAATTTTTCTTGGTTTTAGTTTTATTGTTTTGGTAAATCAATTCAATGATAACAAATGAATAAATAACATGGTTAAGTAAACTGAGAGTATGCTCATCGATTAATATATTTTCAAAAATATCAAAAAAATGTATGTTTTCATAATGGGGCTTTGTGTGCAGGATTTTGAGGGAAAGACTGGAAATAATCCATTTCGAAATAAAGCCGTAACAATAAAACGTGTAAAAATCGAAGCACTGTGACAGCTTTACAGACTCAGTGTATTTTACTCGCAGGGATTAAGATCGCACCGAGTAGGAAAGGCATTGTGTTGTGGGATCCTCATAAGCACAGAGGGGTTGCACTTCCGACAAGTAAAATATAATAAAAATGCTGACCCCATAGTTGGAGAAAAAGAGGAAACTCTGGTTTCAAAGTGGGGAGGGCAGGAGAAAAAAAAGACGTATGTTTAGTATGTGGTGTTTTACTCGGGAATGTTTATATTACCGTATCAAGTTTTTTTTGTACTGTCCAAATTAAAAACTTCAATCAATCCTAAATCATGAATTGCCATAACATAACAAGCTAAAGACGAACCTGTCCTTCTGAGATTTTGTGTAAAAGTGCACCAATCAAACATTGTCACATGGCAATGTGTTTGGACTAGTATGTCTGCCTCCACACGATACACACTCCATCCCATGTGCAAGTCTTCAATATCATTTTTTTTTCTTTCACTATGTTTGCTGAGGGTTCTTTTTCCAAACCCATACTGTGCCCCTCCCTTATAGGAGCATAGTGTGTGGCTCTTTTTTTTCACCCTACCCCATCCTTATCTTTTTCGTTTTCATCAAAGATTTCTTTCTTAGATGGTTCGTTACTGTTCAGTCAATTTCATTGCTGTGTACTCTTATTTTGTGCAATGACAATCAATTCGGATATTCTGGGTTCGTTGTGGGTTCAATATTATAGATATTGTTGAATGCATGAATATTACTCATTTAAAAAAAATGCTGATTAATCAGGTATTTTTATTCTGCCAGATATCCGAATAGGCATCGGCTTAAAAAAATCCTTATTGGTCATGTTCTAACAGTAAGAACTGTCCCTTAAGTTGTTTGGAGTAGGATGAAATAACCCTCCACGAAACCATGACCTGCAATTAGCTAATAGCATGGTGTGTGACCTCTCCATGTAAAATACTGATTCACTCTGTTGTTTTGCAAAGCGAGAGACATGACTTGTCTTGTGTTTGTGTTTATTTCCCAATTGTGCATTTTCCTTTCAGAAATTAAGAAACAAAGGCCATAATGACTGTGCTAGCCCCGATCCCGAAGACTGTTTCGGGCACAGCCCCCTCACCGACGACCATTTCGGCAAACTAAGCGAAGAGAGCGATTTAATGTACAAGCGTTGCGGTGTAAGTACTTTTCTCCTGTTCCCTGCTGTTTTGTGTTGATGGCTGTTTCTATGTCGATGTTCACTGCAGGCGCTAAACAAGAAAGAACACAGAGGTTGCGATAGCCCGGACCCCGATGCCTCGTATGTCCTCACTCCTCACACTGAAGAAAAATATAAAAAAATTAATGAGGAGTTTGATAATATGATGAGAAATCATAAAATTGTAAGTACTGTTAAAAAAATAATAAGATTTTTGCTTGGCTTTGTGTGCCACAAAGGATTTTCTTTCTTTTACTTTATTTTGGATTTTTTTTTTTTGTTCACTTAACTTTTTTTGTCTTTTCGTTAACCTGCCCAAAATCTCTCTCTAAAAAGAATAACGTCTCCATTTCTGGATTTTTTTGTATTGATTTATTCTGCAACTGATTCACAAAGCACCTTGATAAGATCACATCATATTTGTCATGTTTTTACGGTCTTTCCAAATTGAGTAATTGGCTCCATGAGGCCCATGTGCATCTCGTAAAGGGGGCAGTGAATCTCCCTCCTGTTATGTTGTGGGTCGATTTGACTTTTTTTTAAGTTCGCAAACTTAGAAAAGCTATTTTAATGTCGAAAACACAATTTGAAACCATGTTTTAATGTTTTTATTGATTTTTTTAAAAATTTAATTTCCACCCACTCATACAGTGTTTCTTGGGAGTATACAGTGGCCTGTGTACACAGTGGGTAATTTCTGAAGATTGCTAAACCAAAAAATTAATGGATGACAATTGAACACAAAGTTACATATAAAGTATTTAGAATTTTCATTTTTTTATTTTCCAAACACACCCCATACATGGATATCTAGATATTTTGTTTTATAGTAAGGATACAAGATTATGTAACACTCATTTTTGGGTGTCTGGATTTTTTTTTCAGTATGCCCCCTCAAAAAAAAAATCCTATTTATTTTCCTTGTCTGCACTGTATATCGACTTACTTTTCTGATGTTTAAACATCCAGTAGGTCACATTGACCCATGACCATTTTACCTGTGTGGCGAACAAATAAACAAAGCAAGAGGTTTAAACATGGAGCCCCTAAAGCATTTTAGTAACATTATATTTGACCGATAATGACTTAATCTGTGTGATCATATCACATTTCTTGAGAGTATATTCTCTTCCTGACATGAAGAGCACCAATTTGCCATTAACAAAAGTCACAATAATGCGCCGACTGACCCACTGGATTCAGGCTGGAACGAGTTGTTGTTTTGATTTGTTTTCTTAATCACTGACACTTGCCTTTGTCAGCACATGGTCACTCAATGCGCCACCATTTTCGGAGCTGTCACAATTCTTCTCTGCTATGTTGACAAATGCACGCACAGATGCTTCAAAAGGCAAAACCTGCACTTGTTGCGCTGACCGCTGCAATGCCAAAGTGATCACCTGAATGCATGTTGTTTTCTGTTTTGTTTCTCCCGTAAATTGTCTTTTGAGATTAGCACTGAAATTTAATCGAGTATATTTACTCTTTGTAGTGTGTTTACAGCCTAAGGTGATTCATTCGCTGAACAAATTCTGAGTTAGTGGATTTTTAGTGTCTTTTTTTTTTGTAATCGTTAAATACGTACAACTTTTTGGATTTTTAACCTTGGTCTTTTTTTTTTTGCACAACACCAGCAACTCTTTAGTTGTTGTAGTCTTATTTTTATCTGCACAATTTCTTTTTTTTTTTTCTTCACAGAAATCTGAGTTTCACCAATGCAAATATTTTTGTAGAAGTTTAATTTTGACATGTGCAACTTTTACAGCAGTCTGGTTTTTCCCTGTACAGCTTTTTTTTTTAATAATAGATGTCACCTTTTTTTTACAGTCGTGTTTCTTTTAACCAGCACAATTTTTTCTTAGGATTTTTATTTGTTAGTCTTTGGTATGTTGTACTCCAAGCTAACAGGATCTCTAATCGTGAAAAAAAAAACAATCATTAAAATTGTTTAAAAAGATCACTGGTACAAGTGATAAAAAAAAATCTAATAAAATGGGCGGGGGAGAAGGAACATTTATGAGACACAAATTCACTACTCAGTGGTCAGCGGATGAATCATTCAGGGCTTAAGTCTGACATAAGTCATTCAGTCTGACAAAATGTTTTGATATATCCTAGCATCCAATCACTGCCAAATACATTTTTTGAACATACCTTGACTATACATGAATTGCAAATGATTGCTTCTGTTGTTCCTGTCAACATTTACTGTAGGCTGTTTGATCAATCAGTGTCATTTTATTAAAACAAACCCTCATTTGTCACGAGGTAGCTCCTATTTGCCAATACCACGACGGCCACTGGTCATAATCATCAGCCCTTGGATTGTGATAGTGTGTAATTATCTCGTTGCGTGTGTTGTTGTCCCTCTCGCAGCCCACAGCGTTGCCTCAGCAGAACTTCTCCATGCATGTGGCCGTGCCCGTGTCCAACCCTAACGCCATGTACCAGCCGGGAGGCGTGACTCTGGGCAGCCAGAGCTTAGCGGCGGCCACGGCCTCCCTCGGTGACAACGGGATGCTGTCCCCTCCGCAGGCCTCCTTGCATAGGAATGTGGGCTCCAGCGGAGGCTCTCAGAGGCCCACCAGCGCAGGTGAGTTGGTGGGCGCCGGCCCATCGTCAAACACGCAGATGATAAGTCAAGTTAAGTCAACAGTATTTATAGAGCACTTTCAAACAGCCATCGCTGCATACAAAGTGCTGTACATGGAGCAATTTAACATGCACAATAAACATGCACAATAAACAGTAAGACAAAGCACCAAACAGTAAAATCAAGAACAAATCTAAGTCATGCTGAGTCGAACGCCAAAGAATACAAGTGAGTTTTGAGGAGGGCTTTGAAGATGGGCAGCGAGGAGGCTTGCCGAATGTTCAGTGGGAGGTCATTCCGGAGAGAGCGACCAGCAACAGAAAAGGCTCGATCCCCTCTGAGCCTCAATTTAGTTCTTGGTACTTCTAACAAAGTCTGGTCCACAGACCTGAGGCGCCGGGCAGGTGTGTAGGGGCGGATGAGCTCAGAGAGGTATGGTGGCTCGAAATTATTCAGAGATTTGAAAACGAAGAGGAGGCTCTTGAAAATAACTCTAAAATGAATGGGGAGCCAGTGAAAGGATGCCAGAGTAGGAGTTATGTGCTCCCTCTTACGAGTACCAGTCAAGAGGCGAGCAGCGGCATTCTGGACCAGCTGATTCCAAAGTAAAGGGCATTGCAGTAATCGAGCCGGGATGTGACAAAGGCATGAATTACTGTCTCAAAGTGTTCATGTGAGAGGAGAGCTTTTATTTTGGCCAGCTGTCTAAGGTGAAAGAAGCTGGATTTAACAACGGCACCAATTTGCCGATCGAGTTTGAAATCACTGTCCAGTTTAAGGCCCAAGTTAGAGACCGTTGATTTCAGATAAGGAGACAGGGGGCCCAAGTCTACAGGATGCAATGTACAAGGGCCACTGGGACCAAACAACATCACCTCTGTCTTCTTTTCGTTGCATTAAAAAATACATGGCGTGTCGTTTAAAGAGAACGTGCTGATTTCAGTATTGACCTGGAAATAATTCTAAAGATTAGAGAAAAATACAAAAAAACGGAAGAATGATCCGTACTCGCTGGTGGACACCAGCAGTAAGGGATGCCGTCAAGCTGAAGAAGGAGTCCTATCGAGCCTTTATGGCCTGTGGGACCCCAGAGGCAGCTGACGGGTATCGACTGGCCAAGCGGACCGCGGCTTCGGTGGTCGCCGAGGCAAAAACCCGAGCGTGGGAAGAGTTCGGTGAGGCCATGGAAGCCGACTTCCGGACGGCTTCGAGGAAATTCTGGTCCACCATCCGACGTCTCAGGAGGGGGAAGCAGTGCACCACTAACACTGTGTACAGTGGGGATGGGGCGCTGCTGACTTCGACTCGGGACGTTGTGAACCGGTGGGCAGAGTACTTCGAAGACCTCCTCAACTCCACCAACACGCCTTCCTTGGAGGAAGCAGAGCCTGGGGACTCTGAGGTGGGCTCTCCTATCTCTGTGGTTGAAGTCACCGATGTGGTTAAAAAGCTCCTCGGTGGCAAGGCCCCAGGGGTGGATGAGATCCGCCCGGAGTTCCTCAAGGCTCTGGATGTTGTGGGGCTGTCCTGGTTGACACGCCTCTGCAACATCGCGTGGTCAACAGGGAGAGTGCCTCTGGATTGGCAGACCGGGGTGGTAGTCCCTCTTTTTAAAAAGGGGGACCGGAGGGTGTGTTCCAACTACAGAGGGATCACACTCCTCAGCCTCCCTGGTAAGGTCTATTCAGGGGTGCTGGAGAGGAGGGTCCGTCAGGAAGTCGAGCCTCAGATTGAGGAGGAGCAGTGTGGTTTTCGTCCCGGCCGTGGAACAGTGGACCAGCTCTACACCCTTAGCAGGGTCCTTGAGGGTATGTGGGAATTCGCCCAACCAGTCTACATGTGTTTCGTGGACTTGGAGAAGGCGTTTGAC
Source organism: Hippocampus zosterae (assembly GCF_025434085.1). Taxonomy (NCBI): domain Eukaryota; kingdom Metazoa; phylum Chordata; class Actinopteri; order Syngnathiformes; family Syngnathidae; genus Hippocampus; species Hippocampus zosterae. The sequence goes on from NC_067453.1 coordinate 22,631,195, forward strand.
CGTGTCCCTCGGGGAGTTCTGTGGGGGGTGCTTCGTGGGTATGGGGTACCGAACCCCCTGATACGGGCTGTTCGGTCACTATACCACCGATGTCAGAGTTTGGTTCGCATTGCCGGCAGTAAGTCGGAATCGTTTCCAGTGAGGGTAGGACTCCGCCAAGGCTGCCCTTTGTCGCCGATTCTGTTCCTAACCTTTATGGACAGAATTTCTAGGCGCAGCCGAAGCGTTGAGGGGGTCCGTTTTGGGGGCCTCAGTATTACATCCCTGCTTTTTGCAGATGATGTGGTGCTGTTAGCTCCTTCAAACGGGGCTCTCCAACTCTCACTGGAGCGTTTCGCAGCCGAGTGTGAAGCGGTTGGGATGAAAATCAGCACCTCCAAATCTGAAACCATGGTCCTCAGTCGGAAAAGGGTGGAGTGCCCCCTCCGGGTCGGGGAGGAGATCTTACCCCAAGTGGAGGAGTTCAAGTATCTTGGGGTCTTGTTCACGAGTGGGGGTAGGAGGGAGCGGGAGATCGACAGGCGGATCGGTGCAGCGTCTGCTGTGATGCGGACGTTGTATCGGTCTGTCGTGGTGAAGAAGGAGCTGAGCCAAAGGGCGAAGCTCTCAATTTACCGGTCGATCTACGTCCCAACCCTCACCTATGGTCACGAGCTATGGGTCGTGACCGAAAGAACGAGATCCCGGATACAAGCGGCTGAAATGAGTTTTCTGCGCAGGGTGTCCGGGCTCTCCCTTAGAGATAAGGTGAGAAGCTCAGTCATCCGGGAGGGGCTCAGAGTCGAGCCGCTTCTCCTCCACATCGAGAGGAGCCAGATGAGGTGGATTGGGCATCTGATTCGGATGCCTCCTGAGCGCCTCCCCGGTGAGGTGTTCCGGTCATGTCCCACCGGGAGGAGACCCCGAGGAAGACCCAGGACACGCTGGAGAGACTATGTCACCCAGCTTGCCTGGGAACGACTCGGGATCCCCCGGGGAGAGCTGGAAGAAGTAGCTAGGGAGAGGGAAGTCTGGGCTTCCCTGCTAAAGCTGTTGCCCCCGCGACCCGGCCCCGGATAAGCGGTAGATGATGGATGGATGGATGGAAGAATGATCAGTTTTTCGAGACCCAACTACTGCGAGCAGATGTGGAATTTGGCTTTGTGCTGATTTCAACATTGACTCAGATATAATTGTGACGAATGGGCAGAAAAAAATAAAACCTGGTTTTCTAGGCCCATAGAATGTAACGCTGGAATTTTTGGCGGAGAGTTCAACAAGTGCTGTTTTTCGGCCTTGGCGCAGGGATAATTGGGAAAGTTGAGGCCGGGTTGAATTAAAACCTGAATTTCTTCTCCCAAAGAAAGTGAGCTTATGTGGCACATAAAAAGCTAAAACGTAAAGCCTAGTCTAAAGAAAGTGCCAATTTCAACCTAAAATTAATTTGGTCGATTATAAGGGGAGTAGTGGGGAGACACAAATCTGATTTGTAAGCAAACCTGCCATCTTTGCAACCGTTACTGAGCGTTGTGTAAAAATGAGGTGTCTTCTGGTACTGGAATGACTGCTGTGATTTTGTGGGTACAGATGGCTTTGGCTACACTGCATATGATACGAGTACATGCAGCAAGGTGTGAAATGCCTCGTTCCGATGCCACCTTATAACACAAATGTCTGACGACTTGTCATTCCAGTTCACATAACGCTTGTTTTTCTACCGTGGTGACTCTCGAATCATTTTATGCTGTCATCAGTAAAAGCTTCGCGCGGGATTCAACGTGCCGCGCTTTGATTTTAGTTTAACTCTTGGAAAAAAAAACTCGTCAGGAAAAACTCTCATTCTGTCAGGATGCTAGCTTATCTGTAAACTTCAATGTACTGTACTTCTTAATTACTGATAGAGTGCCTGCCCACCTATCAAATGTGAAATGAAACAGTCAAATGAATCTCTGCCCGTTTTTGAAAACATTTGTTGACAGTCCATATCAAACATCAACAGAACAAAAGCATGAAAGTACGGTATTAATATACTTTTTTTAAATGACAAAAGTCTTGTTGTTGACCTATTTTAGCCTGTGCATCGCTGCAGATGGGTTGTGATCAGACCAGTAGAAGTGGAGCGATACAGAGGTACTAGGTGGTCGAAAAGATTGTCCCGCCCCCCCGTGTTCTGCAACTTCAAGTCAATGCGCCACCTGGTGGTGAAATGCCTGTCATTACAAGTCCAATTGAAATGAATGCAATCATTCACATCGAACATTAATTGTGGACCAACCTTCGGCGGGCCGGATTAGTAAGACCAACGGGCCGGATTCGGCCCGCGGGCCGTAGTTTGCCTAGCCCCTCAGATTCAAATCGTTTGCACGGGAAACAACACAACGCACAAAGGCGACAAAAGGCTCCTGTCTTTACTTCTCAGCATGTGCTTTCTGGTCATGATAAGAAATTACCTTTTTGCTGGAAAACCGAGACCGGCGGTTGGGAGCACATTTGCCTCACAGTCCAAAAGTCTGTGGTTCAACTCAAGCTCTCGGGCCTCCTGTGTGGAAACATTCCGAAAACAAGGCGTGTGCATGTGTGTGTGTGTGTGTGTGTGTGTGTGTGTTTATATCATTGAGCAATTATTGGTATCTGCCATGAAAAGCAGGAAATTAATTATCGGTTATCAGTCTAAAATGTTCATATCGTGTCTCGTTAAGTCCTATTGGCCCCCCCGAGGGAAACTAACTCCAATGTGGCCTGCGACAAAAATGAGTTTTGCACCGCTGTTCTACTTCATCTTGTTCCTCTTCCATTTCTTTTTCTAATGTCTTTTGGTAGTCGCCGGTGGAAAGAAGCTGGCGGTAATACAGAGGAAGTCCAAACGATGAGGGAACGAGGGGTTTGGGTGCTAGGCTGAGTTTGAATTCTAACGCATACAAGTCACAGCTGAATGTAATGAAGATTGAGAATAACTGCTTTGAGTAATCTGAAAAATTTGGCAAATGAACACAGCAAATATTACAGGATGGTATTGATAATATAAATGCTTCTATATGCTGGGGGTGTTTTTATTTGTGAGACGCCTGGGAACTATTCTAAATCCTTATATGTCTCCCTTCAAACCTTCCACAACACCGCTTGATGTTTTCCAAAACTATCCCTTCCGCCTCAGACACTAATATGAGAGTCCTTGCCTTTTACAGACTGTAAATATAAATCTACATGACATGATGTTCCTGTCTTATCGAGAATCCTTGACACATGCAATGTTCGAATTTTATTTTGTTTAGTTTTTTTTTTGTGTATGTGTGTGTGCGCACAAGCCGTGCAGATGGTTCATCATATCACTGCACATCTCATTAGGTGGCCTGCTTGATAGAGCAGCGCTCTCAGTGCCAAGCGGCATGGGCTCTAGCCCAGCGGGTAAGTCCTTCCCGAAGAGATTTATGCGCTCTCTGTAGCTCTGCCCACTGGACCTCCTGCTTAGCACTTGAGCTGGATGCTTGCGTTATCCATCTGTGATTGGTTCAAGACAATTCAGCTCTTGATTTCGGGGCGGGGGGCTTTTTGCTTGGCTATATAGTCACTGCATAATCATGGCCTACGTGATGTCCTTGTTGTACACACGCGTGAGAGTTTGGACACGGTTAATAATTTCCTTTAAAAACACTCCCACCTCCAGGCTGAATCCTCCCCCACCCCCATGGTGTTTCCTTCGCTGTGTTGACAGGTGCATGTACCCTCACAGGCCTTATAAGGCTGGCCGAGGCCCATAAGATGCCCAGACCAGCATAACCCTGGAGGTATTCAGGCCATGATATCCCTCTTCAGTCCTCAGTACACAATGACCGGACAGCTTGTCATGGCTGCAATGTGCTGCGTGAGGGGCAGTGGCAGGTGGGCTTTTTAACTCTTTCCCTGCCACTCAGCTCGCCTGTCGCCAAAAGCGGCCATCGGCTTGTTTGTAGAAATAAGATTATATAAGGGGACAAACGTAATAATACGTTAGTCACTTTTAAAATAATAATATAGTGCATGTGGTTCGCTGCATGTGCACAGAGCCGATGCAGCTCTCCCCACCAAGATAATGAGATGAGTCGGGAGGGTAATGTGACAGCAGCTATTGCACGACTTTGGGTGTTCATTCTGCAGCCTGATCTTTAGCCTGTTCAAACTCTTCGACTGTTCAACTTTTTTTTTTTTACCTGTATGGCTTTTTTATGGTTTTCTTCTATAACATAGTAACCGTTTTTTTTCTAAAGGTGCCACTAATAGGCTAATTTGATGGTTTATACAGAGCAGCTTTTCCGAGAGGGTTTGTGCCAGGCAGACGATGAGAGACCGGTTTATTTTTGAAATTATGATGCAAAGATGAAGCCTTGCTGTAGGATTACAACATCTACACTCTGTCGTTAAACGTCACCTTGGCTGGTTGCGCATGTTTTGCGCGGTGGTCAAAAGCTGGATTCAGCGACTTGCAGCTGTTGTTTGTACCAAGTGTCATCTCCCTCCGGCTTTGCTGTCAGATGGCCATTCTTGACATAGCTGTTGCGTTTCACAATTCGCAATACAGTAAACCCGCTCTGTTCACGGGGCAAAAGAACTTCCTCGCCATTCATTATTCCAAACATGGCTGTAGTTTTAATGGCACAGATTTTTAAAATCTTCAAACCAGAGTCCCGTTCGAAATTAGTACTCTCTAATATTACACCAATCACTACGTAATTTCCGATTAGCTCCTGCTTTGCCACCATTCTGTTGTATCTTGGGGCATTGTGGAAAGAGCAGCAAACTCTGCACGTAGTTGAGCAAACGACGGAGTGTCGATTTTACAGGATACAGGTGAATTTGTGCATAGCGTAGCACAACTAGGCAGGGATTTACTGTATAACCGCAGCAAAAGCTGTGACCAGATGGCAGTTGTTGCGGTGCCAAATGGTCGTCTCTCCATCTCACCATCAGTTCTTGCGTTTACTGGGACTAGTGTTCCCATTCAAGCAGCTTCCCTGTTTGGAGAAGCGGTGACTCATTTAATTACTGGGACATGCTTTTCTTCTAATACGGTGTCGTCTTGCGAGCCGCCGTGCGTAGTGTCAGGGAACAAATATATTTCCTCTCTTTTGTTCTTTAAATAGCCATCTGCCGCAGCTCCTGTCTAATTTTATATCAATACCCCAGTGTGCCATTCGGTGAGAGAGCTCAACAATGTACACAATTACACCCTAAATTGCATCCTTGTTTTCAATTGCAAGGTGCGGTGAATCAGCAAATGAAGAGCCTGTTTTGTTGTCTTGGTCTTAGGGAAGAAAAAGGGAAGTTGGGTTAGGGGAAATGAGGGAAACAAACGCAACAGTCCTCGGCTTCCAGAGTGAAGACATAAGAAGAGATAAATAATACCACAATTTAAAAAAATTTCAATTGGCCTTGGCTGACCCCCAGTTGAAAAAAAAAATGAGGGCAGTCATTGTGGGGAATGCTTACAGCTAGTAATTATTTTCCTGATTTGATAGTGGCCACACTTCAAACTTAGCATATTTATATCATATTTAATTGTCCTTACTTTCGCTTTTTTGCCGCTGCTCACCAATCTGTGTAATTGGATAACATCAAGATGGTATTCACGAGGTAAAATCCGTTTTGTGCGTTTACCTTGCACCTGCATTGTTAAATGTCCGACACGTATTCGCATATTTAGTCACAATTTGGAAGAGACCTTATTCCCATCTGAACATACCCGATTCCGTGAGTTTTTATTTCCATTCATGGAGCGATGACACGTCCAATCCCGATCCCAATTGTGCCACTTGAGAGCAAATCATCAGAATGATGTCACTCGAAACCGTAATGTGTTAACGCAGCCTGTTTATGTACGTAACACTCAAACTTGATTCTCGTGAATGTTGTGGGTTTTTCCTCCTTGTAAATTTAAAAAGGAGTATAATGACTTAATTTGTCTTTATTTTGGAAAATAACCACACAAATTTAACTGTCAGCTTTGAATCAGGGAAACAAAATGTTTTTCTTTACAGTTTATTTTAATCAGTATGGTTGTAATTACGCGTGCCTTCTTGTGCCACATAACCACATATTCTTACGCCACCCAGCAAACTACTTCACATGCGGTTACCTTAATAAATCTCACTTTTTATTCATAACAACTGCACTGTGCACATAATAACTTAAAGGGATTGCACAGCGTATAGCATTTATTTGCATATCATATAAGGAGTTTAAATCCCTAAATAGAAACGAGAATAAAGAAATGTTTGGATATTACGACGCTAACAAAAGTTGGTCACAATTTAACGCAAAACAATCTAGGCGCTTTTCAATGAAAATAAAGAGCTTGTTGAGCATTGCCCGGAAGAGAGGAGCACAACCGTGCCAAATGCAAATCACGGCCATCTGTCTGTATGACAAAGGTGTGCCTTTGCCGCTTTTAAGTACAACGCCAGGCCTTCCGTGGCAATGTGAGAAACAATTTTCTGTTAAATGGCGGCTTCGGGTTATTCAAGTTGAAAAGGTAACACCCAACCTGCCCTACTCAAGACGCCCCAAGATAGAATTAATTATTTTTTTCCCCAATCGTAGTCCAACAACTTTGTTCTCGGGATATTGTACCTGTCATAGTTTTTAAACAAATTAGGAGTCTTTTTTTATTCAGACATCAATCACTATTTGTAACAATATAAACATGTTTTTGTACTATGACAAAAAAAATCAATTTATTGTGATTATAGTGCAGGGATAGGCAAGTCAAATGCCGAAGGGCGCCACAATTTTTCATCTGTGCTAATGGGGGCCAGCACAGATGTATGACAAAAAAGCCAATTGCAAAATATGTGCTGTTAATATATATCTTTTTTGATCAGGCATTTTTCATTGCATGTATAAAAGATCTTCTATCCTAACCCAAAATGAAACGGTTTGAGGAAATCAAACAACAAACCTCAAGTTCAAAGCCTAATTGCTTCCGTGAGCCCATAACCTGGAACGTTCAAAAATGAGGAAATGTGACCCAATGAAATTAATGGAAATGCAATTAATCCGTTCCAACCCGTGCCAGTGCGTGGTTAAAATTACATATAATCTCCAGAGAATACGTGAAAATACACCATTATAAATACATTAAACACATAAAATTAACTAAATAATGATTTGTTGCTCATTAACTTTAACTGAGGAGGGGAAAATGAGAAAGACTACAGCTCCTCCGTTGAAAATTTAATTGCTACACCATCATCTTCAAAATGTTTGTTTTAGTTTTAGTAATTTTTTGGGGTCCTTGTTCCCTTGCTCTGCAGCTTAATTGATATTACTTCCTGGACTACTTCAGGACTTCAAATTCAAAACAAAGCACCAGCAAAATACCACATACTGTACATCACAAGCGTTGGACTGTTTACTGTAAAACATCAACGACCTACCACAGCCCACCCCAGATACGATTCATATGTTGCATCACTCGTATTATTTTATTGTTGACAGTCCAGTAGTTGAATGGCCAAGCGTCTCAAGTTGCGCCGCTTATTGATTTTCCCTGAAATGCTTGTTTTCTTGTCAAAGTGTGGCCATTTCTAAGGGCCGTCATCGACACGGCGGTTAAACACTGCAGTCAATTCTTACGTGATAAAAGTCCCAGCTGACAGCTGCTTGTGTACATACTGTTGATTCAGCTGTGAGATACCATTGTGGGCTTCATAACTGTTTATTTGAGCGGGAATTGTCACCAGGTCTTTATCGTACGGCTATTGTTCCATTATGTTCCTAACGCAAAAGAGCCTCCCGGTCACACACGCACATAGACACATACACACACACACGCACACTTGGACTTGCCGCACAAACAATAGAAGTCAAAAGTCAGCGACTTAGTGGAGTGTTACTGATCTGTTTATTCAGAGCCAGATACCATTCATTCTTTCTCCCTCCCTTGGTTTATTTAATAGTGTAGCTTCGCTTAGTGATTTTGGAGTCCTTATTTTTCTGAAAATATGGTCTAGAAATCACACTTTTTCCACATTTTGACTGTTCGTGCAACTTATACTCTGACGCGATTTGCATCCCGTATTTTCTGCACTGAAAGGCACACCTAAAAGCCTTCAATTTTCCGAAAAGCTCACACCGCGCCGTAAAATCTGATGCGATGCGGTAATATTTCGATCCCAAAATGGCTCCTTGCTGGAGACGTGCTGACAACGTACAGTTCAAACTTAAGACGATCGGTTACGCAGTTGAACACGGAAATAGAACAGGGGGAAGAGAGTTCAACGTTCATGAGTTAATGTTATAACTTGCTGTTGGTTAAGTGAACTGTGTCGCTGCTTTATTAAATCGGTTTTACTGACATCTGATCGTTCTGTTGCCGTTTCCTTGAGCGTAGCTCCATCTGGTGCATGCATTATAGATTGCGTCTTATAATGCGGTGCGCCCGATGTATGAAAAAAAATTACAAAATAGGCCATTTATTGAAGGTGCACTTCATAATCCAGTCCGCCTTTTAGTGTGGAAAATACGGTATATTAAAATTTGAGTTCGGACTGCAATCCAAAATGAATGTTCCCAAATCGTGTTGACGGCAGCAAAAACTATCTGCTTCTAACGATGGAAAAGTTTTTTTCTTTTTAGTATAAAATGGCTTACCTGAACTAGAATCCCACATCCCATTGTGGCCAACGGAAAACGTTTTGAATCCAAATGGAATTTGTTTGTTGCCGTCAACGCAACGGGGACTTAGAGTGTGAGTAGGAGCTTCATGTTCTTAGTCAGGGTTTTTGGCAAATGAAGTGCCCCCCAAAAATGCAAGTGCAACCTGTTTTTCTTTTTGATGATGCCGCACGCCTGAAAAACCATGCCAAAAATAACCAAAAACCTAATTTTTGGACTCTAAAACATGAACGTTATAGATGTCAAAGTTTTTCCTATTTAAGATGGAATGATTGTGTTTTGGCAAGGCTAACTTGACAGTATATTACACTGGTAAATGTGTTCAAAGTGAATGTGTGAGCGTTAAAAGTGAGAGTCTAGCCTGTGTGTGTTCATTGCATTTTTCTTTTAATTGTTTTTATCCGGGCGTAATGGTTTCAGCTATTTCTTTTAAGCGGTCACGGTACATTTGCCCGGAAACTGCCCCTTGTCTTCGCACGCAAAAAGAAGCCACTTAATGTAATCATTCACACTAAAAAATAAAAGGCTCATCAATTTTGAAATGGACATTTTATTTTTGTAACTGTTCGGGATAATTATCCACGTCCATTAAAACTTCCCAGAGGGTTGAAAACACTCATCGCCGCGTGGATAAAAAAAAACAAAAGCGAGCCGCGTGCTCCCTTTGATGACGGCAATGGTGGCCGGTTACGCTTTGTGCTTTTTGACGACGTGTCACTGTTGCTGTGTTGGGCTCTGCAGGGAACGGCTTCGCCAACCCCAGGGGCTCCCCGAGCCTCCTCTGTGCGCCCAGCGGCAATGGCCTGGGTAAAGTCATGCCCACCAAGTCGCCGCCGCCGCCCCCCGGAGGGAGCATGGGAATGGGAGCCCGCAAGCCAGACCTGAGGGTTGTCATCCCTCCGTCGAGCAAAGGGATGATGCCCCCGCTGGTGAGTAGATGGACTCTTAATAGCACCACATGGACTCATGTGTTAAGCTTTTACCGTTGCTCTTACAAAGCCCTGAGACCTTCCTATCAGTTTTTATCGTGAGTTTATGAACTTCTTTCAGTCTGTTGCCACAGACATTTGAGTTCCCATAACGCTGGAAGTCAAAAATTAAGACACAACGACAGTGTCGTGGTTCGCACATATGACCTTATTCTCCTTCGTTGTTGCATTTTTACGTGGTTTTGATGCGTCTCCAGTTTGGTATGGTTTTCGCCATTTTTGCACTGCGGCATCTGGAGATCTGTGATTTTATTAACAGGTGTGTCGTGTGTCACGCTCTTTGTGTGTGTGTGTGTGTGTGTGTTGTATGAAATTTTCAGAGCTTTATGAGATAATAACAACTTTTTTTTTTATAGAAAGATCCCCTCCCCACCCTGAGACGGTGTGCTGCTCGAGTGCTATAACGCTTAATCAGTTATTCACATTGAAACACCAGGCTTTGTATAATTCTGATAATGAAGATAAAGCGCACCTTGAACACCCGGGGCGACACTTTACTTGTTTTATTTTGGATTATAAACTTTCAGGTCCAAGTGCCCAATACCCCATTGAAAGTCTGCATCTGATTTTATCTTTTGCCATATATGTTTCAAATGGCATAAGTCAAATATCTGTCTGTATTTACATTCACAGAACGAATGAAATACTTCGGGTGAACACGCTATATAATGCTCACTCAACGAGAAACCAAAAAAACTATCGGAATAGTCCATTTGTCCATGCCCTGTGAATCCCACCTAATACTCAAATACACGCATTCATTAAAAAAATTATGCATTAGGTTTGGAGTTTAAAGTGACGTTAGATTTCCTATTAGTCATACACATATTAGCGTTGCACTTCTGTGTTCTGTACTCGGGTGAGTCAGGTTGTGTTTTTTTAAGAAGCAGGCTTAGTCGGTCGTGTCTGAGCCTTCCAGACCGCTCACAAGCCTTTCAGAGGTTGGTGGCTGTGGCAGGTCTGCAGACAGCCTGTCATTAGACCGTAATGGTATTAAATTAATCACATCTTGGCATGACAGAGTGTAGATGAAGACTTAATCAAGGGGCCCAGGGTGTGAGCCAGATAATATCTTGTCACGTTTTATTCATGCTATTGATTGAGTGCCTACATTAAGGCAGACTGGGCCCGGTCAAAGGAGAAATTGGAAGTAGGCACAGTACAGTGAAAAGTAGAAGTAGCATTTGCTCAAATAGAGTTCAACGGTGTCTATTTAGTCATCTTCAGAAAGTGCCTGGCACTGATTTGAAGATGTCTTATTTCAGAGGAGGTTTTAATTTACATAAATGCTAGAAGGGTGTAGCGCAGTTGTGGGTGGAACTTTCTGTTCCCTACTTATGTTTTCACACATCACTTTATGGAATGGATTCCAGTATCGCTGATGCATTGGGTAACATAATTTTAGTTGACATCAACAGTTCTGAAACACATTTTCAAATCTGTTTCTTATTACTTGATGGCTTATATACACTTGATTATACGTTCGCATGAAATGTAAAGGGCCAATTTTTAAAGTGATTTGAATGAAGCATCTTCAAAGTTTTGCCGCAGGGGGTATAAGGAAGACGCCATATTGTTATAAATGAAGGGTCACCAACGTGGCACCTGTAGCCCCCAAAGCACCAAAGCAGTAGCTCGCAGGTCCACTCTAAAGACGACTCATCTTTGATGGAACGCTGCGATTTATTTATTTATTTATTTATTTATTTGCGTGTTTGTTTGTTTTTTTTAGAAATGTTGCAGATATCAACATTTGCTTGCTAACTAACACGAACAGATTTGTGGAATTAAAGCATTGTGTATGATAGGTATGTTCCTTCATTTTTGATAAATCATTAATATCATTGTTCTCACAAATGAACCTCATTATGATTACTAATAACATAAATCCGAGAACATTTGTTATTTCAGAAGTGCGGATAACGAGTATAAATTGGTCTCTGAAGGTAGAAGCACCGATTTGAACATTTCCACGACGGTAGCTAATGCATAGCCGTGAAGGAATATTAGCTGGAACACTTGGTGTGCTCTCCTGTTGCAATCTGTGCTGTCGCTTGTCTTCTTTGTTGCGGGCCTCGATAACAACTTTGCAACTTTTACACCCTCGCAAGCCATTCACACGTCGCTCCGTTGTTGTGGCCACGCGTGTGAAGTCAAGGCACATCACATCTGGCGCTTTTTGCTTCGCTTAGCGTCGTAACAGACAAAACGACTGCTGCTGCACTTTTGTCAATTGATGCGTCAAGTGGCTGATTGGAGATGTTTTTGTTGAAGCAGGGTACACACATTTTCAAAATCTAAACCTTTTTTTTAAGTGAGAGTCATATGACCAGGAGAAACTAAATTTGCCTCTGTGTTGGCTTAGTAGTCTGACATATTGCTGCACATACCAGACCATATTTCCACACACAATCACCGGTGTCCTCCTGCAAGCAAAAAGTATGTCGTAGTACTAGGAATTTAACTCACAGAAGACTTTTGAGGAATATTTTCCTCCCAAAATGCAATCAACAAGAATACCGAATGAGACAAGCGTAGAGGTAATCAAATATGGGTGCGCCACCGTTTTGTCAGCCTTTTAAGCCTCCTGTTATGTTTGTTTCTTTGGTACACCAAACCTATACGTGGGTCGCTCTGCCACTGCATGTTTAGTTATAAATCTTGAAAATAGTTATTTTAAAATGGTGGTTTAGTAAATACTTCGAAATCGGACATCTGTCTTTTCTATCGTTGTTAGGAACGGGTGAAAATGCTCAAAATCAAAGCGTGTGTACTCTGCATTAGTGCCATTGAGGAAAGAAGCCATTTTGTCTTTGCCCGTTTCGGCTTTTTGGCTGGTGAAAATCACCTCAGCCTGTTCACTTGGCTCCTCCGCATTCATGTCGGCCACTCCACGCTTGCACTTCTATGTGCGCTTTTGTGTAGCATTTCCTGAACAACACTATTATTGTTACTTTTTTCATCAGGAAGATAAAGTGACACCATCCCGAATGAGGTCATTGTGTCAGATACATGTTGAAGTCATCTGGCCTCAGAGTGCTGGAACAATGCGAGGAAGCTGTCAGCATGATGATGATGACGATGATAACACGATGGCAGTCGCACACATGTTTGTTACATTACGTGGGCCATCATGTCTGCTATTTATTCTTGCCGTATGGCTGCAGTATGCTGTGTTTGGTGCGGATGACGCAACACTGCATTAAAATACAGCCTCGGTTGTATATTATTCTCTACTATTAAATTCATAAGCGTCCCTTGGCTATAGCACTTCAACGCCTGACATTTTAAACACAAAAAGTGGGGTGACTATTTACGTTGGATCAAGTAGGAGCCAAAAGAGAGCAAACCAGAGATCGATAGCACCCCCGCGTGGTCGTAACTGTTGTTACATCAATTGAGAGTCCTCCATGATCCGAGCTGCTAGTCCTCACGAGGGTCGTGGGACTATATCCCAGCTGTCTTAGGGCAGCAGGCGGGGTGCTACTGTGCTACACTCTACTAATATTTTTGTTGTTTTTCTCTTTGCAGAACACCCAAAGGATAAGCAGCTCCCAGTCAACTCAGCCACTGGCCACTCCAGTGGTATCTGTTACCACACCCAGCTTACCTCCACAAGGCCTAGTTTACTCAGGCATGCCCACTTCCTACAACCCTGCTGGTAAGCCTGCCCCTCCCCCCACGAAAGTCTCACTTTGACTTTGCTAGACGGCCTATCTTTTGCCATCACGACTAAGGCGTTTCTTCTTGTGTTGTTGTTTTTGCAGAGTATTCCCTGAGCAGTGCAGAGCTCTCCTCCCTGCAGGGTTTCAGTTCCCCCGGGCTCTCACTGGGCTCCATGTCAGCATGGCAACAGCATCAACTGGGCCAAGCGGCACTTAATTCTTTGGTGTGAGTAACACTCTACCCAACAAAGAAGACACGCTCGTCAGATGGCAGCGTACAAAACAAGACCGGCATTTGAGACGACTTTTGCATATTTATCGAGCAAAATAAGATAAAATCTCAAATTCTATGAGCAATTACCATTCAAATTACGGAGTCCAACTGTTTTTTTTGGGGGGGGGAAACTGGTCAATTTCTTTGCGGGTTTTGGGGGGTTAGAATAAACTGTGACAACATCGTTTAAAAACAGAAGTACAGGTGACAAATTAAAATTTGTTATTTCGTAATAGTCCACCAGATAGTGCCATTTCCCCCCTCAGTCAAAGCCTGCTGGAATATTGTACACCTCCGACTGGTTCCTTCAAGTTGTATGTCCCTATTAAAAGTCCATAGTCATGGATGTTCTAAACTCAATAATCAAGTGACCCACTTTGTGAGTGTTTCGCGTCACTGCTTGCGAGCATAATTTGAGTTCTGAGATAAGCGGCCGCTTGTGTTTACACCCTGAAGTGAATTTTAAAAAAAACCCAAACAAACTAGTAATTAAAGTGCTGTAATGCACGTGGGCAGGGAGAGCCAGAGTTGCCAATGCACTTTGAGATATGTATTCCTCTTGTTCTAAACAAGTTGTAAAAGTTGACCAGTGCATGTTGTTAACATGTTGCCCCTCCTAGCAGCGGCGGAGGGCACCTACCTCAAGGCTCCAACCTCTCTATCAGCACGAGCCAGAGCATCAACATTAAGTCGGAACCCATCTCGCCACCGCGAGAGCGCGTCACCCCCTCCGGCTTTCCACCCCAGCATCATCCGCCGCCGCCGCACCCTCAACAGCAGCAGCAGCAGGGCCCCGGCCGGCAACAGGAGGGTCTGGGACGCTCACCCGCCGACAGCCTCAGCTCCTCCTGTAGCTCCTACGACGGCAGCGACCGCGAGGACCACAGGGCGGACTTCCACTCACCCCTCAGCATGGGCAGAGCGCCGGCGACCGGCGACAGGGAAAGCCCCTCGGTCAAGCGCCTGCGCATGGACTCCTGGGTGACATAGAACCGCCGGCAGGTGTGAAGCAGGCAAGCGCAAAGGGTCCTTCTCGCGAATGATATCATAATTCAACAAGCCCGGGTTCAGTTTGTCAATGAAAGCAGGTACTGACTGTCAGGCAGGAACAGAGAGGCGTTCAGAGACAAACACGTTACAATAGATTGTTTGTAGCCATCTGACAATTATATTATGTAGTTGCTGTTGCGCTGTTGTGCTCGCAAACAATCAGAGCAGGCTGAGGGCCATGTTTTTTTTTTTTTTAAGAATCGTGATGTAAACACACATGTCGTTATGTCAAGTGGCCTCTAATTTATTGATGTTGAGAATGTGGACTGGAGGGAGAATATCAAATGAAGGAATCGGTTGCAAAAACAGTGTCATGTCCATGTTGCTGTTTAGGGGACAAATCATGGGAAACAGACTTTTGAATTGCTTGAGCAGTAATCCCCCCACGCCATTCGCAGAGCGAAGGCACGATCCCTGAAAAAAGAAAACCTCAAATTTTTTTGTGAGAGTAACCATATTAATAGTTTAAAATGTAGATATACTACGACTATGAAACTATGATCCAAAACCTTTTCATGTTACTTCAAGCACATCTTAAAACATTACCCTTACAAAGAAAGTGCTTGGAATGGATTTGGTTTAAAAAAAAAATAGAAGTCTACATGCATGTGCATCAAAGACTCTCCGTAATTGACATCAACAACCCAGGCTAAATTCACCTTCCCGGCATACAACGCTTACTGTTAACATCAACATAGTTCAATGTTACCAATTCTAATTTAGACACAGGGCCTCTTCGGAAAGTCAAACGTCAGAACCTTTAAACCTGAAGCTTTGTGAAAATGCTCATAGTTCAAGATGAAATAGAAAGATTTTGTAAACTGTGGGCTCAACAAGTAACCACTCCCTAAAGCTGTTCTTGCTTCCTGGCACAGTAGAAGGGGCCGGAATAAGAAGTTGCTCATTTGCATAAAATAAGACGGCCCATGCAAACGAAGCTCAAAAATGAAAAATATGAAAGTTTACTGTTATTCTTGATCCTTGAGGTGGAAAAAATACATACGATGACTCCTTTAAAGTTAAGAGGAGCAAATTGGGAGGCCAAGCGAGCAATGAAGTTCACCTTGCCCAATCGTCATCACAAATCAAAGCTCGTCTTTTGCCTTTCTGTCACACTCAAATTTGTTGAACGTGTCAAGACATTTCCAATTGAAAGCCTTTTTTTCTGTACAATTGTGTTGAGCCCAAACCTTTGCCTTTGTTGTGTAAGTAGTCACTTTACGAATGGTTTTCACCAGAGTGTAGTCCAAAAAGGAGAAAAAAAACGTGTATATTTTTATGGATGAACACCAAATTTACTGCAGCATGCAACCTAAAAGGAGATCACGTGCTGCTCCGAATTTGACTTCTGGCCTATGAGATTTTACATTGTCATAATTGCTTCAACCACACATTGACTCATCATCCAAAGCAGTGTTTACTAATTTTTCAATTAAGCCAAGGCACATATTTTACTTTACTTAAATGCCCCGAAAGCTATATAAACAGAAGTAATTATGACTGTACTTTACAACAACAAGTCAGATACACAGGTTAATGGTATTTTTCTGCCATCCAGTGGAGGAGAATTTAATTGCTCTGCCTGTCACGAGATGTCTCCAAAGATTTGTTTTAATATTTGGATTGATCCATTCAAGTTAAATTTCATAATTACCCCCCGTGGCTCTAATGTTACAACAAATGGTTCCCTTGCCACAGCCTCGACTCGTCACCCCTTCTCCCCTCCCCCCTCTGCACACTCAGCATCGCCATCCTAAACAAATGAGGCACTCTCCAGAGGTGTCGCTGTGCATTGGCCGTGCGCTTCTCACTTTCCGCTGTTCCGTCAGTCCTCCGTACACCCTCGCACCCCCCACCCCCGCAGTAATCTATGCAATTTTTAAGCTCACACGCCACATATGATCCACAGATAACATGATGTCAAAGCGTAAGGAGAACCCACAGGTAGACTGTTAGCGTCGTCAGTGCCACCGATGCATGAATTGATTGATTGAATTGAATACACAGTTACACACACGCCCACGTAATGCTATAGTGGAACCTCCAAAGGTCAGCACAAGTCACCGTTTTTTTTTTTTTTTAAAGCCAATGAAAAAGCAAAAGGCAGTAGTGGGGGAAATGGAATGTGTCAGACTCATTTTCATTGCTCTCGTTTTTTCAGTGTTAACCTATTTTTTTGTGTGACTACCCTATGGCACCATTGTCATCCAAATTTTGCGGATCCTTTTACACACCTGGGTGATCAGCAATTTGTCACAACATTGATGGCAAATTACTTGACACGTTATTTACATTGTGAAGCATATTCTGACAAGTTATTTAAATTTTGAAGCATATTCTTGTGGCATTATTTTGTTCAAATTTCTAAATTTGCCACTTTTTTGGGGTGGGGGGTGTTGGAGGTTCCATCGTATTCTTTAGATCAGGGATGGAGAATCTTTGCCATATATATATATGTATATATATATATGTATATATATATGTATATATATGTATATATATGTATATATATATATATGTATATGTATATATATATATATGTATTATATGGGCGGCCCGGTAGTCCAGTGGTTAGCACGTCGGCTTCACAGTGCAGTGGTACCGGGTTCGATTCCAGCTCCGGCCTCCCTGTGTGGAGTTTGCATGTTCTCCCCGGGCCTGTGTGGGTTTTCTCCGGGTGCTCCGGTTTCCTCCCACATTCCAAAAATATGCATGGCAGGCTGATTGAACACTCTAAATTGTCCCTAGGTGTGAGTGTGTGCGTGGATGGTTGTTTGACTATGTGTGCCCTGCAATTGGCTGGCAACCGATTCAGGGTGTCCCCCGCCTACTGCCCGGAGACGGCTGGGATGGGCTCCAGCACCCCCCGCGACACTAGTGAGGATCAAGCGGTACGGAAGATGAATGAATATATATATATGAGAATCATGCAGTTCTAAAATCAAAATCAGAAATGAGTTGAACTTTGCCGGGTTTTTTTTCTTAAGTTTTTTAATTTTCCATGCAAATTACCACCTCAAAAAGATGAGATCAGGTTTATCCCAATATATATATATATTTAATATTTGAATCCACTGCACCATGGAGTTTGAAATATTAACACCACACTTACATATCGGGAATTAAAAAACAACAGCAACTTAATAATAAATGCATTGTTCACAGAAGATGAATAAAAAATATACCCAAATAAATATTCTGAATCAAAAAATATTTAAAGATGCAATGCAGATGTAACCGATTCAGGGTGTCCCCCGCCTACTGCCCGAAGCCTACTTACGATAGGCTCCAGCACCCCCGCGACCCTAGTGAGGATCAAGCGGCTCGGAAGATGAATGAATGAATGAATGAATGAATGAATGAATGAATGAATGCAGATGTATTGAACTAAGTTAAATACAACTGAATTGTACTTGGGCCACGAGAGGGAGCCCACATACCACTCATGACAGGTGTATGGACCACGCTTTGAAAGTTTAAGGCATTTTAGTCAAGTTTTGGACATGTTGAGGTCTCCCAAATGGCGATTTCCATGCCAACTGTCATTACAAGCCCCGAAAACCATTTTACCCAGAAATGCTCAAAATGCCCATCCCGAAATGCATTAAATTGTAGTCAGTAGTTTCCAGTTGCATCTTTAAACAGTACATAGCAGGCAAAACAAGCAATAACGGAGCGACTCCCGACATAACAGCACACATCTTTTAGTACTTCATGCTGTTTTACTCTTATCAGGGAATTTTCTAATATCAATATGCACATGTAGGAAATGCCTTATCCCAAAGAAATACGACACCACTCGGTAAAAAAAAAATCACACCTCACATGAAGAAGAAAAAGCGCTAGGCCAATACACAGTGATGCACTCTTTTCCTCCCGACTGGATGACGAATGTGAAAGGAATCACACTTTGCTTTGCTTGCTGGCTTTTGTATACCTATATAAATATATATTCAAAAAAAACAACAAAAAAACAAGTGTGTGTGTTTGCTCAGTGTTTGTAGTCTCAATTAGTTGACTTATTCAGTAAAAAAAAAAGCTGTTTTTTCGGTTTGACTACTCAAACCGTTTTGGCGGCACAAGCTGGACTTTGTTGCCAACAATGAAGTTAGTTGTTCTTTTTCCCACCTAAAAAAAAGAAAACAAATGTTAAGTTAAAGTGTGTTTTATTTTCATCCTTTTCATGAGGAAAAAAATATTCAAGTGAAGTTTTTATTGAGCAATTGAAATACTATGCTATTAGATATTTGTTGTACAAACTTTGTATTTTCAGAGAAGTACAAATATTGGCTTTTAATGTGTCATTTAGGTTATATCTTTCTCTTTCTATGTATATACAGTACATACAGTATACATGTATATATATATAAAAAAAAGACAAAACACTGATATGGCATTTGTTCTCTTGTTGTGAAGACACACACACACACACACACCGAGAGAGTAAACAATCTTGATTAAACACATCAGTGTATATTTCAGTCTGGATCATCTTTGACTTGCCCATTAAATGCAACTATTGGCTCTATGCTTTATCATTGTGTGTACTCATGATAACTGCAACCGCTAGATCTTTTTTATTTATTTATTTATATTAAACCAACCACATTAATGTATTCACATTAGTATTGTGTGCATAGTCAATAGCCCCATTTTAATACTTTCCCCAAAGCTACAGGAGCATCTCAGTAAATGAGAATAATTTGCTGCAGTCATGCAATTTAAAAAGTGAAACTTGCCTGTAAAATATTCTGTAATCATTTGATGCGGTCAAAGAATTATTGGTTTGAGGAGCATTAAAATGTACTTGAGCTCGAAAAACTAATTTTGTTACACTATGTCCAGTTCTGCTTTGTGGAACAGTGCCCATTTTGTTTGACAGAAACTAATGCAGATTACAGCAAATGGCAGATGAAAAGGTACTCTATGTAATCATGCTTTAAAACACTTAATTACCAACATTTTCATACAATTGTTCTCGTATGAAATTGTTCTACCTGATGGTTTTGACCCCTGCCCGCAGGCCTCCCTTTCAACGTCTTGTACTTCCAGTATTTGGCCTGCTAGTGGCGCTGTGATACCACAAATAATTTGCATCACTCTGGCCCTGTGGACGTCCTTCAGAAAAAAACTATGAAACCGGCAACTTGTAGTTCTACCACCCGGCATGCAAGTGGCGCTGTGCAACCATGAAGAATTAGTTTAATTTTTACCCCCGGAATTTATGACGAAGAAGTTAAGGTAACAAGCTGTCAGGAACGGTAAACGAAAGCGTCCCTCCGCATCTTTTAATTTCCATCGAAATGTGAAGTACGAAAAATATTTTTCCTGAACAGTAGCAGGTCTCGTTCGACCACATTTTCCCACTCATTAGTAATATGAAACAGAAGACACTGACCAGGTAATTAAACAATTTGACAATTTTCAATGTCCAGTGCTCATGTGCAGTGGTGAGCTCGTCTGCATCGCACTTGTTATGTGATGTAAGATGCGTGGATTTAGCATGTTCTCGTTGTGCTTGCGAGGACTGTTTCCAGGTGCTCAACTTATTCCACTCCTCCAACATTAAGGGGGAAAAATTGTTCAGTTCAGTGAAGACTCAAAATTGTCCAATGGTGTTTAAGTGCGTGTGAATGCTTGTTTATCTGTATGTGTCGCGCCTTAGTTGAAAATGGAAAATGGATTGGTGGAAAGTCAGAACAAAAGGGGGGAAAACAATCCATAACCTCTTTATTTTATTCGTCGTAAAAAAAAAGCATCCTATTTTAATCGTCATTCATGTTGGCAAAGTAGAATTAGTTCTCACAGTTTCAATCCGTTAATAGAAATAACTTTGAGGACAAGCATCATCCAAAATGGATTATAAATGTCGTTCTTTTCAAAACTGGAAACAAATTGACCATTCAGTTTCAGCTTCAACCTTGCACAAAAACTTCACAATGATGCTGCTGTTGCAGTTATGCATCTATAATTATTTCAACATGAGAGTGCAAAGCGGAGACGGAGAAAAAAGTCTGTGTTTGGGTGTAAATCCCTTGTGTATTTGGCATTTTAGATCTTCTATTTCGTGCTATAAGGTGCGTGGTCGTGGCTCGCCATCCCTCGACCAGCTGTGCAGCAGGCAGGAACTGGTCCAGTGTGCATGTGTAGAGTAACCAAAGGGGCTTCGGGCCTTGTTTGAGTTGCGCAAGAAGGGGCTACAGGCCACCTGCCGGAGGGGCTTGCCCTGTTCCAATCCTCCCAAATCCCGCCTTTCAACCGGGAGCCAAGCTGGGGTTCTTTCGTGTGGGCCTGATCCACCGTTAAGACCTGGGCAAATATTGAACAAGCTTGGGCCCAGACTCAAACGCATCTGTTGTCATACAGTCTCCACTCTACTGCTGGCATAGAATGGGGAGAGACACAGTTGAACACCCACCGGGTCTTTTCGTATTCACTTTTTGTGTGGACGGGGAAAGACATAGTTTATACTTTGCAAACGCAAATGATGAGTAAACAAACATGGAGCGAGGAGGCTGTGAGGTAGTAGAGATGCAGTTTGGAAGACCTGAAGTGAAAGAGAGATGGCCAATATTTCATATGGCGCCGTCTTGTTGCTCGATCCGTGCGGCGGGATTTTTGGGATAATCAGGAAGTGAGGGTTTCACTGATAAAGCAGGAGCGACGCAAACAAAAGCCAGGCTGAATTTTAGTATTTCCCCCCTCTTTGCTCAAGTATGATCGTGACAATCATCACGTAAATCAGACAGACATCCCTGCTTGAAAAAAAAACTCCACTTCTTTTTGAAAATGTGTATTCTTTCATAATAATAGTCTTATGTTTTAGGAATAAAGATGTCATTTCCATATTAAAAGGCACATTTTTAATTTCACGACAAAGTTGCAGATTTGAAATTCACTTGCGAAAAGGTCACTTTCTTACCCTGTTCAAACTCAACATTGATCTCAATATTGTGACAGTGTTGACAAAATATAGCTCCCCTCATAAAATTGAACATGCTTCTTTTTTTCAATGTTGAGTTTGAACAGGGTAAGAAAGTCACCATTTTATGATACATTTGTGGGACTGTAGATTGACACTGTTGTGCAATCAGTACAGTCGTTTCTTCAGTGTAGTCCCGTGTGAAGAAATCATGAAATAATTAGGAGAAGTGAACCAATCTCTTTTTTCGTCAATGGATGCTACAGCTTCTTGTTGACTTTGAAACTTAGCTTGTAGCCGACGTGTGCACATTTTGAGCATGACGTCTCTGATCCACTGGTTAAAGGACACTTTGATTCTCTCCTCTTTCATCTCAAACTGCTTCAACCAACAAAGCGTGGGATGGAAAAGTGGTTCGGACTGCACGACTGTCCGTGTTTTGTTATGTGTTGTGTTTATTATTTTACTTGATGTTAACTGTTTTGTAAAGCGCTTTGTTACAGCTGCCGCTGTTGTGAAAGCGCTATATAAATCAGCATGTATTGTATTGTATTGTATTGTAATTACAAAAATCTGATGGGTGTACACACCTCTGTGAGATAACGTATCAGGGCCCTGGATGCTCAGCACATGGCTAACTCCACAACAAAAAAATATTTTCTTGAATTTAATACGGTTAAGAACATTAAAATGTTTGCAGAAACGTTGTCGGAACAGTGAATAAACGTGTTAGCGTGTTTGATTCAGGGCGGGTATATTTGTATTTCTGCAATGTCCTGTCGGATTGCAACGGTTGACCCCACTCCCAACGTGGATTTTATGGCAGCATTTATGAAATCATTTCATCCCACCTCGTACACCTCGGGGAGGTATTTAAAAAAAAAAAATTAACGGCTGGCCCTGAATTGCAACAGTTGCTTTCTCACAGGTTTTGAAACTCGACCTCGCAAGACAGGTATGGCCAGTTTCAGCCGGTGGGGCCACTCCCACCAATGACTGAGCTCCGACTGGCACGTTTTGACGCACATCCTCCTTTTTTAAATCAAAGGCGTCGGATGGTCGCGCCGCCTCGTCGAAAGCAACTTGGATTTCGGGACGGCATTTGACGGGACAGGTAGCTTGCTCTTCAACTTTGGTCTGCGAGCAGCGTAAGTTTGTGAAGCTACTGTATATCATCGAACTTTGTCACTGTCGGGAAATATCTTTGGCCTTATAAGATAATGATTAAGAATTGTCATAAGTATGTTTCCGTTCCTAATTGAACTACAATTCTATGTTAGGTTATGACTTTGGTTGCTTTATGTTGTAATCTCACCTTGTTTCAGGGTAGAATACGACTCCAGTGGCTTTCCTCGGTTCGTACAAATTCGTTAGAATGTTGCATTCGAGCTTAACGCACAATGTGAGTCTATGAGTCAGAGTAGCAATTATCTCTCACTAGGTCGTCATTATTCAAATCTTTGCCTCGTCTTTGGACTGCACACATTTCAAGTCGGTAATGTCGACTCTTTCATTTCCAAGGAACCACTCAAAATGGAGGTCAAGAAAAAGAAGTTGATGGACAACCTCCGCATGAAAACAAAGCTGGTCAATCTGATGAAGCCGGGTAGGAAGGCAGCAGAGAAGCAAAAGAAAAAATTCGGCGTCAGACGCAGCATATCTGTACCGGACCTCAGTGTGAAGCCGGACGAAGGTCTTCTTCCGAAGACCGCCTTGCCCAAAACGTCCGATTCTACGTTTTTTGGATTGAGCGATAGCGATTCAGTTGCGAGCGGCTCTGTTGCGAGCGGCTCTGTTGCGAGCGGCTCCATCCCAGATGGCTCGACTTCATTTGACAAGCACATTGGCGTTCGGTTTCCCGCAGACGCAGGCTCCAATAGAACTACTTCCCCAATTAACTTGCCAAGTCTCAACGAGGGAGTTCACAATGTGCTGACACCAAGCACGGAGAAAAGAGCGAACACACCCGTTGAATTGCAAGCCAAGAGGAAAGGGCCTTTGTTTAACTTCGATCCTTGTCCAGTCCCACGATTCGTCTTTACCAAAGCCGGTTCGCCAACGCCCAATTCCGCTATGAGCTCCGAACGATCTTGGCTGTCCGAGGACATCTCAGCCGACAGAGCGCTGATCTCCGAAGTGCTGGACAGAGCAAACTCAATGGGAGAACAAGCTAACGTTAACGCGCATTCAAAGGCTACGCATTTCAAGCAGACGTCTGGAAAAGGCGGCCTGTCCGAACAGCGGGAAAAGACGCCCGCCACGTTGGATTCTCTCGGTAAGCCTCTGGGGAGCGGAGACTGTGGCAGTGAGTACTGTTGGTCGGGCGAGGACCAGTTGGCCATGCCGTGGTTGACGGACATGGAGGGACTGGACACGGATGTTGCGCTTTCCTCCGTCCCAAACGAGAACAGCATTGAGGACTTTTCACTGGAAGGGGGCACTCAGGAGGAAATTGAGGTCAGTCTGAAATACATTTGCTAAATCTGTGTCTGGTGTCAATGTCAAAATCCGAGAGAAGCATACAACCTTTTTTCCCTCCCAGTTTAGTCTAATATCGAAAAGAGTTAATTTTGGAGTAGTGCAGACACCAAGATAGTTTGACGAGCTGTAGAAAATCAGAGCATTCACACTTCATATGCCGCCTGGGCACATCCATCGTGGGTGGGTTAGGGTGATTCGATTTGCTGTTGATAAGGGCGAGGCTTGAAATCAGCGGTTTCACATTGCATTTTGCCGGTCAAAATTCGGCCTCATTAATACGCATTGGAGAGCGAAACTATCAAAACAAAGTCGGACTTGCGAAATGTTTCCAGAAAGCTACATTTCTGGCAAAAATCATCCTCACAAAGAGATAATGAAGAAAAGACAACAAAGCCACGTTCACGCTAAGCTAACCTAAGATTGACACCACTAGTGCGTTCAACACAGTATTGATTAAGTGTTTGGGTGATGGAGTCCACTTTTCACAGACGTCCGTCTCCAGCCGTGTTCAATACTTTGAACAACAATATTTCAGGCAAATGACTAATAATAATAATAATAATAGTAATACATTTTATTTGAAAGCGCTTTTCATCTCACTCAAAGACACTTTACAAGAGCATAAAAACACAGGATAAAAATGTGCATTTAAAACAAGCATACATAATTTACAAAAGCACTTTTGGATGAACAAAAGAAAAATTGGTAAAAGAGATTAAAAGGTATTAAAAGCATAGCGGAACAGGTGAGTTTTTAGGGATGATTTGAAGGATTGGAGGTCAGTACAGTTGCGGATGTGTTGTGGTAGAGCGTTCCAGAGGGTGGGGGCGGCGACAGAGAAGGCTAATGAAACATTTTATTTGAAAGCACTTTTCATAGTACTCAAGGATTGCTGGTAAATGGCCTGTAATCTTAAACGTATATCAATATTAAATGAAATATTTAAAATGTATCAGTAATTTTATTACTGGTAGTTTGTTTTCACAATAGAGTCCTGGACTTTGACTTTGGTGTCTGCAATATAAATGAAAAAAAAAATCACTTGAGCAGAGCTTTAAAAAAAAATGTAAAAAATGACAATAATAATAATAATCAATTTTGCTTTGCTTCTAGACAAGAAAATAACAGTTGTTGCTGTATACAATGTGAATTGAAGAGATCAAAACTGTTGACTAAAAAAAACAAACAACATGCTTTATATTGCCATATTTTTAATTGTTTAAAATAAAACCAGTTGCTCCTCAAATGAAGTAGTTGATTCACAAAACTACGCCACAAAGTCTACGCCAAAGAGTCTTGCAAGGGTTTTAAAAAATTATTCACAATATTTTGCCGCTATGTCACCCATTGGCGAGTTGGTACACTTGTTGCACATATGCAGGCTCCGAGGTGCACATGTTCAGCGGTGTCTTTTGCATGCTAATGTTTTCTTTTGTGCTTTCATAACACCTAATCCCAGTTTATTCATCGGCGGTATATACTGTTGTGTTGGTGCAATCTCATAGAACGAGGCTTCTTGTCCTGTCAAGTTAAGCGACCACCCGGGATTTGGTCGTGTTGTTGAAACTAAGACAAGCTCTACCAAGATCGGAATTTGGCCTCTTCCAAATGTGGAACTATGAATGAGATATCTGCCGACGCAAATGCAGCGACAGCCTCAACCCTTTCATGCAGGGCACTCACTGAACATGCCTTCTTGTGCCGCGTGACAACACATGACGCGATCTAGTTGATTACGCGCTTCAAAACGTATGTCGATACCGCTGTAATTACAACAACGACTGCGGGCCGACGGGCGAGTCCCATAAAGCGGCGCAGAGTTTCGAGGACTGAAGTCCTTGCGTTCGGAAAACATCAATCGTCTCACTTTGCATTCACCTCATCAACGTGCGAGATGTTTATATTCCCTGGAATCAAATGGACTTTTTCTGAATGCAGATGTCCAGTGAACCATGTGAATTCTTTGAAGAAATGCTTCCCGACCCCCTGGAAAACTCAGTGAGTGCCCACCTGACTTCTTTGCCATAATGGAGTTGTCCAATCACTTGCAATGATCAATTTAAATGTGAATAGTGTCCCTCGGGGCAGTTTTCATCATCAGGGTTGGACGCCCAATTCCCGGCCCCGCTCCAGAAATACCTGCTTTGCATCAGCTTGAAACGTGGCCAAAACCTGGTCATCCGAGACAGACGCGGTAGGCAAACAATACCCAAAACATGTTCCGGATTCACAACCTGTCCAAACTTGATCTTGATTGCTCAACTCCTGTCACCATACTTTTAGTTTCGATGTTTTCGTGTGGGCCAGTTGGACCCTTGCCAAAATTTGCGAACGCGTTTGCTTGCGAGGATATCGTCTTCTGTCAAGGATTACGGTCGTGTGAGAAGTATGCTGTCAGACCAGTACGAGAGCGCAAAGAATGCGATGAAGGAATCCGTTCATCGGGATATTGAAACTCCATCACACTCACTGGCAATTAACTGTCTGAAATGAATCGTACACTCACACTTTTGTGCAGAAGCAAAGCCTCCACAAAGTTATTTTGCAATTTTAAATGAATCACAGGAGGCACCCGTACAAATTGGAATAATACTTCCTGGTGAGCCTGTTGACCTCATCCGGAGCGCCATCACTCCAGCAAAATTGAAATTGGGAAAGCAGTGACCACCGGTGGTATTTAATATAATTTCCATCTATCCGAAAACTGGCATGCTTGTCTCACTTGGAGGCGGCCAGAACTTTTTCGCCGGTGCTACACTCTCTTCCCAACCAGATGCAAGACAAAAATACAATATTAAATAATATGGACAAAAAAATGTGTAAATGAGCAAAATATGTGCTCTTATTACTTTCAAGATTCCAATTTTGATAAAACATTTTTCAATGCATCTACAAAAGATTCACTGTCTAAAGCCAACAACAAAAGGTTTGAAGTAAATAACAAATAACCACATATATATTTTTTCCCAGTGCAAAGAGCTATTTTGCCGAAAAATGACCATTCAATGACAGCACAAAACTGCTCAACAAGAAACCGATATTAACTCATTCAGTACCAGCCAATTCTGGCCTAAGTCTGAAAAGACGTTTAAAAACGTCTTTGGGAGTGAATGAGTTAAGTGCAAAAAGTATCTATTTTTTCTCACAAAAATCATCTCTCTCAAAATTCACTATTATCGTATTTCCACGTTTGTCCTGCATATCATTCCCAATCCGCAGGAATTTATTTGGCCGATTCACATAATAAGATGCAATGTAAGACCCAATACGAGCACTACTAAGACTAAGATCTGCTGGTGACGGATGAAATCACAACTCAAAACCACAGTGAACCGCTGCATCGTCGCAGTTTGGCACCCGCGTATTTGCGAATTCTATTTTTGGGGCGGCTCAGGATGATTTTCCATTTCATTCCTGAGATTTTTCCCACCTTCTTCCCCTCGTTTTCCATGAAAAAAATTGTGAATATTTTTATAGATTTCGTTTTCTTTTTTTTTTTTATGGCGAATTTTTACCAGCATTGGTTGAGGTGTGTGTGTGTGTGGGACATATATAATATATATATATATATATATATATATATATATATATATATATAAAATACAAGTAGCCTCGTCTTTGCACATCATTTTTTTTACCAATTGCGGGTGGGTCTGGAATTCACTGTATGAGAGTTACACGCTGTGGTGCCCTTTTCGCTGACAAGATGGCAGCGTGATGATGCAAGCCACACACGTTCCGTGCCTTGCCCCTGTTTGCCCAACAATCAGCGGTGTGCCAAAGGCTCACCAAGGGCGTACATTGTCATTACATATTCTGAAAAGGACCCACGCCACCAGCCCCCTCACGTGCTCTTTGGGTTTTGCCCCCACTGCAAACCCGCCCCCCTCCCCCACCATTAATTTCCATCGTCGCCGGCCTCACTTGTGCCAAAGCTTTTCTCCTCGCGAGCTGCCACATTCTCCTCCTGTCAAGTTGCCTGGAGGTTTCCCTGTCACAGGCTGGCAGGGTGGAGCTGCTGTGGGTCCTGCCTGCCTTTTGCGAGATGTTCATTTGGAGTAGGGAGCTGACAGGCCTGACAGCCCATCCCCACAGGGCCTTTGTCATGTGATTCAAGCATCCCTGCAGGCTCTCTCCGGCACCCCTTTATCCCCCACCCCTACACAAATGAAGGCATGGAAATGGCTTTCATTTTTTTTTTTTTTTTTTGCAATCGCAGAAACAAAGACGTCTCATACCCTCGGCCCAGACTTTATTAACAGGCCTGGGAGATTAACACTGGTTGCTTCGAGATTTTCGCGTTCCGCTCATCTCATGCTGGCGAGTGTTTCGGCTCTTTCACTATTAAACGGCTACACGGCAGTGTGTGTGGTACACCTCCCGTCCGCCCCCCACCCTCCTCCTTCTTCATGTCCTCCTCCTCTGGAATCAGTGCATGTGTGTGTTCTTATATAAGACAATTCGACGACCTTCACGATGCCATACATTATGCTAATATGTACCCATTGTGCTTCGAAGGTACGAGCGACCCGTACGTGAAGTTCAAATTGGAAGGAAAGCAGTTCTACAAGAGCAAAGTGGTTTATAAGAACTTGAATCCCAGGTGGAATGAGTTCTTCTCCTATCCCCTGCGGGACAGAGAGCAAGTTGTGGATGTCCGGGTAGGAGTAGTTGTCCTCAAACCTTTCGATTGGAATGGAAATACATGATTTCACACGGGCAAAACGCTCTCAAATGAACACTTTATCGACTCGTTGCAGGTCTATGATAAAAATCTAACGACTGATGACTTCATGGGTTCGAGCACCATTCCACTGAGGAATTTCGAACTTTACAAGTGAGTGGCGGTCCCTTTACATCTGTGTCGTGGATTATGAAAACAATATAAGACAGGTGCAGGCAATAAAATGTGTTTGACAGTAAAACGTATTTCATAACTCCCCCCCGCATCAATGTTAATGGGCGGCGTTGGCACTACGGACATCAGCCATTCCTGTTCGCAACCACCACTTGCTATCTGCTATGGTGGCTTGGCTGTTTTAAAATACGGGTGAGGAGGAATATGAGGACATATGGGTGCAGTTTAATAAATGTAGATTATGTGATGTAATTTAAAAAGTCACACGTCTACGCACTACATCCGGGGACGTTTTATTTTTATATTGTACTGTAAACAAGTTAGCTCATTACCGTTTACAGCCAACAAAATCTCGCAATTGACCATCTCAGGAAATAAATATGTAAATAAAGTAGGTTAAGGAGATATGAAATCAAATATCACCTTTCTCTGTAGGACTTATGAATTGGATTTGCCCCTCACTGATCCGAAAAGCAAAGAAGACGACATGGGAGTCATCTCGGTGGACGTGTGCCTTATGTTTCGGGACGCCACCATCAAACGAAACTGGGTGAGTATTTGTGGGTTGAAACTTTACGCCGAGCACGGAGAACTGTGTCGTGTTGACTCTTGTCCGTATTTTCTTTGTACAGAGGTGGCCAGCCAAAAAGACTAAGGTAAGATTTACAACATATGGACTCAACTTGGTGGGGTTTTATTGATGAAAGAAAAGCCACTAGGGGGCAGTAGATCACTGTGCTACGGTGCAACCAAAAAAAAAAAAGAAAAAAAGAAAAGGGGTGGCTGGACTGCGTTCTAACCTTGGTTTCAACACCACTGCGCTGGTTTCACAGTATGCTTTAATATTTGCTATGCCTCTCATTTATCAGCAGAAGAAGCACAATATGTCTGATCCAAACCAAAATAATAAAATTGACTCTGCGTTGTCCTGCAAGGGACTCTTAGGTGAATATTACAGGGTCGGTAATTGCGGTTGGTAGTAAACAAAGTTGCGTCTTCTCTCCGTGGCTTTCAGTATAGCGCCGCCATAATTAGATTCGCTGTGAAATGGTTGCGCGGCTGTTTGGGACAGACGAGCGCTGCATCGAGTGGGTTTATATTCACACCTATGCAGTCACTCCAGCTGCCGCTGTTCTGTCTCTTGATGGTCCAGCAGACAATCTCGATTTGAAATGAGATGACAAAGGAATGAAGCCATTTTCATTCACTGCAGATGGTTAAAGGTACTCAAAGGGAGATGGAAAATGTGCGATGGGACTCTGCGCGGTTTTCCGCCGCCTAAGTCATCGTGCTAATTTGACAATGTAACAATGCCAGCACCCCCACTGTCCCCACCTCCCTCATATCATTTTTGACAATATCTTTACGGCGTTTTAACACCTATCCTGGAAGTGCTGAATCGCCAGCTTTTACAGCTCCACGCCCCCTCCTGTCTTTGCAAACGTGCTTTTTCCCTCTCCGTGTGTGTGTGTGCGTGTGTGTGTGTGTGTGTGTGTGCGTGTGTGTGTGTGTGTGTGTGTGTGTGTGTGTGTGTGTGTGTGTGTGTTGCCATCACGGGAGACGGGAGTAAAATCTCCATTTCCAAACGTGTGGGGAGGCTCTGGCGGCAAAGGCGGCACACTGCCAGAGCGACATGCCTAAGATCGGCGCGGCTGATAATTCCCAGGCAAAGTGGGCAATAACCCAGATGTTAGCGAGTAATATCGCAGCTGTGGACGGACAGTGGCGAGGCGGAGGCCAAATGGACGCGGCTCCGAGCTCGTTGCGCCTGTCCCCGTGCCGCCTCGCCATATGGAAGCCATCGTGCGGCCCTTTTTAGGACCAGGAATAGATTCTCTTCGGGGGCCACTTACGGCTAAGTGGAATTGTTTTATTGGCCGCTGAGATAGAAACCTGGCCAAGATAAACACTTGGGACGACTTGGCTGAGGCCTGTTTTCTATCGCCGCTCCACTCCCTCTGTTCTTTCTCCTTTTGAAGAGGGCTGATATTTATAGGGCCTCGCCTGCGGTGTTCCGTGTTAATTCAGGTCCCCGAGATGAGCTTTGATCCCCTCCGGATTGGGTGGCAAAGCAGGTTGTGACCTCCGTAGCGAGGCGGGAGGGGCTGGAGCGGGCGGCGGCGGAGTTGTTTGTCTCCAGCCCGGGAAGCCGGACAATCAAAGAGGTTTGAGCGGGATGATGGTCCTCCTCTTTAATTAGTGGCGGCCTGGCGCAACCTCTCTGCTGTTTGTGTTTTTACAGCGCGGCGCTATCACTGAGTAGCCTCGCGGGAACTCTAACAGGGAAACGTATCAAGGCCCCTCTGTCTTAAGGCCCTGCGCGGTGCCCGGCGGGAAGAGTCCGTTTGCCAAGCTTGTCCTCCATTTCCGACATGTTGACCAAGGCAAAGCATGGGAACATATGTCTTGTTAAAGGAGACGTATCGTGATTTTTCCTCGATTGGAAACCCTGAACGTCTTAAAAAAACACACACACACACACACACACATCTGGAACATTCTTTCATGAACATTCCCAAAGGATCAAGAATTACAAACGCTTTACGTCCCGTTGTTCAAGCCTCACTGAACACCCATTTTGAGGTGCCAGTTCTGTCTTCTGTGTGTTCTCTAGTCACATATTCAAAGTCTACTCTACACAACTTCATCTATTTGCATTCTGGGTAGTAGGGGCAACGTATCCTCCATTATTCGTTGATGCCCAGGAGATAATGCTAAATAATGCCCTGTTTTAATAGGGAAGAAGTACAGTTGGAAGTATTTCCAAGTGCTCCATCTTGACTTGGAGATAAGCTTTGGGCAGTATGTCGAACAGGAGCGAGGTTTAGCCTGGGTTGTTGGAGAGAGTTTTTGCAGCATTTAAAAAATATACTGTATATATTTGTTTTCGGGTAACTGTTGTAAGTCGAATTTGAAATTATATTATACTTAATGTCAACGTGCACATCTGTCCACCACACCACCTCTCTCAGACATCGTAGTCAATGCGTGGCAGATTCCCGTGTAGATAAACTTGCTGTGCGTCTGTCTGTGCACGTGTCTCACTTTGGGGTCTATGCACATTTTTTGCGAGTCATTAAGACATTAATGGCTGCGTATTGAGTTATTTTGAGATGACTGTAAATTGACATTTTTTTGTGAGATCCCGTAAATCGGTGTAACATTCAGGATTATTAAAGAACACTAAAAATAATATGATCGTTAATCTGCATGACTGTGAAGTAACTACACTACGGCTAAATCACAATCATGAATATTAACGTAAGTAACATTTCTCAAAATGAAGCATTATTACCTTTATGAGAGCAAAATTTACACGCCTGGATCTCATCATGTGTACCTAATGTTGTGACTGTTGAGTATATGAATCTCAAGGATGTACCCACATACGAACGCGCTGTAATGCGGGCCATACATGCTGCATTTTTTGCATAATATGCTGATGAGAGAGCCGTGTGCGTGCTCGCTGTGCATCATTACTCACTGCCGCCTGCTGTCTCCGGTGCGGCGTGCCAAGTGTCCTGACTCTCAACACTCAGCCTGGAAGCCAGTGATGAGTGGGACTGTCACAGCCCGGGACATCTGGCTTCTCGCTGTCGTCCTGCTCTCTTTCCTCTCTCTCTCTCCCTCTCGCTCGCCCTCTTTTTTTGCCAGCCTTGCCTGACAGAAAAGAGATGTGCTAATGTCCTCCAGCAGAGATGTGTTGCAAAGTGTAAACCCTTGTCTTACTTTTAAAACGCTCGGAGAAACATGAGGAGGTGTCGGGATGAGGCGGCAACATGTATGCGGTAGGGGAGGGCGAGCGGTTTGCACGTACAGTCGAACCTTAAAGGTGGAGTATCGGTTCCTTCCGGGACCCTCCTAGTTGTGATGCAACGTCAAGCTGTCGTTATCGTGAAACACTTGAATGCGCCCCAATGTTTTAACAGTCTTAACGACCGTATAATTGTATCAAACAAATTGCTGCACACAACAACATATTCTGTCACACAGTGTACATTATTTACTTATTTAGCCATATTCGCAGTGTAAATGGCATACAGGGGATCCACAAGCACCCCAAACATCCGAATATAATTTAAAACTCATCCGGCAACACGACCCGTAAAAATAAATGGCTTACAAACGATTTGAGCTTGAAAAAAAATAAACGTGCTGAAAGTGTTGTCCATGCACATGGCAAAGACTCTCTGTAATTTCCTTCAACAACACAGGCTAAACCTTGCTCGTGTCTCTCACGCAAAGACCTTGGAACGTTCGGAATGTTTCGCCTCTA
Source organism: Hippocampus zosterae (assembly GCF_025434085.1). NCBI lineage: Eukaryota > Metazoa > Chordata > Actinopteri > Syngnathiformes > Syngnathidae > Hippocampus > Hippocampus zosterae. Next base: position 22,664,338 of record NC_067453.1, read on the forward strand.
CAGATTCCCTTGACAGCGGTCTGTACATTCTTATTAGCAAGGGTTATGGCAGAATATCGTGACATCTTAGGTCGTTTCAGATAGCGCAAAAGGAGCCAACGGTTGAGATTTTCAGTGAATAGCTGAAAATAGTCCCCGCAGGAAAAAAGGTGCATTTGTGAATCGTGTGTGTTGACTGCGCACGTGTGTCTTTTCCTATGCCGTTTGTGTCTTTATTCCAATCTTTTTATTGCTTTGATTGACTGATTGATTGATTTGTTTATTTTAATGTCTGTCCTGTTGTGCAAAATTCGCTGAGACACAACAGAAACCAAGGTTATAACCAGAGGTTGCAAAAGTAGACCCTCTACATACTGGATAGTGACTCAATTCCTTTACTTAAAAGTAAAAAAAGTAGAGAATGAAAAATATACTTTTACTGCCCGTAGTACTAGTGCTTGTATTTAAAAGGAAAAAAAAAGCTTGACACGGGCTAATCAGCACTAAAATGGTTACAAGTGCTGCACCAACAAAACAACGTAATTGAATATACAACATTACCGAATGTTAACGACTGGAAAGATATACAATACCTGTTTGTTTTTTTCGTTCAAATTAGATGAAGAATTTTTGCACTGCAGCTTGTGGTTTTTTTTTTTAGGTTGGCACAACATGATGCATTTGACATGAGCTAGATTTGTAGCTGACAACCCCAAACAATTGTCTTAAATAAGGCCGCACTCAACATCTCAAATATCTGCTTTTAAATGAAGTAAATAATGTCGGCAGTAAATGGCTACTCAAGTCTGATCCCTTGAAAAAATGCCATCTTCTCACCTCTGCACCATGGTAATAACACAACATCTGCGTTGCACAGAAGGCGATTCAGTACCAGAGCCCGGCTGAGATGCAGAGGAGTCAGTCCAAGAGCCGCTTGTGGACGGGGGCTCTGGCCATCACCCTGGTGGAGGGCCAAGATCTGCCGCAGTGTGGACAGGGCGACATCTATGTCCGCTTTCGTCTGGGCGATCAGAAATACAAGAGCAAGGTTAGACTTTCCAAAAAAAAAAAACCCTCCCTGGTTTCTCACACGCTCCTGTCTTTTTCGTGACACGCTCTTTTTACTTTGTTTTATCTTTTGCGGGAGGGGGGGTGAGGGGAGGAGAGATTCCTTCGCCGCAGCGGGTACTCGTCTGTGACTCACCTCCACCTTGGCTCACTGGGCCGCGGCAAAGGCAGCTCATTAGAGCGGGCCGGGGCTGCCACTCACTCAGTGCTGCCGGGCTCCGTTGCCTCTCTCATTTGCATACGCAGCACGCCTCCGTTCATCTACCTGGACTTGTTTTTCCTCCCACCCTCCCCAACCCGGCGAGTCGTCGGCGTGTCGCCGCTGTCGTGTCATTTCTTTGTAAAAACCTCTCAGCCGTCCCTCTCCACTTGCTTGTTTGTTTGTCGAACAAAGCCCATTCTAATTGGGAGCTGTCAGTGTTTACAATCCCAGCGTGGCTACCGGAGTGTGCGGGTGCACGCCAACGCCGACGCGCGAGCACCTCGGTTTTCTCAGCCGGTTGTCCTGCACGGTGACTTAATCCACCTGTCACGCAGACGCCGTTCGATTTGATAACGCCGTAAATGTAAATGTCTGCATGTACGAGATGAGCCTGCCTTTCTTGTCTCCCAGAACCTCTGCATTCAAGCCAATCCCCAGTGGAGAGAGCGGTTTGACTTCAATCAGTTTGCAGATCACCAGGAACCTCTGCAGGTGCAGGTGCATTTAAAGAGAGGCAGGAAGGGTGAGGAATCGTGGGGAATGTGAGTACTTCCTACTGGGTAATGTTAGCTCACCTGCGCGCAGCCCCTTTACCTTCCCGGTTGAAACCATTTTCCCCTTTTTTTGCGTGTCGTAGGTTTGAGGTTGACCTATCCAACCTTGTGTTTAATGAGAGGCAGCTCTACACTCAAATGCTGGATCCAGGAAAGGGCAGGTTGGTCTTTTTGGTGACCCTGCTACCCTGCTGGGGAGTCTCGGTCTCCGACATCGAGAACGCTCCTTTGGAGAAGCCGGATGAGAGAGACTCTACGGTGGAGAAATTTGTAAGTCTTAGCTTTTGCACAAAACAAAGACATTTGAAAAAGTGCGGAGCATTTGATATGTCAGAAATCGTGCGCGTTGGCTTTATCAAAATGCCCACAACTTTCATTCATTAGCATAATATTGTTAAGCAGTGGAAAATACGCTTGAAAAAGCTTCTGTGGACAATTTTTGATTGGGATGGTGTTATGCAAGCATGTTCTCCTCGGGCCTGCGTGGGTTTTCTCCGGGTACTCAGGTTTCCTCCCACATTCCAAAGACGGGCAGGCTGATTGAACACTCTAAATCAGGCATGTCCAAAGTCCGGCCCGCGGGCCAAATCCGGCCCGCGGTCGAATTTCATCCGGCCCTCGGCCCCCGTCATAAAATCAGTGCCGTCTGGCCTGCAGGTTGGGCGCAATGGAACACGTGTTGCATTGACTGAGGTCTCGTAGACTGGTGAGTGATGTTTCATAGAGTACTGCTTCCCTCTAGTGGCTAAATGAGTAATAGCATTCACTAAATGAGTAATAGCATTTAAACACTAGAGGGCATCACTCACGAGTTAACAAGACATCACTCCGTGTTTATATTGACTGATATGTCATATTTCAAATTCCTGTTTCAAATGAACCAAAAGAAATTCTTAAGATTGTTGAAATAAAAATAAAAATGGAAATGTGAAACAGACTGGCTTACTAAAATTTGTTGAACAATATTGTTGTTCAATGTAAAGAATGTCAGCCAAGGTCGGCTCCCCGACATTTTACCACATAAAATCTGGCCCCCTTGGCAAAAAGTTTGGACACCCCTGCTCTAAATTGTCCCTAGGTGTGAGTGTGAGTGCGGATGATATTTGGCTTGGCGGGCAACCGGTTCAGGGTGCCCCCCGCCTACTGCCCGAAGACAGCTGGGATAGGCTTCAGCACCCCCCCCCCCCCCCACACCCGTGCCCCGCGATAGGATAAGCGGGTCGGAAATTGGATGGATGGGTATTATGCAAATTAGCCCCACGGTTCTGTCTTTGTTCAGCAAAATTCATAACGCCATGCTCACATGCACATTTCGGAAGGAAGGCTCACCTCCACTCGATTGCTGGGCCAAAACCACGTACGACCTTTGTTACTATGACAACCCGGCCGCTATTTTAGTAAATTGCGGCACAAAGAGAAAAAAAAAGCGAGCGCCCATAAAAACAGAGGTGGTCTGCCTCGTCTCAAGTGGGATGAAGAAATTGACCCATGATACGTTCAACTCAACTTTGCTTGTATGGCGCTTTCTCAACAGTCGCAGTTGGAACAAAGCGCTGTGCACAAAACGTTAATAACATGACTAATGACTTTAATACACTCATAAATAGCCAAACACAAACTTCTTCCTTCAAATTTTTGTTGTTACAGTAATCACTCGTTTATCGGGGTTAATGGGGACCAAAACCACCCGCGATAAACAAAAATCCGCGAAGTAGCGACCAATAAACATACACAGGTTAATTATGAATATGTTTGAAAAAAATCCGCGATGCACTGAAGCCGTGATGAACGCGAAATAGCGAGGGATCACTGTATACCAAAAGCTGCGGTGAAGGATTTCTCATTACATTTGCTAATTGAGTGTCTTTTCTTTTTGTTTTCCCTTTTTTTTTTCCTGCAGAGCCTTCGTAACTCGTATAAATCCACTGGAGAAATCGGTTTCCTCCAAGTCAAGGTTTTAAAAGCAAATGAACTTCCCGCCACGGACATCAATGGTAACCATTCGCCGCGGCACTTTTCAACAACGATTTGATGTCAGTTATGAACGCCGCATTGCCATTTGCAGGGAAAAGCAACCCCTATTGTGTGATTGCGCTCGGAAATGGCAAACTTCAAACTCACACCATCTACAGGAGCGTCAATCCAGAGTGGAACAAAGCAATCACATTGTAAGAAGGCCAATGCCCCCCCAACCCCACCCCTTCCTCCCACCTTTCATGGTTTATATTACAGCATGTCTGCCGCTGTCATGCCGCAGCCCTGTTAAGGACATTCATGATGTGGTGGAGCTGACCATCCTGGATGAAAATGGAGACAAAGCACCAGGCTTTTTGGGCAAAGTGGCTATTCCATTACTGACTGTAAGTTTGTCGGGCGTGTAGGCCACGGCGTTTCTGTTCTGCCCGTTGACGTTGTAAAAAGGAACGCTGCTGCGCATTTTTTTTCTCCACCTTTAAAAAAAAATACATATATATACAGTATATAATAAATTGGTCAACTGTTTAACTTGGCGTACCAGTGCAATATTTGCTTGAACGCCATAAAGAGCGTAAAAGCATGGGTTGTATTTTCACTCATGGTGGCAGCACTTCATCACCGAGCCACAATAATCATCAATTCACTTGCGGCTCCTGTTTTTTGTGTACACGCAATTCAAAAGTCGATTTTACGCAATATTGTCTGACTGTGTTCAAAGGTTCAAAACGAGCAGCAGATTTGTCTCTACTTAAAGAAGGAGGACTTGAGTGGCCCGGCCAAAGGAACCATCACACTTGTCTTAGAGGTTATATATAATCAAGTAAGCGGAAAATCATTTTAAAAGATGCACCATACAGTTTGAGATCTGAAAAGAATTTTTTCCTTCTGACTCCTGCTAGGTTCGAGCTGGTGTTAGAAGTTTCCAACCAAAGGAAGAAAAATTCACTGAGGAAAATGTAAAGTTCTCCAAAAAGGTATCACCGCAGTCGTCTATTATGATAAAGAAGGGCTGGCCAAAAAGTTTGACACACACATTTGAAGTCCCCCCCCTCCCTGTCCATACATGGAGAAAAAAGTCCTGACATTTTTTTTCAGTGATCAAGCCTCATTTCAGTCATGAACACAAAGACAAAACAAACAATAAAAACATCATGTCTCCTATTTCCAGTGATCCCAACCGCTATTTGGTTGCAATTGTTCCCCATTTAGGTTCTTGCTCACAATATCTATCGGGTTCGGAAAATCAGCACAGCGGTTCTGTACACATTGCGGTACATTAAAAGCTGTTTTCAATGGGAGAGCACCCAACGGAGCCTCATCGCCTTTCTGGTAAGACGTTGCCTCACGTTCGTGTATTGCCTTTGAGCCCACCCTCTCCCCTCTCCCATCCGTTCCCCCCTAATGAAAAAACAATGTCTGCCTTCTGTTTTGGTCCCCCTTGTATGTGCTTTATCCTTCAATCAAACCCCGCATGGCTTTCCTTCGATTCTGATGACTTTCGAGTTGAACCTCAGGGTGCGTTTGTGCGTGAGACTTGTGAGCAAAGCCTCCCAACCCGAGGAAAGGCGCGAGGAGGGATCACGGCGGAGGATCACGTGGAGGAGTGACGGCCTGCCTCCGAGATGTGATCCGGCGTTTTCAATGTCTCTGTTTAACTGTTTTTAATGAGGCGACGTGATCTAAGGTCCTAAGCCAAAATAATCTCGAGTCGCCCCCGTGAATCCCTCTCAGAGCGGCACTCCATAATGTCATGATTAAGAGCGCGCACTCGCCAGGGTGAGTGGGCGGTCACAGACGGTGTGCAAAGTGAAGAGCTAGCCTTTCGCCACCTTTCTTTCCGTCTGCGCCGTCTCAGGATGACATGCAACTCGTACCTGGCGTATCCCGAGGAGTGATTCACCCTGAGGCTATAGGCCTACGTATCTCAGCCTGGAAACGGCAAGACGCACAGACAAGGCGGGGGGCGGGTGGGGTCCCAAAGATACATAGGTAGGGAGAGAACAATGCGGGCGTTTGTATAAGAAGAAGAGTGGGAGTCAGGTTAGAGGAAAATGTTTGCCATTGGAGATTTGCAGATCTGACATGTGATGGGTCGGCGAAAAGACGCTAACGCCAAGGTGTGGAATATATGCTAGTTTTATGACACGTAACTTTTATCAGGTGGGAAACTTACTGTTGATTTTTTTTTCAGTCTGAGTACACAAATAGCAATTTTTAAAAGCCTAATCGATTTTTAAAGTGTGAGAGACCCGACACAACCCCCCCCCCCCAAAAAAAAATATACTGTATATATATAGCATATGTGTGCTTATGGCTATTCTCTGGACAACCATAACACTTCACGTAAATCACGGTTAGGGACGGCCCAAAATGACAATTCTTGGCCGTAAACGAAAAATGGGAAACCAAGGTCGACAATAGAATCACCAAAAGAAATTATCATACGTTAAAAATACCCCAAACTTTGCCATTGTTGTGAGAGCTCTTTGCCTCCCCTTGCTAGCGAAGCGCAGGCTTGTTTGCCTCGGCGGCCAGGCAGCCTTCTCGCTCTGGGCCAATGACCGGCTGTCACGGCGTGGAATTTTTTTTTCCCGTGCAACAGTAGAAGAACAAATACCAAAAAAATCTAACTCACTGTTAGCTCATCCGATCACGATGTACATTGCGACTCCTTTACTCCCTGTCATTTTTATTGTGGTGAACGACTTGTGAGACATGCTGAAAGCATTCAACACTAGAACTCAGACTTGTATCCAAAATCTGTGTTCGCTATTCGTTTAATGAAATGCTGATTCATGCACACCTCTACTCAACACAACCAAAATCCTAGTGACGACACACGCTACACTAAACAGATATCCAGTTGAGTTTAATCCGATTTTTTCCCTTCAGCAATCATTCGCAAACATTGAACAGAAAACGAAAACGACCACCTTAACTTAGTGTCCATGCTCCAGCACACTCTGAGGCCAGCCTTCGTACAGTGACCCACCCCCCTCCCTCCTCCCAGTCATCATCCGCAATTAGGTTAGCGTTCGGAGCCGTCTACGACGTAGCACGCCACCCGTGTGCTCTAATGAAAGCGGCTCCCACTCCTATCTTTATATCTTTAGGCAGTGGTAATAAGGTAACTGATTCCGACATTGACAGATGGCCTCTGCTTGCCTCTGCGATGTGCATAATTATACCACCAGTGTCTGCTTCTCAGGGTACGCCGGTAGGAAACGTTGCAGTTTGCGCCGCAGCTTCAATATACATTACAATACATTATTTATCAAGCCGGGCGGACCGGCGTGAGCCTTTTTACACCGCATACATCCTGTAATGCATTTCCGCCGCCGCGGCCTCTGCTGAGACCGCGGGGATGTTCCTCACCGAGTACTTTACCAGAAATACTGGTAATGCTATTATATCACTCAGTCCCGGGGGCCAATTTTTTGACCTCAGCGCAGCATGCGGCCTCCATTTTTATCCTGTTTATGGAGATGCGTGTATGCATTATGAAGCACCTCATCGGCGTGCGGTCTGTATAAGCTATTCAAATTATTGCATGACGAATCACTCCTGGTACACGGAGAGGTTTGGGGTGGGGGACATTTTGGGTGGTATTTTACTAGCTAGTCGGTAATGAGTAGGAATGCTCAATTTCCGCCATACTTACCGTTTTTCTTTTGTTTGTTTCGTGTGTATGTCCGACACGTGCTTTTCAGACAAATATTTAATGCAAATAGGCCTTAGCTCCTCTGTTTTTGTTTGTTACTCCTGCTACGTATGTTATGACTTGTCACCAATGCTAAACAAGAAGCTGCGACATGGCCTTTCCTTCAAAAAATCAAAAGATAATACCTCTAGATGGTGCTGCAGTTAGCTTTACACATGACCAATACCGCTATCTGTCACGGTCGGTCGCCTTTCCAGTCGTGGCATCTTTACAGCGTGAGTTTCCGCTCACGTTTCAAGACAAAATGCTAGATTTTGGAAGACCTTCATTCAGGTTGTCCTCGCTTTAACGTTGGTACCGGCAGACAACGTTTCAAGGTTGCATACGATGCACAATGAAGTAGATCGGGCAGCAGCGAAAGAATACGTCACCGTGCCGCTCAGTTCCCGATGTACTTACTGTTTGGCGTGTCATTGTTTCATATTTATGGCCTGCAAGTTTTGTTTTTTTTTTTTTCCAATCAAATATTTACTGGAACTATGACTTTGCTACAATGTTGACGTCGGTTAGTGAGTTGCCTGGCTTATGTATAAATTTGCTGTTGGAATGGAAACGGAGGACTCCACGCCAAAAGCTGAGCTCTACTGGGGACACACTAGAATATTCAGTTTTGGGACACGTCTTAATCAGTGAGCCTCCAAATGTCACCAGTTGATTGCTAATTTTAAGACAGTTTGGAAATCCTATGCTAACATGAAAACGTTTTCCCTATAAAATGTGTGTATTTTAGGGATTAAAAAAAAACCAAAAGTTAGTTAAAAAAAAAAGATTCATAGACCCAGCCGTTATCTCGTCTGTCTCACAGTCAAGAGCTCCCGGTTTGAATCTCAGTATCACAGTGTGGAGTTGACTTCCCTGTGTGGTTTCTTTCAAGCTTTGCCATGGCATCGAATGTTGGATGTTGTAAAAACGTTTGGTTGAGTATGCCGCTGCTGCACTGCGGATGTTGTTTATGAAGTGTAGCGCTAATTAGGTAAAAAATGTATATTATGCTGTCATGCTCTGCGAAAAAAAAAGAGGACATGTTTGAAGTCAAACATTTTCCAGAGTGGACAAAAACACAGACTGGAAAATTCCATGTTTTGCCCTCCAGCGTCTCAACTTGTGTGTGCTGCTGTAATGAGACTCGGATTGGGATTTTTCAAGAGTTTGACAACGGCAAGGAACTGTGACGACTATAAATTTTCACAAAATCTTCACAAACCTTTAGATGTTCTTTTCCTTGCTAGGACGCAGAGCCAAATGAATGTGCTATACACTCCCCAAGAAGGGTCACGCAGAGTTCTTTGTTGCACGACAGGATGCGGCCTTTAGATGGCGCTATAGCACTTCTGGAGAACGCGAGCGAGGGCCATCTGACACTCCCCCCCAGCCCCCTTCTGATAGTTTCCTTTCATGGGGAAGAAGTTCTTTGCGAGATCGTCGGTTTTGGGAGCAGCGGAAAAGACACGTTGGAATAGGAATCTTAAATTAGCACGTATTAGCCAGGCAAATTAATCAGCTTCAGAAGTTCAACTTTTGATTGAGAGTTAAAGAGAAAATGGATCATTTGCACTTGAAAGCTGATTCGGAGCTTCGCTGTCATTAGAACTGTTTAAAGTATTTAAGGAGAATTAATATTTCAACGTGAGCGCTGCTTGGGAAACGTGTGTATAGCTCGAGTGGGTTCTCTTTTTGACCCAGCCAGCCGTTTTTTTTTTTTTAATATCCTGTGAAATGTTGATTGGGTCACATCACACACCGTAAAGATGGCATTTGACGAATATTGAAGCAGCGACGTCGTAAATACATTAGGCAGTCACGACCACCAGTGGCGGGAAGTGCAAGTACGTAGTTAGGGAACGTAAACAAATGTTCAGGTGACTGTAGTAAGTGTTTATCTGTCTGGCGCCATTTTACTTTTACTCCCTATATTTGAAAACAGATATCTGCATGTTCTTCTTCATTGTTCAACCATACGTGGATGACTACACGTGTTTAAAAAAAACAAACAAAAACAACAATAATAAAATGATTGGTTGACAGTTTTGGGACAGCAGTGACATGGAGCAATGTGAATCATTATCACTGATAACACGCAGATACCGAGAGTGCAAAATATTCCCCACTCATAACTTTATTTTAGAGAAATGTTTAATGTCGGAACCAAGAATGATTGGTGCCGTATGCTCTTCAGAAAATTCACATGCAGATACGATGATATTATTTCAATTATCATGAGCTAATTTAGGTTTTTTATGTTATTTAGTTTTTTGCTACTTTGCAACATTCGCAAACTTTGGGATCATATTGATTTGATAGCTTAAAAGTCTTTGTTTTTGTAAAAACAACAACCGAAAAGGTTACTCTATAGGTTATCGCAACAAAAGAAGCATTGTACATGATGAACAGTCATCAAAATTCAATATTTTTTTTAAACTTATGTACATCGCAGCGTCTGTAGTTTTCACTTAAGTATTTGAATCTGTACTTCCACTTTTACCAGAGACCCTTTTTTTTTGACACAAGAATCTGGACATCTACTTCAATGTAGGGCGAGAATACTCTTGCCACCTCTGCTAACTGCCGATATAATCGACATCGAGGCGAGGGCAGGGTTCAGCTTGGGCCTGCCGGAGGTCTCGAGTGACCACCTGTGCAGAACCCTTGGCAGCGGTGGCCATTAACCAGAACACCCCCAGATCAAAGACGCAATCAGACTCAGTGGTAATTGTTCTTGTCAACACCCGTCCCTGAAAAGCGGAGGCTTTAGGAGTCCAGCGGCTGGGCTCGCCTGTTAATCGTCTCCTTGTTTCTGCTGTGCATCTGTTTTCTCTCTCATTTGGGGTTGGGGATGACGAAAAAAAAAAAAAGTTGGAGGCCTCAAAAGGAGCGCCGCTCTTCACTCCCTTGGGGGTTACGCTCTCTCACTCCCCCTGAGCTATGGGAGTTCTCACAGCCTATGCGGTGGGAATGTGTCGAGCGGGAACAAAAACGACGACGGCTGTGGCGATGAAGTGTGCGCACTCGCACTGTTTGGAGGCCGTAATTTATTAATTATTGAACAATACACCTGCAACCCTTGCCGAGTTAAGGCGGTATTATGACCACAGCGTCTGGCAACAGCCATTCGCAACCTTGAAACGCAGCCGCTTTATTTAAGCAACATTTCTGTTCATTCGGATGGTGAAAATGATGACCACTCGCATTTCAGTTGTTGTCTGCTTTTTAAAGCGTATTTCTTCAAACTTAAATCAAGTCAAGTCAACAGTATTTATAGAGCACTTTCAAACAGCCATCGCTGCATACAAAGTGCTGTACATGGAGCAATTTAACATGCACAATAAGCAGTAAGACAAATCGGTAATAAAGGCGGTAGAAAGCACCAAACAGTAAAACCAAGAACACATCAAAGTCATGCTGAGTCGAATGCCAAAGAATACAAGTGAGTTTTGAGGAGGGCTTTGAAGATGGGCAGCGAGGAGGCTTGCCGAATGTTCAGTGGGAGGTCATTCCAGAGAGAGGAATCAATCTCTCTATAAATATCTCTCTCTATATATATATGAATCAATCTCAATATACCATCCCCACTTTGTGGCGCCAGGTGGTTGTTTACACCAGTGTTTCCCAACCTTTATTGATCCAAGGAACACATTTTTACAATTCAAAAAAATCTCAGCACACGACCAAACAAAATATGTCACCAAATGTCTAAATTCTGTTGTATGAATGACAACATGTGTTTGCCCAGGCCATTCGTACCTTGACGACGAGGTGGTCAAGGTACGAATGGCCTGCTCTATTATGTTTTTTAAAGTGGTCTGAGCCCTGGGTAGCTCCTTCAGCCACGCTGCAGGAAGGAGGGGGGGGGGGGGTGTACCGCTGCTCGTTCCTGCCGACTGCTGTCAGGCTATTCAAAACTCACCCATTTTTAATATGCTTGTATTTATATTTATATTTATATACACTTTTGCTCCTCTACTTCTCGCTTTCATAATTTTGCTGCTGTAAATTGGGAAAACGCCATTGTGAGACAAATAAAGGTTTTCTTATTTTTTAGTTTGTGGGTATTTACGCATTGTGATGCCCTTGCATGTGGTAAAGGAGAGTCACCGTCGTCAATCCACTTTTCAGTTGTTTATTGAATGCTAGGAGAAAAGTAAAAATTCACTTAAATACTTCTCTTGCTAACCCCACCCTCCATATTTATTCCAAGTCGCACCTCACGGAGGAATGCTCTGTGCTTAACCCCACCGTGTGTGCCGCGTTGCAATGACTTACTCGCCACCTTACTTTGCCACAGTGGACATCTGACCCCAGGCACTTGAGGCGCTGACCCTTCATTCGCCCCGCTATGCAAAGGGAAGGAAGGGGCTCTATGCCCTGGTGTGTTAACGTATGTGTGAGTGGAGCTGACAGCGATTCCATGCCATTCTCCCACTCCCACCCTTTGGGTGAAGTGTGTGTTGGGGATGGGGGCTCACGTGGCAGATCTGTCACCCAGGAGGTCGCTCAGTGTTAACGCACCCGACACGGATTAAACACTAGTGGCCAGCGCCCGAGTGCGGGGTCAGCGTGGCCGCCGCTGACAGGCACTATGGGGCCCCCTGCTGACCAGCCCCCCTCTCGCGCTGGTGCTGCTGTGGCCCTGGCATGTGTCAGACAGGCAGGGAGGGTGAGGGGTGGCGGGATGACGTCCAGATCTGGCCCTTGGGATCACATGCTAATGCTTTGCTTTTGGATGTTAGAGACTGTGCAGACGTCCTTATGAGCATTTTCTTATCTCCTCCGCACAAGTCAGACAAATTGGTTTATTTTTAATTGCGCTGAAGTAAGTGACAATGACTGATCACGGCTAAATTTTTGTTCCATCACCCCACATCCCACCCCTCTCAGTCAACTATGCGGTGTTGGTGATCTGTATTCCTTTTTACGCCAGAGCAATTTTGCTGTGCAACAAGAGAGTTTTAAATATGGTCGGAGATTATTCATTCATTCATTCATTCAGTGCTAACCACTGGACTACCGGGCCGCCGGTCGGAGATTAAGTTTAATTAAATTGAAAATATTGTGGAGAGGTAATTTTGCATGCTTAGTTCACTTGGGCCTAGAGCCATACGATCCAACCATATATATAGTATTGCGATATACATAATCGTTAATCATATATAACCCCCTGTTGTTATTGTTGATTTAAAGGGTGCGGTATTATTTTAGCTTTGTTGCTACATTAACGAAGCGTCTGAGATCGTCACACGGCAACCGTTTCCTTTCCATGATGTCATGCTTGTCCCTCACTCTTCAGGCATCATCTATCCAACTCCGCTTGATCCAACTGTTACCTTTGTATCAATAAGTGGTGCTCCGATTAATTGGCCATTGATGCGATCGGCAAATGTCGCCTCACCCCTTTCATTGCCAATCACAAAAACAAAGACAAAAAAAGATTCCTCAGAGCTTGCACTTGGCAGTCAAACAAAATAAATGTGAAAAAAGGTGTAAATTTCCATCATTTCAAAAGCCTTTCATTGGTCAGAGTTTTGTATTGTCTGAATTTGTGACGGAAAAGAGTAAAGCATTGCTTTGTTCCAAGGAACAACATAACAATGAATGTGATATTTTAACATACTGTAGTGTCTTAGTCTGAACACTGGGGGGTGCTGCCACGTAATGACATACAGGCCGTAGAAAGAAGAAGAAAGAAGGCATGGAGAAGAAATCCGGCGCCACGTCTAATGAATACTGTAGCACAGTTCGTCAGCTTCAAATAGAGTAAATTTAAAAAATGTTTTAAAAAGGACCGATTGTTGAGAATACGACACCGACCAAATTCAAATGTCCGGTGCGGGTCCAGACAGCGACTACCACCCACTGTGAAACTCTTTGAGGTGATTGAAGGCTTTCACCTGTAGTGCGTAACAAAACTAGCTGCTACTGCCAGTGTGAATGCTCGTGATCCACTTTCTATCACGTCGGTGATCAGCAAGCTCTTATCTTTTTACAATAGTACAGGCGCTGCAACTACTGTGATTAGCTCGGCGACGTTTGGTGTCGGTGGCGTTCCCGTCAAAGGCAGTGCATGTCCATTGAAAATAAGTCAGAATGGCTCAATTCGCAACTGATTTTCATGAAGTGAATGGGATAGGATAGGACAGAGGTAGTGAGGCAGTCGGCGCTACATGTGTGTCTTCCTCATTTTCAACTGATCTTGTTTCCACTGCTGAGTCAAACAGGGCGGTGGCTGTATCCCTTTTCACGCTAGAATGTTGGCTGCGTCCAAATTCACATTCAGCGTCTTCTGAAGGCGGCATTTTTTGCGTGCATGACAGCTCAGCTCGACCGCACGTGGCTTCCAAATTCCAGTAAGACGATTTGCAGGCTGAGTGCTTTGACTCCTTCAAAGGCTCCTCCTCATGTAACCTTCGTGGCGAATTTGCGACAGGCTTCATGTGAATTTGGACCGTGCGTGCCGTCGAGTCGTGCCGTGAAGTAACATCATGCGGCCCGAACGAGTGGTAGCAAATAGGACAGGACAGAACTGGTGACCCAGGCAGTGATTGCTACCTGTCTGTGATGTTTCTGACTGCCCCGCCAAACACCCCTTGTAAAGTTAGTTTGAACAGGAACTGATACGAACAATTAGCTTAAAAACCAGCCTTCAATTAAGTCCATTCATTGCTTCTAATTGGAATCACACTCAAAGTAACTGTGACCTCCACATGAAATTAAGTCCCCCCCCCCCACCCCTTTTCATACTCTCACCAAGTAGTCTCTCTACTATACATTTCCCTTCCTCCTCCTCAGTCAATACGACTTGAGCTGAGTGTATGTGAAATATTTATTCAGAAATAATTTGCTCAGAGCGCCGCGGCTGCCCACACACACACACACACACACACACACACACACACACACACACACACACTCTGTGTGCCCCGAAGAGAAATCTTATCTGCGCTTCCTCCCTGCCTGCCGACACCCGCTCCCTCTACAACCCCCCCCCCCCCCCAACCCCCCGAAAGCCTGTCCCCCTCGCTGGCCTAAGCTCAACACACATTACATGTCTCATTGCTCTGCATATACAGCTACTTGAGAGCCCCAACGCTCCGCGGCAACCGGCCCTCGGGTTCAAGACCAGCGACGTGTGCACGCGCCTTTTGATTTGTCTAACTTTTATGGCAATTTGGCAAGACCGCTTAGAGCTTCGCTGGGCGTTCCGGCAGACCGAGGGTGTTTTCTATTACACGCCTCAGTGGCACTTGACAATTTGATGACAAGACTTTAGATGAGGTGAAAGTGCATGTTATCTGTGGAACTTCAAATCTGCGTTGAATTTGGGTCTTCCCTGGCATACAACGATGCTCGTCTTGCATTTGAGATGTATCCCTTTCATTACAGTATATATCCCCGTCACCACTTACTCCTTTCCTGTTTGTCCGGATTTGGGCACAATCTTGTGGTATTCTGGTACGCAATTTTTTTGTTTCTTTTTCACAAATAGCAAATGGAAAGCGAATACGTGAAGTGGTAAATAGCAGAACGTGAATAGGTGAGCTTAAACAGTCATATCATTGAGTGCCTTCTTGGAAAGGGAATCATTTGCCAGTCTGCTGCTACGCCTGCCAGTCACTCGACTAGCGTGGCCGAAATGGTCACACACCCCTCCCCCGGCCCCTCGCCCCCACGTCCGCACCCCTGCCTCTTCCTCTTGTTAATCAATTTACAGAATGTCAGAAACTCTTTTGCGGCATGTCTTTGTCCCTTTTGCTGATCTTTTATCCACCACGCTCCCTCCCGGGGGAGCCTGTGTGGCAGTGGAGCTGTCGCGCTTGCACAGCTTGAACTTGTTTTATTCACACTTTTAATCGCCGAGTGCTTTATGATTACGTGCCCAATTCCATCCAGCCAAGCAAAGGGTGGTGGTTTGGGGGCATCTGTGCGGTACATTAAGTGGAATAATAATGGCGCCATAAAACAACTCTGTCAGGCTGTTCTTAACCCCACTGGTAGATTTGCTTGCCCAGGCTTGGCCTCTTTTCCCATCACTTACAGGTGGCTAGGGAGAGTGAATCTCCATCACATAGGTAGTTCATACTCCTCGAAGTGCTAATTGTTTTGTTTCGTCTCCTCCCCGGGTGTCCCTCTTGGAATCATGCAGCTGTTTTTCAGCCGGCTGGTAATTTACAGTACACACTAACACTTGTTCAAATACAGACCACATTAGTTAGCTCAGGTAGGCTTTTAAGCTCCCATTCCACTGAGCGGCGAATGATTGCAAGTATTTGCAAAGGCAGAGAATGGTGTGTTCTCGTCAGGGTTTGTTCAAGGTCACAATTGTTCACTAAACGGTTGTCAGACATTCAGCAGATGTTTTTTTTTCCTTGTAAGAAAATTTTGAACATGTTCAAAATGCTCTTGAGCCAAGGGAAGTACAGGCAAATATCTGTCAAATGTCTGGCGACTGTTTGGCAAACGGTTGCAACCTTGAATGAACCTTGAAGTCTGACGAGAATAATACAATAGTAATTCGTTCTCTTTTTTTGTCTTTTTTGTTTTTTTATATTGTCTAACTTAAACCAAAACCTTTATTCGGATTTCCCCATTATGGGACAAACGATCTGTTCATTCTAATTAATTTTGCAATTATTTTCCAAATATGTTTAACTGTTATTTGTCGTTAGCATTTTACTCGTATTATTTTTAATTCTTTATATTTTAATAATTCACCAAAATTTACATTGATGATTAATTTAAGCATCCACAAATAGTAATTCTCATGTTGAAATATCAGCGATGCTAATAAGTTTCAGGCGGCCCGGTAGTCCAGTGGTAAGCACGTCGGCTTCACAGTGCAGAGGTACCGGGTTCGATTCCAGCTCCGGCCTCCCTGTGTGGAGTTTGCATGTTCTCCCCGGGCCTGCGTGGGTTTTCTCCGGGTGCTCCGGTTTCCTCCCACATTCCAAAAACATGCGTGGTAGGCTGATTGAACACTCTAAATTGTCCCTAGGTGTGAGTGTGAGCGTGAATGGTTGTTCGTCTATGTGTGCCCTGCGATTGGCTGGCAACCGATTCAGGGTGTCCCCCGCCTACTGCCCGGAGACGGCTGGGATGGGCTCCAGCACCCCCCGCGACCCGAGTGAGGATCAAGCGGTACGGAAGATGAATGAATGAATGAATAATAAGTTTCATAAAGAAGTAATTAGATTAAACTAAAGGTTTAAATGCACATGGTATGTATAAAATTATAAGTATCTAATGAAAAGCAACATTTTCTCATACAATTTTGACTTTCTTTCGTGGAAAGATGATGTGCCAACTTTTTGTTGCGACGCATTATAATTCTGGTTCAGTTTATGTGAAATTTTATTTAGTTTATGTGTTTTTTTTTATTTTTAATTATTTCATTTACAACATATTCATAACCAATAATGTGATAAATACATTATCAATAACTCATTTTAGTGGTAGAATGGAGACGTTAAAGCATCATATATTACAGGACTCATAATATTTGGTGGACGAAATGAAAGAAAGTGGGCCATATGTGGCCCGCAGGCCATACTTTGCCAATCCAATCACTGTGTTAGCCATTTGTGCCCCGTGCGCCACTGCATTGTTTGTCATCGTCCTGCTTTGTTTTGTCTTTTACGTTGACCGCATTTGCCATGTTTCGGAAGGTCGAGGTTTTGCTCTCCGCGTGTAATTTGTGGATGGAAGGAAGGCGGGGTGGGAGAACTCGAAAAGGGCCTCCGTTCGTCTTTGACGGCAATTAAAAGGGGGATTATTTTGATACAGATTTACAGTTGCACTTTGTCCAACGTGTCCTCTAATCACTCAGCCACTTGCTAATAAAACACAAGCCACTTAGTTGGGAGGGAATTAGTCTCGTCTCCTTTCTAGTGGGGGGAACGCTGGAGGATGTGAGGAAACATGGGGGGGCGGGGGTGTGTACCCTTCTGCCTCTGCTCATTACTTTGGGATCCTTGACAACAACAGCACCTGAGTGAACATTTTTTTATTATTTTTTTTTCCTAACCACCCAGATGTTTCACTTTTCGCAAAGAAAGCATGCCCAGGCAGAACACACCTGTGAGGGAGGAATGGAGGAGATATGTCTGACAGTTTTGGTTTCTACCCTCATTTAGGCACTCACTTTTTTCCCCGACGCCAGGCATTGTCTTCCTGTAGGCTTTTATCTTGTCCGCTGAGCCGGAACGCGGCGAGCAGAAATTTGCATTAGTGGGCGATCATGAATACCTGTGACAGATTCCCTCCCCTTCCCCCCCTTCGGGCGGAAATGAATTGGCCTCCTCTGTTGACTTGCGCGGGAAGACGGAGGCCTCGCAATTAGACTTTTAGTGGTTAATGCGACAGCTTTCGCCAGGCGAGAGCAAGGAGCGGCGACATTCCTGCTGGGCTCGTGTCACTTCTCCTTTCCTCCCCTTTTTCCCTTTTTTTATTTCTATAATATTGTGGGTAATATGACAAGCTACTCGTCGGCCAGCCAGCTGAATTCCTCGGGGGGTGGGGGGGCATTGCTTTGGAGGCCTCTCTTGGGAGCTGAGGTGACAACACATGACGCAGGTTATTCATAACAGAGCCTCCATGCATATTCATTGTTTACCTTTTTTCTTTTTTTTACTTTACCCCCCGCTTGTGCTAGTTTGTCGCTGTAATGCAAATGAGCTATTAAAAGAATAACAGCGGCAGATTGTCTATTTGTGGAAAGTTGTTGTACAGCGAACCCACCCCCCTCCCCCCGCCTATTTGCAAATACACTGGTGCCTTGAGATGTGAGAAACAAGTGTTTCTTTCCTTTGTATTTGACTTGAGAGCAAAACATTGAGATACAAGCACTGTATTGCGACCGTGAACTCAGCACAGCTCACATAGTAGCAAAAGAGAGTTACACATGAGATAAAACAGCCACATAACGTTGCCTTGAAGTACGCTAGCTGAATGCTAACACATAATGGGAAAATGAATGAATGAATGAGTCCATACATGGACGAATGAATAGCATCAATGTCTTGGTGTAATCACCCTTGAACTTTTGCAGTGCCAGCCATTTGGGAAAAAAAGGGGAAAAAAAGACAACCTATTGAGTGTCAGCCAGTTTAGAGCATTCTGACAGATCTTTCAAGGCTTCCACTGTATTTTTTTTAAACACAGAAACTGGCAATTAAAGATTGTACACTCATTTTTTTCATAACCCCCCCGTCCCTGCCCCCATTTGTTTTGACCTTATCTTTCGTTGATGATGTGAGCCCAGTGACACTTTTGCGGACCATCTCGATGGTTATTTTACTTCTATGACTTTTGAGCGATGTTTTGGCGTTTGAGCCTCAGTTCTGTGATTCGATATGGATTAATGAGGTGCAAAATGTTCAGTTTGAAAACAGCACTACTATTCCTGCCGTTACCTTACATTAACCCTCGTAGTCCACCGTTTGCGATAAATGCAAAATTATGTCTTTGAATCAAAGGCAAAGGCATTCGGAAAAACACGAGAGAGCTGAAACGTATGGGGGGGTTCTAAAATGACCGAAATTTCATTACGTCACCGGCTGATAATTCTCAGGCATTGCAGCAATAATAAAAAAGGTTTTGATTCCGTAATCTTAACAATTTACATATTTTGCACCATAGAGACCCATTATAATTCATATTTTTGAATGCATAGTAAACCTAATGTGTATACATGCATTTCACGCGATTTTTACGTCAATCGCTTTGTTTTCGCTTGGACGGACGTATGCATGCCACATTGTTGGGTTGAGGTCATTCCAATTGTGCAACTTTTAGGTGTCGCCAGAGGATCGCAAATGAGTTTGCCTTTTTGCAGGAGGCTTCAAACTAATGCATTTTACATGAACACGTCCGGTCGGGATTGTTAGTAGGGCTTGGTTGGGACCTCCAGACACAATTTTTTTTTCCTTTTGCAAAAAATAAAGAATAAAAAATCCCAAAGAACTAATACAAAATATATATGTATGGATAGCACAGATGCCTCTGAACATTTTGAGTGTTTGAATAAAAAAAAAGAATGTTTGTATAACACAACATACATCATTTCCAAAATTGTAAAACGCGTAACTTGGGGTTTTTTTGTTTCGAAGGACCAAAGGGTTAATCGAGTGAAACTCTTCTTCGCGTCAGCATGATTCTTCAAACTTGTCCCACCCCACCCCCCACCCCCCGATAGCCAAGTTGCACATACCAGACAGAGCCACGATGAATTAATTCATCATGATGCATAAACTGTTAGCTACATACAAACTGAGCTATACGTATGCAGAGAATACACCGCACCACTGGTTTAAAAGATTAAAACAGACGATTGTAAATGGGGTTTTTTTTGGGAGTGGTCATAATTACTTGCATTTTTTTTCTCCATAATTTGCAGCACAGCTCAGTCCCTATTCCCCCCCCCCCCCCCCCCCCCCCGAAAGGCGGTGCTTCATTGTCGTCGCCTCAGCTCACCTACTGCTCTGTCAGAGGATACTAAGCGGTGCGGTGGAGAGGCTTGGGGGCGTTTGTCTGCATTAGTCATTGTTCCCTGAGCAGCACTAGGTAGACTGGCCCCCGGGAGCCGACGTGTACACATGCCGCGCGTGGTGATTGTGACACAAGCAATCTGTTGTTTGCGGGGCCCCGCTATACCGAGGCCCCAAGCTCTTTCTCGCTCTCTCCGTGTTTCTCGTCCTGTCTCGGGTTTTTAACGCAAACATATTGTTCACTCTCCAAGCAGCCCGCAGCTCTTTTGAGCCTGTTGTTATTTTCTAGCTTTAAGGCGCTAGCATAGCACGGGTACAAGTTGTAGCTGTCATTGCAAGGGAATAAATTAGGTACCTGAAGTACCCTCTCTCAAAGGGATCACTGTTTTCTACACCTATTTCTCAAAAAACATATTTTTTCCAAATGGCTCACCCTCCAAAAACATGTTAAGTTCCTTGAAGACTCCAAATTTCAAAGTATGATTTGGCATAATAACTGTGAGCAAAAATACAGTGGTTTCACGTCATTACAATTACAGGTCCAAAATGTCCTTTTTTGAAATATTCGGCTGGATAAAAACAGTATTTTTTATTTTCTGTTGTACACAATATATTTAATTTTTTCAACAAATTATCGAATATTTGGTATATATTTCGAAACGTGTACCTTGTAAAACTTTCATAAATAAATACAGTACATGACAACATTCTTCTGTTGTAATTCTAAGTCACAGTGTTCCATCACTGGTGAGCTATTTTTAGAAAAGCTGCTCATGTTGTCCTTGGGGCTAACAAGTGCCCTCTGGCGCCATTTTTTTTCCTCCTTTCTTTCGCTTTCTTTCTTTATTTGTTTTTTTTATTTATTGGGGACAATAAGCAAAAATGCATCCATGTCGGTGGCGTCTTCTTTTTTTTGTCTTGCTACCTCCCTGCTCCTTTGTGCAGAACTACTTTCTCTCTGCTTTCTGAGAAAGGATTGGGGGGGGGGGGAGTTAATTTCAGGCAATTAACTTCAAAGATGTGGCTTGTTTACTCAACTCTGCAAGCAGCCAAACATTTTGTGCCCTGCTTAGAAGTCCCCTCGGCTCATTATCGATGACTGACAGTCATTGAAACCTTGACTTTAAAACCACGGTAAACCGTCAAACTGGTAATCATCTCATTCCTAGTTGTCTATACGTGCCCTGAGATTAGGTAGTGACCAGTCCAGGATGCCATACGGTTTTTCACCGTCATCTGTCAATCAGGCCTTTCCTGAGTTGCATCTGACTGAAGGCCACATTTGACGGTATGCCTTTACCCCGTTTAACAAAAGAATTATAAATGAATACATATACGTGTTCTTGTCAAGCTTATAAAGACGTCAACTTAATATTGGGGACATTTTTCCCCACCTCCTTCTTGTCACGCGCCTGGTAAAATCATTTTCGCGTGTTCCCGATCGTTTGCCTTGTAGGCAGACTCATTTGACGACCGACCACTAAGTGGCTTTAAAAGGAACCATCCAATTAGCTCTCCGCTGTGAAATGCATCTGCGTTTCATGCACTACTCTTTTACAGAATTATAAGGGATTACGCATTCAGCGTGATCCGCCTTATTTCAACCAGGGGTCAGTATCATCGCAGCCGAAAGGGTAAATGCTGCAAATGCGCCTCCGGTTGCCATATGTCCCTCGTCAGACTTTCTCGCCGTCTCTAACTCTAAGAGGATTTGACATGCCGGTTAAAAAAGACGGCATAGCGCGCGTCTATCCGTCATACTTTTTGTTCAGCAAGAGCGCTCACTGCCAACACAGCGCTATCGCCGTGTGTCTAAATAGGATTTGGACGTATTAAAAAGTTGTCCCTTGAATTTTCAGACATAATCTGTTGCCAAACTCTCAAAAGGCTTTATGGTTTGCAGTGCTTTTTTTTTTTTTTGAGAGAGATTTTGAATGCGCTTAAATCAATTTCGGATTTGGTTTTGGTGACGGCCACTTGGGGATTTTGAAGTCTCTTGAGCCGTATCGCATTGAATCTGTCCTGTCCCGTCTCCTCAGATCTTCCTGGTGACAGTATGGCACTGGGAGCTCTTCATGCTTCCCCTCTTCCTGCTCCTGCTCATCAGCTGGAACTACCTTCATCTCTGTGGCAGAAACAGCAGTTCCAACCAGGACCTGGTGAGTGAAACTGACATTGCAGTTTGCCGATGTAACCCTGCACTATGAAGACACTGAAACCTACACACTTTGTCATTTACGTTTTACAGCAAGTCCATCTTTAGGCTTAATAGCAGCGGTATATTTCCGTGCTTGGCATACGATTCAAAAAGTGGGCAGTTTGACATAATTTACTTGAATTATAGTTGAAGTGTGGGTAGGGAAAGTGTCAGTCTCGTGTGTGGGTTGTCAGTAATTCCAAACAGAAAAATGGAGTGCAACAAGTTCAAATTAAGGCCGCAGGGTGTTGGACAAAGTCGGCAGACGCAGAGGAAGTACAAAAATAAAACCATACAGAAATGTGTCATCAATGTGTAGATTTATGTTGAGACAGGAGAGGCCATTTTCATCTAACCTGTAAAATACAGCAAGCAGAATTTGCCACAAACAGAAAAACGGAGAAGAGATTAAAAAAAAAATCCGGTATTCTAGGCTGATGAGATGAAAAAACCTTTCCTAAGGTGACTGAAAGGCTAAAGTTTGGAGAAAAAGTGATCTGCTTAGAAATGAAAAATCAAGAACGATGCAACCAAACTGACTGGGAAATCTGTGATCACGCAGCAAGATCATGAACCAAAACACCCAGCCCAAATCACAAAGTAGTTTGTTCGGGTGTATAAGTGAATGAACCAGCCAAGTCAATGGGCCTCATTTACGAACACACACAAATTTGTGCTTGAATTGTACATACACGCATTTGTCTGTGGTATGTACGTACTTGAATTTGGGCATACACTGCAGCATCTACACACAAACAATGAAGGGTCGGCTTTGGAAAAAAAACATGCGTCTTTTACCCGAGATGCATAATATATTGAAACTACAGTGATTAGTGCGCATCCTGTGCCAAGACTCGACATGTGTAAGTACATTTTTCTTTTTGACGACAAAAGTGCAAAAAGGTAATTTTACCGTATTTTCTGGGTTATAAATCGCAGTTTTTTTAAATATAGTTTAGGCAGGGGAGCGATTTATAATCTGGCGCAATTTAAAAATGAAATGTATTATTATTGTTATTATTATTATGTGTGAAATGATTAACACGTCATATCATTTCACATGTTATTTTCACATTAAACCACAAGAGGGTGCTCTAGGCCTGTGTTGATACTTTCCACATAGGCGCTAACTGATCGGAATAACTGACGATGACTCTGACATAAACGCCGTAGAAGAGGAAGCGCCTTATCTTCTACCTCAGGAGTTGGCGGAGTTTTTTAAAAGTGACACGGAGGATGATTTCATTGGATTTAGCGATTTGGGGTGACACTGACAGTTTGGTAAACTTGTTAGGATGTTCTTTATGCTCTAGTTATCTGAATAACTCTTAATGTGTTACGTGAACATACCAGGCACGTTCTCAGTTGGTTGGTTATGTGTCATGTAACGTTGGCATATCCTTCACTTACTTCAGCTTGTTGTTCTCTATTTTTATTTTTATTTGCCTTTCAAGATGACATGTCTGTTCTTGCTGTTGGATGTTATCAAATAAATCCCCCCGCACCCCCAAAATGCGATTTAAGCTCTAGTGCGACATCTAGACCGGAAAATACGGTATTTGTTTGTCGAGTTTTGGGAGCCTGTCTACGCCAACACGCAACAAAAATGCAAACAACCACAAACATCCGACCATCCGTTTTCGAGCACGCATGGTGTAAGTGGGGTGAGCGTGCATTCTCCACCCTGTCTACCGCTGTGGGCTCGATGTTTGCCCTACACGTGCCTCTGAAGGTTAATGCTGTTCACACTTCCGACTCCCACCCCTGCCAGAAGCCTGGCCCCGCTCACACATCCTCCCCAAAGTGGTGCCACCTCAGCGGTGAGCGCATATGCAGTTGCAGGCAAAGGTTGCATCCCTGGGCAGTGTTAAAGCCTAACTCACTCTCCACATCCAGTTGCCGAGACCCTCTCGTAACCCTCCGGCTGGCGATGACAAAAGCGCTGTTCAAAGGCAATGTCACAGAGGGGTCAGGGATGACTTGATATAAAGTGATATCAGCAACAACATCCAAATTAAATGTTTTTTTCCCCGTGCCCACTTCCTCACTGTTTTTTTTTTTTTTTTTGTGCGCTTATGTGGCGGAGAAATGAGATTGCTTTGGTGTGACGGTGCTTGCTTGCAGAAGGCTCTCTTTCACCTCTTCCTTTTGTCTGAGGTCACCTCATGATGCCGTCTCTATGGCAACAAGCCTCTCCCAATAGGGGTGAATGTACTCAAAGGAAATTTCATTACGGGGTGTTTGTTAAAAATGCTCCCGTCCCACAAATGTCCCATTCACTTGAATCTCTCTCTGCCCTTTTCTTTTCTCCCAGGTGAACATGAGCATGGGTGAGGATGAAGAGGACGACGAGAAGGTATTTTATCAGGTCGCGCTCGAACATTTTTACAGGGTAATGTGTTTTGGTGGTACGTCTCGAGGTTTTATAAACAATCGGCGAGCATCCTGTAATGTTTACCTTGAACGCTGACTGTCTGCAGCTTGAGGAAACATCAAGAGACTCATCAAAATAGTTGGACATGAAGAGGTTTTTTCAATTTCGAGCCGCGGCCAAGGCGTACCATTACATTACGTACTGTGTATACATCAGATATAAATGTATTGTGTTTACAGTTGTACGTACAGTGCCTGTGGCTAAAAAGCAAAGTGTGGAGAGTCTCTGTTGCCGAAATGCATGGGTGCGGTCAGCGGATGGTGCTCACACTGTCCACTATGCCGCCGATAGGAACACCGGAGGTTGCAATTATTCCGTTCCAGCGAGTTGGCATGTACGCGAGGAAGATGTGTTAGGTGTGCGCCAATGACCGTCATTAGTTTGCGATTGTCCAGTTTGCTTTTGTTTTGCCGTATCGCTCGGCATGCCTAATTTGGGAGGAACCGGAGAAAAGCCCAAAACACACACGTCAGAGATTTTCCACCAGGAGGACTGTGAGGTAAACGATCCAACCACTATTCCACCAAGTTGCCTGTTCATACTATCAACTATCAGAAATCTTTACTTGTCTAGTTTTTATAAAGGGCATGACCAAGCATACCTTGCGGTGTTCAATGTCTCTTAAATAAATCCACAAAGGTCCTGCAAGCGTTTTTTAGAACCCACATCTTCACATTTAGTGTCCTCGTAAAAGTGCATTTTGTGCATTGATTCAGATCTCATTACTGTCGAAATGGAATAGTTGTGGGTGATATTCACTCCCACGTAGCTGCAAAAACCTTATTTTATTACATGTTTTTTTGGGGGGGGTTTTTTGCCCAAAGGGGTTACGAGCCACTACCACTTGTTCACTTAGTGAGGAAAAATCAAACAGCATCTTTATTACTGTCTGCAGGAAAACTAAAACAACAGGAAATGTTTAAGGAGCCTGAAAAAATTAGCCTTCTTCCCATGCCACGGAATACCACATTCATTTACACTCACCCCCGCCCCCCTTTGGTGTAAGGAAGGGACACTGAACAGCGATGCGCATTATTGCTTTATGGCAATGAAGTGAGTGCCCGACGCAAAGCCTGCGAGCGCTGACCCTTGTGCTGCGTGTCCCAGCCCGGCATTCATATCCATAATGCGCTCAATATATTCTGTTGTGATGACCGCCGGCTACTCGCGAGAAAAGGGAAGAAAACATATACACCGGCACTTCCTGTCTGCAAGGATGATGAAACTCGCATGATAGGTCTGCCAACACACACACACACACACACACACACACACACAAGTTAACAGAAAATAGCACTAAAAATTGTTTTTTATAGCTACGTGACGGGATTGACGCAGTGTAATTAATGTAATAGCAACGTTTCCGTGGATATTTATTACATTTGTATTCACCTTGAACCTCCGCTTATGATCAAGGTCTTTCTAGTTTCGTCAAAGAAACGCCGATGCGAGCGCGTCCCTCTCATCTTAAAGCTCTCTGAAATGTCCCCCACCCCTCCATGAGACTTCCTAAGCCCTTTTTCATACTGAGAGAAGGGAGAAAAAAAATGAAATATCTCCTTTCATTTACTAATTAAGCAGCGGGCCGTGTTTGTTTTAAGCTGTCAGTTTTAATTTAAAGTGGCTTATTTGAAAGTGGTGTTATGGTCTGCGCTGTCACTTGAGTGCGATATCGCTCGGCGAGATCAAGCCCGTGTCGCTTTACACCTCCTATCAAAGTCTGCCTTTAAAATATTTGGGGTTAAAGAGTGATCAGTTTTAAGTTTGACGGTTTCAAAGCCTCTCCGCTAACATACCAAGAAAGACCCCCGCCCCCTCCCCTCGCCTCCCCTCATAAGGAGGTTGTGATTACCACTCAAAATATGTTTTTTATTCCCCCTTCTTTCCCCCGAGGAGGGAACTATGCGAACTGCGGGAATGCCAAAGCATGATGTTAAAAAGAGGCGAAAGGCGACGCAGTGTTACAGCAGGATAATACACAACAGATCCTCGGCCTGTGAACAAATCTGTCCTCAGGGGTCGGACGAAACGGCTTACAAATTATGTGTGGGCAAAGTGACTTCCCTTTCAACCCTTAGGTATCAATTGTGCACACAGACGCTATTTAATCAAAACACAACGAAACGGGAGAGGCAAAACTAGTCCACAGATCCCCAATAGAACTGAGGCAAGGGAAGATGAAACGGGCCGGGAGCTGGTCCGGGCCTCCGCTCGCTCCCAGAGGGGAGTTAAAAGAAAAAGGGTGGGGGGCGGGGGGGGGGGGGGGCGCAGAGGAGGTGCTTGTTCGGGTGCTAGCCTGGACCGGGGGGGATGCTTGTTCGCTCTATGCCTCAACCGAGTGTCACCGGCGGGTCTCCTTGAGTGCACCAGACTGTCCGTGCCATCATCCGCAGCATGCGATGCCTCAAGAACTGCTTTGTCAACACAGTTGAGCGTAATGAATCCTTTTGTATGTGTCAAGTGGTGAGAAGAACCAGTATTTGTCATTTGGTAACTGCGCTTTAATTGAATATTTATTTTTATTGATCTCACAATGTAAGAAGACTAAAAATAAGGAGGGGAAAGTTAACCGGATTTGAGTTCTTGATTTGAGTGACTGAGATTTTGGGGTTTTAGAAGTCGGGGAAAAAAAAAAACAGGGCGGCAATGAATGGCATGGAGGAACGTGAACCAGGGAATGCTCCAAAATGGCTGCCACTCGAGGGGCCGCCTTTTAAGAAAATGGCTGCCATTGAATGAGGTAAACAATAAGCGTTTTTTTGTTTTGGTCATTTTGCGAAGTTTTCACAACTGGTAAATATTTGACAGTAGAAAATGAAACAAGTTGAATCAGTACCTCTACATTTTGTCGTGTGAGTACTTTTGGCACCACGCCTCACCTTTCCACCGCTTATTCGAATGAATCCAATGAGTCAAATGAGCTTTTCTTCCCGCCACCACAAATGTTTTGTTTACTTTTGTTCAGAGGATCAAATGAGTTTTCCGTGACCACACTTCTTTTTGTCTGCACAGTTTGAGCTGATATGTGCATGTGCTTTTAGCAGCTTTTTCTCATCAGAAGACATTCATGATATGTGCAGTCCAGTTGAAATTGTTTTATTACAATTTGACGGAAGAAAGACATGGAAAGTATGTCTTGTCACCAAGGAGATGGAGCATTTCATGATTTTTTTTTTCGTGAAAGGAAATGAATAATGATAATCTTCAGAGAGACACCTATTTATTTATACTTCAGAGGGCATCTATTTGTCTGTTTTCTTTCCCTCACATGAAAGCGAAGGCGTTCGCTCTTTATCCGTGTCTGCCGTCATTGTTGATGATTTCTTTGCACTTAGTATACACTCGATAAATACAGTATGTATAATAACCTACATTAGAGCTGGACTTGTGTGGGCCACTTTTCAATTCCGTGTTCCTTGGAGATACAAAAGTACGTCGTAACTATTCAATGTGTGTGTGTGTGTGTGTGTGTGTGCGTGTGTGTGTGTGTGTCCTATATGGTTGCAGTACTTGCAGCATTTGAACAGGTTTATTACTTTGTCCGCCACTGAAGTAGCTAAAGAGATGCTCTTCTAAGCTACTGACCGGTGAAATAAACAAGTACCATTCATTGTCCCTCAAGGATGTCACGGAGTGATGAAACACGTGACAAAGGGACCAGCCAATCGATTAAAAAAAAAAAATCTCCAGATAATCTGTCCAAATTATATCAGAATTAGGTTTTATGTCATCATTCATGTTGCACAAGGTTCGTTTACTGGAGAATTTATGAACAACATTTTGCACTTTTTGTCTTTTTATTTTAAACGTGATGTTTTTTTTGGGCGCGGGGTTTACAGAAGAAAAAAATACGATTCTGTACAGCATGTGTCGTTCCACTCTTTCATGACGAAATGCAATTTTTGAACCACAGACAAGGTTGCCAAGTACCCCCACACCATCCGCCACCTCCTACCCCAACCACTTCCGGCTATACCGTATTTTGGTTCGTAGCTGCCCCCACTATGTTGCACTTTTTTTTAAGCTATTGTTTTTGATGGCTTTTTACTTACTTGCCGTAATGCCCGCTCAGATGGGAAAGGAGAGCCGATGCACTTTTCAGCCATTAACTGAATACAAGCACAACGGTCAAACACAATGCACCGAGCGATCACATGCAGACTCGGCCATACGCCGCCTCCGCCAAGCCCTGCCTCTCAAAGGTTCTTGTAGAGTATCTCGACAGATGATACATTCTGTATGCTATCTCTCAGTTCTTTTTGTGCTCACATAAAGTACATTTAGGCATTTTTTTTTTAAATTAAGCTTAACCGTTTACATGTGGTTGAAGCATGTGGGGGGAACTCTAAACACAATTATGATGCCCCTCGAAATCGCAGATTTTCACCTACTGCAAGTGGGAATAGAATGTATTCCATACGAGAGATGGGAAGGGGGAGTGTCACTGTAGAGGTTTGGTACCGCTCACTATTCAAAAGCGCTTACTGTACCAAACTGACCTCTTAAGTCCAAACACTGATAGTCCCCATGTTAAGAGCGTGAGAGGTTCCTCTCAACCAAAGCATATTTGCCATGCTTTTGCCTTTTTTGGCCAGCGGTGAGTCTCCGCTGCGCAGCCAGGATCCGACACCCGGTTGGGTGAGGATGTGCTAGTGTGGGAATGGCTCTCTTCCTGCGGGCCTGACAGCGGGGAGTTTTCTCCCTTCTCTCCCCGCTTGCAGACGCCGCCGCGTTCCCATGGGCGGCCTCACCGAACCGTGATAGCGGCGTCCCGCCTGGACCACGTCAACGCGCTTGTCTGGTATCATAAACACATACGGCAGATATCCTCCAGCCTCCGTGGCCACTGCCCTCCGCCTCCCTCCGCTCTGTCATCATTCCTGTCATTATTTCCTCCTTTTGATGTGAGCCTTTTCAGGCCTCTTTAGGCGGCGTTATCTCGATGCACTACTCTCCCTCTGGAAGGCTTCACACGCGTCCTCCATTTGGTGCCTTGATGTGATCAAAAAGACAAACCCTCCATTCCCTTATCCCCCCCGCCCCCTTCCCTACCTCGCACATGTTGACTTAGTGCATTGCCACACTCAATTATTATGTCGTGCGTTAAACGTAAATAACGCTTCGGCAAAGGGAAAAGCATTTCTGTCATGTGCAGAAAGTGTCAACATCCTCTGGGTTATCGAACCAAGACGGACAGTTTTCACGATTCTGGACCTACGCAGTTTGCAGCAATGGTACCTTTCCAATGTGGAACCTGATTGCAATTGATCGTTAGGACTGAAACTCCTCTACAACAAAATCATGTTTGCAGCAAGAAATCTTTCACAACAGGGGGTTTGTCACTGTAGCAAATTTGATCTCGGATGTAAACACACACACACAAACGTATGTGTGCTCTTTATTTTTTATTGAAATAGTGCATAAGTATGAGCATACATTTATTTGACACTTCATATAGTCAGTGTAGAAAGAAAAAAGGGGAAAAAAATTGTGAAATTTACAATCGGCATTCACTTTCATTACATCAATTTCTTGGATAATGTCTTTTATTTTGCTTACTCCATCTTTCATTTTGATCACTTTTACCCTCTTCCAGCATCAGAGCTCTTCTTGTCTTAACTGCTTGACATCCAAAGGTCCGCTTTGTAGCCATTTTAGCAATGCAGCGTTCTTGCTGCGTTTGAAACTAACAATAACAAATACTTCCTGGACTACTGCGCATGTGTAAACCAGTGTGGTGGTTGCTGTTGCCATTTCCGAACAAAGCAGTAGAGGTCACTGTTGGATTAGACTTTGTTGTAGTAAATCTCGTCGTGAGGCAAAAGCAGAGAAAAAGATTCTTTATAACAAACGCAACAGGGTTTTTTTTTTCGTTGTATGGGGGGCAGGAAAGTGGGAATGGTGTTAATGCATGAAGATTTTTTCACACTCGGGGGGGGGTATTTTCGCCCATGTAGGTTTCGTTGTAGTGGAGTTTCACTGTACTTTTTATCCAACCGAGCGTCTTGATTGTTAAAGTATTAAATTGTATTGTGTCGTGCACTCAACATTTGAAATTACATTTTGCATTTGTGTGCCTGTCTGGCATCCAGTCACATTTCCTTCAGGACATCTCATCTTGAAAAGCGCTGTCTGAAGTGGACGTTGTTAGCTCATTACAACCATTGAATAGACAAATCAACATAATTGCTCACCAGACATGTTTTCGGTATTTGTCGAAGCAGCGCAATGACCAAACAGTTGACCTCATCAGAGCTTTTGTTGTCTTTTTTTTTTTTTTTAGGAACCCGGAAAAAAAGGTTTGATGGATAAGATACACATGGTGCAAGAAGTTGTCTTGACCGTCCAGAACATTTTGGAAGAGCTTGCAAACATCGGGGAGCGTACAAAGAAGTAGACAATTCTGTTCTCATACCACGTTTTTTCAAAATTTTTGACTAGATTTTGACGCCGCTCTTCTTCTTTTGCAGCTTATTCAACTGGTCGGTTCCGTTCATGTCGTGTCTGGCCTGCCTGGTCCTCTTTGCAGCCACCTTGCTATTATATTTTATCCCACTGCGCTACATTGTGCTCATATGGGGTAAGTGCATTCACGCCGTTGTGCAAAAATCGAATGAAAAATGTCACAAGGTCGAGATGTCGACCAACAGTGCAACAAATAATCATGAATTGCTCACTTTTTGTGCGGAAGCTCCATTCGGAGAGCCCTCGTGCTCGATTTCACTGCCCACCCTAACTCTGACCGATCATTTAATGAAGTGAAGTCCTTTTCAAGATCTCTCCCCATACACCTCTGCTCATGCAACCATATCAGACGTCTGCAGCAGAAGCGCGCTGGGCTCCGTGTGGGCTACGATGCCGCGGAGCCCGGTGCAGGCAAAGGCCCCGGGTTTTATAGGGAACACAAAGGAGAGCTGCGGAGCCGTATATAACACCGCATATCCTTGGGCGCTCTGAAGGCCTCTCATTATCTAGCGTGGCTATACCGCGCGGACCGTCATCTCAGTGGTCAGGGAAATACGCTGCCCTCCACGGGCTCCTCCTCCACCAGCTCGCCAGCCCACAGCCGCTCTCCGTTTGTGCGCAGCCCTCGACGCAATCGATACCAAAATCCTATCGTATCAAAAAAAAAGCGCGCAGACGGAGACGCTTTCTCTGCCTCCCCTGTTAACCTCCATCCCTGTGGTTTCAAGGCAAGCCTTTCAAGTTGCGTGCACATATTTAGGTCCCGGGGTTCTTTGTCTGCACGTTGAGGTGAGGCACTCGCTAGCTGCTAGTATAATAGTCCCATTACCAGACTGCTGAGATGTGTTTTTCACTCATTTGTACGGAGTGTCTCACGGCGTTGCGCTTGTAAGTGAGCAGAAGGTGGCTCGTCCTTCCAAAATGAAGCAATTTCGTGAACCCCCTCCTAATCGCAATTTTTATGAATTGAGTGGGGGGGGGGGATTGTTTTGTTTTTAACTCATACACTCCCAAAGACGTATTTAAACGTCTTTTCAGACTTGGTCCAAAATTGGCTGGTACTGAATGAGTTCATGTGGAAACCTACGCTTAGCAATTCGTGTGTCATTTTGTGCATTTTCTGTAGCACTCTTAAGATCCATCACATGGCACCAAAGCCCTAGCTAGTAGGAAAGTAGCAATTGGTGCCAAGGAATTATTATTGATGCTGCATAACTTGACCCAGAGCCTAAATTCTTTTGGATGTCAAGGAATAAGTACGTTTAACCCGGTCGGAGAGCGGGAGTTACAATCAAGGCTGAAATTATTCATTTCCCAACGGGTATGAATGATTTCAGCCTTGAATGTATCTCGTCTATTTTGCAATACCCGATCGGCCGATAGTCAAGCCTCAAATTATTCATACCCTTGGGTTGTTGTATTGTTTATGTTGTACTTGGCTTCCTGGGATGGATCGCCGGAACGTGTACGGCGCATAGCATGTTGGTCCTCCACTGATAAAGGTGTCCTCCTTTTTCGCAGGGGTGAACAAATTTACCAAGAAGCTGCGCAAACCTTACGCCATCGACAATAATGAGCTGCTGGATTTCCTCAAGAGGATGCCGTCAGATGTTCAGAAGGTAACTGACCTTTTTTTTTTTTTTACATCCAAATAGGGACCCGATTCCCTATTTGGATTTTATTTGCTGTACGAGAATCCCCGCGCATTGCCGGAAATACCTCCTCTTGGTTTCGTTTGACCCATCATGGCCGCACGCCGTTTTCAAGCTGCTCCTCGGCCCAACTATCCTCAATGAGATGATGTTCGGATGTGTCAGTGTTGACGTTCAGGTGGCTGTGCGGCTTCGGAGAGTAAGTCACCTGTTGCATACAGTATGTGCAAGTGATAAGTTTCAAGCCTGAACTTTCTAGTTTCAAGTATGAATGATTGAATCGGTAATTAATCCAATTTAATCATGATGGTGACTTTGGCTGCCGCTATTTGATTAAAAGTAAAAGTGTGATTGCGGATTCCATCCACTTTTGACACAAGAGGGTCGCGGGGAGTTGCTGGAGCCTTTCCCAGCTGACATCACGAGGGGTGGGAAGGCAGACTACACCCTGAACTGGTCACCACTCAGTCGCAGGGCACATCTAGAGACTAACACGCATTCACACCCACATCCATGCCGTCAGCGAGTGCGAACCGATCCTACCCTGCCGGCACTCGAGTCAGGCGAGTGCACCATGCAACCATCAGCGACCGTGTTTGCGGATTATAGTCATCATTTTTAAATGCCCGAAGCGCTTGGTTTTGAGTCATTCTCTCAGCCAAAAACATCAAACTTTTTTAAAAAAAAGATTAATTAGATGACAGATGGGGGGCGGAATATCTTTCTTCTATTATGTTCCTTGCTTCACACCCTCTGTCACTGCTCACTTTTTTTCTTCATCATAAATCCCCAAGTTCTCAATCAATCCATCAATCAAGAACTCAAGCGCAGTTATTTTGACTCCTCTCTGTTCACATTTTTTTTTTGGTCCTGCCGTCAATCTGCAGAGGCTGAATAAAGTTATCCGAAAAAGACAGCTGAAAAGCGACATTAGTACAGCGACAAAGGCTTTGTACTTTGTTACTTGCCACCTCTGCCTCCGCTGCAGGGTGCCGAAGGTCAATGAATGCGTGGCGTGATGGACACGTCAGCCACGGCAGGCGCGTGCGTCATTGGCGTCATCATCACAGAGCCTTCGGAAAGGAGTCGAGAGACTTGCTCTGCTAGGAAATGAAGTGCCACCTCGCTCCCTTCATCTCCCACGTAGCTCACCCATTCGCCAAACCCTGGGGGAGAAAAATCCTGACGCTGCGGTTCCAGGCGAGACTCTCTCACCCTTGATGTCGTCCCCCCCCCCCCCCCCCCCCCCCCACAGCAACATCATGGCCACCTTGTCTGTGATGTCGCCCAAGCCTGTCTCGTTTGAGATTTGGACGGCCGAGTTGGCAAAACAAGGTGGCGGATGCTTTTTTTTTTTGATTCCGGTTCCTTTTGTCCGTCTTCCTCCCCCGTCGGAATACAACATTTTTTTTTTCCGTCTTTGAAATTGTACACACAAGGAAACAATACTTTTTGGATAAAAAGTACATGTTGGGAATAGCTCCAACGTTCTTAAGATTCATCCCAAGTGCCTTTTATCATGGCTTTGGTGGGGTGGCGAAATAACCCGAACATCATATATCCAAGAGACCCCCGTTGTAAGAAAGCGCATATTTTGTTTTTTGTTGACTTGGAACAATCGTCGGATGCAACAAAAGCCACCACAAATGGACTCCTGTCCTTCTCGCAAATGTGACTTGGCAATTAGCGGCCGCGCAAATCTACAAAGTCGTCCTCAAACGCGGGACTTCTGACAAGGCGGAAATGAGAAGCATCTGTCAGTTCTGAGCACAGTTTCATGTTGTGATGCAGCAGGCTGCCACTTTGTTCCCGCACTCCCCATCTCCCGTTTCTAATAGCGGCCCGCCCGGCTAATTAGCATAACGTTTCCTTACCTTTTTACTCAACAGATTTGCCGCCTTGTTTGAGCGTGCGCCTGCCACCGCGCTTCAAAAGCAACTTTTCAGCACGTTTTTAGCTCGCTCCTCTTCAAGACACCCCGCGATCACTTGAAAAATGATTGCAGAATGAGGCGATGCTGAAAATTTGAGTGAGTCTCGGGTAATTTGACATGTGTAGCCAACGGAAGAACATGCTACATCGCAACACTTTTGCACAAAATCAAACCGTTTTTTTTTTTATGGTCCAGGATTCAAATCAATTAAAACGTCAGGAAAAATGCTTCAGACTTGTGAATGTCCTTCCCTACTTCCAGAAGTCTTTTGTCCGGGAAATGCAAACAAAGCGCCTTGTTCACTGCAAATCCTCAAAATGATCTTAAAAAAGCCATTGCTATGTAGCATCGCCCATCTGTCTGGGATGTTTGTCCAATTAGGGCTCATTTGGGGGATTTCACCAGGAGAACTTGGTCAGAAAACAAGCCCTGGAATTCACCTAAAATGGCCGACTTTCAAAGTGATCATCAAACATCGAACGCCATGCTCCTCAAAACATTTCAAGTTGCCCATCTATCGAGGATACCTGCTTTCAATTGACGCTCATTTGGATGAGTTCAACAAAGTGCAAGTCCGGGAATTTGCCCAAAATGACAAATTGGCGATTCAACTCATGGGTGTTTGAGACTTTTGCGTGCGTGTTGTTTCATGTCGATTAACGAAACTGGCGTTTGCCATTTGCCCAAATTAGCCGTTTCAATGGTGCTACCGAGTGAGTTTTAGGTGGCTCATGTTCGAGACATACATAGTCGCCAGGATACATACGAGTGTTTGATTTTTAAATTCAGTGGCTCTTTTTATGTAATAAAACACATTCTAATATGGAATTATGGAAGAATTGCTGGAAAATGATGGACCTGAACAGTTTTGCGTCATTCTGTTCTTTCTCATCAGGTAATCAGGGAGAGCGCCCTCTGGAAACTTATGTTTGAAATTGATTTTTTTTTTAAAAACTGACCATTTGGGTTTAATTAGGACAGACCAGAGTTCAAAGCAAACATGGTGAAGCAGCATCTGCTTGTTATGCTGCAAACAGAAGTGAGGTCAGCCCCAAATGTGAATGCTTGGGGCTGAATTCCTTCCAGACAAATGACACCAGATTCACAAATCTACATGAAATTGGGTGCACAAAAAAAAACACCCAAAAAAATCTCACATACCCATGCACGAAGTGGAACAAGAAGTTGGCCAATCAGAGGCACCTATGTGAAATACATGAGCTCATGAGCTCTTTTTTTTTTTTTACTCTGCCGTGTAACGTGGGCAGAGCTCCGCGTGAAACTTTTGATGATGTTTTCGAGGACAAAAAGGGGCAACGAGGGCCCGTTTATCACCGCTTTCAGCTTTGATGTTTTTATTAGACTTGGACTTTGGAGTATAGTCTTCTGAGGGGGGAAACCGTAAATTTCAGTAGCTTTGCGGGTCACCTCAGCTGTTTTCCGCTTCTAATATTGTGACTGGGGGTGTCGAATGAGGTGTTAGTACAAAACCCTTGATTCCCGAAATCCTTCCTGTGCGTGATTAATCCCCTCTGCTCTCGTGTTTAAAAAATGATTCATTACATTGCGAGCCCGCCTTGCTTTTATCTCCCCACTGCGCCGACTTCTCCTCAGGGGAGCCATTACCGTGCGCTCGGCTGAGCTCGGATTACCTGCCTCCCCCTAAAAAACTCCTGGTTGTTTTTGCAGGTGCACTATAGCGCACTGAGAGCGCCCACCGGCCACAACCTGCCACGCAAGAAGAAGTAAGAGAGCAGGGGTCCGACCCAGTCTGCCTGACAAACAACGCGCCGGTGCCACCCGAGCTCCACCGTTGCACCCCGACTCAGCAAACCCTCGCCCCCTCACGTCGCCCTCTGACTCGTGTGTTTGCCTCCCTGGCTGACAGCGGGAGGAGGAAAAGGATGAGGCCAGCTCGCGGCCCCGTCCATCACCAGCCGAGAGGTAAAAAAAAAAAAAGGAGAGAGAGCGAGAAAAAAGCTGTGCCTTCGTCTTTGGATGTAATTTGGAGGAGGAATGAGGCTTACCTTAGATATCCTTTCGTATTTTTCTTAGGGGGTGTAAGATCTTGGCCCCAAGTCAAAGTTAATGCCGGACTTAACATTTTATGGAAAACAAACGATGGCAATATATTCCACTTGATCCGCGCATTAATATCATTAAAAGCCAAAAAGCGTCAGAATTACGGGGTGGGGAGGGTGGGGCCATGTTTTTGCACTGCTGTCCTTTTTTGGTAAGGATGCCGTATCAATGCTGTCAGTTCATTTCATCTCTGCAGCGAACTTTTCATACCGTGCTCTGTTATTTAAAATGAAAGAAATGTCCTCAAAAAAATCTGCCATCAGTCTGTCAAGAATTTCCCAGTCAATGTCCAGCAGATCGTCTGGAGTGGCTTGAGAAATGATCCAATGTCGCTAAATTTGGTCGAAAATGTATTTATTTCCTACAGATGTTCTACTTTGTATATATATCTTCTTCATCTATCTATGCCAGTGACGTGTAAATGACAGGCACAACAATTCAATGCTGTTCCGCTAAATTCAATTAATGTGCGTGTCCACCTGTCCACATGCAGACATGAACGATTTTGGAATAAATTCAGATGAGATTATTTCAGTATGTACACGTTTTGGGTTAGTTTTTTTTTTTTTCGAATGCAAAAGATGTGCCGTAGCTCATTAACTCATTCACTCCCAAAGACGTTTTTTAACGTCTTTTCAGACTCAAGAATTGGCTGGTACAGAATAAGTTAAAGTTTGAGAACAGTTGCAGGAGGGGAAAAAAATCACTGACCATATAAAATAAACATAGAGCTGATCTGAGGTTTGGGGGATTTGTTTTTATATGCCGGGTGGTTGTGGGGAGGGGGTTCTGTTAGGACAGTGCCCCCCTCCTCCTTCTCCTCCGCAGTAGCCCAGTGGTGAAAGAGCATCCATCTGTGCTTTGTGAAGACTTTGATTGGCTCGGGGGGGACCTCGGCGAAGCCCCGGGCTATCTCTTTTTTTTTTTTTTGACAAGCTGATAGAGACATCACTTGGCTCTCCCAGGAACTGCCATCAGGGGTCCGTTTCAAAAGTGAGAGGGAGGTGTGGAGGTGACCCCGGAGCTTCTGACTAGCTAAATCCCCTCTCCCCCCCCCCCCCCACACACACACACACACAAAAACACACTGGCACACAAAAAGCCCGCCTTCAGGTGGCAGCTCTGCACGGGCCCGGAGGGGGCCTGGTTTTGGCTGTGGTGGGCTTTAGGTATACAGTGAAACTCCTCTACCATGAAATCATGTTTTCAGCAAAAAAAAAAAAAAAAAAATCACAACAGGGGTTTTTCACTGCAGCAAATTTGATCTCAGATGTAAACACACACACACACACACATACAAACGAATGTGTACACGCACACACAAACGTTTATGTGCTCTTTATTTTTATTCCAATAATGCATAAGCATGATCATACACTTATTTGATAAAAAGGGAAAGAAATTGCAAAATTTACGATTAGCATTCACTTTCGCTTGCATCAATTTCTTGGATAATGTCTTATTTTGCTTCCTCCGTCTTTCATTTTGATCACTTTTACCCTCTCTTCCAGCTTCAGAGCGCTTCTTGTCTTAGCTGCTTGACATCCAAAGGTCTGTTTTGTAGCCATTTTAGCAATGCAACATTCTTGCTGCATCTGAAACTAACAATGAATACTTCCTGAGGGGCAGGAGAGTGAGAATAATGTTAATGCATGAAGATTTTTTCACACTAGGGGGTCTTTTTGACCATGTAGGTTTCGTTGTAGAGGAGTTTCACTGTACCATTACACCACTGGTGGAATACCCAAAGAGGAATAACTAATTTGAGATACTCCTAGAATATATTTGTTTTTTGGTGGAGGGTTGATCAACTTCAATTTTTTTTGAAAACTCAACACAGATCAAAAATATTCATTTCGCTACTCGAGTTCATGTGTTGCAAGTGATACTGACGACTGTGAAAATAAAGATAGTCGACTTTTGCAAAATGTTGTATGTGAACCGCGAAATAATGCAGGAGAACTTCGGTGTATGTTACTTAAATTGATTACAAATGGCTCCCTTGGTTGCTGCCACGTGGTAACAGTTCACATTATGATTTAGTTTGTTGTGCTTCCAAAGCTGTCAGATGTGTGCCACGCGTGTCGCTGAGGTTGTTAAGGCTCCGAATTGCCTCCTCCCAACGGATCGTAAAGAAGAGTGTGACAGCAGGGTTACGGCAGTTGTTGGACGCACTGGCGCTCTTAGACTGTGAAGGCATGACATTATCTTTCGAGAATTATTGAGCAAAGTGTTTTCTCCCAAAAGGGGACCATGCAGTCCCAGAATGCAATATGGTCCGAGAATTCAGAGCAGATCCCTGGACACACGCTTGCTCATGAACATTTGGACCGCCCAGCAGTTAACATGTCCTGATCACTCATACTGTGTGTGTGTGTGTGAGAGAGTGTGAGTGTGTGTGTGTGTGCATGTTTTTTTTTAATAAGTTGCCTTACTATGTTTGTTTTTGCACACCACGGCCCACATGAAGGTATGCATGTTTTGATATGATGCCAAATCATTTATTTCACAATTTCTTGTGCACTCTAGTTTCAGAACCACTGTTTGAAACTCCACAGTCGCTGTTGTTCATGGTGTGGCAGTGATGTCTTCATCTGCCTGTCAAAAGAGGAAGCGCCTGCAGCTGTTGCGCCCCCCCCCCCCACACCCTCATATCTCTCTCTCTCTCTCTCTCTCACACACACAGAGCCTGTCACACTGCTTGTTTCCATGACAGTCCTTCAGGCATCACCACAGGCACTCTGTCTGTGTGTGCGTGTGCGCGTGGACCCCCATACAACCTGTTTTCCTCTTCATGCAGACGTTCCTCTGATGTTGAGCCCTTGGGCGGGCGTCACACTGGTGAGAGAGAGTGAGAGAAGGCCTCTTGTGTTGCATGGTCAATGTGTACAATCCATCCTTCGTCATGGTTACGTCTCTGTCGTTCTCACATTCGGACAAAGTGATAAAGGCTTCTCTTGTCTGTCAATATATGCCCTGTGATTGACTGTTAACTTAGTCAACGGTGTGCAGTGTTCTTCAGCTATATCGCGGTTCAATGCTTGCGGAGCTTTTACAGTATGTCTACGTACTTTAATGCCCCCACATGTGGGAAAGGAGAGCCGCAGTCGCCAATGCACTCTTCCGCCGGTTACCGAGCACAGGGAGAGCCGTAAAATACGCAGAAGCTGCTGGCGGCCACAGCTCACGCCCACACACTCCCACAAAGTCTCATCACATATGGCCCTGCTAGGCCCCGCCTCCCAAAGGCACAGCCATGTTCACAGACACCACAGTACGGGTGGTGTTTGATCAATATTTTCTGCTTGCAATGTGCTATTTTGTTTGTGTGAATGTATAGCAGAAGTGCATGTGAGGAGTAATTGATTTAGTGTGTTTATTTTACGCCCGTGCTGGTGTCTTGGTATGCACTTAAAGACGAACACTAAAAAAGACGCAATGTATTGCTAATTATTTTGAGAACCGCAGGTGCCAAAAATGGATGTATGGCTCAATTTCATCCGCAGCGAAATGAAACGAAAATGCTTTTCATGAATATCTCTCTAAGAGTGCCAGTCTAAAGTGAGCATTATTAGCAGATTTCTTTTTGTATGGGATGTCATTGGCAGCTGGATCATTTTGTGTCTGGTACGCTCACACTGGGAAGAGAGCCAAGCAGACGTAACAAAAGCAGGAAAATGGTGACTAATAGCAGTTTACGGCGGTGTGACGATACCATAATTCTTCCAAGACGACGATGGCCTTTAAGTGCCCGCATGAAATCACTGGCCTTTAAAAGCACCTCTCCAAGCCCCCCCCCCCCCCCCCCCTTTCCGCTCATTAATAAATTCAACCGATTCCGCTTTCATATCATTCCCGGCGCATTCAAATGAAGGCAACAGCTGGGATGGCGCCCGCGGTCCCGGCAGCGTCGGATCCGGGATCAGAGGTTTGCCGGCCCTGACACCCAAAGAGCGCAAGTGGTTCACTTGAAGACGAGGTCACATGGGAGGCGCTTGCCAGTGCGCTGGAATTAAAACAATAAGCACCGCTGCATGGGAATGTGATTCGCTTCCTAGTTACCGGCTGTCAGAAAACAACGCAAAGAGCAAACCTGGCCAAAGTACACACACTTTAGACAAGAAGTACACGTATCTGTGGGGGGGAAAAAAAGATAGTGATTCAAATATTGAAGTGTTTATATTCCCCACCACTTGTATCCCCCTCTTATAATTAACAGTGACATCACGCAACGTGATTCTTCGCCTCCCGAGTAAATTCGCCATATTTTATTTATCGTTATTTATTTATTTAGCTCGTGATGAATTGGCGGCAGCGGCGGTGTGTCTGGCCACATGGCCCGAGGGAATCAGGTATCATTAGAGATGTGAACACATCCATTTTTTTTTTCCTTCGGTCTCGCGCCGCGCACAAGCGTTCAATATTAATAGGCTTTCATCAAGGACACAATTAGGACGCCTCCATTTGACACCTTCTATAGGTTGAGGATGAATATGGATATGCCAGGTCCCAAGGAAGAGGAGCGCGCTGGGCGGAATCAACAGCTCAGCAGCTGGAAGGAAGCGCAAATATGACAGTCGGGACCTGATTTACGTACGAGTCTAAAAGTACATTATTGTTATTAGTTGTACAAGGCACATTTGTAATTCACAGCCGGGGGCGGTTTGTATATTTTTCCATATTTGTATGTTAGGCAGTGATTAAAAATAACCCGGTGTAGAACAACTTGGCAAAACAGTCCCGTCAACTCTTGACTCCCGGATCAGCGGGAAGTTTCGACGTGGAGCGGTTTGGGTTCATTTTCGCTCAAGAAATGATTCCAAGTTTCGTTCAGCTTGCTCGACGATTGGGCGACACATTGGCATGTGAGCTCATGTGTGTGTGTGTGTGTGTGTGTGTGTGTCTTTTTTTGGGGGGGGGATTCTTCCCACAGTCCAAAAACATGTCAGGCTACTTGGTTGATGTAGTTGGGTCCAGAGGACTCAAATGCCGGGAAACAGTAGGCAAGACCGGGAACAGGAGTAACCTCAACGTTTGAACCTGTCTTTTGATAAGTTTAAAGCACAGGAGCGGTGAAACAAAATATTTTAAAATCCGGTTTCTATCAGGGGCCCACCAACTCCGCTCCTCGATGGTTATCTGGCTTCTGTAGAAGATCCCTGATTCGATATGAAATGTGCGTGTGGGACATAGCGTATCCACTGCAGTAAAATGTAGTTGACTGGTTGTTTTGTTTTTGGGGTTTTTTTTGGGTGGGATGCTGTGAGATTTTTTTTTTTTCTTATGTCAAAATAAAGGTTGGAGCAACACACTGCAATCGGCAAAACGAAAAAGAATGTCTCTGGTCCTTTAAGCAAAGCAGCAAGAGACCAATTAGCGTGTATCTCTATTCAATTTCTCCTTGGCGCTACTTGGAGCAAAGTGGGGAGGGAGGGGGGGTGAGTAATGGGGGGTGATGTGAGGGGGGTGGAGTGGGGGGAGTTTTGAGGCGCGCCGACAGGAAGCCAGAAAACAAAGCAATCATCTCGGCGCGCTTGCCCTCCTCTCCCCTCTCCTCGGCAGCTCCAATTACGAGGCTCCTCTGGCCGCCATCAGTATGCAGCGAGGCCGCCCGCTCTCCTCCACTCGCCGCGGGCCATTGAATACGTTACCTCCACTGTGGGGATCGGGGCTCAGGGACCACGCCGCCCTCTAACCCCCCTGGATAATTTGGGATTCCTGGGCTCCTGCCTGGCAGAGGCCGGTGTGGAAAAAAAAACCCCAACAACAAATAAAACACCTTAGATGAAGAAAGTACGGTTAAAAAAAAAAAAAAGAAGGTTGCCTTGCAAATATCTAGAGAGTGTGATTTATTGATTTGTTCATTCCTCCACTTATTGTTTGGTGAATCATTACTGAGGCGACGCCACCCACTCACGCAGTGGAGAGTTTTGCTCGGTCAAAACTTTGGAAAAGAAAAGCGCATTATGTAAGTGTTAAAAGTTCAAGCAAACCTGATAAAAAAAAATTTTTTTAAAGAATTAAAAAGGAGTCATGTCCCCCCGCACCCCCCTACAATTCAAACAGTTCCCCCGATATCCTAATAAAATGTTTCTGTCAAAATATTCCAAAAATCAACAGATGAAGAATGATAGCACACGTTTCTTTTTATTCTTTTCCAACCTGCCGATTGCATGCAAGTGTAAAAGTAAGTCAACTTGTGA
This sequence comes from Hippocampus zosterae, assembly GCF_025434085.1. NCBI lineage: Eukaryota > Metazoa > Chordata > Actinopteri > Syngnathiformes > Syngnathidae > Hippocampus > Hippocampus zosterae. The sequence continues at coordinate 22,707,281 of NC_067453.1, forward strand.
ACAACCAATAAACTAGGCATGGCCCGACAAAAGCTTCCACATCTCCAAATGAGTAGCCTCTCTTTTGTCTATCTTTGGGGCGCGGAGGGGTTACTTTTCGAAGCTCCCCCTTGATCGTTTCCCGTTTAAACCTGCAGCCCAGATGATTGTTCCGCTGTGATAATGTCAAACAATATACATGATGTATGTAATATGTAGCATGATGTCATGGGCGAGGTGAGGTAATCCACTTAGAGTGATTAAGAGGCCCCTTCTTTTCCTCTCTGCGCACATTCAAGGCTGTAATGAAGGAGCGCTCCATAATGGTAATGACGCTCCAAATATTCTCCATATGAAACAAAGCACGCACACACACGAGGAGGAGGAGGAATGTGACACGCTCGTAAAGTATCATCTGCCGTAATGCCTTATGACAATGTAAGATTAATGAGGGCGCATTGAGCAGTGCTAAAAGCGGCACCTGCTCCTCTAATCATTCTCATACGTGGACTCCCCGCTGACACACTAACCTGCTGCTGCTCCGCGGCCTCCCGCGCCCTCAAAGACGTTTTTTTTCTCCTCTCTTTCCCAAGGACCGACGCGGCTACTTTTTTTTTCTAATGCGGCCCACATGTTACTTCGACGCTCTTATGTGCCCTGCTTCGTCTCATTCCCGCCTGCTCGCTGACCCGGTGGCCGGCAGAGCCGCACGCTCTCATTCAGTGAAGCCCGCCGCTTTGAATGTGCAATGACTGCACCTCTCCACCAAGCTCGATAGAAGTGAAAGTGAGAGGCATGTTTATTGATGTTTTGAATATTCAAAACGCAGGAGCAGGGGCGGTGCATTTGGTTCCCACGCCTTTAGTGGCACCTTAGTCACTCTGAACTATTAAAGGAGAAGTCAAGTCCAAAAAGGATCACTTTTTTTCACTATCGTGATATTTTAGTTAGTTTACTAAATGTCCTTCATTTTTGTCTTTGTCAATGACTTTAAAACCTCTCGGGGTTTTAAATGTACAGTGATCCCTCGCTATTTTGCAATTCGTTTATCGCGGCTTCAGTGCGTTGCAGATTTTTTCAAACATTCATCATTTTTTTGTAGTACAGTACTGTATATGTTGCTCTATGCGACTCACTGTTGTTTTGTTGACTTTCGCAGCTCCTCGCGGACCGTTTGCAGACTTTTTGCGGACTTAAAAAAAAAATTACAGTATATGTTTCATGTAGGCGGCCCGGTAGTCCAGTGGTTAGCACGTCGGCTTCACAGTGCAGAGGTACCGGGTTCGATTCCAGCTCCGGCCTCCCTGTGTGGAGTTTGCATGTTCTCCCCGGGCCTGCGTGGGTTTTCTCCGGGTACTACGGTTTCCTCCCACATTCCAAAAATATGCATGGCAGGCTGATTGAACACTCTAAATTGTCCCTAGGTGTGAGTGTGAGCGTGGATGGTTGTTCGTCTCTGTGTGCCCTGCGATTGGCTGGCAACCGATTCAGGGTGTCCCCCGCCTACTGCCCGGAGACAGCTGGGATAGGCTCCAGCACCCCCCGCGACCCTAGTGAGGATCAAGCGGCTCGGAAAATGAATGAATGAATGAATGTTTCATGTATTTTGTTATTCAAAAACTAACCCAACTTATAGATGATTAAATCTGTTAGTATGCAGCATTAAGTCATGTTAATTACGTCAAAATTTACTTCTCCATGCATGTATACTATTAAATTTGGACTTATAAATATTATGTACATGTACCTACTGTATATGGGGGGGTGGCTACTTCGCGGATTTTCGTTTATCGCGGGTGGTTTTGTTCCCCATTAACCGCGAAAAACGAGGGATTACTGTATATATTTTGGTATTACTGCACGGTCCTTCGTTGGAAGAAGGATAGTCGGATCGTCAAGTAGGTGTTGTGGTCCTTTTTTAATGTGTCGCCCAGAAGTGGAGTCATTTAAAACAATAAATAAAAATTGTTTTGAAATCACCCGATGACTTCCCTCCTGGGCAACAGCCGTGCTTGCAGCCTGCGTGTTTTCCATCGGTGCTTAGTCCATCCGTGTTTCCCCAGTGAAGTTTGCATCAGTCATCCGTCGGTGAAAAACTAACGCAGCTTCCGTCGGTATTGACGCCTCTGGAAAATTGAATAGCTGACGTGTCAGTGGAAGAGAAGACGTTACCTGAGTTCAAGAGACGGAACGCCGGCCGTTATATACTTTTCAGGTAAGTTGATTTCAAAATAAATGTGGTGGAAATGCAGGTATGTTCCCATGGAGTTTCCCGTTTTTGAAACTGAAGAGGTTTTTGATTTTCTCACAATAGCTTTACTCATGTTTGGACTGTTTTACAGAGTTTTTGCTGTGACATTTTGTTCTTGTCACGGGTGCCTGTGAATCTCACAACCGTTGTGTTAGCTGTATTTGTACTTTCCACCCGTTATTCTTTTTATGTCGTGCTAAACCGTTTGCATGATTACTGTGCTTAAGATAAGATATCCTTTATCCACTGGGATATCTTAACTTTGCCCAAAAATATACTGTGTACATATATATATATATATATTTATGTATGTATGTATGTATACTGTATATAAAATAAATCTGTGAATCCGTGCGTGCTAAACTGCGAGTACACAGGGCTCCGCTGAACAGCGATGGCGGCGTAACTGAGGTGGTAGAGTGGTCGCCTCTGAACCCAAAGCTTGTGGGGTTGGATCCTCAGCTCTTGTGATTGTGTCAACGTACCCTTGAGCAAGCTACCCAACGCCTTGTTGCTCCTGATGCTTTTTTTAATTTTTATTTATTTTATTTTTTTTGCAAGAACTGCACTTGCTTGAAAGTTGCCGCTATACACTTGAGGCGGACTTCGGATCTGCACATACGTGACTTCCTCCCATCTTTTCTTCATGCTAACACTAACCAGTACGTGCTTTTTTTTTCCACACGTAAAGGTGCCGGCTGAAACGTAACCACCTTCAAATGGTCAAGTGAATGACTCCTGCAATGTCGACACTGGACTGAACAGATCTTTTTGCGTTCATTAGATTGCTTTGTCGAGCCCACAGCTCGTCACTGAGGGGCACACGGACTGACCTGAGGGTCTCTCAGGACCGTCACTGGCGACCATTGACGAGCCCCCCTATTTAATCATGTATGAATCACTCTCCTTCAAATGCTCCTGTTAATGCGATATTTATTTATTTGGATATCTATTTTTTTTAAGGAGATGATGATGATTATGGCGGTGTTGAAAGGGATATTGAAGCTGTTTCTTTCGCGCCTGGGAACTTACCGAGGGGCTTCCGACAAGGCCCGCCAATCGAGAGTTGGCTATTCCCTTCAGTGTGTTGATGCCAAACACCATTTCAATATGCGGAGGATTAAGTCGGTAGTAAACCTGCTCCAGTCTGTCTGTTGGAGCGAATGGAAGCATCGCACACCTGCTAAGGTTTATTTATGTATTTTATTTTATTTTAAACTCTCCTTCTCCCTCTGTAATTCCATGAGTGATTCGAGTTGTGTCAGACAAAACTGATCTGTGTTTTGTTAACGTTTTTGTTTTTGGTTTCACGTGAGATCCGCCGCAGGTCATTTCATTTTCCTATTTTGTGATTTGGTTTTGTCCAGTTTTCCTGTGTCTTCCCAATGTTTTTTTTTTTGTTTGTTTGTTTTTTTTGCCGCCACCTATTCTCGTTAGCCCTCATCCTCATCTCGTCAGTCTGTTTCTGTTTAACTTCCCCGTTTTCCATGCCATTCAAATGCCACGTGTACTCAGAGTGTCCTGATGCCTGTCTTTTGCAGTGGTGAGTCCCCCCCCCCCCCCCCCCCGTTTATTTCTTCACTTTGTATCCTTATTTTTTGATTATCTTTGTATTGTCCTGGTACCCCGTACCTTCATTTGCTGTTTGGAGAAATACTTTTCTGAGACCCCCCCCCCCCTTCTCCCCGCCCCATTCCATGAGCTCCCCCTTGTCTGGGTCTCTGCACTTGAGTCCAATAAGTACCCTCTCACTCTTTTCCAACAGGCAGGCCCCAATACTAACCCTAAACCAGGGGTGTCCAAACTTTTTGCCAAGGGGGCCAGATTTTATGTGGTAAAATGTCGGGGGGCCGACCTTGGCTGACATTCTTTACATTGAAGAACAATATTGTTCAACAAATTTTAGTAAGCCAGTCTGTTTCACATTTCCATTTTTATTTTAATTTCAACAATCTTAAGAATTTCTTTTGGTTCATTTGAAACAGGAATTTGAAATATGACATATCAGTCAATATAAACACGGAGTGATGTCTTGTTAACTCGTGAGTGATGCCCTCTAGTGTCTAAATGCTATTACTCATTTAGTGAATGCTATTACTCATTTAGCCACTAGAGGGAAGCAGTACTCTATGAAACATCACTCGCCAGTCTACGAGACCTCAGTCAATGCAACACGTGTTTCATTGCGCCCAAACTGCGGGCCAGACGGCACTGATTTTATGACGGGGGCCGAGGGCCGGATGAAATTCGACCGCGGGCCGGATTTGGCCCGCGGGCCGGACTTTGGACATGCCTGCCCTAAACCCTTGCCCTAACCACCAACCCCAAGCTGTAACCATGTTGCAACAAACGCAACCTGAAACCAAGGCCCAACCAACCCTTATCCAAATGTGCCTATAATCCGAACTCTAACCTAAATCTATCCTTACTCTTACCCGTCCTCACTAACCCTAAACTAGTGGTTCTTAACCTGGGTTCGGTGAATCGACAGAGCCTCTTCCATGGTGGTTAAGACACACCCGACTCAAGATGTCAATTAGTTACGACACGGCCGCTTGGCCATCACTGGCTGCGGATGAGCATTGCTTGTCCAATCAGTACTGCGCAAAATTTAGTTCGCTCAGTCGTCACCGTGTGACTGTCATGATAGTACGTCATAAAATTGAAAAAACTTAGACTTGTGTCTTGACATTTTCTTTACGTTGTTCTGTTTTTAATAAATGCGATTTTTTTATGTCTTGAATTTGTAAAAAAAAAATCATGTTTTTATTTTTGACTAATGGAGGGTTCGGTGAACGTGCATATGAACTGGTTGGGTTCGGTAGTGGTTAAGAACCACTGCCTTAAACAATAACCATGTTACCATAAGCAAGCACCAAAACATCTCGAATCCTAATTCCTAACCCGAGCACAAAACTTAACTTCGTTCCAAACAAAGTGCACCAAAGACCAATCCTAACCCGAATACTCACACAAACCCGAGGCCTCTTTTTCAAACAGCTGATAAGTTAACCTGGCCCAAAAACAAATCCCAAACCTCCACCCTAACGCTTACTCCAACCCCAAAAACTCCTTCACTCTCGCTAACACCTATACAATGCAGAAGATCGTTACGCAAAACGACAAAAAACCTTTCAGAAACTTTTGAGCCCAAAAGCATTTCACGCACAAAATCCTCGCAATACATACTTATTCCATTATCGCATTTTTCAGAGTGCGCCTTCTGAACTCTTGCATGTAAAACAAAAATATTTAGAGGGGAAAAAAAAGCTTCCTTTGGTTTGTTTAAAATGAAATCAAAAAGACAGAAGAGTTATTTTATTTGTGTGGGTGTGTGATTTTTTTTTTCCTCTAATAGCCACACACAGGCAGCGCACTGAGGATAATAACATAATCAAGGACAAAATGTAATGGTAGTAGGGCGGGGGTGAGAGAAAGGAGGGGGAGGGGTGCACTATCTCTTTAAACTTGTGTCTCATCTAGTAGACAGGCCAGGGAGAGGTGCCAGCAGCTATTCAGCAGAGAGCGGGAAAGCAGGTCATTGGAGTCATGGCCGCTAAGAGCCGCCGTGCTATAGAGTGCCACTGACAGCCTTCCACAAGGCCACGGTCTCATCTGGGTGCACCGCCCCCAAAATTCGAAGAGCAGAATGGGCCGCCGACAAAGATATCCCCCGTGACAAAAGAAGAAGGCCAAAATATCCAACCTTGAAGAACAGAAACGCCAAAAAAAAAAACCTCTCTAAGGATGAATATCAAGCTGCCACTTTTTTGAGGTATTTCATGTCACTTCAAATGGAATGTGTAACTTTAGCAATCATGAAACCATTATTAATTATTGTTTGAAGCAACATTTAAACATGACTAAGCCTCTTGAGAAGAGATGTAGGGATCCCCTCCCTGGATAACCAGGTTGAAACGAATGTGGTGTGGGCAATGTTTAGCACATAATATTGCACCATGTTAAGTTGAAACACGATAAAAGGAAGTGGTCCATCTCAGATCTAGTTCTGGTCGGTCGGTGCAGAAAACATTCAGCTCCAGCCTCAAATGACAAAATAGATACCTTATGGAGTAACTGGAGTTTGGCGTTTGATTGTGAAGCATCAGACTGCGCTACTATGCTCCTCCCAGAATGACAAAAATGCCACTTAGCATCCCAATTCGACGTCGTATAGATGTTTCCAATTTGATATCAGTCGGAGAATATATAAAGAGAAGCCTGGTAATGGCTTTAAAATGGCCGCGTCCAACCAGAATGGCATGTGTCCTGTATCCCTTCACGAATTGCTTCTTGAGAATTATTTTGTGTTTCTATTCGTGATAGACATGCCTGTCAAATTCGATGTCGCTGAATGACATTGGCATGAGTGGTTGAATTTTCCCCAAAAGCTAATTTTGGATGGCAATGCCCACAACACCAAATGAAAATGTGCTCGAGTTTTAGAGGACGGGAAAGCACCTAAAATTGCATTTGAGCTTCAGCACACAACTTGGGTCGTGCGATGACCTTGTGGAGTTGAGTTCGGAGATTTTCATGTTTTACAGCAAGTCATCAAACTTTGTTCTGCCCACTATACTAGCAGAGAGTTAACAACCCAACACATAATATTGAGGGTGGGGGTGGGGGCTTCAACAGATGGATTACACATACAGTGCACATGTTTTACAACACTACTTAACCATGATTACAATTCCCTATGTGGCAAAAGGTGGGTTGGTGGGGATTGCGGTTAAAAACGTTAGAGAGCGGCGCACAACTTGCCCTTTCAGTGGTCATGAATTAAAAATAACCGCTTCAAAATAAAATAAAAAAAAACCTCTTCCTGCATGTTTTGAAGTGTGTCTTCTTGAGCCATATTTGTAAATCTCCTTTTGATAGACGTGTTTACCAAATTTCACATTGCTGTAGTAATGCTAGTGACTTCTGGCACTAATCTCTTGTCCACGAAAGACAAGAGATTCCACTGAGACTTGACATGCCGACTAAGTTTCATGTTGTGAAATGAAACTGGCGTTAAGGGCTGGATTTTCCCCAAAGAAAATCCAGGAGGTGCTATTCGTTTGTGTTTTATGCTGAGTCATCAAACTTTGCTTCCACCTAAGCACATCTTTTTGCTGCAAATGGACAAAACCACCCCAAAATGTCCACATCAAACGAAATAGTGAATAGGTATGCCAATCCCCCCTAACCCCCGCCCCCCCCCCCCCCCCAACACACGCACACACAGCTCGGTGACCACTCGTCACACACAGACAGGAAATGGACAGCCACTTTGGGGAAATCCAATTGGCTTGTCGTCGGCGGTGGGAAAGATTGAATCATGGAGACATTTGAGGTGATTTAATGGTGTTAACATGCGCACACTGGAGCTGCGCGGCTTTAAAGCTACATGCGCTTTCTTGAAGATTGAGTTGGCCGTAAAATCCGTCACTTCTCCAGAGTCTGTTTGACTGCAAGAAATGGATGGGCATTATCAGGAGTTCTGAAAGTGATCCGTTTTGAGACAAACTGGTGATGGATTTCACTTTTAACAGCCACTTTAACCGCACTGGATCTCAATTCTTTTCGTTTCCCTTCCCTGGCTCAAATGTGTGTGGCTCAAGTTGTGGTAGCCAGTGAGGGGATGCGGAGGCCTTCCTTGTTCTTAAATCGGAGGCTGGTTGATTGTAAAATGCTCCTCGGAGTCAATCAGATGCAATCAGAAGTCAGATTGCGTGGCTTTCACTCTAAACTGCAGAGAAAGGATGAGACCCAGTATACAGTTTGTCTCGGTGACGCTTGTCGTCACATAGGTTCTATTTGCCTGCAGCTAGAGCATGAAAACATTTGATGCAATCCACATTTTAATATGGTATTAATATTACAACAAATACTGAAAAAAATTAGTGCACAAAAACTTTCTGAACACACTCTATTCATAACAATTGTTATTTTACTCTCCCCTCCGCCAGCAAAATCACAAATCACTTGAAATGTAAGAAGACCTCTTTTTTTTGGCAAGGACCGGTCTTGCCACGCCATTTTTCACGTTCACACTCCCTTAAATTTGTTCACACTGAGCCAATGCATTTAGCAGGATAAAGTTAATAGTGTTTTTTGGGGGGGTATTTGTAGGTACCCACTTTTCTCTCAGAATAATCAGAGTGGCTCTGCTGGAAGAGAAGCAGCATCATGAACGGGAAGAGAAAGAGGCAGAGAAGGTCCCCAACTACTCAAAGCTTCGGACATAGTCGACGTTCACACAGAATAGAGAGAATAGGCACACCGGTGACTATTGTTGTCGGCTCTAATTGTATGCGTTGCTACTCTGTGTTAAGCTAGCAGTTGTTTGAAGGTTACGAACTACTGCAACATCGAGCGCTGATTACCATTAGCCCATCGATAATATTTCACATTATGTGTTCACATGAAGTTAACATACATTAGGTTTTGTAGAGGAAATTATATGGTTTGTTTGAATGTTTTGGTATTTAATATATGTCACATTCTCTTTACTTGTATGTGTCCATTTTACAATTAACTTCAACTCAGAAACAACTCAAAGCAAGCACACTTTGCATCTTAATCCAGGCACTAAAGACACTTTAAAGATTTGTTTCAATAACTTGAAATGTGTTTATAGTGTGTGAGAGGGGCAACATTTAAGTTTTTCTTTTATCGCACCCCCCCCCCCCCCCCCCCCCTCCCACCAATGATAAACAGGGTTGACTGTATAATTCATCCTGTCCTCACACAAAAAGGACTTCAAGTCCACGCACTGAACACTCGGACGTTTTCTTGTCGCTGATGAGCTGACCACATCCTCGGAATACTTCACAAGACAAATAATTGAACTCTTCAACAAACACCCCACCCCCCACCCCCCTTGATGGACAAAAATTGCTCCTCCAGCCGCCACTTCTGCTTCTTGGCTTTGTTCTCCCAAAGCAACAGCAGCGACCAAGCGAGCTCAAAGAGGAGGCCTTTTTGCAACAAAACACACCTCGCGGCAATGATAACACATAAGAGCGCCGACGTTTGCTCGCTTGCTTGCATTTACGCCCCGGCTTGGCTGATTTGAAGCCATTAGAGGCGGCCCCGGCGTGTTGTACAAATAGTAATAAAGAAGCCTTCAAAAGAGATATGTGATCTTAAAAGAGTTGTTTTATCCTGGCACGTCGTGACTGATGCCACCATCAGCAGTTAGCAGCAATCAAGGCAGTAAGTAAGATTGGCCGAGAGAGGATGGTGTGGATGATGTATTTATGTATTTGGTCAATAGGTGGCAGTGTGCACCCACAGAACGAGTGTCTGTGTTGGCAGTGGACGCTCGAGGGCCGTTCGGTGGATTTAATTAGACAGAAACAGATACTTACGTGTTCATTTCTCCGCAGCCTCTCTGCTGAGGAAGAGAAGAGAAGAAAAAGAAAAACACTCTTTACGCTCCAGTGGCAACTGCACATACGCTCGGTGGAAAAAAAAAGGCCAAGTGTTACGACCCAGCTTCACACTTCCTGGAGGCGGCCATGACTGCAGGTAAAGCTGTCAGAATAGCAGGCTAACGACTAAAATACCATTAAAAAGGGGAAGTAAAATAAAGTATTAAAAAGTAAGTCTTAAAGACCACACCCAGGAAACTCCAACAAAGAAAACTCTGGCATGGTAACAATCACAATGCGGAGGCAGCCACCATTTTGTTTGAAGTCACTTTCTTTTATGGGTTCGCAAAATCTGCCACGGTTCCAAGTGGGTATTTGACATGAGAATAAAACGGGTATGTACTAAAGTTGAAGACTGCTGCTTGATAATACTTCACGAGTTACAAAACCTTGCTTCTGTTGTCGGGTCGCAAGCTGAGACTTGAGATACAGGCAAGGTTCCGACATGTCGCTGCTCAAATACTTTTCCATAAAATGAGCAATTTGAAGTTCAGAAATGCCCCTTAAAATGTGGGCAAGGAGAGCAATCTAATTTTCTAACACATTTTGCTTCTTATGAAAAAGCAAAATGTGTATGCTTGAATGACCCTCTTGTTTTAGTTACTTCCCATGGAAATTTAGCAATTTTCAAAATTCCTAATTTTTACTTCCCCAGACAATATGAAAAACAATAAGTGTAACAAAAGTAAAATTAATCACATCAAACATTCTTCCTTTGTTAGTGATAGTTCAAATTCATTTGTAACCAACACAAAAAGCCAAAGGACAAGCAAGTCGACATTTTTAAAACGTTTGCAAGTGTAAAACAAAAACAACAAAAAAAAAACCTTTCTGCTTTGACTGACTCCTACTCGGGAATTGATCCAAATGCGCCCCAACTCGAAGCAGGTATCTTCGACGCATTTTAGGATCATACTTCTGCTCTTTTAGTGTTAAATTAGAATCTGAATCTGTTCTTGTATAAAATTCAGGCAAGAGACCGTAGAGGAGGAGAAAAACGTAAAAGGAAAAAAAATCAGTCTAATTGAATCGGAGGGAAAAAGTGTCAGTATCGGTGACATTGGAGGGATAAGGAGGAGCTAGAGGAACAATAGTCCGAGCAATCGTAGTAGAAAGAGCGGCTTGGCCTTACCACTAACCTTCACTTGCATATTAAAAGCAGTGCGTCACCTCATGCAAATGAGATTTTGCCGACGAAAAGCGGCATTAATGAAGCCGGCCATTGAACTCATCGTGGTGAGATCGCCGCACCGTAAATAGTCCGTTTGGCCGCCAGCCAGCCGGCGGAGGGACGAGGGTGCCAGGAAGAGGACCTTTTATTGTGTTATGACAGACAGGCACAAGGCGTGCAAGATACGGGCTTCCCTTTCCACGTTAATTAGAAAGGATCAATTAACAGTGATGAAAAAAAACACGGCAGTGCACTGCCTCACTGATGGGCCAATCACGCCTTGAAATGCAGAGTAGTTGGCATGTTTTATCTCTCAGAACTTAATTGCAATTTTCCAGAGGGGATGACGTGATCAAAATGTCTGGGCTGGAGTTAGCGGCACGCAAGTTAAAGTATTCATTTGATGCCATTGCTATTGATCCCTGATTTCCTAAGGCTTGTGTGTGTGTGTGTGTGTGTGTGTGCGTGTGTCTGCGTGTGTGTGTGTGTGTGAATGTATATATTTTTTTTCATTCACACGCACATAGGTGGTCAACTGGTTAGCGTGTCGACCTCACAGTGCAGAGGTCGTCAATTCGATTCTGGCTCTGGCCTCCCTGTGTGGAGTTTGCATGTTCTCCCCCTGCCAGTGTGGGTTTTGTCCGGGTACTCCGTTTTCTTTCCACATTCCAAAAGCATGCATGGCAGGTTAATGGAACCCTCAAAATAGTCCCAAGGTGTCAAAGCGTGAATGGTTGTATGTCTCTGTTTGCCATGCAATTGGCTGGCAACCGGTTCAGGGTGTCCCTCGCTTACTGCCTAAAGACAGCTGGGACATGCCCTGTGACCCTTGTCAGGGTAGGCGGATCAGAAAGTCACTGATAATGCAGTGGTACACACGCAGCACTGGTGTGCGGGTAGCGTGGGATTGATTCCCACTCGGTGCCGGTGTGAATGTGGGTGTGAATGGTTATTTGTCTCTATATGTGACCAGTTCAGGGTATAGTCTGCTCACTCGTTTTGGCTAGCATATGTATATGGAGAAAAAAATTTGCCAAAAGTTACTCAAAAGTTGCCCCCTGATAGAGAGGAACTATGAAAAAGACCCATGCACGAAATTGGAATGATGGCTATTTTTGGTGTAAATCATCCATTTTGGGTGAAATCCAAGGCTCGTACTTTGACAAAATTTAAATGAGGAAGTTGGTCCAGATGAGCCCCAAATGGAAGCAGGTATCCGAGACAGATGGGTGATGCTAAATTGCCAGGATGTGGCTTCACTTTGTATTTGTGACTATTATGTGTTGTTTTAAAACCCAATGTAATTGCTGCTGAAGTAAACAGTTGTGACTTCACAATGTATCAAAAATCCAGAAGAGCTCACACACAAGCACATTTTGGGAACCAGGCAGCTCAAAAATCTGTACTTGTTTTTGTAATTTCAACCCTGAAGGGGTCGGCAGGCACTCCAGAGACCCAACTATCTGTACACAAGCAATTAAAAAGTCAATTTTAGCCAATATGTCGCCATCACGAATTTCATATGAAAATGCGTGAAAACGTTTCTCATCTTCTTTGAGGCTATACATCCGAACATAACGGCACATTGCAATCATTTAAGCGTAAACGGTAACGAAATGCAACATAACTGTTTTGATGAGCAAGGCGGGTCGAGGCGTGCCGCCAACACGCTCAAATCACAACATTAGTGTCCATCATTAGAAGCAACTAACGGGAATTTCCTTTCGGGCTATTTTGGATGGGAAGTAAATTAGCCAGCCAGACATCCAATTTGTCGTGCGGCGGCGTCAAACATTGCCAGCGGACAAAACGTGACATAACACGTACTGAAAGGAAACCCGCGTACCGCTGATGATGTGTAAGGCAAAAGGTTGACAAACTGCAAATCCAATGCGAAGAATAATAGACGTCCATTAAAAAGGCTCGTTCAAGTAATTGTTGGTCAATAAGCAAAGGGGTGTGTGTACGGAGCAAACCGTTTCCCCCAGGCTAAATCATATCAGATGGACTATTGACAGCATCCCGTCAATAGCGGCGGGCTCTCGGAGGCCTGCCTATTTGCACATTGACTGATTGACTGTTTCTTAATAGACACATAATTGGTGACAAAGACCTTGCAATGAGGTGTCACGTGCCAGAGCTTTTGCGATAAGTCACAGCCCCGCCCCATTTTACCGCTGGAACGCGTCCCAGTGCCGCCCGGCCAGCCAAGGATGAGGGACGCGTGGGGGGAAAATGGCCGAGGTATAATCACAATGAATAGAAGACAAACAAGGCGCTTCGTGGCGGACGGGAACGCGGAGGATGCAATATGCAGCGTCTAGAACTTTGACCTGATGTAAGATTATTCATTGGCTTTATTATTGCCGGTGTTCCAGACTTGGGGACATTGTTGATGGATAGTCATTTTTACGTGGCACTTTTGTTGCACCTCATTTATCAGCTCGGGTCTTCGTCGGGGATACTTTTGCATCTGCTTGTCGGGATTGCGACGTAACGCCTTGCGCGTGTCCTCCCTCAAAGCGTTTTCAACGTCAACCAGGAAGTGGCATCTATGTAGAAAATGCGAATGCCGTACAACTGAAATGTTGTCCAGGTAATTAGAAATGTTGAATGTGAAAAAAAGCAAACGCTGAATTTCGACAGTCTGCAGTTGTTTTCATTTCGATAATATGTGGGAAATTTGTCACCATTATTTGAATGGTTTTGCGTTTCATTTGGAATGATCGAAAAAGTGGCGATTTTTTAAAACGTGAACATTTTTTGAACAGTTTGGGGTCAGCTGAACATTGAATCATTTGAGAAATGTTTTTTTTTCCAATGTGAAATATGGACTGAAACAAATTGTAACGCTCGACACAGCGTGCCTTTTCACCAGGACAAACATGTTTGTGAATTTTTGGCCATAATGAGGCCATTCGTCAAAACGATAATAAACAAAAAACATGGCAATATTCAAACCTTGAGACTGTGAGCCAGATGAGCGGACAACCGTTTGCCATGCTGACGGTGAAATTTCTCCATAAATGCGAATAGGTTTCTTATTCTTATCGAAAATATGGAATGTTGCACATTTTGTCAGAATTTGTTTAAAACGGTGGAAAAATAGGGAATTATCGGAAAAATGAGCGCAACATCCAAGCTACTATTTTGTCAGTCTGACATTATGTCAGTTGAGAGATGTGGACTTTGCAGAAGGCCCAAAAAGTGGGGGAAATAATGATAAATAAATACTTGGGTCCACGATAACACATGTGCCAATGTTCCCCAAGCATTCAAACAATCAATTCCCAATTACAGCAATTACAAGTCCGTCGGTGCGCCTTGCTCCTCCCTACCCCCACGTCAGATAGCGCCTCACCTCCGGGGATCCAATCGCAGCCGGCGGCGGCAGATGTAAGCAATTTACTTGTGATTTCTTCATATTGGGCGCGAGGCGAGCTCCCGGTGACCCGCGACCCCGGAGCCTGCAGGATTCTAACCCTATCAAATTAAAGCTCTCTGCTCACTTATTCCCCAGCGCTCCTCGGCCGCCTAAGCAGCCATCTCGCTGCATAGCAACGCCGGCCGGGCGTGCCGGCTCATACGCCCGGCCTCATCAGCTGCTATTAGGGAAAATATACAGTCCTCTAATTGGATGAGATTCGGCTAAGGAAGTGCAGTTAAAGGTCACCTTCCAGCGTGTGCCTCCTGCTCTTCAGAATAATTTCTGTGTCCTCCTGTCTTTGGGAGCTGTTGAACAATAGGGCCCCGAGTTACACTCTTCTCCGCGACAGAGCGCTTTGAGTCGCGATGAGCGGCCGGCACTGCCAGTCATGTCAACTACACGGCCGGGTGACGAACGGGTGCTGACGGAGTCTCCTTATGTGTCACCTGTATCTCAACTCTGCCTCCTTGAAGGTTTCTGTCGCATACGCTTGGTGACGGCGCGGATCGCCAGTTTCATTAGAGGCCATTCGCAAATACGGTCGTCGCCTTGATATGTATGCTTCACAAGCCACAAATATATCATGCTCTTTCTGAAATGGCCAAAGATGGCGCGAGATGCTGACAAAGCTCTGTTAAAAAAGTAATTTGAGTGAAGACAGCATATTGAGGTGATAAAATTCAACTGAGAAGCAAGCTGTGTATGGTGGGAGGAGCTTAAGTTTAGGCTGGGTTATTGGTGAAATTTACGGAGAGTCTTCAACACAGAAAGATGAGTTTCAAATGATATGTATCAGATTTGGAATCATAGTTTTTAGCAAAAAAAAAAAAAAACTTTTTGAACCGGAAAATCATTTTGGGATTTAAAAGAGATGAGTGCATCGAAGTTCAATCAAATGATGCGCAGAATCTAAAATAACGATGAAAAAAACATTCCGTCCTAAGCCATCAAAATGAGTCATACCATCTCAAATCGAATCGTAGTCCTACTGAGTCGAACCAAATCATTCCACTGGCAATTCGAGCCATCCTTGTATCATTGTGCACCCGTAGTGAAAACCCTAGAGAAGCGTCTTTTGTGGAGAGATGCACACCCCGAAGAGTTTGCCGAGTATATATAATGGTTTAAATAAACTACTTATACGGGCAAATATAAGCATTTAAAAAGTCAGCCGGATAGACTCCAGCATGTTTCAACTTAACCCTTTCGGGACAGCGGTTACGACAGAGGACAGCTTACCATGTTATCGGGCTACAGGGTCAACGAAAGAGTTAAAAAAATGTTCATGTACAAATTTGGGTTCTGCAAAATCGACTTTATTTCGACTGAACAGTATGTCACACGGGTCAACAGCAAGTTTAATGTCAACCTGCGTGTACCCCGCCTCTCGCTCAGAGTCAGCCGCAGTTCGACCGCAACCCTAATGAAGGCAAGCGTTACACAGTAGGCGCTTGAAGTTATCCAAACCCCGCATTAGTGTGATGCTCTGTTCCGCCATTAAAGACAAATTGCACATTGCAGCTTAAATGAGTATTATTAACAGCTCGTTGGCTCAAAGTTGGTGACCTTCTCTGTGTTAAACGCACATTGCTTCTGATACGGCTTGCACCGTAAACCCCTCTGGGGGGGACGAGATCCATGGATCCAAGTTCAAGAGCTCTCAAGTCACAGGCCACTTCATAAATAAATGATTGTCCTCAGTGCTGCTTTGCGGCTGAAGCGGAGTTCAGCTCCATAATAATGACCCACTTTCACTTAGTGCCTCGACACAAGTCATGGTCATCGTTTTTCCTCCTCTCTGAATCTTGGAATTAGTGGCAGCTTTAACCGAATAATGCAGATCTTCATTGGGACTGCATCCCCCCCTGCTCCTCCTCGACCCTTTTACTTCTCTATTAGAACTCATTTATTTAGCCTCACACTCCCATACTTGGAGAACAGACGAATTGCAATCCTGCTGTCACATCCGCAGATAATAGATCCCTCCTTTTTTTTTCTCATAGTGTGTGTGGTTGGAGAAGCGGGGCCTATCCCAACTGACTTTGGGTGGGAGGCGGTGTACACCCCTGACTGGTTACCAGTCAGAGCATGGCTTGCTGGCATTGTTGAAAAGCTCGATTTTAAGACGGCGAGGCAAAGACAATCCCATCCGAGGCGTATCAATGACCCCCCTCAACATAGTTTATTTGTCCTTGCAGGCAGGCAGGGGCGGCGGCTGGGTCTGAGTGAGCGCTGCCGCGCATTGATCTGTGTCTGACAAAGCCGCCGGCGTGGTGTGCATGGTGCCTGGTGGCTCTCATTCCACTCAGGCGAGTGCATTTCAGCGAGCTGCGGTGGAG
Source organism: Hippocampus zosterae (assembly GCF_025434085.1). Classification (NCBI taxonomy): domain Eukaryota; kingdom Metazoa; phylum Chordata; class Actinopteri; order Syngnathiformes; family Syngnathidae; genus Hippocampus; species Hippocampus zosterae. The sequence continues at coordinate 22,723,869 of NC_067453.1, forward strand.
CTAATGCGGGACACGCTGCGCCAGTCACGGCCTTTGGGATTTAGTCTGAGTGATCTGCGTGGTGGTGCTGTGATGCGCCCGCTTTCTCCTGCACACACACACACACACACACACACACACACACACACACACACACACACACACACACACACACACACACACATGCAAGCAGGCGGCCCTGAAAGTCTTTTACATGCGATTGTCTCTCTTATTTTGGAGGGCTAATAATTCCTTCCATTTTTGGGGGGGAAAGTGAACACAAGGAAAGCTGTTTTCAGTCTGTTAAATGTTATCAGCGTTTAGGATTGTTTTATAAATTCCTCAGTGTGCTGGATACCGTCAGTGACAAACACCTGGATGTGGTGTGTGTGTGGGTGTGTGGGTGTGATGGGAATGATGTGATTCAACACTCAAGGATGCTTCCTCACGTTTGGGGAAGTTTGAGACTTGGTGGTCATGGTGACAAATAAACAGCTGTCCAACTGATAGTGAGGAAAATAAGTTTGTTGGTTTAAGCAGGGTTGCAAAGCCAAAGTATTTATTTTGTAGACGGTGCATGTGCAGTCAACGTAAAAACTGCCGCATATTCATTATTTTTTTTTCCTAAAGTATGTGTAACCGGGGCGGCCCGGTAGTCCAGTGGTTAGCACGTCGGCTTCACAGTGCAGAGGTACCGGGTTCGATTCCAGCTCCGGCCTCCCTGTGTGGAGTTTGCATGTTCTCCCCGGGCCTGCGTGGGTTTTCTTCGGGTGCTCCGGTTTCCTCCCACATTCCAAAAATATGCACGGCAGGCTGATTGAACACTCTAAATTGTCCCTAGGTGTGAGTGTGAGTGCGAATGGTAGTTCGTCTCTGTGTGCCCTGCGATTGGCTGGCAACCGATTCAGGGTGTCCCCCGCCTACTGCCCGGAGACAGCTGGGATAGGCTCCAGCACCCCCCGCGACCCTAGTGAGGATCAAGCGGTTAGGAAGATGAATGAATGAATGAATATGTGTCACCGTATTTGGGAATTTGGCAGATTGCACTGTTTCGTGCTGAGAACCAAGGGCGTTTTCTTTTACCTGGCACATGTTACAATTTGTTAACTCAAAATAGACTAGAATTTAGTCCACCACTGGGCTGGTCTAAGTTGTGGCACAGGTAGTGTAACACAGATTCCCAGCTCCACCGATACGTGTGGTGGATGTCAGCATATTTCATTCCAAGATATATCAACAGCCTGCATCAAACCGGTGAATCATTGTAAAAATATATTCATTGTCCGATTATCATCTCTGTTATGTTTTTAAGACACAGAGACAAGAACGATCAGGTGAAAGATGATCTCAAAGTGTCCACTGATCTGTGATCACCCTGGCCTACGTTCCATCTATCCATGAGGTTCTGATTGCAGTTCCTCAGAAATCTATTTTGCGTCCTTCGATCTTCCGCATCGACTCCGGCGAGTCTATTTCTGCTTTTCACAGCATCGTGTCTTCGTTTGATAATCATTTCAAGAGTTCGCAATGTACACTTTTGTGCGAGAATACATTCAAGGAGGATGCATTTTAAAGTTGGTTTGAATTCAAAGGAGTTTTTTATTACACCACTCGTACTTATAATCAATAATTTGTTTTTTGATTGTTGTGGACAACACTGTCAGTATCTTAAAACAGGCTATCAAGTGCTGGCGTGCCCTCAGAAGAATGCGCTGATTGCTGAGCAAACACTCCTGTCCGCTGCATTTGACAGATGCCGTTTGAGCTCTATTGGCTTCTACCTCGCCCGCCTGTCACACCTCACATCTCAATGTGTCAGGAGGTGACCTACCACCTCCACCCTTATTGGCCCGAACACAATCAAATGCATGTTCAGCACTCGGCAGTGGGCCGCTAAGGTGCCCCCCGTGCTCAGGAGAGGGCCAACGGTGCTGACCTCCAGCACCTGAACCATGACCCTCATTTACAAGCAGGTTATCTCTTGCAACAACTGCATTTACACCGGGTCAACCCGAGAGCTTTGTGCTGGCAAACAGCTCCCAAAAATACAGTTGAGGCTTCTTAACCCTTGTGTTACCCAGGATTACAAATCATAAATGTTAAATCACTTTGTGTGTTGGTCATCGGGAACCAAATGTGACTTTCAGTCCTTGTTTCCTCAGGAACTCCCGAGGAACTGTCCAAATTGATGTTCTCCATGAATGACATCAAGCGTGACGGATAACGAATCATCAAATAAGACGGATGCTCAGGTTTGACCATTGTTTACATTTTCAAGTGGGCTTTCTTCATCGTAGCACAAATCCCTCGTGGTTAGCACGTCTGTTTTACAGCTGAGAGTTTCTGGGTTCGTTTCCCAGCCGAGACTTTTGTGGGATTTCCTCCAACATTCTAAAAACATGCATGCGAGTTTCATTTCAAGACTCTAGTTTGATATCATGCACTTTCACTATAGCGCTATGCTAACGCGCGCATTAAACAGAGGTTAAATGAATGCCTTGATGTAAAGATAAAGAGCATTATTGTTTTGTTGTTTTTAAAGAACACATTTTCTCTCGTTAGATCGAGCAGGTTTACTTGAATATCTTGCCAGTGTATCTGACCATCATCGTTGACCACACATACATCAGCCACGAACTAAAAGTCCCCTTTCTTTGGGAATCAAAGGAAATAAGATGACAGAGACACACATTCATGCTTAAACAGCACGCTTATTGCTGGGACATCTCAGTAGAATAAAAAGACGGGGTGGCGCTTTTTCTTTGACCTTTGGATAAATCTAAAATGGCACCAAGATTGTTTTATGCTTAATCCAATTCCCACAGACCAGTGAGAAGAGCATCGTTCTTTACAGACCTCTTTAATGGTCTTTTTTTTCCCCCCCTCCGACTTGTGTTGAACATTGTATGCGTTTTAAAACTCGTGAGAATCTCATTTCATTCCTATTAACAGAGTGATTCACCTGTCACACAAGAGGCCGACAGACAAAAGCGGCAAATCCAAAAAGAGAAAAGCGGAGGATGTGGAGTGAGAGAGAAAGGAAATAAATTGAGAGAGAGGGAGGTCACGGCGACCGTGTGATGGTCGCTGACACCCGAGTTCAGCCGGCGGTCAAGGCGAACGCTTGAAGAAGAAGCAGGCGCATAGGCCAGGCTCTGTGTACAGGTGCCCCCTCGCTGCCCCGCCAGCTTTCATCCACCCCTCCCGTCCCATCCCACTCCCACGTCCGGACCCGCCAGCACCACCGGCTGTCCACCAATCAGGGCTCGAGGGGGAGGTTTTGTGGCGCAGCGAGACACATCAAAAGCCTTCTCTCGGCGAGAAGCTCAGGGGCTGATACTGGCACAACACAGAGAAGAAAGCAGACACGGCCAGTTAAATAAAAAAAAAAGCAGTTTGAATGGGGGGGGATGTCCACAACAAAACATGTCATTCTCTTTACAAACCAGCATTATGCATCCTCCTGAAAAAATACCCTGGAAAATTTTTCTCATTGCCTTGTGCCAATGCTCCCACCCGGCCCCACTTGAGTTTTTGATGAGCAAGGCGCTCTGGGGTGGAGTGATTTCATGAAGAAAATCCCATTTTGCAGTTTAGGATGTGGACGAGCAAAGTTCGATTCAAATAAACACCGTGTGGACCTTAACAAAATACAAAAAAAATGTCACTTCATGTCCTCTGTCAGTTTCACATTTGGGCAATGCCAGTGACGACTTTGAGCAAGGTCAGCTAGCGGTTAACACTTCGGCCTCATGATTTTGAGGTTCAGAGTTGGAAACATGCCCATGTAGGTGCTCCTGCTTCCTCTCATATTCTAAAAAATATGTACGCTTTGGCTCATATGAACCGTTTCCGGTCATTTATCTGTCCAAATACCTCCTCCTACTTCTACTCTCAACTGTACACATGAAATACATGGCCCCATCTCAATGGAATTATTTCCAGCTTCGATCTCCACCGTCCTTAAAATGTTGGCTGTTCTGACTCGATCAAACAGAGAATACGAATCTCCCGGCTGTTGTGACGCATCTCTATGTTTGCTCCAAACGCTGAGTGACTTTCTTTTGTGGAGAAGCCCTCTCAGGCAGCCAGGAGTTTTTTTTTTTTTTGCTTCTTCTAAACGAGACATGACCCCTGCAATACTGCCGGCTGAGTAGCGGTTCTCATCATGCGGGTGTCAAGTCCCTAAGTGAGTGCGATACACGATCGGATGAGCTCTTTTTGCATATGCTAAAATGGATAATAGGCTCCTGAGGGAGAAGCCACTCGGGGGGGGGGGGGGGGGGGGGGCAAAAGTGAACGTGACTCTCCAAAGTGTTTTGAAGGGGATGCGCACTACACGCAAAAGTGTAAAGGGAGTCCCAATGAACAAACACCACTTTGAATAATACATTCGCCGATGGAAAACAGGCCATGTGTATGGAATAATAACAGTTTAAAGGTTTGACGCGCACCTTCCCTTAGGCATTGCTGGTAATTTGAGCAAAATGTCAGTCAAAGTATGATGAGAGGAGGGGTCGGGGGAAAGGAGAAGAAAGTGTTGCCTAAAAATGGCGTTTGATTCGCTAAACACGCTCTTTGCTTGTCCCCGCACCCCAATGGGCGCCAAAAGATGAAGTGGCACATTAAGATCAACACTGATGCAAAAGCAGACAGCTGTAAACCCAACAACACCCTGGTGGCTTTGTGGGATTCGTATATCAAATCGGTTTTTGGCAGCGATGTGAATTGAAATGTCACTAATTCATTATAGCTCTGAAAAAGATGTTTTTAGTCAAGAAAAGCAGCCCTGTATTTCACATATAAATAAACTGGTATTATAGATAATTACTAATGGACATGGACATTGTGAGGCCATTGCCTATTCTGATATATGCAGATTAATTAAAAAAAAATATATATATATTTTTTCAATCTTGAGAGCACTAAAAAAATACATATATAAAAATATAAAATGCATATATATATATATATATATATATATATATATATATATAACCTGGACTCCCCCCTCTCACTCATTTTTAATATGCTTGTACAAACTGTACTTTTGGTCTTCTACTTTCTCCCTATCATAATCTTGCTGCTGTAAATTGGGAATGTCTCCATTGTGACACAAATAGGTTTTTTTAAATGTTATCTTACACACAGATTTTTCTGCATTCTAATATTCTTTTCGCTCGCTTATCTTTCGAGCGTTGGTGTATCTGAACCTTAGTCATCCCTCAGATTTTGGTTCACAGCACAAACCAAAAAATCAACCACACAACCGATCATAATTTGGAAAAACTGTAGAAACAAAACTCATTGTGGCCAATTCTTGTCTTCAATGAACCAAACGCGTGTACTGTATTTGGAAGATGGGAGGAAACCGTAGTACCTGACGAAAACCCATGCGAACATGAGAAGGATATCCAGACTACACACGGGTGAGGCCAAATCTGAGATTGAAATGCCGGACCTCAGATTTGCGAGGCACGTTATAAACACCGCTTCGCCACGCCGGCCAAAAGCATTAAATTGTATGTCAAATCATACGAATGCAGACTTCGCACCCCCGACGAGATGAAGCCAAAGCCACCCATCCCGCGCTGCCTTTGTTAGGGAACCATGACGGCCGATTGACTAAGGGCAGCCTGTCATTGGAGGACGGGCAGGTGCGAAAGCGTGACACCTTATTGATGGATATATCGAGAGGCTGCAGACAGGATCCCCGAGACCCCTTCCATCACAATGTCGCTGCAAAACTCTCGCCAGCAGGCACTGCTTAAGTGCAAATATAGACATGGCATCTCGACATAATGAAAAGGTATTGATGCCCTCGCGCTGCCGTGATGATGGGATTGATCGAATTGCACCGAGCTAGCATTTGTATCATTCAGCTTTGACACGTGTCAATGCCACAGAAAAAGAGACGTGTTTAATCTGACCCTTGTCAATCATCTCCATTTTCTATCCTCGGTAAGGTCGCGGGTGACTTGGTGTGTGACACAGCTGACTTTGGGCATGAGGCCGCTCTGGACTGGTCAGCAGCCAATCGCACGGCACAGACAAACAAGGATTCACGTTCACATCTAGGGACGGTTTCAAGTTTACATTTTGAAAAAAAAAAATAATTGAAGTTCGATTTTATTTTTCTCTCCTCGATATTGTGATTGCGATTAAAATTGTGAATATTTTTTCAAGGTCCTCTTCCCTCGTATTTTATGAACAAACTCAATCAATTAATTAACAAGACAACATTTATAAGTCACGTGCAAATGATGCAAGTTTGGCCGCTCCCTAATGATGCATTCAATAATTCATTTCTACAATGCATTTAAAGCACGCCGTTGTCATATTTTCAAATCAAATACGAGGACATCCACCAGAAATGTCCACGGAGCTCAGAATCTGTCTGCCAGTACCTCTCGATCAACTCCACCAAAATCATGTCACACCACTTGTGCCACAAGTTTAGACCTGCTTTCAGCTCGACTTTCAGCCATCCAATTGTCAGACGCACTGGGGGCATGTAGAAAAAAAAAGGCCCTTTGTCTGCTGGATCTCCCCCTACATAGTGCAGCACGGGCTGCCAAATTCTCAAACACACCACACCCAAGGAGGCTTGCACCTGCACAGAAATCGAAGATGCGCCCGAGCGCACATGCGCCGTCGACATAAATCGATCCGTCTCGAAACGCTGCAGTCTTTTAAGCATTCACTGCCACAACTTCTACAAAACACGTATCGTGTAAACCAACGTCCTTTAGCCCTTTCATGCAGCCTGCAACCTGATAACATGATAAGCTGTCCACTGTCGTAACCGCTGTCCCTGAAAGGGTTAAGCCATAATTCAGATTACAACAATAACACAAACATGTGGCTTCATCATTTCAGCTTTTCACGTTTCATCAACCAATGATATGTAAACGCGGCCTGCGATGAACTTATCTCGACACTATATCAAAAAAATGTGTTTCAGTTTTTGCATTGTGGGAGGAAGCTGGTGTATGCCGAGAGCCGGAGCTCAGAACCAAAAACTTTTAGACAGACGTGTGTTTACCACAAGGGCTTTGTGCTGCACAGAAGCAACAATATATGTTTTAAAGAAAAGTGGCGTTTGTGACAAATCTGTGGACTTATCGGTGAACAATAAAAACGAGCTGCTCAGCAGGCCGGGGAACACGCCCAACACATGTTCCACGGTGCGTGCAACTCCATGTAAAGGCCCAGCTGACATTCTGGCAGCCTCCTCCTCTCTGTTTTCACTCGCCATTCTTTGTTCCCATGCCAGCTTCTCCCCGTGTGTGGTCTTGGCACGTTACCCCCGGCGTCTCAGATTGCTGCCATTTACACCCCGTTCCATTCAACAGTGAGACAGAGTCGCGGACAATGCAGACGAGACGGGATGTAAAAGTCGCGGAGAAAGTGCAACGTGCGCCTAACGGCGTATATATTTTGCAATGACCTTCCCGCCGTTCCCGAGAAGAGGAGGCCCTTGATCCCGGTCTGGTGCCAGCGGCCAACCTCATTAGATCCACAGCGAGTACCTATCCATCTTCTCTCGTTGCGCACAGAGGTGACAGCTGGCATTCGGCTGTTTGCAAAAGTCCTTTAAAAAAAAAAAAATGAAAAAAATATTGTGCCTCCATCCTAGGGTACATTAAAGTAATTAGCTGCCAAGCTAGTAGAAAGCAGCCCCCTACCAAGTGCCAGCAAGACTGCGGATTGAAGTCGGCATCCTGTTTGACACATCTGGGCATGGGAGAGTAATGAAAACAGCTGCTTCTGCCCATATGGCATCTAAAGTCTGGCAGTGCGGTGGTGTGCCGTGCCAACCTTAGGCAAATTATCCATCATTAATCCCGCGATCTGACCAGCATACGAGTTGCTGCTAATCAAAACATCTGTGGGCGGTGGGAGAGCGAGTGAGCGAGGAAAGGAGGGAGAGGTCTCACTCGGATGTATTTGGCGGGAAAACATACTGGCTCGGTTGCAAGGGTTAGTGGACAAATGAATCAATGGGTTGTAGGATCGAGATGTAACATTTTTACTTAGAAGAGTTGCAGAAAAAAAATCAGCTTTGTCGGGAAGTACTTTGGAAAATGGACCTTTTTGTTATTGCTTGCTTCCAGACGACAGTCACGTTGCGCAGTCTAAACCGAATTCAAATTGCCGTAGCTCGAAGCTTAGTGTTGGCTAACCGATGTAGCTTCTACTAATCAACCCAGACTTGATTGTTCATTAGAATGGTCAACTTGGTGGGGGCGTAGCATGGATGGACTCTGTTGCATGAGACAGTAAGCTCCACTAAACCCCTGGAGTTCAGGCAAGCTCTAAAAGGATGTTCACCCTTGGTGAAAGCACGTCACTCACCTTATTAAAAAAACACCTGAGACCTATTTGAAACACAAGGAGAAGAAAATGCATTGAAGAATAAGCCTAACCTTAATGGCTGATTCAAATGCTTTAAAATCAAATGTTATTGTATGAAATCTCTGCTCTGGACATGGAATCAGTTACCGGCCCGTTTTGATTGACTACAAATGACCGTCTCGTACGGTTCTGCCTGAGCCTGCAAACGATATGCGCCCTTGTGTGCTCTTCAAATTGGCCCCAGAAAGTCAGTGACATTAAAATGCCCTTTGATGCACCTTCCCCAAGCAGGGAGCACAATAGTGATTCTGTCACTTCATGCTTTTCCGGCAGGGGAATCAATAGCTCTTAAATGCTAAAGTGGGACAATTAAAAATAAATAGGAGCGTGCTCTGGTCTAAATCAGATTATGCATTGCAAGCCCTAGCAGGGTCCTCAAAAGCACAGTATGGCTCCTGAGCGAGTCATCTGCACGGCACCCTGGCCTGGCCCTGATGCATATGTAAGTGAGGATGAATAGGAGACACAGCTTGTCTTTCTTTTTAGTGTGCTGCCAGGCGTTGCTCGTTGCTCAGGAGCATGACATCTGAGAAAAACTGCTCACATTTCAGAACTTCTGTGGAACGTATGGACTCACCTGTCGCCACAATCCCTGCTAGATCACGTAAATCTGTGCCTTATCGCGAGCATTTTAATGGTTGAAAAATATTAGTGGTGCCCTTGCCTTTGGGAAATGAGTCCCACGGTTGCCTATGCGCTTTTCAGAGACTTTGTCTAATGCTGGGACAAGAATAAAATCACATCAACACGAGGAACTTACGTACACGGGGGCTGATGCCCGGACACTCACTCGCCATAGCTCGGGCCAACCAGCCAGCCTCCTTACAGCTCACACTACAATACATACATGATTTCCTGACATAGTTTAGGCCTCCCATAGTTTGTAAAATGAGCGTTTTGATAAATTGAGATGCATATAGTGTGTACAAAGCATGTGGGAGGGTAAACTACGTCAAGGAAAGCAATCAAATGGTGGACTAATAACATGACTGGGATCTATGTAGGCTTTCGAGGTCACAGGCTGGCTCCAGCTCCCCCGTGGCCACCTGGGTAATGTCAGCTCAGCTGGTAATACACCCCGTAAGTAGACGAAGAGCATGATGGGAACACTCGCTCTGTGACAGACATGACCGAGCCCAACGCAATTAGCCGGTGACAGCAGGTGCCGCCTAACTCGCCGGCATTAACGCGTCTCGGGTATCCTTGTGTAATGGCCGCAAAGTGATCCTAACTTTCAATTAACAAATACCCCCCAGCGCCGCCCCCTCCACTGCTACTCCATGGCTAGGCACTTATTTCCACGTCCTCGCCATTAACAGTGTCGGGGGGCAACTGTGCCTTTTTTTTTTTTTGAACCAACAAACTTACTGTATAGTCGCGCTTTGACCCCTTTGCATAAAGGGGGAATTACAATAAATGTACATTTAAAATAAATGTACAACATTGACCCCCACCAAAATTTTAGGTGTACCAAAGAAACAAACAGCTTACAACTCACCGTTGTCTTTGGATACCTAGAAAAACCGACGAGTCTTTCACCCTCCTGTTTTGTTTGGTTTCTCAGGTACAGCAATAACGTTGACCCAGTGCACGTTCAATTCCAGAGAAGATTCCAATAGCCTTTGTTGAACTGGTTACACTGAGCAACACAGCAAAAGTGTTTAAAAATGGGCCCATTTGACTCGTAACACAACAGGAGAGTTTTATAAGGCCATGGATGGGGAATATTTTGCTTCTACGAATCTCTTGAATCACCGTCGCGGATTCCCCTTGGTTTACATTCTGTCATGTTTTTTTTCTTGCTTTATAAGACGCCCAGATTTACTTTACAGCCTCTTTTTGTCTCTTCGGGTTGAAAAGGTTGAAAAAAGGAACATGCTTATTTTGACAAAGTAAAGATTCAACAGTAAAAAGTCAAATAAGGTCTAGGCAAAAGACACATTTCTTGAAGCAAGAAAATATTTGTACATGATTACATCCAGGCGGCCCGGCAGTCAAGTGGTTAGCGCGTTGACCTCACAGTGCAGAGGCAGTGGGTCCGATCCCGGCTCCGGCCTTCCTGTGTGGAGTTTGCATGTTCTCCCTGGGCCTTCGTGGGTTTTCTCCGGGTACTCCGGTTTCCTCCCACATACCAAAAACATCCATGGCAGGCTGACTGAACACTAAATTGTCCCTAGATGTGAGTGTGAGAGCAGTTGTTTGTCTCTGTGTGCCCTGCGATTGGCTGGCAACCGGTTCAGGGTGTCCCCCGCCTACTGCCCGAAGACAGCTTGGATAGGCTCCAGCGCCCGCCGCCACCCTTGTGAGGATAAAGCGGATCGGAAAATGGATGATTACGTCCCACCATTGCAAGCGGCATCCTTCAGAGGGTTTGGATCAGGAGACCCGCGGCATCCGTCTCTGTCCAGTGCTAAGAGGAAGTACTGATGTACCGCTCTGCTGTAAATCAGGATAAATGACAGCGCCCTCCAGGAGGAGTGGAGGAAGCCAAGAGCACAGAATGTCAACACCTTCTCTTCGCCAGAAGGAAAATGTTCATCTTCATTCAATGGAGCACTATCCATCACCCCCAGAGTCACATCTGTGTCACCCAGCCTACAGAGGGGAAAGGTGGCACAAATAATTGCCAGCGTAAGGAGTGGAAACTAAAGTCTTTCACTTCCTGTCCGTGCGGGATGAAGAAGTGGTCAGTGCTATTGTTTGAGTCCGCTGACCTTCCGTGGCTCGCCGGAAGTACATGACAGGCAACAAGTCCCAGCAGCCTCAAACCTTGTCAAGAAATTTGAAAATAGCACCAGGAAACTGAGGAACAGCGCTGCCCTGAATGCATCCCACGGCAAAAACTGGAGAAGCGTCTCTTGTATTTACTTTTTGGGATGTGTGGACGACGGCAACGTGATGAGCTAGCCTCACTGTTGTTCTTGCTTTGAATCTTGGCTCAGTCAGTGGTAATCATCCACCCTTCCGTTTTTGATAGCGTTTTTGTTAGCCTTCGTCAATGATGCTAGCTGCTAATAATCACACTTGGGCCGGCTCAGTCCAACCAGCTCGTCATTTGGAGGCCCAAAGCAAAAATAGACAGAGCGCCTCCCATATTGTCATGAAAATTGTCGCTCATATCACTCTCCACTTAGATTTTCTAAAATAGCAAATATTGAAGACAAAATGAACTGACAATGATGATTTTTATACATTTCCCATTTACTTACATTGATTTCTGGACAAGTTAATTGGAGCTGATTCACGACATATAACGTAGCATAAAATCCTTGTAACAAACTAGGGCTCATTTTATTCGTGTCACAAAACTGTTGAAGGACCATTTTGAGATAAAGGTGGTTTGATTTTTTTTGTGACTTACCTACATCAGGTAACTTATTTATACATGTCAGATGTTTGCGCGGGTGTGATACTGGTTTGGTCTTTTGTTTGCATCGCCGATGTTGCGCACCGTGGTCCGAAGAATGCTAATGGAATTTGTGTTAGAGGGAAGATTCTTTAAGAAAACGTATCTTCAAACTGAATATGGTCAAGAATGTGTTCATATAATTGCAAGACAAAAGTATTGTTTATTTAAAGAACAAGAGATACAGTCACCGCCAGGGGGAATTCAATTCATTCCATGTTGACTAGCTATTTGCTAAAGTATAAGCATGCCTTACATGTACATCTGATCTGCCTTGCTCAAGGGAAGTAAGCTGGCCCGTCTCCACCGACTCCCACAGCTCATTCCCTTCCATGTCACCCCAATTACGATTGCAACGCAGAGTTGTCTCAAAAGTAGAATACTAGTCACGGTTTATTTAGACCGTGGGGCCAGCGGGACTCTCCTATAACGTCCTGAGGGGCCTGATAAGAATGATACGTCCCCATAAGTCTGAGTAAACACTCGCTGTCGTGAAAGTTGCATGCAATTTGTTCAGTGCGCCGTGCTCAACGCCGCCATTGCTTTTTTTTTCTTCTTTTTTTAAATGGATACATCTGTCGGAGTGGAGTCTTTCATGCCCACCACTCATTACTGGCAGAACACAGCGTTCCCCAAGGACGCACCTTTTTACGCATTCACCCACTGAAATCCACTTTCATGTTTTGAATGTGACAGCGCCGCCTCCAAACAAATTTGTCTGAAGCAATTAAAAAGTATCACCTCACAAGTCCCTTCTAAATGGTGTGCTTTACACTCGCTTTTTGTCTCGCCGACTGCAAAGCACGCGCGGCGGTGGCGCGTTTTGACCTTGCTTTCAACGGCTCATCAGGCGTGAATTGATTAAACATGATTACTTGTTTTTCACTTTCCTGTGGATTATTGTTTTGATGAGAATTCATCCGTCCATTAACTTTGTGCTCGCGACAATCATCGCAACGTGAGCATTCCCAGAGTTTAAGGCACAAATTAAAACTAACACACCAATGTTAGCAACAACAAAAAAATGTGTCACTTACTTTCATTTTCCATCCCCCTGTGTTACTGTTTTATTTCGTAGTCACTTAAATATCCGTAACATTTGTAAGAAAAAAAAGTAATGGCGTCCACTGACATTAGAGCAGGCCCTCAAGTTATGCTACAATAACACTAGCATAGTTGGAACGTGTCATTTTCCGTCACTCCTCTATTCATATGTCCTCATATGTATAACGTGTGATGCCCCAATTTTTCTTTTTGCTTTTCCGCTCCTGAAAAAGGTTTTCTGCTGCATTCAGGCATCACCTGAAAAATGTCACACTTTTGTGAAATGCGCGCCCGCTTGTTCAGGAACCATCTTACAGTACATGTCACTTTTTCAGAGTGAATGTGAATTCAATGGCTCACAGGTCAGTTCTCCGTACAAATTATCTTTCTAGACTGAGCTTGTTTATCATCAGAACTGTCCCAAATACAGTTATTTCCATGCCCTTCCAACATGGAAACACCACTTAGCAAAATACTAGCCTTACTCGCTATACAAACAAAAAACAAAAATAACAGCATGACACAAAGTATGTAAAACACACATTACTACTACTACTAGTATTACAGGGAACAACAACCCTTGAAACGATTAACACCTCGAAATAATATCTTATAAAATGCCTTTGACATGCTAGGTCAGGGATGAGCAACTTCAGTGCTGGAGAAGGCCACGGTTTTAGGACCAAACACATCATTTTTATTGAAACGGTGTAGATTATGGGTATGGCTTAATACTGCATACGCCATTTACCATAATCCATTTTTAACAAATAAAAAATAAGCACATCTGGTTATTTTTTTTTTCTTCGTCAATGCTTCCAGTGCTTGCATGGGTTTTTGCGGGCTAACGAAGCTCTGTCCCACGTTTCTGAACATGCTCTTTAGCTCGTGTGAATGTGAGCACAGGTGTATTTTTTTGGTCTCCAGGTGCCTTGTGATTGCTTGGCGACCAGTTCAGGGTGTACCCCACCTCTGCCCAAAGTCAACTGGGATAGACACACACACGCAACAGTGAGTATAAGCGTGACGGGAAAAGGATATGTGGATGGATGTTTTTTATTCCTTATTGCTACAGTCTGTTGTGAATGCTCGTTGAGTGCAATTTGAATGAGCTTCATGCATTTATTTTGGTTATATATGAACATTAAACCAGTTTTGCGCACTTAAGCCTGCAATTTAAATGCAGCATAATTTAATATGAAGTGCAGATAGTTGGTGGTGTGTTTATATAGTGTTTCCATGACACACTATGTGCCTCAGACGCAATGCCACGCTCAATTATACGCGGGTCCACATAATACGAGTTGAAACCCAAAGTGTTGAGAGAGGTCCTGACATATGCAAGTGGACAGAAACGTGACCCCTCTTTGGATCTTGAGCGTTTCACAAGTCGTGCCCCCCCCCCAAAAAGAAAAAAACGCACACACAAAAAAGAAAATACAGCAGCTGTTGCAGATGAAATCAGTTTGTTCCAGACCTCATTGAAAAGGTCAGAGTTGACTCAAATGACAATTGCGCGACACCAGGTCTGTGATTCAACATATGCCTGCACTTAACGTAATTACATTTTGATGGCGGGGTGCGGGGGGGATATAAGTTCATATTTACTTTGCAAGTGTCACTTGAAGGGCGCAAAGAAGCAAATGTCTTTGTTTCAAATGGGAAGAACAAGTTGGAAATGACGCCAGTCACGGTGGAGGGGGGGGCGCTCAGGTGCTAGCAATTCACTTGTGGCATCTTCGTCCTCACCTTGCCCTTGATTTTAGAGGGGGGGGGGGCGGCGGCCCGTTTCCTTCTGAAAATATTGTCCCAGTTTGTTGAATGTTGTTGGGACAGCTGTTTGAGCGTAGCTCCTGGCTAAATACTTTTCCGTCTCCTCGAATGAAATGTCGAGTGTGAGTCATTCTCTTTGACACCACTCGATTTCAAAGATTAGACCAGGTTTTATTATTGTCAGAGTTGGGTTATTCCAGTCGTGTTAATAATATTTGGTTGGGGAACTGTAATGGGCCAGTACAAATTTCATAAAGCATTCTTGCTCTTTTAACATTAAATATTACAAATTTTGAGTTTAACCCATTTAACTTTTTACTGTGCTGCACACACTTTTTTGTGCCTCAGTTTAAATCTTTCCACAAGTAATGGCTTGAAACAACATAGAAAGCCCAGAAAATGTTAAATATTTGGTTTGATTTCATACCGTGAAAAACAAAAAAAATGTCAAAAAAAAAAAAGATGCACACCAAAGTTGTGTTTAAACTTTTTACATAGAAACAACGCCATGCACGTAATAAATAACCTCCTCGACATTCCTTTGACAGCTGCTTGTCCCGTGTTACCGACGGAGCTGCGCCGACGGACTGAATCTTTTCGGAAGCACGTGACAGACAATTGAACGATGTCCTGTTTGTGACGGACTTGTTGTGTGACATTTTGACATTTCGTCTGAGACAAGAACGATATTTATCTGGTACTCTGGCAGCGCGATCGTCGTGAATGACCAAAAGAAAACAAAAGTTGGTGTGACAAGGCCATTTGTCAGCCGAGATGGACAATAGCGGGTGGATACCCCAATAGCCACCTGCAAGCGCTATTGAAAAGCAATGAAAAAAAAGCGCAAAAACTGAGACAGTTCTTGATATGATATTTTTGGGGTTTAGAGTCCAAAATGTCAATCTATCAAAGCCATGACTTCAACATTCTGGGCTCCATTATTGCCAGTTTCGCTTCAACTCGGCGCATTGCCTGTTTGTTTATCTGTCAAATTTCTATTCCTCCCCCATCATGATGCCCCGCGACAACTTGGATGTGACTTCAGACCTTTTAGACGGGGCGTAATGTGCTCCGCTGCCATTCTTTTGTCTCGCCGACGCGCGTTCTAATTAGAGAAACGAGCGGTGACAACGGGCCTGTGGGAGTCTTGACATATGCACCAATCACCTCCAGCTGTCAGGCAATTGCACCTCGTCGGGGAAAGGGCCTGATGAAATAAACGCTGGCTGCTGACTCCTCCAATTTCACAGCGCTCCTCATTGTCACCCCGAGTGGCTCTCGCCAGATTGAGATATTTGCAAACTGTCATTGCCCATGAATATCTGTCGGCTCGCTTGGCGCTCACACTGCTCTAATGCAGCAAGACTGCCCCCCCACCCCCGCAATCGCAAGTCAGCATTGTTGCAGAAAAATGGCCGTAAGAGTCACAAAATTGCTGTTGTCGCTCACTTCCAGTGACTCCTTATCTGGCATGCTCCCATCCATGAACTCGATTATTGCTTGCAAATCCCTCGCCCCGTCTTTGGGGATAAAACGGGCTTTGGCACAGTTCCCGCGCCAAGATTAAAAGTTGTCATGTCTCGTGCGGCCACACAGGTAAGAATAAGTCTTCGAGGCTTTTTAGGATAATATCTGGCAGCTCATTACTTCCCCGGGCTTCGATATTAGATTCAGAATTCTCGTTCTTATCTCTTTTGCTATTTTGTCTAGATTACAATGTCACACAAACTTAAATAAAA
Source organism: Hippocampus zosterae (assembly GCF_025434085.1). Taxonomy (NCBI): domain Eukaryota; kingdom Metazoa; phylum Chordata; class Actinopteri; order Syngnathiformes; family Syngnathidae; genus Hippocampus; species Hippocampus zosterae. Next base: position 22,740,228 of record NC_067453.1, read on the forward strand.
CACAAGGCATGGCTAAATTAAATGAAGTTATAATTCTTCTAGCGTCCCATCGTCTTATCGGACCATTAGTTTTAGCCTCCGCTCATACATTGACTAATGTGAAGGGCAAAGCTTAGATAATATTACGCCGCTTGGGTTTTATTACTTCATGATGTAAAACATTACAAAGATGGGCGTCTGATTTGTGAGGATATGTCTGGGGAAGAAAAAGGCCACATTACTTGTACCGTTTATCCTCACCGTGAACGCATGAACGTGATTAATGAAGACAAGTGGATGCCTCATGAATCTATACAATAGCAACACATAACATGAGTGTGCAAAAGGCTCACTCATGTGTGGGGCTCGTCTTAGTACCTCGTTAGCTATCTGAGCAGGAATAGCAAAATGTTAATGAGTAATTGGAGGAAAAAATAAAAATAAAAACGGGAAAACTAAGTCGTCAAATGGTGTGTTTGCAGCCAATAAAACGGTGTGTTTTCAGGCCCTTAGTTCACAGTTAAAAACAGGAAATGCAGACGGGCTGTTCGGCGGCAGCGCGGGGCATTCATGCGCGTAATTGTTACCGCTGCCGGCCTGATTTTAAAAGCCATACGATCCACCGAGCGCACAATAAGATGTAGCGGATAATATCATCACCTCATATTTACTGTGGAGGCGTTTAAGATTTCCAAGATAGCATTTGTAACACTAGAGCGACAAATTTGTTAATGTCATTAAAAGATGTTACCAGGAACTGAAGCTGAGGAGAATACAATCCCCCCTTTCCCACGGGACCGCGGCCTGTGGAAATAATTTATAATGTAACGGCTATAAAACATGTACAAGTTATCAGGTTCAGGACCTGTCGCGGTACCCTGGGGCTCCCGTTACACACTGCGTGCTGCCCTGCCGAAATGGATTTTCCACTGTCTGCTTGTGAGAAATCAGCCGTCTCACAGCAGAAACTGTTGGAAAATTGAACTGAAAACATGAAAGAATAACCATTTAGTTTCAAAAACATTATGTGGGATTGTGTTTAACATTGCCAGTTTATGCGCAAGAATAGTGAGCGTGTATCCACATCATTATTTCTCTCGATTTTCCAAAAACAAGCATCTGATGCTAACTGAAAGTCAAAAGTCGAGCAGAACAACCTTTGTCAATCCAGGACCCCTTGTTGTATATTCAAAGGAAATCATTTTATTGGGAAGACGATCACGAATAAGGTCGCACACAGATGATCTTAGTGTTCAAAAAAATGGACATGCGAAACTCCGCAAAGGTGATTTGCACGTCGGCCTTACGATCACGAGGTCTGCATTCCTGCCACGAGTCACGTGTGGGAAAAGGTGGATCCGAGTGCAGGGCCAACTCAAAACTTAACGATTTCCCAAAAGAACACAATACAACAAAACTAGGCATTTACAAGTCCCCCCCCCCAAAAGTATCAAACCTAAAAAAATGGGTGTGGACTCGCAAATGGGAACTGATAAGAACTTCACAAGAATTACCTGACAAAGACTGAAAGGACGCAGGGAACTACCGATATAGACACGAGTGTTTGGAGGGAACTGATTGGTTAACACAAGGGACTAGGCTGACGAGAAAAGATGAAAAAAAAATCTCATGAGCGAGGCACAAGTGTAACCTACTCTTTGTTTTTCCCTCTGTCAGGTGTGCACGGTTCCAGTTCCCACGACCCGGACGACCTCAAGCGCTCCGGAAGATGGTTGAATGGATGTATGAAATGACTCCATCATTCCAGTAAGTCCCACCGACTTGTTGTATCGTCCTGATATTTTGCCCATTTATGTCTAGCACCCTTTTGCAAAACTCACCCAAAAAAATACATCCTTGGTCCCTTTACTTCCACACTTGGTGATGCTGTTTTTTTCTGTAATCCAGACAAACCCACATATTAAAAAACATCCTGCGTTTTGGGGAAGATTTTGACTGCACTTGTGAACACGCGCAAGTGATCTTTTCAGTGCCACAGTCAAGTAAAAGTGAAAGTGTGACAAAAGAAATCGGCTCATGAATGAATCCCTTATCTAAAGTATCGCCCCGATCTTCCCCGTTATACCCATTAGGTCTGTTTTAAGGTGACGCCAATCCGTGCAACAAATTAGCAATGGAAAACAGCACGTAATCGTCCTGGCGGGAAATGGACGGTCATCGAAGCCGCTATAATGTTGAGTATCTCCTTCATTGTATTCACCGCGGTAATGCGATATGTCACACTGTTGCTAATACACTTCTGCGTGCTGTCATCGGGGCTGTAATGCTTATCTTGCCCGCGTTGATGATCTGCCCTCTTGTCAGGGCCAATTATACTCAGACGTGTCACGGAGGCAGGCGGCTCGGCTGCTATTACTGGAAACGGAGGGATGACGTGAGGCTGCCACCGAGTGTCTGGCCTCTCCACCCAAGCACAGGTTAGCAAGAGCTGAACTCAATCTCCTCTGCTGAAGGTCAGCGTCGGGCTACAACCTATTTGCAGGCTAAAGTATGCACGGGTTGTCCAATGACCGCCCGTTCCTTTTTATGGGATTGCTTAAATTTCGCGATTGTAAACGTCAACGTTTACATCGCCTCTCGTGTGGCAATACATGCATTACCCTTTCACATCGTAGCTCGCGTTGCACTTGGTATGTATTCCCTATAAAAACAATCCTACTTGAATCTGACCTTGGAAAGCTCATAACATGACTGTAATGATATTTGACAGAACGCAATGTTTAACTTTATCCCATGTTAGACTGCAGACATGCTTGTCTATATGTTTGCCCTTGGCTTTGGTTTGTCTGCCCCTTGAAAATATCCACATTGTGGAAGAAGAGCTACTTCACCCTAAGGACCATTCCTCTGCCAGCGATTCCAAACTTTAGGTGTAGAACGCAAACTGTCAAGTTTACCTCAGTGCATCAAAGGTGTTGAAGGTGCCATCAGACTGCGACAATCAGTTCTCGAACGGGGACTTTGTAGTGTTTACCTTCAAGCCGTGTTTGCTTCTGAAACAAGACGGCTTCCCAAAATAAAACTCCTCTTTGTGACCTTCCCTTTCCGCCAGGTACAGCAAAGCCTTATTCTCTGCCAACAAGGACTCATTACTCCCTGTTTTAAAGGGAGCTTTCTGGTCTAGGAGGCCTCATTACAGCAAGAAAAGACACCCATGGGACATGCAAGAAAAGAAAACGGCAAAGACCCCCCTAGGGTAATAAGCCTACAAAACTTCTGCGAAAAAGAACTTGCCGTGTGTAAAGCGAGCAGCCCCCCTGCTGTTCCATAGGAGAGGTGTCTTTGAGGTGTGGAGATTGTATGACTCAGTAGTCAGAACTTCCAATGCGCATAAAACTGATTAGCACTGCTCAGAGCTTTAGCGCAGCAAAGCAGAGACTTTGACACCTTTCCAGTTAAAGGCTGCTCCATTGAGAATATTTAACGAAATGGCGGCGCTTATGCGTCTTGACTGTCTATGCCAATTAAAAATCCACTCTTGAAATCAAAAATACCCCCCTGCCCCCCAGCCCAGTGAATGCAGAGTTGTATGTCTTTGATAGTTAATAACTTGGCTTCTGAATCCACAACTATGGCTCCCAAGATTTTACAAGTCCATTTATTTATAGTTGCCTTCCATAGTCTGACCTGCTGGGCAACACTCAAAACACAGCTGCTCCCTGATTTTGGACCAAAAAAAAGCCAGTCTGAAACAATAAACTTTGGACTTGCAAGTTTACTTGAGAGGAAAACATGAAGGGGTTCTCCAACTCAAAATTGAATTTTCCCACAGAGTCTCGCAAACGGGTTTTGTTTCGGTATTGCTCCGAGCGGCGATTCCCACGTGAAAGGCATCAGCGAGCGGCCCCGTGGTGTCACTCTCGCTAAGAACAGGGAGAAAGTCCGCCACGTCAGTGTCACGACCCCGCGCCGCAGGCGATCTTATCCACCCACGAATGGCCGTGTAACGTGTCAGTTACACGGCCTGGACTTGATCACTGTACACACTGGCCAACACTTGGTACTGCTGCGGGCGGTAAATATGTTCATGGAGTGTGAGAATGGAAGTTTTTGCAGTTTGCGGTCTAAATAGGAGATTCACACGTAAACATAAGTATAGAGAGTACTTTGTGCTAGTTGAACTTGGCTCATGAGCCATTCAACTTTGTTGGAAAATAAACAGTCGAGAGATTGACCCAGAGTTTTACAGCTGACATTGAGTCTGCTTTTCGAGGGTGCGGAGTGAGGGGGGGTCTGATCAGTTATAAATGTCGGCAGAGGTCGGCATTCCCAATACAGTGGCAGATGGTGTCTCCATAAGATTTAGTAACTCGTGTCATCTGATTCCCTCCTGAGGGAGTTCCTCGGCCCATTTATAGCATTGACTTCAATCTCCTCTGTAACAACAGAGAGGTGGCCATAAAACCGTGCTCCTCATGAAAATGCTTTTGTCCTGCTATGTCCAATGCAATTTTTATGTTTCTCAAGTCTACCTGGACTTTAATCATTTAGTGTAAACCCTTTATACCTCCTGTGTGTAAATGTTAATGGTGGATTTTATTATGCAGAGTATCACCTCGGTCACATAGAGGGGGTCCCCCGGTTTATGACGGTCCTAACCCCAAGGGCACGATTTCTGTGGACAGGTGCCCTTGCGATCGGCATCAGAACAAGCACATCTACGTTTTTGTGCCAGGGCAAGTCTAGTTTACAGCGTTTGAGACTTTGTTGCGCCTCGCTCGGCATTCCACCGGTTGGAGATGACGTGCCTCCGATGCGCGTACGCTGTCCCCGATTGCCCTTGTTATATGCAAGGCCGATGATCCGCAAGGGGAGAACTTGCAGTATATATAGACACATTTTGCATGCGCCAATCTTCTACTAGACGTCAGTGAGTAAATTTCGGCTTCTGCATTGTCACGCAACCGTGCCTTGCTCACCCAGATTTCAAATATATACTGTATGCATATGTAAAATAATTCTACAGAAAATTCGGATCGCACTACACAAACTAGGACAGTACACAGTGCAATCCTCGAAAGGTCATTTCGAAACCACAGAATAAAAAATGACATTTCTTTTACTAATTGTAATGAACACACATTACACATGATTCTTTGTTTTTATAATAACCAAGGAAATATGTGCCTGGCGGATGATCAGTAAAAGATCTAAAAGCATTTATTGTAACGTGGATATTTTGTTCGCCATTTTTGGCTAGCCCAGTACCACACGCTTATCATCTTGTACCGGAACCCATTGGAAGAGGAAGCCCGCTCACACATCTTCCTTTACATGCGGTGTGACCTCATCTTATCAAATATTATTACAGTGAGCACTTGGAATTTGTTTAAAATTTGCACAATTCTTCTAGCATGCTCCAAGACCTGTTTAAATGACTCTAATTTGAATAATTTGTGTGATATTTCAAATCAAATTTCCATTTATTTGAAAACTCCAACTGCCCTTGATTGCATTTATGATACCTCGATCCATTGGCTGTGCACGGTGGGAGAGAATGCATGTGAGCCAAATCCATTCACACTTCAACAGGTTGCGTTGAGTCATCGGGGACTGTTTATTGACGGGCCTTTAACATGTTGTAGTGATTTTAATTGATCACCCCCGGAGCTTTGCAGGCTGCAAGGGTGCAGGGGAAGCTCGAAGGGTGGAGGAACTTAAGAGCCATTAGGCACAAGTGCGCGAACAAATTGTTGACGTGAACGGATTATTGTGGCTGGTCAAGCCTCAAAGAACACTGATCGCCGTGATTGTCGTTGCACCAGGAGCCCTCCGAGTGCACTGACGCTGCCAAAACATTGAAGAGACGTGCGGGATTAAGTGCAACTGGAGAGGGTTTCCTCTCGCCGGCGCCGATCAATGGGCCGCTGCCGAGCAGTGTAAGTGGCTTTATGTTGGCTCGGGTTCTTCTTCATTGCCCTAAACTTATTAACCCCTAAACTAGGATAGCTACTTGATGCCAACAGCGCTACTGAACATTAATTCATTAATCAGACAAATTTAGTGGGAGCTATTTTGGTAAGATTCAGTTTAAGATATTTTAAGGCATAATTGGTCATTTGTTTTCTTTCATTCTTGAAAGGAGATGCATTAGGCAGCTCACAAAAGAGATACAGTGGTGCCTCTATTAACGAACGTCTCTTCGTACGAAATTTTCAAGTTACGAAACGCCTCAACAGGAAAATATTGCTTCTTGTTACGAAAGAAATTTCAAGATAGCCATTAGCCAAGGTCGCCATTTCTTTCCAGAATCAATTCATTTCGTAAGTAGAGGAACCATTGCACTTGGTTCTATAAGTTCATACATAGACCCAACTACTGTCAAATATATACAAGCAATTAAAATCTGTTAAACAAAATATCTTGCCTTCAAAAGATTTTCCAAGGGAAAAAAAAAATATCAAAAGATAGTGTCTCATCAGTGCCCCCCCCCAACCCACACTGTCAAAGAAACACATGTATGCTGCTCCGACTTGGCCAAAACAATAACTCGCAGGGCCTTTCATTTGTATTTATTTATTAAATTGTAATTCTTGTTTGCTCTGCTTTCAGGGTTTTTGTTTATCGCACAGGACCAAAAAAAAAACACTCAAGTGACAGAACATTGCCAAATGCCAAAGTTGGGAGCGCTTAGAAGTAAAGGAGGCAGAACTGACACCGACTGATTTAGCAAATGTCAAGCAGTTATCTTGAGCAACAAGCACCACAATCACAATTGAAAAGCTCACTTTCAAGTAGATGTTGAAAGAGGATTAAAAAATATATATATTTAAAAAAGGATGTTTCATCTACTTTTCTGCCCATTCTGCTGCAGTCCATTATTCAGAAGATTTCTGCACTTGTGTTTTTATAATGATAGCTATAACCTTGATATTCCAGATTCCTTGAATCAAACACGAGAAAAAAAATATCTGTGGAAACTTTGTACGCTGCTGAGAAGAAATGTGAACAACAACAACACAGACGGCATATCGGGAGCTGTCACAGAGTTGTCAAAGAACAGTGATGCTGACAATTGATTCATGTGCAAATGTTCCCGCTATCTGGATGGCAGTCAGAGTATATAAAACTCCGTTTTTCCTCGGCAGGAATGACAGGATGCAGCGAGTCAAGACAACAAAGCTGTCACAAACAGCTGTCTCTGCTGACAATTATTAGATTTATTTATTGACAGTGATCAGGCAGAAGCACTTCATGGGAAGCAACGATAGGAACATCCTCGCCCGCCAGACGCCATCGGACACGTATGGTAATGCTCCGCAACACTTCCACTCGATGGATGTCGTCAATTATTTCCTTTTTTTTTTTTCAAATATAATGGTGCCTCTACTTATGAAATGAATTGATTCCGGAAAGAAATTTCTTAACTCAAACTTTGTAAATCGAGATGTGTTTTCCATGTACCGTATTTTCACGACTATTCGACGCATCGTACTAATGGCCGCAGTCTCATTAATGCGTGACATTTCTGTATTTTACACATACACAGGACGCATCGTACGAATAGCCGCAGTTTTACAGTGGTAAAACATACGCCAGCTTAAACATACGGCATGCATGCGCGCACTCTAACACGTTAGCTTGAAGCATACGGTAGCATGCCAAGACATACAGATAAGATAAAAACACGTTTTTAAAAAGGCAACGAAAGCAGAACTGAGTTCGGGTGTATTTTATTTAGCCATCGTACAATGTTCTCACGTTTTCGATCAATCATCACCCAGAAATCCATCAAAGTCCTCATCCTCTGTATCAGAAGCAGAGGACTGCACATCTCAGTTGTCATTGAATGCATCACATGCTAGTGTGAGTTGCTACGCATTGCCGAGCGGAAAGAAGGAGTAGCAACAGCAAAGTCAACATTTCTCTCGTGTGAAGCTTTCCCACATTTGAAAGTAAAGAACAGAGCGAAACATGGTGGCAGCGCGTGTGTGTGTGTAGAAAGAATTGAACAATTGTGCAAGTACCGTAATCCATCAAAAACGCCGCGTTCCCTCTCGTTGTTGCGTATTGTGGCGTAACTCGCCCAGCGCTGCCTCTCACTCTTTGTAAAGTTGTGTTTGCCATCGATCATTGTTCCCATGCTGTTCGCAACTTTACTTTGAACGCCCGGTTGATGCCAATGTCCAGCGGTTGGAGTTCTTTAGTCAAGCCTCCGGGAATAACGGCAAGCTCAGAGTTCATTTGCTTGACTTGATTTTTCACCGCTGCTGTGAGATGGTCACGCATGCCAAAAGCATAACCGGTGGCTTTAAGTTTTAACTGAGCTTCGTAGGCATGTCTCTTTGTCGAATTTATTTTCAGGGGTTCTTAGAAACCAAAACCGGAGTTGTTTTGCAACAATGCACATTGCCACACGCTATACAAGTGTTGGTACTGGCTTGAGGCGTCCACGTACACGCCCACCCTTCACCATTGGCGGACTAGCTTGTCTGTCCTCTCTCTCCCTCTCTCTCTCTCTCTCTCTCTCTCTCTCCCTCTCCATATATGTATATATACACGCCCACCCTTCCCTGATTGGCCGACTTCTTTCACAGTCACTTCCGCCTTTTCTCCATATAAACGGCGTGTCGGCTGTCAGTCAGATTTTGGAACTCAGCGCATATAAAGGACGCTCCGCACCATAAGGCGTCCTGTCCATTTTGGAGAAAATTTAAGACTTTTAATGGCGCCTTATAGTCGTGAAAATACGGTAAATGCCCTAATCCGTTCCAAGCCCCCCCAAAATTCAGACATAAATGTTTTCCAAAGCATAAAAATGCATCACGATATATAAAAAATACATGTTACAATTACATAATTGCACAATAAATTAGAGTTGTGCACAATGTAAAAAATAAAGAATAAAAATGATGGCCATTTCACTTTTAACTGCCTCCTCATCGTTTTTTACCCTCTAGTTCCGGTTGTCACTCAGAAATGGTTTTTGCCTGGCTTTTTGTCACGGACTGATCCAAGGGTGTTTGCTTTTGTCGGCTTTTAACAATCCTTCGCAAAGGCAAACATCCGCATAGTGAGCAATCTACGGACTGGTGAACTCTTTATCTGGGTGATTCACATTTTTGTAAAACTATCGGAACGCCTCATGGGCCAAGGGGCGAATGACGAGGGCACTGCATAGACACATATCTATTTATCTATCTAAACACATAGACACATACTATAGAGGTCCCTCTTAGCCAATGGGATGCCAGGGTGACACTCGGTAGTAGCCAATGGCAGACCAGCTATCAGTATGGTGCGTTCAGGTAAACTCGGAACTGCGACTCACGGCTCATTGTATTTTTACCTTTCGTAACTCGAAATTCCTCTCGTAACTAGAAGCAATATTTTCCCGTTGAGGCGTTTCATAACTTGAAATTTTCATATGAAGACCGTTCGTAAGTAGAGGTACTACTGTACATGGCAGGAGTCTTCATTAAATAAGCACGTGTATTACCTTCCGCCAGAGCTCCCAGTCGATTCAGTTGAACTAGGTCACGGAGGAATAACGTAAATTCAACGAAAAATAGCGTTGATATTGAAGATCCACAGTGTTAAGCACATAATGATCAAAAGGCTAACGCCATTATCTTCTGGACCTCCTTCCATGCCATTTTGGTTCTCTCAGCGACAACCTATATGAGCATCTCAAGACCTCCCCTTCAGTGGCTTATGTACTTCTGGTGCCCTGTGGTTCATTTGATGATCTCTTGAGCAAAAGCGACCCGATGAAAGGTGAAAGTAATAACACTCATAACGTGACTTGTTTGTCGGAGAGCATCAAGTGGATGTGACTTGGCAGCGGGGGGACATGCGATAATCCCAGCGGCCTGATAAGCAGTCGCCCCCATCCGGAGGCGGTGGCCCTTTATGTCTCACCGTCTCTCTTCTGTGCCCCACTGCTACCCATTACATAAAAAGGGCTACAGCGTTTGTTCACCGCGGTAAGAGTCAGACCTATCTGAAGAAGTTCATTTGTATTAGAGGAGGCACACAGCATGCCCTGGCCTTCAAACCCATATGCCGAGGGCCACCAGCTGATTTGGGTAACAAGGTTTTCCGATGAGCATTACATTTGGCTAAAGGCGGCCTTTAATTGGCACAGAATACACAGTAATTCATAGGCGGTCGGGTTTTGGAGGACTTTATCCTTTTGTCCCAATCTCTATGGATGACACCTATATATTATCTGCAGCTCTTATAATATTTCTTAGTGTCTTAATGATCAAACACATCCTTGGTAATTGACTCATTTGTCACCTACCCAACAAAAATCCATGAACTAAAAAAAAATTGATATTACAATGCAAGTAGAATAAGATAAGTGAGATGGAACAAAGGTAGACAATGTGCCGTTTAATTTTGAGAATCAAATCCCAAACACCCGGCGTTGTTGACATAGATGTTCCTTCTTCTGTCATAAAGAATCATTACTTGAAAAGAACAAACACAAAACCAACCTTTGAGTGATATTTCGAAAGCACATTTTTTGTTGTTGTTGTCTTCATCCTGCCAAGAAATGGAATTGCCAGTGCAAATTTATGGAGCGAGGACTAGATTGGATCGGATGCCACTTAGCCCTGTCATAGCGCCATCATAGGGATCCATAGCTGAGAAAGCTGTCACATAAATCCAATCGTTCAAAATCAACACTCCCGTGGAACAGGAACACATTTTGTCTGCCGACACAAATCCAGTTGTAAGTAACAAAAGGATAATATTCAATCGCTGACTGTCACACAGGTTCTTGAGGCATGCGTCGAGAATTGTGGCCATCGCTTCCATGCCTTTGTGACGTCAAAGGAGTTGGCAAATACAGTGAGGACTCATCGTCAATAGTAACCAATTTGATTAACCAATTTGATCCACATTTGCAATCCGTTTCCACTTCGTTTCTCAATACCGCGAGTCCTAACTTCACGCTAAAATGTCAAGCAGCTCTTCGCCGGTCTCCGACAAAGAAAGTTTGCCGTGACAAGCCAAACGGGTTCATATCACTACCTCCCACTAAGGTGACTTTTATCTACTGGGCTCGTATGGATTGATAAACAAATCATTGTGAAATTATGCCACGATGGCTCATTTTCTCACGGAGTCCCGGGTGCTGCTATTTTAATCATTACCTAATTGTCGGGCTGCTCTATCGACATCGCAGAGGCCTCGCGCTTGCATTCTGCTGACACCGGCAGGCCCTTTTAAGATCCGGGTTAACCTTTCGATGTCCATCGACGGTCCCCGGGCTGATGATGATTGATCGTAGTGGCCCTCGCTGTTAGATAATACCTAATCAGCGTTCGGAGTAATTTGTGTAAATGAGACCTCATTATTGATGGAAGGCAACTTTAGAAGCTTTGGTGCACGTTGGATCTAAACTAGGAATGGATCAGCAATAAAACTTTGCACCGCACCTTCTGCGGCGACTGCGACAAGAGATTGAGGGCAAAAAAAAGTGGGAAGATGTCGGCCGTACAGAATCTGGTTACAAAATACCTCTCAGGAAAAAATCTCTCGGCAAAGTGACCCTTTGATATAAGTATAGTGGCCATCATTTTTTTTTTTTTTTTTTTTTTGGTCTTTGTGACAGGATTTGAAGCCCTATAAATAACAGCGTAGTACTGTCTTTAGGCTTCTGCTTCATTTGCATGCGTCTTTGACATTTTGAGAATGGAGGGTCATTTGAAAGGGATGTTGGCTCCAGTAGGTGGAGCTCCGCCCTGCCGGTCACAATGCAAGTCTGGCGATCTGACATCATGGCAGAAGGCCGTGATGATGATTGATCATGTTTTCTTCATTACCCTAAACCCAATCAGCACTCGATGTAATTTGAGGAATGACTGCTCATTATTGGCAATTCTGGATTTTAAGGGCTTCTTTAATGCACCTCTCTAAAGGAACCTTTGGGACAGGATTAAAGGATCGATGGTGTTCCTCTCTGCATACACGGGGGATGCTCAGTGATTCTATTTGAGGGTGAAGTTCAAATAAATGGCCTCGATTGTACCATCATTGGACACATCAGAAACATTGGCATGATTTAATGAGCTTCGTTAAAGTTTTTTTTTTTAAATAAATTAGCTGCATGATTGAACTAGAGCCACAGCTCCGGTTTGCTGACAGTGTGCATTACATGAGCAGCAATCTGCACAGAAACAGAAGGATTCTGGGGGGTTTGTTTGGTATGTTTTTGTTTGTTTTTAAGGTTCGCTTTACTTAATTACTCGCTGTGAAATGAGAAACCTAACACAGCACGGTGCTGATTATGACGATCCTTGATTGGATCAATAGTTTATGAATTACATGTACCCAGGAGACAAGAATTTTTTTTTTTTTTCCTGAAGTGAAATTAAGGTAGACTGAGGCTAAACAAATTAAATCTAAATAAATAAATAAAAGGGCTGCTGTTTTTAATGAGCAACTTGTTAAGCTTACAGCTCTTAATATTTATATATTTAACAATAAATTGCTTAGTGCGGAAGATGCATGATGTTTCATTATTTATTCGATTAGAAATTTGTGTCTAATATGTTTACTCGAGTCAAAGGAATCATTTTTATCTTCTATGTCTTCATTAGTGAACGCAACAATAAAACACTCACATTAACTAAAGTAAAACATATAATGTATATCGTGTTCGTGTGTGTGTGTGTGTGTGTGTGTGTGCGCGCGTGTGTGTATACACATATCAATATGCTTTTTGGAATGCTTGGTGGTTTTTTTTGCATTTTGAATATTCAGTATAGAAAAAACATATGTGACAGTGTAAAATGTGTGTTCAAAGCGATTTACAGTGCAAACTGAAACTCCCCCCTCCCACCTCCCTTTTTTTCCTTTTTGGTAATGAAAATTTGTTTTCAGTACCACATGTTTAATTATAAGCTCGGACACACACTTTGTATTGCTCATGATTAGCTATTGATGCTGACCATGAAGATACCGCACGAGATGAATAATCGAAGAGGCCAGTTATTAAAACAGGCATTTGAAATATGGCCACTTAATTAAAATGACAGCGCTGATTACACTGTGAAATGACACTGAGCTTTGATCATTTTGAATATCACCACAGTTGATATTTGCAGCAAATTAAAAATACTTTCCAGACTAGAAGCCGTTACTTTTGTCTTTAAACTTGATTCAAATTCAGAAAACTTTGTTTATCAATTAGAGCTATATATAAAAAAAATCCTCGTCTCACCCCCCCTCGGGTGGTGTGCGTCCCTCATTCAGCTCGGGTCCTCTACCAGAGGCCAGGAAGCTTGAGGGTTCTGCGCAGTATCCTTGCTGTTCACAGCACTGTACATTTCTGGACTGAGATGTCCGATGTTGTTCCGGGATCTGTTGCAACCACTCATCTAGTTTGAGGGTCACTGCCCCGAGTGCTCCAACCACCACAGGCATGACTGCCTTTACCTTCCATGCTCTCTCCAGCTCGTGTTCCCGTGTTCCTTCTTTCTGATGTTTCCATCACTTGGGACCGCTACATCCACTACAACGGCTTTCCTCTGCCCTTTATCTATGATCACGATATCTGGTTGGTTCGCCATTACCATCTTGTCGGTCTGGATCTGCAAGTCCCACAGGATCTTCGCTCTGTCATTCTCCACCACCTTCGGAGGTGTTTCCCATTTTGACCTTGGGGTTTCCAGTCCATACTCCGCACAGATGTTTCAGTAGACTATGCCAGCCACCTGGTTATGGTGTTCCATGTAGGCTTTCCCTGCCAGCATCTTACACCCTGCAGTTATGTGTTGGATCGTCTCAGGTGCCTCTTTGCACAACCTACACCTTGGGTCTTGTCTGGTGTGGTATATCTGGGCCTCGATGGCTCTGGTGCTCAAGGCCTGCTCCTGAGCAGCCAGGATGAGTGCCTCTGTGCTGTCCTTCAGGCCAGCCCTCTCTAGCCACTGATAGGACTTTTTATGATCGGCTACTTCAGTTATGGTCCGGTGGTACATCCCGTGTAGGGGCTTGTCCTCCCATGATGGTCCCTCTTCCAGCGCCTCATCTTCTGTTCCCCATTGTCTGAGACATTCTCTGAGTACGTCATCCGTTGGAGCCTTCTCCTTGATGTATTCATGGAGCTTGGATGTTTCATCCTGGACAGTGGCTCTCACACTCACTAGTCCCCGGCCTCCTTCCTTTCGGCTTGCGTACAGTCTCAGGGTGCTGGATTTGGGATGGAACCCTCCATGCATGGTTAGGAGCTTTCGGGTCTTAACGTCTGTGGTCTGAATCTCTTCCTTTGGCCACCTTATTATTCCTGCAGGGTGTCTGATCACTGGCAGGGCATAGCTGTTTATTGCCCGGGTCTTATTCTTGCCATTGAGCTGGCTTCTTAGGACTTGCCTCACTCGCTGGAGGTATTTGGCCGTAGCCGCTTTCCTTGTTGCCAGTTCGAGGTTGCCATTGGCTTGTGGTATACCAAGGTACTTGTAGCTGTCCTCAATGTCTGCTATTGTTCCTTCAGGGAGTGAGACCCCTTCAGTGCGGACTACCTTTCCTCTCTTAGTCACCATCGGACTACATTTCTCAAGCCCGAATGCCATCCCGATGTCGCTGCTGTAGATCCTGGTTGTGTGGATCAGGGAATCTATGTCCCTTTTGCTCTTAGCATACAGTTTTATGTCATCCATGTAGAGGAGGTGACTGATCGTAGCTCTATTTCTGAGGCGGTATCCATAGCCTGTCTTGGTGATTACTTGGCTTAGGGAGTTTAGTCCTGTGCAGAACAGCAGTGGGGAGAATGCATCACCTTGGTATATGCCACATTTGATGGACACTTGGGTAAGTGGCTTGCCATTGGCTTCAAGTGTGGTTTTCCACATCCTCATCGAGTTCGCAACGAAGGCTCTTAGGGTCATGTTCACCTTATACAACTCCAAGCATTCAGTGATCCATGTATATGGCATTGAGTCATAGGCTTTCTTGTAATCAATCCAGGCTGTGCACAGGTTGGTACGTCGGGAAGTGCAGTCTTGTGCGACTGTTCTGTCAACCAGGAGCTGATGTTTGGCTCCTATGGTATCTCTACCAATGCCCTTCTGTGCTTTGCTCATGTATTGATCCATGTCTCCACTTATCTTAGCCGCAATGATGCCTGACATGAGCTTCCATGTTGTGGAGAGACAGGTTATTGGCCGATAGTTGGATGGGACTGCACCCTTTGAGGGATCCTCCATGATCAGGATCGTTCACCCTTCGGTTCGCCATCCTGGGTGAGTCCCATCCCTCATCAGCTGGTTCATTTGTACTGCTAGGCGCTCATGGAGTGCAGTGAGTTTCTTTAGCCAGTAGGTGTGGACCATGTCCAGGCCTGGTGCTGTCCAGTTATTCATATCTGAGACTCTTTCCTGTATGTCTGCCACTGTTATGGTAACTGGGTTCTGTTCATTGAGGTTGCTGTGCTCCTCTCTCAGGGTCACCAGCCATTGTGCACTGCTGTTATGTGCAACCTCCTTCCCCCATATGCCTTTCCAGTACCTTTCAGTTTCCAGTCTTGGTGGGTCAGCTTGTGGGTTGTTAGGAACTTGCCACTGAGCGTACACTTTCGCAGGTTGTGTTGCGAACAGCCTGTTTACTCGTCTGGCCTCATTCTCTTTCGTGTACCGCTTTCGGCGGCTGGACAAGGCTTGGAGCCTTTGTTTGGCAGTTTCGAGTGCTTCAGGTATGGTCATCTGGATGTACCTCTCGGGTCTCGGCCTTTTCATCACACCTCTCTGGGCCTCCGTCAATTGACTCACATCTTTCCGAGCTGCCTTGATCTTAGCCTCCAAGCGTCTTTTCCATGGTGGGTAACGTATCTCATGGTTTCCACAGTTGCTCTTATAGCCAAGCATCTCAAGGATCATTGATGCTGAAGCGTATATCAGCTCATTGGGTTCCGTGATCGTTACGGTAGGGATCGCCCTCAGCCCTCTGCATTCACACTTTCCATGAGACTTTCAGGTGGTACTTCACATAGCCGTTGTAATCGGTTTCTAGGTTGCCCAGCTTTCATTCTCGCCATGATCTTAGCTTTCAGCTCAGTTGCTCGCTCAGCATTTCATTCATTCGGGCTGGCCACCCAATCTCATCATCTGCATTCATTGGGGCTTGCCTCAATCTGGATTGCCTCCCAATCCTCTGATCTGGCAGCCTGGGGCCCTTCACGTTGTGCCTCATCAATCTCAAGTTGTGACAGCAGTTGCCGTTTGTGGATGTTGGAACACTGAGCTACTAGTTGTTTCGTGGTCAACCGTGACTGTGGGTTTCGAAGTAACCATTTAGCCCACATTCTCTGCATGTAACCCCTCTGACTAGGGTTGCTTGAGTAGTAGCATTCCAACAGAGCCATGTTATCGCATGTCGCCCATCTCCGCTTTGTTCCAGTAGCCCATTTTTCATCAAGGTGCTCGGGTTCCCCAGCACCTGACGCAGACCTTGTTTGGCCGGGCGACGTCTGAGCCGGCATGTCATTCATTTTATTGTAAAAACATAGGATGAGGGTGGTTGATACAGTTTATTAAGATATCCTTTATTTGTCCCACACTGGGGAAATTTACATTTATTCATCATTTTTTCACTTCAGGCTGCAAGTACATATGCAGATAGTCTCGTCATATCCGACCAATGAAATCGCATCACAGTGGTCCAATGAAACTATCTGAGTCCAACTGCAGATCCTGATTGGCGAATTTGCCGCGAGCTTACGAACACGGCTCTGACCCAACCATTGCAAAAGATGACAATTGGCCACTCCCGCCCTGCACATTTGATGAGTCACTATGGACTGCCTATGATGTGAGCTGAGCATCACATCCTGAGACTATACCACAAGCTTTGCTATTTCATCTACAGGAACACAATGAATTTATAAATATGGTTCGATGATGTAGTAAAATACACAGAAATCCCTCGATGTGACCATTTTCACATTTCAGAAGTTCTCCGATGACTCTGCGATTGTTGGCCTCGTTACAGAGGGGGACTATCGGGAGTACAGGGGACTGACGAAGGACTTTGTGGACTGGTGCCAGCAGAATCTCCTCCAGATCAACCGCAGAAAAAAAGTTGGTTGTGGATTTCTGCAGAAAACAGTCCTCACCAGCACCGATGAACATCCAGGGTATGGATATAGAGAGGATGACCTCCTACAAGTACCTTGGTGTTCTTCTGAACAACAAACTGGACTGGTCTACAAACACGGACACCCTGATTAGGAAAGGACAGAGACGACTCTTCCTACTCAGGAAACTGAGGTCTTTTGGGGTTCAGGGGTCGCTCCTTAAGACTTTCTATAACTCGGTGGTGGCCTCGGCCATCCATTATGGCATTGTCTGCTGGTCAGGCAGCATCTCAGCCCGGGACAGAAAGAGACTGGAGCGACTGGTCAGGAAGGCCAGTTCTGTCCTGGGCTGCTCCCTTGACACTCTGGCGGAGGTGGGCAACAGAAGGATGCTAACTAAGCTAATAGCTATGATGGACAGTCCCTCCCACCCTCTCCAGCCCGCCCTGGCAGCACTAGGTAGCTCCTTCAGCCAGAGACTGTTACACCCACGCTGCAAGAAGGAGAGATACTGACGCTCGTTCCTACCAACTGCTGTCAGGCTGCTTAATAAAAATATCAACAATAATAATAATAATTAAATGATGTGAAAAACAATTATAAATAGCACTGCGATTTATTCATTTTGTATTTATATTGCACTTAATTGAACGGTGTTTGTTTTTTCTTCTTTCTTCTTTCTACCCACATTCTTGCTGCTGGAGGCTGGAAATTTCCCCAGTGTGGGACAAATAAAGGATATCTTAAATCTTATAACATGGAGACCTGCAGCAATTCAAGCGAAGTGACCACGATATGTACATATTTGTTTTTAATGCCTAAATTTAGCTGTTGTAGCTTTTAATTGGGTACGCATGGCTGTCGGGAAATTACAGTATATTCACATTTCAAAAATGGAATACTGCATTGCATTTGTGTCAACTAAAGTTGTTGTGGACTGTGTCTTGCATTGTATATTCTAACATGAGGCTCCCAGGGACCCAGATAAGCCTTGTAATGAATTCTATGCAGATCATGTGTATAGTTTGTAAAACGAGATGTTTTACAAAACAGTCCCAGCAAAGAGCATTTCGAGTTTCCGTGGGTGTCAACAAGAAATTCTAAGTTCAGTGCTGGGACATGGCCATAGCGGTACCTACAAAACCATTCACGAGCCTCTCAGCTGCAGACAGACACGGATGCTGGCCGAGACAGGACCATAGGAATCGGGTAGAAAGGTCATGCCACAACTTTACACGGACTGATCAGAATCAATGGAATATTTGTCGGAGGAATATCAGCGGCCCTCCAGGAATTTGTGACGGATAAAGTCATTCCAACACTTTATTACTCCTCTGACTCTTGAGGTCACATCACACTCCACACACCACATTGAAATGGAGACAAACCTGGATGGAAAATTTAATATCACAATTGTACAGATCAAAATGATCACTGTAATCAGTATTATTACAGGACTGCGGCAACAGCGTGCCCTTTTTGCCATCAGGACATTTTTATTCAGCGTCAACTTTTTCTTTTTTAAAAAAAAATAATTTTAATCGCAATATCCTGTTAATTATCTTTTTTTATTTTATATCTGAACACTTATCAAAGCAAAGGACGCCCTACGTGCCTGGCCTGATCTTTATAGGTGAAAAAAAAAAGATTGTCATCGGGGTTGCCTTTTGCCTTTTGTTTCGTAACATTGTCATTTGAATCCTATGACGTATTTGATGTCGCTTTTTATCGTTTGCAGAAAGAGAACCATTCCTCTCGCTAAATATCCTCGTGACAGTCGTTGGAAATTTAATGCTGTTAAATGGAATATATTGCCTCTGTGTGTGCTGTATTCTCCTTTCAAGTAGGTCTATAACTTTGATGCGCCCACGATAACCTGACAATGCCGCACTTGTGAACTGTATATAAAAAGAAAAAAAAAATGCTGCCGGACACATGAAAAAGGATCAGCACCAGTGAAGTCAACAACAACTCTTGTTTGTAGCCTTGACATTGTTGATCCTGTGAGGCACTAATGCCCCGAATTAGAGCAGATGAATGGGCCACTCTGTCGGTCATGACAGGAGAGGGGGAGGGGGGGTCGCTTGCCATCTTTTCTCTTCCTTTTCATCTTGGTTCCCTTTGGTGAATCCCCGGTCCAAATGTTGTCCCCTTTCTTCCCCGT
This sequence comes from Hippocampus zosterae, assembly GCF_025434085.1. Taxonomy (NCBI): domain Eukaryota; kingdom Metazoa; phylum Chordata; class Actinopteri; order Syngnathiformes; family Syngnathidae; genus Hippocampus; species Hippocampus zosterae. The sequence continues at coordinate 22,759,418 of NC_067453.1, forward strand.
CTCCATTTCTGGCCATCAAAAGCGAGGTGAACATGTATCCAAATACTTTCGTCGTCCCTTCTACAATATACACTGGGTTATTAGAGGCCCGACTGTGGTTTTAGTGGAAATACACAGCCATGCACTCAGTCTAGCATAACCTCATAATGGCAGAGAAGTAGGCAGAAATGTACATCCAGCACGTACAGAAATGAAGTGACATTCACACACCCGACGAGCGCACCTGCCAGAGAGACGCACACACACATACACACACACACACGTACAGGCCTATTTGATGTTGTACCTGTTTGAAGCAAAATTCTTGTTATCACTGCCATAGAGTGCGCTCCATTTTCAAGGTTTTGAGGAGTGGCCATGGCTTTCATCTGAGAGATCCAGGCTATAGCGACGCCAACAGTCTTAAGAAGCGGTGGCCTGTCTGATGTTGAACGTTTCCAAACCCGTTTTGTGTTAATATGTATGCGCAAACTGCTACGCAAGTGGAGATGTCGCAGAAATGAAAATAAAAATAAACCTGTCATGATGCGTAGATTTTTAGGTTTGCATAGTAGCTAGGATCAGGCTATGAGGCCTTTGTTGTCTCCTTAAAAAAAACAAACAAACAAACTAAAAATATTTTGTGTTCAGATTTGGCGGCAGTCCTGAAAACTTAATTTTTTCATCTGCTGTTTTCCAGTAGTGCGTTTTTTGATGCTGAAGCATTATTCGCGCCAAAAGTACCATTTGCCCCGTTAGTTATGAAGTGACACACATCTTCACTTTGTGTCGCCACCAAGAGGCTGGTTGGATGCGTTTTATCTCACAGTGCTTCAGATTTTATTCTCCCAATGATCTTCAGTAAAAGGAAGCATCATCTGGGTCCTATTGATGATCCATAATTATAGTTATATTGTCAAAGTTGTCCTGGCTGTCTGAGTCTTATTTGTTGTGTTGTATTATTTTGTTATTGTGTTATTATGACTTCAAGATGGCCCGACAAGAGTGGCTGCCTTTCCTCTGCGGAAATCGACAAATATTACTGCAGTTTACTGAGTCACAATATTTCTGACACGCTTCTTTGCTTGTGTAAGATGTTATTGTACTGCCCCCGGTGGCCACATCGCACACAGCAGAAGGAGTTACAGTCAAATGATGCACAAAATAATTAATTATTCGGATTAATGGCGAGAGTGGCTGCCTTTACAGCAGCTCCTATACTTTTTGTTCTTCTACTTTCTTCCTTTCAGAACTTTGCTGGTGTAAATTGGAAATTTCTCCATTGTGAGACGAATAAAGGTTTTCTTATTCTTATTCTGTAGGCCAGCCTTTGAGTTGGTGAGCCTTGGAAATCTTGAAAATCATAAGGTTAATTTCCATCTTCATTACATGACACAAATTCCTTATGCCATTATTTGACGAGTGATTTTTTTTTTAAATATGCCATTCGGCAAAAAAGAAAAGGTGTGAATCATAACAGCAAAGAACAATGGTGGCGAGGTTGAGAGAGTACTTAGCTTCATTGTTCTAAAAATGTTCACTTCCCTTTTGAGCACATATTTGATTAACTATTTGGCAGGATTTCAAGCAATTTCATCCTCCATTTTCACAAGTGGAGTTGGTTGACACTCGAGCAGAACTCGCTGCCGGCTTCCCAGGAGAATCCCTCGTTCATTCCGCTTTCCCATCACCCCATTAGGCTGACCATCAGCCAACGTAACTGCTTCCTGTTTCTCCAAGACACCGTCTTCATCCTCTTGTATAATTCACTTGCTTGATAATCTTCTGACCGCAGAAGGTAGCGGGTTCTTACCATCAACAAATTTTCAGGCTTTTCACCAACTGAAACTGAAGCAAATAGGTGGAAAATGGCAGCGCAACCCTTCCTGCATTTCATACCTCCCCCCCCCATCAAAGCACGAGGGCATCTCGGAATGGAGATCTGAAGCCGCGGCATCCGCTGTAATTGATGTTAGTGTGTCAATATGCCGTCTAAGTGAACAAGTAAAGGGTCAACTTGTGAAATTGGATTCCTGACAGGCAACTTTGACTGAGGTCATCGCTGAGGTCCAAAACCTTAACTTTTTGATCCTCAAAAATAGTACTTTTTGCAATTTATAGCAAGGATTAATGCATTCCCTTCCGCAGTAACCTAGTTTCGTACCTTAGTGCGGGCAGATGTTGTCTACATTGGAATTTATTTGGCCAGCGTGACACCAATTTTTCATTTGCCAACTTTATCAGGTTACTCTTACTGAACATAATGTACGAAAATCTCGATCTTGCAGCGGTGGTCCAGTGGGTAGTGATTCGACCTTACAGTGCAGAGGTACCGGGTTCGATTGCAGCTCCGGCCTTCCTGTGTGGAGTTTGCATGTTTACCCCATGCCTGCGTGGGTTTCCTCCAGGTACTCAGTTTTCCTCTCGCATTCCAAAAACATGCATGGCAGGCTGATTGAACACTCAAACTTGTCCCTGGGTGTTAGCGTGAGCGCAGATGGTCTGATCGTCTCTGTGTGCCCTGCGATTGGCTGGCAGCCGGTCCAGGGTGTCCCCCGCCTACTGCCCGAAGACAGTCGCGATAGGCTCCAACTCACCCCCCTCCCTTGTGAGGATAAAGCAGATCAGAAAATGGATGGACCGATGGATGGATGAAGGTACATTTTATTTCTTGACTTCACTTTGAGATGATGTGTCTGTGAAAGTTCATGCGCATTATGATTTGCTGTAACCTGTGATGTCGCCACATCGCGGGACTGCGAATCAAAATTTGAATCGCAGAACCGATCACTCGGCCACTCATGAGAAAAGCTGGCAAGCCCCACAAACTGCGTGAGAATTCAGTCGGGTTCGGTCGCATCGCTCGGTGTGCAGCGGCCTTTTGGGCGCCAAAAGATGTTTGATTCTTGGACGTATGCTTCGCACTGCACATGATGTGAAATATGGCAATAACGGTGAAATTGGACTGTGTGTTTTTTACATGTGGAGCATAAATTATGTCAGATTGTGCGAGCTCAACGTTGAACATGTAGGCAATGGAGAGGGCAGGGAAAAGCAATGGAGCGAAGTAATGTGTAATCTTACTACTCAATGGGCTGTGCCCGGCAACGGGCCTCTGAATGCTGGAGGTGTCAGGGAGATAAATAGCAGAGTGTCCCACTCGAAAAACATGATTAATACCTCGCCCGGTGACGCTGCTGAAGATGAAGTGGGAGCAGCTGGCTCAGCCAGCATAGGCACGCAGGGAGAGGTGGGAGGGGTGGTCGGGAGCGAGCGCGCTAGAGCAGAGAGGGCAAAGAGGAGGACATACTGGCAGCTAGGGGATAGGGAGGCAAGGCAAAGGCAATGCAGGCCAGCGTAGGCACGGGAACTCTCATCTCCCCTCATCTGGCCTTGTACGCCGCTTCATTTGTTTTGCCTTTCTTTTCTCCTAGTGTACTACGACATGCATGCATGTGAGAGTATCCAACTTCGGCAACATCACGGTGCAGCTAAATCGAGCAGAAAATGCCAAGATGGCAAAAGCCAGAGTGAGTACGTTCATTTTGTTAACATGGCGCGCACACTTGGGAGTGAGTCAAGAATCTCTATTCCCTTCCTGAGGGGGTCATCAAGGGCTGTCTGTACCTTCCAAAGTTTGCCATATATTATTCGTATTTCCATTATTTCCAATCAGAAAAGTTCTTTCAAATTCCAAATTAAAATCAGAGGTTGGTCGGCAATCTCATCATGGTACAGTCAGAACGAACACCTGCTGAACATTTGTGATGTCACATTTCCATCTATAGTCAATGCAGTTTGTGCGGTTGCGTGCCGGGAGGCACAGATGAACCAAAGTCAACTTTGGGCGGAAGTGAAATTTGGGCGATGGTGAGTCACGGACAGCCAGTTGCTGTTGCGAGCGTACACTTATTACGCCACGCACAAAAACAGACACACATAACTTGGTGTAAAGAAACAATCCCCTTGCGGTCTATGGGCCTGGCCCCGGTCACCAAAAATGAGCGAGTGTGGAGAAACTGAAGTTAAAGTTGCCGTATGTAGTGAGTGGATTGACTTGTTGACACTTGTTGAACTGTTCACCAAGATCAAATTTAGCTGCCAAAGTACGAACACAAGCTTCGGTCACCAGATTGAAGTGCGATGTGGAAACGTTTTTTTTCTTCTGACGGTTCAGTTATAATGCTAATACAGGAGATCCTTGCTGTTCTTTATCATTACTTAATTCCTCGATATGCCAAAGAATCCATGATTTCCTGCAAGCACATTTCTAGCAGCGGGGAAACCCTGGTAATTGATTAAAATGTCCTTGGGCACAGATAGAAGTACAGGCCGTCCTCGGTTTATGACCGTCCCGACGTACAATGATTCAAAGTTATGAAATCTGTGAAAAATGACAGATGTGTGGCGTGAAAGTTTGTGGCCATGCATCACAAGAAGGCCTGCTGAGTTACTGCTGTACTTTGCATTAGCTTTTTTTTTTTAAATTTGATATACGGCCTAATATGTTTTTCATAAATACTATTACAGTGACTTTAATTTTACGACTGCGTTAGTGTTGCTTAACGATCGCATTCCGTACAAATTCAGGGTTGTTGCCCTAAAAGGATCCCATGTACCTCTGTGTGCACTTTTATGACCGCAGAGGTCAGGCAAGTGTCAGCATGTAAGGTGGAATCTGACAGAAAATTTGGTACGTCTTAACATTCATAAAGAATGCATTTGAAAAAAATTCACAAGGTTTGTCAGTTTGTTAAATCTTGTTACTGTTTTTGATGACTGCCTACCTGACTGCATGGGGGGTTGTTTGAGTGAAAAATGTTTTGGGTACAGAGTCAAGTTATTGGGCCGGTTTTGTTGTGTGTGTAAACATGTCGAGGGGCGGGCTACTTTTTCATGGTTTAGAGGCCCCAACCCTCCCCGCACACAATTAACTTTTCCACTGTAATGAGATGATTGATATGCTGGAAGTGTGGGCTTTAAGGAGATATTAATCATTCCCTCTGGTAATTTTAATCATGCGTTCCATCATCCCCAGCTGCTGAGGATCACCTTCCTAGCAAACAAAGGGCAGGCAAACCACTTGCATAGTCATTCTGTTCTAGTTTAACTTTATTTTATGCTGGTTCCTCCCATCTGTTCACACAAGCCTCTGCAGCCCACGTTGCACGTCCACAAGCTGGGGAAAGCGGCGTGTGGGTGGCCGATTGTAGCGCTGTGTGTGCACACGCACGTTTGCATGTACGTGTGTAAACTTTAGAAACACAGGCATCTTTTGAAATGGTAAATCTTATCCCCCTGCATCCGTGACGAGTTGGTGCAGCGCCACCAGCCACCTCCGCCGTGAACACAACATAACGCAAACAGTAACGGCGCACAAACACATACATGGACAAGCACGGGCATACAAACGTAGGCACGCTCACAAAAAAAAATAAATTAAAAAATGTCAACATACATACGCCACATGGAGTCGGCAATATGTCAGAGCAAAACATAAATTGGCATTTGAACCAGTCGCTACAGTATAACTGGGAAGTATCAAGAAATGCTGCAGGGATGACAAATAACCCTGTCGGGTTTCAAAATGTGATGCTTAAATATTTTTTTATCGACAATTGAACGGCAAAGACGTCCCGACAAGTTGTGGTGAGACGCAGCGGCAGCTAGCGATGGCAAGTTTAGCAACGAGCATCGGCTGGCTACCATTGCCTGCTAAAAAATGATTTTCTTTGCTGCAAGCTCAGAAGTCACACCATCATCTCACTTACATGGTGGTGAATAATCACCAGTTTTTACAAGCATTGTTCTCATGAAGGGATTACACGTTGTAATTTAGAGAGGGAAGGCACGGAGAAGCCATGCTAATTGCTAAGCTAACATAAGGTCATCTTGAAAGACCAAAATTAACGGCGACTAAATTGACTTCACAGATGTCTTGCTGGAACCGCAGTAATGCAAAGCGTATCCAACTTTGACCAGAAAAATAGTCAACTATTTTATTTTAAGTGTCTGGCGAGAAAATTAATAATCTGCTGTGTAGACTTTCGTTAGTGGTTTGGTTACAGACGGAAAAAATCAGGTTGTGCCACCGCTGCGGGAATGGAACTGTTTGAAAATATCTGAAACGTTTCATAAGTACTCTTTGTTTGAACCTAATCTCCATTGGTAAGAAGTCAAACAAACCAAAGTAGTACATGAAGGAGGTCAGTGTGACGGGAGCACAATTGTGTTTTGATGTGAACAAGCATCACTGTGATCTTTTTTTATTTTTTCATCGCTGCTCATAAACGGAACCCATTTCACATCATCGCGACTTCCCACTTGTCATCGAGCTAAAATCACCTTGATCGAGCCGAGAGGCTCCCAGTGATTGCCTTATGATGGGGTGCCTTTCAAAGAAAACCAGAAGACTGCTGCAGAGCCCTCATTATTCCCCACCTTGCTTTACCCTGGCACTCCTGCTTCACTGCATGACTAAAAGACAATTAATTCTCATAATAAGGGCTTTGGCTATCATTCCTCATTCTGGCAGGCCCCTTTTTCCATGGGGGCACGGAGGGAGTGCCCGAGTCATGGATCTATGCTACACAGATGAACCTCTGGCAGATGTTGAGTGAGCAGCTCACGTAATCGCTACGCTATCTTATGGCCCTCACGCAAATGGAAAACTATAGAGCCATTACAAGTGACTGTTTGGACGTCATCTTAAAGGACCAGACACTTCGGTTGGCACAACGTCACAAACAGGAGCAGAGTCAGAGAGTGAGCCGTAGTACTTTGACTCCGATAGCCAATGAGGAAGCTCGGGGAAGCTGCCGAACCCCATTTAGTATCAATACAGGATTCTTCTTATTTTGTCTGACGACTTTACAAGCCGTCGCAAGAACACTGCCACCTTGCTGAGCTACCGTTCATCAAGATCTTGATGGACTAACCTGCATCCGGTCACAACCATCTTCTCCTCTAATAGTTTTGCAGACCCTCCACGGTGTGTAGCATTGTCCAGGAATTGAAACTCTTCCACAAAGTATGCAGTATCAACAGGCCTACATCAAATACAACCCGTAGTGCCTGAGAAATAGCATTACTAGTGAAATCACGGTACTCATTTAGAGTCCCTGTTACCATGGCAACCAACCACGCCCGTCACTTTTTTTTTAAACGATAATGGGTCTCGTATTGTGCCAAAGTTTGAATGTCTTAGTTAAGTTATTTTACTTTTGGGATGCAGTCTATTACTTGAATAAAATCATGATCACGATCAAAATCTAAATTCACTCTTCTTTTAATTTCATGTAGTCTACATGGCCTTAAACAAAATGCTGCCTCTCATGGGTCAGTTTTGGTATTACAACTGACATGAATTATGGATGCAGTGCTTAGTGTCAAATGCAGCACATCTTGTATTTTCCCCCTCAAACGAATTAGCTAAGATCTTAACTATTGTGGTGTCTATCTTGCTTTATTCGGCTAATGGAGCCACAATTGTTGAAATACCTGAAAGAAGAAAAAGAAATCCCAATTGTAAGATGCCAAAATGGAGGCTTTTGTATGCAGGCTCATGCAAATCTTTGGAGAAAAAAAAAGATTGTTTTATTAAAACCGTGATCTCCATGATGAGCTTGGCTTTTATTAGAAACGGTTTGGCACTCGTGTCATCAAGTACTTAAAGGATGCCAGCGTAGTAAGAGGCTGTAATGAGATATGTGACTTCTTAAATTATTGGCCAAAGAGGTGTCGTAATGCCGTGACCATTCAATCCAGACGGGAAGTGTTTAGCTTTAGGCGTCAAAGGAGAAAATCTCCTCACACCGCAGCAATTACCGCCTTCCCAAAAACTCACGAAAATAGATGCCAGCGCCTCGGCAGCACTTACAGCATCCCACACAACAAGCTCATTAGACCCGGCCTGTCCTCCCTCAGAACCAGGCTGGAAGAATTAATGCAATAACACCTGAGCTGTGTTCACGGTGTGCCATTTTCTGCTTTCAAACGTGTGAAATGTAGCCGTGCCACTTCAGTCATACTCTACACCCGTCGTTTTCTTTCTTCCCCCCCCCCCCCCCCCCCCCCCCCATGCGCCATGTTAGGGGGCAGCCATATTAATCACACTCACAGCCACTAATGCTAACAATCAGTCAACACAGTTGGCCAGCTTCGCCATCTCAGGAGACAGGGAGGTTTGTCCTGAGGCCTGCTGTGTCGTCCTGCTAGGTCACAACACACACACGCACAAAAAAAACAAAAAAACGCTCTGCTACATTAGTCAACAGCACCCTCCTGGTGTTGCGAATATTCAAAGTGTAAATGCTGAGAAACAGTCTGGTGCAACAACAATCAAATTATTCATCTAGTTATTCCTCACTTTGATTGACGGTTTTTAACTTCGTCCATCCGTCTAGTTCCCAATCCGCTTCTCCTCACAAGGGTCTCGCGGGGTGTGTTGGAGCCTATCCCAGCTGTCTTTGGGTCGTAGGCAAGCTACACCCAGAACTGGTTGCCAGACAATCGCAGGGCACACATAGACGAGCAACCATTCGTGCTCACTATCGCACCGAGGGACAATTTAGAGTGGTCCATTAACCTGCCATGCATGTTTTTGGAATGTGGGAGGAAACCGGAATGCCCGGAGAAAACCCGGAGCCCATGCAAATTCCACACAGGAAGGCTGGAGCCGGAAACGAACCCTGCACCTCTGCACTGTGAGGGTGACGTGCTAACCTGTCGACCACCGTGCTGCCCTGTTGAAAGTCAAATTAATTTAATATCATTCACACGTTTCACAGTTAATCACATTTGGGGACATCAGCACCAATGTTGACTGATGATTGACAGTCTTTAAATATTATCCCCTACCCCACCACCACCATCACAATTATGAATGCAACCCATAAATTCGAATATTGTTGTAAACTTTGCAAATTTATTTCAAGAATTCAATTTCAACATAAAAACATACTACATCGATTAATTCCTCAACGAGTGAAGTATTTCATGATTTCATTCGCCAAATTCGCCAGTCTCAGGAAGTTTGAATACCGAGAGAAGCAGTTCCACAAGGAATCCATCACATGTACAAGACAGTGTTGAAATGAGGCAGACATTTGCCACCGCCATGATTTTCCACAACATATGCCGAGCAGTCAAGTTTTGAGAGCTAAACAGCTGCGTAGTTCAGCTGAGAGGAAGCTTCCTACTGAGCTTCAGTGATCTCTCCCCGAGTGTCATCCGCCAGCAGCGTGAGGCAGAAGCGGCATGTTTGGATTCCCGCCGTACTGAACGACAACGTCAAGTTGACGGGTGTGACGGCACAAATTAATAAGCAACCTGCGCACTCACTTTCATCACACAAAAATCTAAACGAGTAGCTTATATATGAGAAGGATTTTTTGGGGGGCGGGGGGGTCTTATTCTGTCGTTTGAAAGCAATGTAAATTTTCGAGACATCAGGTAACGTAAAGAGTGCATCTGTGGTGGCTGTCAGCACTTGACGATTGAGGTGATGCACAACTTGACAGCGGGTGGTCTCTTCACCCCTCGCCCAGTGGTGGTGTCATCTTTATAAAATGTATGTGCCGCTTCCTTACTTCCCTGATTGAGCTGTATTCTGAAAATTTCAGTCAGTTTCTCTTGTGCACGCTGCCAGTTATCATAAATAACTGGCGGGTGGACCTTTAGCAGTGAACAACAAGTCTGTGTTGCTGAATCTCTGGATTTCATTGGTGCCTGATGTTGCAGCTCCGAAAAAGGAGAGCTGTGGTGTTGGTTTTTAAAATGTATACTTTATTAATGCTTTTCACAGTCTCAACAAATACAGGCACGTCCTTCTCCGTCTCCGTGCCTTCTCTTCTGTCGTTCGACTCGAGAGGCGTTCGAGGTTGCAATCAATGGAAATGCCATGAATCCGAACAATTAATTATGATGTTCATCATTTGACTGCAACTCCTTCTGCTGCGTGAGATGTGGCCACCGAGGGCAGTATAATAACATCTTAAACAAGCAAAGAAGCAGTTCACAAATATTGTGACTCAGTAAACTGCAGTAATATTTGTCGATTTCTGCAGGGGAAAAAGAATACCGGTACATGCCTGTGAATATTACGGTACTGTCTGAGTGCAATGTTGATGCCATTTGTTTGCGCGTTGATGTAGTTTAGCATCGTTGGCATTACACTAGCTGAGGGGCGAAGGTTTGCATGTGTGTGCGCACGTGGCAAATGTGTTTTTGTCAGGGTTTGAAGAACTTCGCCGTTAGTTTCAAAGGTCACAAATGGTTTTCGTGAATTTAGTTTGATATTAATATACAAGTACTCTGCTGGTCTCGATGCCATAAGCCGCTGCTGTTTGTTCACAAACATGTTACAGTTTGTCCATATTCCGATCTAGATTGCTCATTTTGGGAGACAACTTCTGCAAATCTGCTTGACATCAACTTTATTTGATTTCACAGTTTGCTTTGACTGTGTAAATTGTTTTCTGTGGTTATTTCTACTATGCAGGGTGGCAATGTCAACTATAACTGCCTGTAGGAACAGAATTTAAAACCCGTCTATGGGGGTTGTAGTTCAATACGTCTATACCGAACTGGCATCAGTCATGTATAGCAGCGTTACACTTGATGAGTCAAAGTGCATGGTGGGTAGATGTTAAAGGGAAAATGTGGAATGAAAAACACAACAAAATGTCAAACATTTGTTGTTGGAAGTCACTTGGCTGATTCAGTGGCCCCAGGGAGGGCCGACACTGAAATGCTCTCTGACCATGAAATGGCCCTGCACGCTAATGGTGCTTAATGGCTGTGTGGTGCCGAGTCTGGGAAGACGGAACACGACCATGTTGACCGAGACACAGGAAGCCTATGATGTTTTACTCCATATAAGCTTGATATATATTTTATTCACCAATAGCAAGGTATGATGAAACATGCTCGAGTGTAGAAGAAGAAGAAGAAGAAATGACTTTTAACAACTACCTGTTCTGCAGTCACCGCGGTCAAATTGTTTCAAAATCTACCAATAAGGGGGTGGGGGGAAATACAAACAACTCACCTAACATCATAACGGTATCCATTTTGACTGAGGCGACCTTTTTACATCTCACTGTGGCTTTTATATCCTTTTGCCCTTCGACTTTGCGCCCGCTGACCCACAGATGTCATGTCATCAAGTCATTATTGTGCCCGCTTCCCTTTACCGCTCAAAGTGCTCCCATCTGGCATATTGCCCTCATGCACCGCAAGGTTTCATCAGTCAAACTCCAAAGAGCAAAACCCAGGGGCAAGACGCGGCTATCGAGCCCTGAACACAGCGATGGCATATCGAGGATCCGGCTCGGAGCTGAGGAGGTTACTCTCTGAAGGCCATCTAACAATATAGCATGCGACATCACTAAGGTGATCCATGTATCATAGCCTTAAAGTCTCTCTCTTTTAAAGGTCACGATTAACAGACAAGACGTTACATAGTGCCAGCAAGTAGAACAGTCGATGTTTCTCTTGGGTTTTCAAGTGGAACCTCGAAGGTTGAACACAATCTGATCCTGGTTTTGTTTTCAAAAAACAAGAAATACATTGAAATTAATTCTCTCTGGTCCCGCTCAAGGAGAAATGGCAGAAGAATTGGTGTTCTAGATTTGTGTTGATTGATGTTCACTTGACCGCGTGTGGCCAAACGAACCCCAACTCCATTATAACAGGTCAAAAGATGACAGTAAGATGCTTGTGGATATTGTCATTTCTTTCCCATGGCGTTAAATGGATTGCAACTGGCCCAAACTGTTAGTCTTAGAAGATTCTTTGACTCTCATCTGAGTAGGCTTCGTCAGTTCACGCAACAAGGTTGAGAGCAGGATTGCTGACCTGATTATTAGAGTTAGTGAGTTTACTTGTGTGATCGAATCGTACACATGTGAAGAAAATCCACCCGCCGACCGATGCCGCCGAGTCTTCTTAATCACTTTTGACGACAAGCTCTGTCGAGTCATCGGCTGTGACGGCGACGCAGAGGAAAGGCGAAGATGAGCGAGGGTTAAGCCGCAAACCTCTCCCTGACAACGCTCATCTGAGGAAGCATTAACCGGTGCAATGACAAGTGAAATATGGGGTGGGCTATCAGTCATTCATCAATGAACCCGTCTTGTCGTCATTTGAATTTGGAGCGCTCGGCAATATTAACCTTCGTCACCCCTCCCTGAGTCGTATCGGGCATTGCCTGAGACTGACAGGCACAGTATCAGAGTATCTGTTGGGTGACACTCTAATAAATGCTTTCAGGCACTTAGAGACATGGATGAAGTGGTGCCAGCATGATGACTGGCAAGTGAGGGACTCGTTTTCGAAACGTCTCAACTACTTTTTGCAAGTGTAAATACGACACAGAGAGCTGACACCCCCAACCCCCCGCACTCCATTTTAAATGTATTTTGAAACGCTTGATTTCTAATACATACAGTATGATGATGTTCAGGTCCAGTGAAGAACAAGCTACCGCTGCCGATACTCTGTTTCATTCAATTGTAAAAGAGTTGATCTGGTTTCACTGTAAAGAGTGCAGTACTTTGACGATGTACCGACATTTTATAGGTCTCAAGTGAGTCTCAGATCAAGTTGCATCTATTGGAAAACCGCACAAAGCAGCCGCTTCCTCACATGTAATGTTAAACGTTGTAGACTAATGGGATATGCCGACAATAGACAAAAGCAACGTGGCCAATTTCAGCTTTCAACACAACACAGCAGTAGGAATGAGTCTCCATTGTCAGACTTTGTTGCCTTTAAATTCAGCGCAGAGACACTCGCTGGAGTCACTTGCAGGAGATTGGAGCTCGTTAAGCACCTTTATAGGAGACTGCAAGATCTCCACTTGCGGATCATGTAACGTTGATCGCTGCTCTGTGTGGCAATTAGAGACTGCCTACAGCCCACAATGGTGCATCCGTGTGTTATATATATATATATATTTTTTCTAGAAAATCACAACTGCAATGCGGCATCCGAATGACTCGGTCTTACCGTTCCAATACTTTTGGCGCAGCGTGCATATATTATTCATCCACACGATATTAATTGGTTCCGTAGGTGTAGTCTTGTTTTTCTCTCTGCCATTTCAAATGAATAACTGGAGGCGCTTTTCAGTGCTTTGCTTTAAAATGGCTGTGCTCATCTACCTGCCAAAGATGGATAATAATCCTGGAAATTACTCCCTTTGGAGAGAGAAATTAACCTAGATTTCCATATCAAAGCGTTATGAATCAAGCCTTTTTCCCTGCCTAGCCGCTCTGTTTCAAGAGAGCCAGTCTGTGGAAGTAGCCTGCAGTGATGTGCGGGCCGTACAAGGCTCCTTTCTTCAACATGAGCAACGCCGCAACAGAGGAAATCAGCAGCTTTGCGCCGCGGCAAAGAATGAGATCACTGGGCTTTCTGCACAAGGTCAACTTGGAGGCGAGGCGCGGTGCGTTTAAAATTCAGTCCCATCCTTGCCGAGCACTTGAAAGAGACAGTACCAGCCGGGGGAACCTGCTCACCATTATGCAAAGAGGCGACAGACTTAAAGTAAATACGTAATCTTAATGAATGCTGCGCTCTGCGGAGGTGGGTGCGAGAGGGGGGACAAGGACAGGGGGCCCTCCCGAGTCAAGTAGAGGCGGGTCAGACACGCACGGTGAATAATCTTGCGTCAACAAGAAGCAACTAGCTCTCTCTGTCTCAACGTATGCGTGTTTACAGCGAGCGGGGTCCAAAGGTCTGCAAGATGTTTGACCCTCCTGCTGCAAAAATAGGTGCCAGAATCCAAAAGGAATAACTTTCCAAGCGAGGTGTTGTTTTATCACCATGTAAACAAACATAAAAACATCTGCATGTAAATACCAATGGCGTTAAGAGAGGTTTTTATCACATCAACAAATGCTAATTGGCACTAATAGGCAAATGTTGTTGCTTTTTCTTGTTTTGTTTGTGTTTTGTGTTACCAGCAGTATGTTCATCGGTAGGCTCAGAGTTGTTTATTTTCCTTACCCGTTATGACCTATGTCACTGTCCCCGATGCACAGACTTAAAGCAAAACGACAGCCATTAGATGACATGTCACACAATATAGGGGTCTTGTTCTGGCCTGCTGCCTGCTGGCGGTGTCCTTTGCTTTGCCCACTTGGCTCTGCGAGACGATCAGAACATTGAGCCTGACACGTCGGAACCGCTGCTCTCTCTCAGTGCCCCCTTTCATTCCCACTATCAGAGAGTCCAAGCCCGCAGAGACGAAGCTGTCCAGAGACCCGGGCCCTGCCGGGTTTGACTGGGCCATGATCCGATCAAGCCTGGAGGAAAGGGTCATTTTCTTCCATGACTTCCACTTGCTATGATCTCTGAACCTATTCTGAAAAGGCCCCCTGACTTGATACGGGCAGACAGTCGCCCCCTTGAAAGCTGCCTTTGGTTCGGCTTGTGTAGCCCGGAATGGGAAGAGCGAGGTCAGGCAGGAAGGAGCCCGAGCACAGGCACAGAGAGAAAGAGGGGTGGGGGGGGGGGGCACCGTGGGCCGATAGCAATGCTCCAGGTGCAGATGGCACACTGTTTTATGTGTGGCCTCAATGGAGTATGTCAGACAAGGTACCGGAGGCATTTAACATGGGAAGATCACACAAAAACATTGTCATCCGAAATCCAAAGCTTCATTAACAAAGGTCATTTGCGTGACAGTGAATGTTGTCTCATAGTCGGCAGGACAATGAAAGCTGGAGTCACGCCACTGTTCGAATAGTTTTTATCATGAAGCATGCATGTCGTCCTCCAATTAAGTCAGCGCTGAAAAATGTCATCAAAGGTGCGCCTCAGGACTCTTAAATCCTTTAGGATTTTGTCATAAATCATCCAATGGGTTTTACTGAGCGGATTTTGATCACAATATAACTAACTTGCTGGTGGCGCGGTGGATGACTGGTTGCCACGTCTGCTTCACAGTGCAAATGTGCAGGATTCGATTCCAGGCCATCGTGTGTGGAGTTTGTATGTTCTCCCCGTGCCTGCGTGGGTTTTCTCCGGGGGCTCCGGTTTCCTCCCAAATTCCAAAAACATACGTGGCAAGACAACGGTGCACTCTAAATTGTCCCGAGGTGTGAATGTGAGCGCGAATGATTGTTTGTCTATGGGCGCCCTGTGATTGGCTGGCAAGTCAAGACTCAGGGTGTCCCTCGCCTAGTGCCCGAACACAGCTGGGACAGGCTGCGGCACACCCGCCACCCTTGTGAGGATGAGTGGATTCGAAAATGGACGTATGGATAAAACTTGCTGTACTTGTTGAGAGTATGGATCCTCTCAGTCCTTATTATTGCCAAAAAACCAGAAAAAAAAGACTGAAAATCTCTGAAACGTTTTCACGTTGTAGAGAAAATATGCATGCGAGTGATAACATTCCGTGACAAATTTTAAGGTCACGTGATCCACAAAGTCAATGTTGAATTAGAGGTGAAGATGTAAAGTTTCTCGAATGCATACCGGTCTTCTAAATGATTGCAGATTTGGAATCCTCGTTAGAGTCCCTTTCCTACAATATCTGTTTTATGCAAATTGACCCAGTAATTCCTGAGATAAAATTTTAAAATCAAAGTGTCAAAATCAAGGAATTATTTCTTCTGTCATTGTTTTTTGTTTAAATATTTGATATTTGGGATGAGGTTTTATTCACATATTTGCTGCAATTAGGATTTTACAACAGCGTTAGGTCGCACTTTTTCCTCATAGTTTGGTCTGTCGTGCCACTTATTCTCAGGTGCCACTTCAGGACTTGGACCGGCACCCTGAATCCCCAGTTCCCCAATTGTGTTGACTTTCTGTCCATTACCGCCACCTTCTTTCCTCTGACGGTAACACACTAAAAGTATTGTCATGCAGAAACGGAAAGTAGAAGAATAAATGGAAACCAGGACTCAGGACAGTGAGCTCCCAAGGAGCCTCGGCTGGAGCAAGCCCGAAAACCCAATAAGAGTGAGAGGTCAGCAGAGGTGAAGCAAAGATCCAAGTCCCGTCCCATTGTATGACATGTTCCCCCTGCCCGCTCACCCCAAAGGCTTAGTGTCAGTGTTAACACATCAAACGCTCAATATCTTCACAAAGCACAAAGGACACAAGCGCCTGGCTACCCACATCGTTTCCTCTAGGAAAAGGGAGATATGGATCCTTCGCGAAAGGTCAGCGCCGGCTGAAGTCTCAATGATTAAGCGCAAGCTTTGTTGTTTGACTTTTTTTTTTTTTTTTTTTTTTTGCTTATGTGAAAACAAATCTACTTTTAGGTGCAAATCGCTTCCGTTACATCAACCTTCGGTGAATGGAATCAAATCATTTTCTATATGTCACTCGTAAATTGCAAAGGGTTGTCTTTTTTTTTTTTCCGGGTTTGATCATTTTATTATGAATGCTGACTCAAAATGTCAATGAGGGGAAGAAATGTTTCGATAACATCACGGGCTGCGCAGGAAATGGCATTTAAAAACTGCATATCTGAATAAACATAAATATTGCGAGTTGCCAAGTGGAATATGGTGAATCATAAAGCGATACTGTCTGCAGTACATGTGCTGAAGTCAGTGTTAGTGGGTTGACGACTAGAATAGCTCCAATATGCCGCTTAGGCGTGGTACACAACTCCACTTTTGACATATACCAAAATTTTCAAAGAAATTATGAGGATTCAAATTGTCAAGGTTTTTTTATTTTTCTATTTTTTCACGTGTTGATTGAGTTACAAGCTCTATAAGTACTTGACAGTTTTTCTCTCTGATAACAGTTTGCGCTTCGGCAAATCTCCTAATTTACTGCGGTCCAATTTTCATGCCATTATCAGAATCGTTGTTGACCACACCCGTAAGGAATTGTGAACAGGTTTAACATTTTCGTTATCCGAGCTGATCTGGGAGGGAAAATCACTCGTCGCATCCCAAGCCGCAGTAAATAATCACACATACGTACACTCGGGATCTGCTTTAGAGACATCTCAGAATCTAAATGCTAAAATTTGATCCTATAATTGGAATGTGTGTAGACAACTTTCGAGTTTTGTTTTTTTTTTTCTTTCAAACTTCCTCGCCTTTCTTCTTTAGAACTAAGGAATCATGCGCCTTCAAGCATTTAAGAAAACCTTCAACTGAATACCCCCCAAAAAAGACTTTGTCAACAGATGAGGCAATTGTCGACACGTTTCTCAAATCAAGCAATAGCCCACCGACCGTTTCTGGCTAACCTCTCAAGACTGAGATCGGTTTTCAAGGCAGCACAAGGCGACTCAGCAATCACTGCGGTGCCGTCCTTGTTTTTAACCTGCTTGCCGCTCTATGAAGAGATTTCCACTTTGCCGGGAATACGTTCCCGCCGCCGAGGTGATGATAAAACACCTTATTTTATGGGTCGCTGATGACTCACCGCATACTGATCTTGGCTCTCCGCAAGCTAGCTAGAGGAAGCTTTCGTTGCGGCGCATTTCAATGTTGAATCTCTTTTCCCGTTTTACCTGTAACCGCGGCGCACGTGCAGGAAAAATAAAGCAGAACCTCAAAAGAGTGCACGGATGAATATATAATTGTTTGTTCAAGGGTGTTTTTGCACAGTGTGAGACCTTGCCGTGTAGAATGCTCCGCAGGCAGTCTCTTGAGGGAAGGTCTCATTTTCTGCCTCCCGCCGTGAAATATTCAGCCCGGCCCGAAAATAATACGGGAAGCGTTTCAAGGCTTAGCACCTTTCAAATATGCTGGCAATAATGGACCGGGCATTAAATGAAGCGTAGCCCTCTCATAGCAAAAGGGGGGGGGAAGCAGAGGTTTTGAGTCCACAGCCAGGGTTTCGCATAATACTAATGACGGTTGAAGTGCCATCTACATATACAGCAAGGCGTCGTGATTAGTTGGTGCCGAGGATGAACCTGTGAAATGGTGCCAACACTTTTCCCTTTAGCCATTCAAGGTCTGTTTGTTTGTTTGTTTGTTTTTTTGAACAAACGATACACGCACAATTGATGATAAATAAAATACCTACATTTCACCAGTGAATGCCAAAATGATACCCGCGCCGGTTGTTCCGTCTGAATGTGAACACGGGAGGGAGAAAAGAGAGGAAACTAAAGGGTGCACACAAATAAATGCAGCGACGGCGAAGAGAAGATTGTTATAGGAGGGCTTTGTTGAAAGGATTCAAGGGTTTAACAATCCCACATCCTCTCAGGCTGTCCTTCATCTCCAATAATCAAGCTTGGCCGCAGAATATCCCTCTGGATGGAGACGAACCGTGATGCTCGTGCCTGCCTCGCACTCATCTTTAAACCGCCAGTCTCGGGTTTCCTCTTGAAGTCTTATGTCACATTTAAGGCTTCAAATACCGAGCGCAGCAGACGGCCATGTCTTTAAAGCCAGAATAGCTCTCTCTCTCTTTTTTTTTTTTGTTCTACATTAGCATCAGATGAAGGGAAGCACCGTGCTTGTGATGCAACGGGTTCTCTGAGAATTTGGTGTCACTTTGAACTTTGAGCGGCGCAAGGAGGCTGCCGAAGCAAACTTTTGAGCTCAGGTGATAGTGCAGCATATAGCTCCATAATAACGGTCAAGAAAAAAAAAGTCAACATATAAATACGGCATAATACAGTAAGGATGAGTCGATGTCTCCCTTCCAGGAAATCTCACATGCAGGTCTTCAAAACAAACCTCACAATCACATTTTCCTATGCAGACACTTAAATTGCATGCATATATTTTCTGTTGTCTCTAAAATGTAGTTATTTCTAAATACATCTTTCTTGGATGCTTGAAATTGTGGTTTATTACCTGTAAGTTTCTTACTTCACATTAAAGATTATGAAAGGTAATTCAGGTTCAAAGGCAACTTTTGTCTTTTTATTTATTTTTGTAATATTTATTTTTTTTAATTGCAACCTGCATATACAGATTGTGAAAGAGAGTCCAATCTGGAAAATCAGATTGATTAAATACTTGGGGTGATGCTTCTTCTGAATCCAAATTCTGATACTATGTTGATAGTTTCTTTTGTAATCTAATTTCATGATGAATTCGGGATCTTTGTAGCTGGAGGCTAATCATCAATTCCATATTCAATCTTTTATATTCATAGTAAATAATGAAAATGTTCACTCTGTGTGTAGTTAATATGCACGGGTTTCACTTTTTGAACTAGTGAAATGAGGTAGGTCGAGTTTTCCACTATATTCTCGATCTTATTTATTGAGTATATGTACAAAGGTGCTCGCTCGTTTTGCCATACTGTCAAGAAACCCAAAGTCAGTTCGGGAATTGTACACTTGGGGGCGCTGCAGGCCACCACTTCCATGTTTCTCTTACATGAGAGTTGGTGGGCCAATTGGCTCGCTTTGGGCCTGGCTGTAAGTTACCAGGCTGCGTGCGTGTGTGTGCGCATGCACTTTAAACAGGATGATACCACAGGTAGGATCACGCCACGGTCTGTGTCACGCTCGATAGAAAATTAAACACAGAAAAAACAAGAGCGTGACCCCAAAATTGTCCCCGTTCCAACGGTTCGCCGGGGCTCACGTCACCTCGCAGTCGTCTGGTTACAACCTGTAACGTTTTGGGCGGTGCAAATAGTCCAGCTGGACTCATTGTGTGCACCGCACCCTCCACCCCCTCTCGTTTGACGCCTTTGTGAGAGACCTGGACGCTTTTGCCCGCTAATAGCTCGTCCGGTTGAAGGTCAGTTTACTCCTCTAATGAGCTGCTACGAGGATTTGGATAAGCACTTTAAAGCAAGGAAGGCGTTCGAACGCTGACAGCCCACAACATTAGGTACACAGACTCAAAATAGTGTCTTAGCAAAATATCTGTTTAACCGGCTCTCGAACTACTGGGGTCGGACGGCAGCGAGTCCCCCTGACGAAGTTTGAGAGTCTGCTAAATAGTTTGCAATAAATGTATCGTTTCAAAAAGGGCTTACCATCATATTATGTCGACCACATTAAAAAAAAAAAAACATACGAATTAATTGGCCATCCATACTTTTGCTCTGGCCTAATATGATTGTGAGTAAAACCTGACATTCCAGCATGAACGAAGTTATCTTTTATTTCTTTTTTGACTTCGTTATATTACAACTTTGTCTTGGGGGGGGGGGGGGGGGCACCGTGAAGGTGTTTGTGGACCCAAAAAGTTGTCCTTGGTCTGGCACTTGAAAATATTCACTGTTGAGGGGGTGTAGTAGGCTCCGTCCTATATTTTGTCCCTCTTATCACGGAACTTGAAATTTGCAGTCATTGGCAATGGCGTGCGTTTGACTCTTAACGATTTAAGAAGTTTGACATGTATGTGCACTGAGTCAAGACAGAGATTGCTACATTAGCATCTCAAGCTAGCCATCATTAGGCTCTCGATGACTTTTGTGTGTGTGTCCCTTTAATGTTTTACAATTAATTGACATTTAAATTATGACTTTAGTCTTCGGATACTCTAATTACAGTGTGTGGAATTGAAAGAAAGGAGCAGTGAGGCTTTACCCGATCAATATTTTTGGGTCTGATTAGTGAGCTTAAAAAAGCAATCATGGTCCCCGATGTAAACCAGATTGTGTTGATTGTAATGTTTGTGGCATTGCCAAATTATTACATCACAGCCGATAACAAAATTTGCATCAAATGCAAAATATGGTCCGATTCATCTGTTAGACATATAATAAGCATGGAAATAGAATCATTCTATTGTTAGTTTTTGGTCTGTGTGTGATGCTTGGAAGGCCTTACGGCAACCAAAATGGAGTAAAACAATGATAAAATCGGTACACTTTAGACACTCCAAGCCTGTCGGGTTTCCAAGAAAATGCAGAGAAGTGCGATAGCTGAGGTTTCTCCGAACACACATGCGCGCGCACACACGCACACGAGTCTTCAGCTCCTGCAGGGTTTGGTTCAGGGCTTCCGTTAAAAAAGCCCATCGCAGAGAGTGGGCCTACAGCCAACTGGGACGGATTGTCGGGTGGGACCTAAACAGATGGGAACTCGTGCAAAAAGGCGAGGATGAGGTCAGGCTAAGTTCGGGCGATAAAGCTGTGGGCAGCGCTCGTAGCACTGTTTTAAAAGTTAACTGGATAAAACAGCTTGTGTGGTCAGAATAAACTCGTAAGAACATATTGCAGCATTGTTCCCCTCCTGCTTTGTCAAGATTGCCACAGGCGGAAGAAACAGACACCAAATGTTGCAAAAATTGTCTGGAAATCAGGAGTGTGCAAAATCCTATGAATGTCTTTTACACCCGTGTCCACTTATTCTTTTATCAGGATTGTGGTATCTGAGACGCAAGAAGTTGAAGTGCTGTCCACTCACACCACATGCGGAATGGGACGACATCACAGGTAATTAATGAACACCTCAATTGTGGTTTGGCGATCAAGCATTAGAGTCAAACAAAATGATCACTCATCATAAAAATCTCATGAGGGATCTAAAGGAATTCGTTTTGCTCTTACTTTGGCTTTTTTGTCCAACATATGATGATAACCACAGAGTGGGGAGGGGTACTTGACATCTCAAAGTGAATTCAGAGATTTCTTTTCTAAATACAGTGCATGTATTCATATTTGAAGATAACTGATAAAAACAGGTCAAGAATGAGAACTATGTAGTGCTCAGTTGTGCTATTATGGTCTTAAATAGTTTTTCACCATTGCAATTTTCCATATTTTGAGGGGATCCAGTGACGCACCTCAGCATTATCCCCCCCAACCCCCAATCAGAACTTGAGCACCTTCATTTACATCAGTTGTTACCTGACACAGGTGTGATGGTCAGTTAGCTTGCTAGCTATGCCTACACCCCAAAAATGACAAAACATCTCCTCGTCGGTTCGTCCGCTGATGTGGCAACCCGTGAGCGCCTCGTGGTCGGCTCCGAGTCTGTACACATTCCGCGGAGCAAGATGTAAGACGGAGAAGGAGGGGAAAATGCTCTGAAATAGACATACTTGACAGTCAGCATGCAGACCAGGGCTGCGGGCTGATGTGGTGGCTTGAGAGTGCCTGTCCGGAAAAGAACCAGAAAGAACTAGGTTGGAGTGGAATGGGGTAATCAGATGTGACAGCCAGTGAGTGGAAAGGGATTTTACGTTGGTGTAGCCGAAATGACCTGCTTGTGATGTACAGTATTCCAAACACCAGAGTGTCATAAAACAGATTTTGTTCAACCAGCATCAAGGAAGCACTGTGCTGGACGTTAGCTGTTCCGCTGCAGCAGGAAAAGGGTTCTGGGTGGGGGAGTCCACTTGGCCACTAGTAAACTCTTCATAGCAGGTGTTGTGATTGGGTACCTCAGCCAGATTCATTTTCACGTCACGACCCTCCCCTTCCCTCTACCCCCATTGCTGTAAAAACACTCGTTTCAGCAGCACCAGATTAACAGAGAGCCCCCTAATGGGGTAATTACACCAAGCCAAACATCAATTTTTCACCTGTGCTCTGCCATTATTCTCTGTCTCCCGAGCCACTCTATTGGAAGTCACTTACTTGCCTTACAATGACTTATCATTGACTGCCATTTAGACGATCCTGAGTAATTTGTCTTTTGCCGGCCGGCCTCGTTGCGATGAACAATCTTTCTCCATCCACTTTATGAAACATTCATGGGCAAAAAAAAGGACTCGAAACACTCCACAAACATACACAAACAGTACACGAGTGTCTTAACAGATACTATAAAGGTGACAGACAACGAAAATGATGTAGCCTGTCTAAATGCCTTAGGGACCAGTGGAGATCGGGGGGGGGGGGGGGGGGGGGGCGACAAACATCTCCTCCATGACACAAATGTGTTAAATGGGTCCTGTGGCTGCTAGTGTATCTGGTGATTGCAGTTACAAACGAACTAGAAGTCAGTAAGGTCAGGTTGAAACACCAGACTACTTTTTGCCTTGTTGGCTTTATAAATTCACAACATCAACCCATACTCAACGCTTTCCACATATAACAGGAATGCTGACGCGTCTTATTTAAGCATGACTCACTGTGTTTACAACGGCACCCGGAAGGGTTAATCACGTTTTTCACTGGGGGTGGGGGTGGGGGGGGGGTCTGATTAGTCTCTCTCATTGCTTAACACAATGACAAATAACCACGATTCTTTTTCTTGCACTGATAATCAGGACAACTTAAACATTTCTCTACCGGCTCCGAGTGAGACCATTAATCCTCCTGCGATAGCGCCGATAAGTGGTGACTTCAGAGTAATGGCCTTGTCACCTTCCAAAAAGTGGGAGAGAATGTAAGCAATTAAAAAGCACCACCCATTATAATATATATCTATGTTTTACACGTCACATCTATACGTGTCATCTGCCAGTTTTAATAGACCGATTAATGGAATTATGTTTTGGGTAATGAAAAGTGATGTTGATGTTGAAATATTGTGAGGTAGATGGCAAAAAAAAAAAAAAAAACCGAAGAAGCTGGATCATATGATGCACTGTCTGTCGAAGGCTACAGCTATGTTTCCATCAAAAGGGTCCCGGGCCCCGAGTTTCAAATCCCCTCCAAAGCCCGTTTTGGCTACTCTTTGTTTGGTTCGTTGGCATTGTGACCCCATGCTTTCTCAGACTTTGAACTCAAAGCTTTGGGAAAGCCGTATTGCTTCTTTAAACACATTATCAGCGGACTTGGGTTTTAAGAATATCACTAATCATCTTAAGGTTTTAGTGCAGTGTGGCAGCGTCATCAAAGCCTTCCTCTGTCCATTCACCGGCTTGGGACACTGTAAGAACAGTGGAATACACACAATGGTAATCGTGACTACCGGTCCTTTTTTTTGCAAACTAAACATTTAGGGCTTCAAAAATTGAAATTGACGGCACAACTTTCCGTTAAACTTCAATTTTACTTAAAATACAGTGAATCAATTTCACTCAACATCCAGTGTACGTCCCTGCCGTTTTACACTTTGCCTTCTACTGAGACCCCCTTTTTTTTTGGCTCATATCATCAAAATTGTAAATCAAGTGCACCAAGATTTACAATAACAGATTAGCAAACCTCAAACCGCAGCTTTCATTAAGTTCATTTGCTAGGTTAAGATTTTCGCCTCCACAGCAGCAACGTAACTTGGCATCTAGTGAGTCTTTAATGAATAATGAATGTCTAAGTATATCAACTGCTTTTAAAGACTGAGACGAACGTGGCCTGCCTAGTATACAATGGTTGTACGTAATTACAGTCGTGTAAGGTAAGGTTTATTCACTTAGAAAGTAACAGCCTTTTTTTTTTAAATTTTATACTAGGGATGGTCATGGTTGTTCATGAATTGAACCTTTAGAATTCTATGTGGTTTTCTTTAGTTTAGAGGTGGGTGGATATGACTTTAAAAAAAATCATTTTTGTATTCCCCGTTATGAGAAAACACAAATGACAGTGATATTATTGGAAACGAAAGAATAACGTTTTGCTCTTTAGATTAGTTTATTTGGGGTGACTGGAATTTACTTCATTTCTGGAGATATCTTTGGTACGTAACAGGGCACTCGTTTTTTTTTTTTCAAGGTAAGGCTCGCAAAACATTTGGGGCTTGTAAGTGCTAACTCAGGGTTTTAATTTCCAACGTGTTTAAATCACTGCTTTTGCAAAGTATAAATGTACATTTTGTCATCAGTGTACAGTGCAATTGACTTTGCGACTTTCTCGACCCCTTTTGTTTTTTTACCCGCCATACTTAAAACGAATGAAATGATTATGCTAAAGGGTTTAACTTTGTCGTCTCAGAAAACATAAAATTAGAAGGGTTGAAATAGTCGACCTCCACTATAGCGGCATGTGTTTATCAGTTATGCTCTCTAATGGAAAACTTTAATTCTATCAGTTGCTATTTAATCGCCCTTTAGTTGCTCAGGGAAAAATGTTGTCAAATTTATTTTAAATCTGTTCCTCAACGTCTTATTTGAGTGGTTACTTTTGAAAATGCACAGAGCCTGTGGGGGTAGGCACCGGACTGTTCCAAGAGAATCTTTGCGTAATGCATTTTGGAGTTTACTCGTGTGATCACAAATGCTCATCTTTTTGGGGGGCACTTTGCAGAAAATGTGTTTGCGCATGTGATTGCACAGCGATCTGTCTGTGCCCCCTCGGCTCCTCTTAAAGCTCCTCAATCTCGTCAGCCCGCCCGTGATTGCGATTTGCCACCTTGAGTCACATTGTCTTCATCTGGAAATATTTCAGCCGCATTTGGGGAGATGAGGGATAAAGGAGGGTAAAAACACACCCTGTTGTGTGAATCCTAGAGAAGGCCTTGAACCCTGCCATTCATCCCTTTCACTTCATCAGCTGAGTCTAATTGCCAGAGAGGACAGAATACCCAGGGCCCAATTGTTCTTTATCCTCTTTGGAGCCTCTGAGGCATGAAAAGCGAAAGGCCTGCTTTTGATCTTTTTTTTTCTTTTTCTTTTTTGGTTAGTTTTTTTTCTCCCCTTGTTCTTCTCTCATCCCCTACTATCCTCTCCCTTAGAGTGGGACACTCCTTTTCAGACAGTGCCCCCTTCTTCATCCACACTAAATCATTATCAAGCTCTGCTTCGTCAAATAATGGCGGGTATGGGAGGTCATGATGGGGAGGGCCAGAGGTCCGCCGGGGTGGCCGCTAGGACGCGCTGGCGCTCCCCAACTCATCTCGGAGGCATGCTTCTTAGTGCTGACTACCTTTATAGACCTTGACCCCGGTTTTCGTTTGCCTGTCCTAATGAGACCCTCTCATGCATCCCCAGCAATGGAGGGCTCGCAATGGCGGGGTTGGGAGGCCAAAGTACAATGAGACGGAGCACTGTGCTCAGACAAGAGCGCATCTGTGCTATCTTATTAAAGCCTTGGAAAGGAGCTCATGCGTCTCAGCGTCCTATAGGCGCTGAGAGCAGGTCTATTGACACCTACTTGTCCTTTGCGGTCAACACCTTTCAGTCAGCGGGCAGGCACACCCAAGCCCTCATCGCAAATAATTCTTCGTGGGGTATTTAGCGACGCGTAGTGCTTAACTTGGTTAGCGTGGGGATGAAGAATGAGTTTTTGTGAGGATGAAAAGTAGTGAAATGACGAGCAGTGTCAAAGAGCCCCCCCCCACCCCCTGCCTCTCCTGACAAAAGCAAACATTACTTGTATCAAAAGAATGCAGGGGCACCAACGCCTCTCCTGATGCTTTAAAGAAAATTATTTTCTTCAAATGGATTCAAAAGCATGCAGATGCTTGTTGATTTTCTTTTCTTCCTGTCTGAATTTTTTTTCCTGCCCTTAGGTATCAACCTTGGCACTCATCCCGCTCTCAGAAATGTGTCAAAATGTGACGATAAAATGTCACTTTGGTGATTAAAGGAGAAATGTGCAAGAAATAACGAGACCGCCAACCTAGCTAACTCGCAAACAAAAGCAACGGCGGGACATGCTATGAGGAGTCGAGCAAAGTGACAAACAAAAACACAAGTAGCCCCAACAAAAACCTTCAAGCAATCATGTTACACACGCCTAACATCTGAGCACTGTGCCAGAACAAAGCCGAGTTGCTGTCAGTGCATCGATCCGCTCCTGAAGGAGCATGTTCACACACACACACAGACACACTTTTAGCTCTCTGATTGCTCCCTGCTTCTCACCTTCTCCCCCACCCAACACCCTACCCCGGGCCTCTAACACTCCTCTCTGACTGCTCCCCCAGAACGTTCTTATTGATCTGGCCTACTTCGCCGGAGTTAACTCGCTGATAGAGCCGGGCCGAGGGCTTCCCACAGCACGACCAGTGATGTCTGGTAACGATGTTGAAAGAAAACATTTTCAAAACCTGATTGAGTCACGGTGGCACAACTTGAATAAACCAATTTGCCAACTGCCTTCCGTTCTGGTCGCCTATTGGAAGCTTTTACTGTTGCCAGGCAAGAGGCTGAGAGTGTAAATAAAGTACTTCAAGTTGAAGAAGTTTGTTTTTAAGTGTTAAAATATGACCTTTTTTATCTGTTTGTTTTTACAGTTGATTTATAAAATGTACATATTACATATACAAACATAAGCTTAAAAAAATGGCAGCCAGTGGAAAACAGTAACAAAGTATGCAAAACAATAGTACGGTCTCGGTGTTTGTTAATGTGGACTAGTTTTATTATCCATGAATAGCTTTCTTTTCTTTTTTTCTTTTGTCCCAAGTTCAAGATAAGCTTCACAGCTCATCACTGACTTAAGTCTGGCATACACTTTGCATTTTCGGCACAATGAGGGTGTGCACTTGAGCATAGCAGATCTGAATATCTGGTGACCGTTTGGTAAACGTTTGTGACCTTGAATGAACCCTGACGTGAACGCAACATTCATTACTTTCGCAAACACTCGCCGCCCCGTGGGGTAAGGGGTGTTTTAACTCAATGGCACCTCTGCTGGCAAAGAACTGCACCCTATTTTGCCTCATTTGTCATGAGATGTAAATAATCCACACTGAGTTCCACACAATCAACCATATTCTTTATCCTTGATTAGTATCCCCACCCACTCATGCCTAGTGATGTTGTCATCTTACGGTCAATTGCGACTTCAACCTAGAGCTTGACATTTAATTAAACTTTTTCATAGTTTTCCCCAAATTGCCAACATAACTTAATATCCCTGAACTTAAATTGGTATTTCCGTCAATGATTTTTGATAGGAATCGTGTTGGGATACGTACCGTGGGAATCATTTTTTACACTAAAGCTATTTCTCCAGATATTAACTGAGAAATAAGACTGTCTCTTGTGAGTGATTAAATTGTATGTCAGTCTGAGTACACTTTTTTTTTTGCCCTCCCCCCAACGTCTTTAGTGCTGTCATGTTCACAGCATTCCATGTGGGAGGGTCTGCTGATAAGCGAGCCATCTGTAGTGGGCTGCCGAATGACATGCTGTAAAGCGAGATTTGAGAGTGTGGAGAGACTTGACTTGACAAATGTTGGCACGTAATGAGACAGAAGGGAGTTTAAAAAAAAAAAGCAGAAGTCTGTCCAGTGATAAACAATTAGATTTGTCCCAGAGGTAAAGGCCAGGCAAAGCAAGGACTCTCAGACAAACAAAATCAATATGGCTTCCAGTAAGAAGGGCCCTGGGTGAGCGGGATGATGAGGTTATCATTCCTTTCTCACATTGACACGGAAACACAATGGGGAAACGATTATCGCTAATTAAAAATGATTGTTTGCTAATATGTGCTACATGTACACCTTGCCGGCTGCAAATGAACTGTTTTCACCAGTCCTGCAATGAATTTGCCGCTCCAATCGCAGCTAGCAAAGTTTTTATAACGGCGAAAAATTATTTGTTTCCCTTTTGTTGTACATTTCACAAATTCAAATGATTATACATGCAGTGTATATAAATAAAGAAAGAAAACACATCGAAGCATTTTCAAACAGCTCAAAAATGCATTTCCTACTTCTTGTTACTCGTTGGACAAAATCGTTTTTTAATTCTTACGCTCCTCGGGGGGAAAAAAAAGGCCACTAATAGACAATCATTCAAAGACATTTTAAGGAGACAGCTTTATGAAAATATGCTTTTTCACCCCAAGATGCATCCCATAATGTAGCACGCATGGCCCATAGATAGACTGGTCAGTCCCCTATGTGATGTATCCCCATTGGAGGCCTGCTCCAGACTTGCGGGTCTAATCTGACATCTCACCAGCGCTCCCAGCAGGCTTCGCCAGGGTAGCACTGCCAGGACACTGAGGGTGAAGCACACTCACTGTGGAATTCACGAATACAACAACACGAGATGGTCACGGATTTTGGGGTGGGAGTGATATGCGGACTCTCCTCTGAGATGCCTCCTGGCCTCAAAGGTGTGAGTCTTATTTCCATGGAGATGCTGCTGACATGACACCCCAGTGGGCTTATAGCTGCCTTGGCCTAGAGCACCAGGGGATGAGACCTGGCCATCACCTGGGCTCCGCGAGACTTGCCGGAACTGGTCCGATGACATTTGACAACTTCACGGTCTGTCATCTCAGCCAAAGACAGACATTTAAAAGAAAATAAATCAACTAGGAAATAGTGGCGAGGCATTGTTTGCTGGATGGACCATTGTATCTTTGGACTGGTGCAATGAATAAAATCCCACCGTGAATTCACTTTATTCCAATTCTATAAAAATGCACCAACTACAAAACAAATATAGCCACGACACATAAAATTTCTAAGCGGAAGGCAAAACGGAACACGTCTTATCAAAGGCTGCATGATTGGCATGAAGGAAGGTTTGTGAAATCGGTTATAAAATCTAAAGGCCGTATTCTGCTGAATCCCAACATTAGAACCAGGTGGTATTTAACTCATTCAGTACCAGCCAATTCTAGACCAAGTCCGAAAAGACGTTTAAAAACGTATTTAGGAGTGAATGAGTTAATAGTTGATCAAGGATATTTTGTACCCCCCCCCCCCAAAAAAAAAATAAAATCCTGGATTGTACACTGCAGAATGATTTCCCGGGCTTATACATTTTCAGTTGAGTGCATACAACAGATATTGAAAAATAAACGGAAATGATTTGATACATAATCGGAGACATCAGAGTAATCCCAACGTAATGTTCAAGACCATTGTTGATATTGCGTGAAAACTGACGCTCTCACCATCCAACCATCCCAGGAGACGCGTGTCTGGTATTATCTGACAAACCAAATACGGGAGCTTTCGTGGAAGACTTTACGCTTTCTTCCTTTTCAGCCAAAAAGAAAAGGAGGGCGGGGGCGGGGGGGTGATTTTGAATAGAGTGCCGATTCTTTATGCAGAGCCGAGGCGCGCCACCTTCCAGACTGAGAGAGATGGCGATCCCTAATAATACAGAGCCATACAATGGTTCTGACAGGCGAGCAATAAAGCAATCAGGGTCCTCGGCATTCCAAATCTCTTTTACCGCCCACCCTCTAACAGACTGGGAGATGGACGGCTGACCTGTGAGCTGTCAATCATGCCGGATACCTGCTAGAGCCTGATCAGGGGGAACCGAGGGCACCGGTCCATCAGATCGGTTTTCGCACTCCACACACTGATGTTGCAAGCATAACCACAGACACAAAAATGTAACTCTTAATTAGGAGATACGTATGGTGCTTTTTTTTGATGGGTGGGGGGGATTCTTAGTTGAAATTGGAATGGGTGTATCACAAATATAATCCCAGTGAGAGTGCGAGTAACCTTTTTCCATGGTTTGGGAATCAGGCATTGATCTGTCATGCTGTTTTGTACAAGATGAGGTCTCTCTGCATTGCCTCTCAATGTGTTCTTCCGTCCGTGTATACGTGCTGTGCATGCGTTTTGGTGTGTTTGATGGGTGCTGAGGCTTATGAAGGAGTGTGGAAGGAAAAGGGGGCAGGGAGGGTCTCATTCGAGTTCATTAGCTGTTTGTAGCTCTTCTCAGCTAATAGATCACCATAATATTGTGGTTAGTTAATGGCTTTCTGGTCTTTCCTCTTGAGTCTTCCTGTCTGTGGGCTGACTGCTAGAACTCCTCCGCCGTTTCTTTTTCCAAGAAGGCAGCCTTGTGTTCTGCTGCCGAGTATCGACAATTTGCTTTAGCCGCCCGCACCGTAGCCAAGACTGCCAACAGCCTGGCCACATGGACTCACATGAAAGAAATAAAAGCAGCATCACACAAAACATGCCCAATCTAACATTCTGTCTCTCAGATGACTAGAAATGCATTTGTGCAAAGCAATCTGCGGCAGGGTGTTTGACAAAAAGCGTCGACGTTTTGACTTGCTGCTTCGCTAGTGATTACTAAATAACTGATTTGTGTTTGGAATTAAATCATTCATTTTGTCTTCGGGTAAAGTGAATACTGGATATATTTTGTGCACAAATACAAAATTCTTATAAATCAACACAGCTTCAATCTGAGCCATTTGACATTATTTTTGTTGGCATTCCAAAATGTTTTTTGAGTGGCTGGTGACCAGTCTCCTCCTCACCTGTCACGAGGGCTGATCAGGTTCAGCAAAAGATTGCGTCGCTAATTTTTCTCACATATTCTTCAAATCAAGATTCAGAGCAATATTCACAGAAATTACATCATACCATCAAACCTTATACGCGTGTTGTATTTAAGCTAGGACTCTTATATTGTGAGGACATGGAAAAGGCTCTGTGAGGGACGAGGCAGTCCTTTTTCAATGTTTTTTTTTAGAGCTGCGGTGCTATAATATCATTGTATCAAAATATAAAAACACAATTTTTTTTAACCCAAAATGTTTTAGCTTTTACACTAATTTGCATCTTCATTCTAAATAAATGCAAGTGGTATAGCATGAAATTCATGTTCTAAATTGAATCCCGTCACAGTAAAGGTACTTGGTGTGTCATAAGCTTTTGTGTAAAAATTAAGTGTACTATAAACTTACTCAAATGTGCCAAGTAAATATTTTCTTTTAAAAAGAGGCAGAGTAAAAATGTATTCTTCTCCCTGGTTCTTTTATTCTTCACCCTCAAACAAAGTAAAAATAAAACATTTGGTTAATCTCAAACTCAAGTTGAAGGGTCAGACCTGTGAGCATTCCCCCTCCCCACTGGCCAATTGCTGCCAATCGAGCTTTTCTCTCATTTTGAAACTTTCCCTAAGGCATCAAATTCCGAGTGTATTTCTCATTAGCCAGATGTGACAAATGCTGACCTGGCTGGAGTTGTTCAATGTGGTGTTTCTATTCATCAACTAGTCTCATTTCAAGCGAGAAAATTAATTCACTAAAAACATAATGAGCCACCGTCAGGGTGCACTTTGCTTTTACGGACTTCTCAGTTCTTTCAAGTCTCACCTTGCCCAAGCAACGGCAAACTTTAAACGTGTCGCTTCTTCTATTGGCAGCTGATACATGAACGTTACATTGCCTCGGCCTCAAAGAAGCAAGCGCTTGAAGCGTTGCCGGACCCCCGGACCTTTGTGACCGGTGGCGTGTCATCCCTCACATTTGTCATGTTTAACTAAAACCAATCCCCATTCAAAGCGGCATCCATCAGTGTTAGTCGAGAACAATGACAGATTGCTTTCCTGCCACACTCAAAAGCATCTGGATTCTTTCCCGACTCCCCCTCTTTTATTTATGGTAAACAGCCTGAATAACAGCTGGGCAATGGGAGTTTACAAGTTAATCAATTGTTTGTTAGCAGCCACAAACCATCTGCGAGCTAATGTTCATTTACCATGCAAATTTTCCCACAGGCAGCAGCATATCTTTTGATTTGAATGGTTTATTCACGTTTTCGCCCTGCGCGAAATGTTCCATTCGACTGTGTTCGGCATGTTAGGTACAACTTGTTAAAACAACAACAGCGGTACAATAAATCCCATTTAAAATTTTGAGGAAGACAAACTTCCAGAGGAAGAGCGCACATCACCATATGGTCCACATTCAAAAGCAATATTTAGTTTCGCTGAGTGACTCGGTTAGCAGTGTTGATACTGAACACTTTGCTTCCTGTTTAATGGCCTTAGCCTTTGTCTCTCCTGTCAGGTATGTAGCGCCCACGGCGGGGTTTCCGTTTTCTTTTGTCGTCTTTTGCTTGACGCGATGACCTACGAGCACACAGGCCTCAAAACGGTCACTCACGTGCGTCCCTCGATATGTGGCCAGAAGCCCATGTGATTTGAACCTCAGAAACTTAAGCACGTTACGTTTCAGGGGAGCTATTTATCCTTACTTTCGGTTTTTGGATCAATTTTTACTTGTTGGAAATTCAGATATCATGTGAAAAGCAGTTATAAGGGTAAATCTTAATAATACAACCTTGCCTAGTATTGTCCATGTCATTGTGTTCATATTGCATTTAATTGAAAGATGTTTGTTGTTTTTTTCTCTTTCTTCTTTCTACATACATTCTTGCTGCTGGAGGCTGTAAATTTCCCCAGTGTGGGACGAATAAAGGATATCTTATCTTATTTTTGCCCAGCCCACAGCATTATCATCTGCAATGCTTCAGAAACTCACCAACGCAGGCTCGGGAGGCAAGGGCAGAAAGTAGCACGAAAACCAACATGCTTTGGGCCATCCGTTTCAGTTTTGATTGAGATATCGTTTTGGGATTATTCCGACATCATTTTGACCCCAAGTTTGACAAATGCTTCAACCAATCAACCTAACATGGTCAACCAGTGAAACATTTGAATTTCGAGGATATATCATATCATTTTAAAAATGTCAAGCAACTGATTCCCATTCAATCCTTTGGACAAAATGAAAACAAACAAATGAAAACAAACAAAAAAAAATATTTGGAACAAGGCGCGCGGTCTCATTAGTCCTATTTTCTCCGTCCTGTTTTGGCAGCTTCGGGCCAATGTTGGGGAAAGGGCAGCGCTTACAACCACGCTGTGGGCACCAGTATTCACCTCTCCTATTTGCTGTCTTTTGCACAGCTACTTATTTTTAATCCCACCAACCTCGGCGTGTTACTATTGCCCAGTTGCTATCGCTCACATCACACAGCGAGGTCGCTTCCTTCTGCACCTCTCCACCGCTGCTCGTGCATTCCAACATGGCTCTAGGACAGCAGCTCCGTACTACTCAAAAATCACAAAGAGGCCCTGATCAGAGCCGATGCTGGACGGGATCCAGGGCCTTACAGTTTGGGCAGATGGGAGAAGCCTATAATAAGTGGGAAACAATGAGAACTAGTGTGCCTCCCACGCTTTGCACAAGGTTGTTGATCTAGGACTGGAATTAAATTGTTTTATTGGTTTTTGCGGGAGACCACACTTGATCATTGCAATCAAGTCTTCATAATGCGTGTACCATTAAATTCAAAGGCTGGATTGACAGTGCCGGGGAAGCGCCCGGTTTCCGATTCAATACCGAGAACATTTATTGTTTGTTGTCAATTGCTGGGAGATATTCTAAATATCTAACTTCAATCTGTATTTCTGTTTTCCTCTTTTGTCATGACAAATTGTGTTGAGAGCGAAAAATTGGAATTGTGTCCCTTTAGCCTTTTAGTGCATTACCAGAGTGAATAGTGATTTTAAGACACAATGAATTGGAAAACGACAGAGAAAATATTTAGCATTTTTAATTTTGAAAATTCAGATCCCTAGGGAATTTTGTTGTTTATTTTTGTACAGTTATCAAGGCTCCTGTAAATGCAATCTGCAGATTCATAACAGCACATTGGTAAATGTGAAATATAATGAAAATCTCTTTATGCAACAACATTTTTGCACTTTCATTATCAACATTCAGGTCGGCTTAAATGCATCCAGGTTTTCATGTGTTTTGGGCTTCTGTTACAATAAAAGATGTCCTCCAAGTCTAGTGACTAAGGTTCGTGCTAAGCTTAAAAAAAAATAAAATAAACAGACAACTACATCATTCATGATTTACTGGCAGATTTATGAAGATTTTGAAACTGCTGAGCGTTAGATAAAAAGCTAACCCACATTACTCAATTCAATCCACTGCTGATGATTTTCTTTGAGGGTTTCTTTTTTTCCGATGAGTTTGCTTTAAGAACACCTCTTGTGTGTAAAATGCAATGCTGTTGTTGTTGTTTTTTTTTTACCCCGGTCCCCCGTCCGACACCAACCCGGAAAAGTAGCTATATTAAAGGCATTCTATTTTAATGAATAATAATGAACAGTTTGCGACGATGTAGGCTGTGGCGGCACTTTAATGGTCTCTTGTAGCCTCTTAAGCCTCTGGTGATAAATCTCGCACAGGCTCACTCGTATAACTAAACCCCAAACCTCATTCAACTTCACATCCATCAGTGTTTGGCTGAAAGCGATGACAAAGCACTTTCAATTACACCAGTAACTGACTCTGGAAACAGTTCATAGCGAGGTCCAGCTGAGGAGAGTGTGTGTTTGTGTGTGTGTGCGGTGGGTGGGGGGCACAAGGGGGAGGGAAGACTGGCTGGTAGGGCATCCGTTTGACTCGCTCCCAAATAATAAAAAGGGTGGTGCGACGCGGGGACACAAGGGGCACCGCCTGCATTGCACAACCAAGGACAATTCACCTATTTTGTGCGCTGTCACACCCGTAGTCTGATTTATGGTCGGGACATCCTTCTTATGACCCGTTCGTCCATCAGCTCCGTGCTGTAGGATACTCTGGTGATTAGAGGCTGAAAGTTTGAAAGCATCCTCAGTCGGGGCTCTTGTGTGCTAGCTTGCATGGCTGAATGGAGTGGGGGGTGCCGGCGTTGGAGAGCCATTCTTAACCCGGGGCAGCAGGGGAGCCAAAGGAGGGCTTTTGGAGAATCCATCAGCTTGCTAAATGCCTCCATTCCCAATGTTGGTGTTTTCTTTTTCCATTTTTTTCCCCATAGCGGGCTTTTAATTATGAGGTGAAGTGTGAGCCGCTCGCTAAAAAGTTAACACACCGGTGTTTAATTGGAGTGATTTTTACTCCATAATTGTCTGATCCTCTCCAGCACTTTTGACTTGCCACTCTGTTTGAATAAGCAAACTAATTTCAGAATCTGTCCTGGCATTTCTGGTATTGAAAGGAGGAAATAAGCAAAAAATAAAAATCCGCCATGAGTAATCACTCACTGCAAAGCCAGCAGCAGCGGCACCAGTCAAGGAAAGGTCTAATTCACCAATAGATAAATGCTAACTTTTCTCTCTTTGAAAAATCCTTTCATTCTATAAATGAAAGGGGTCCGATTCTCCCGAGTCCCTGATTTTATAAAGCAGTTCTGACTCCGACCCCTCCCAGATGAAAGGCTCGCACTAACATCCGCAGTCCAGAGCCTTTACTCCCGAACTCAAGGCAATTATGACACAGAGGAGAGCTTTGCCTTATGCACTCGAAACAACAACTTGGAGAGAAAAAAAAAGGCATCACAAACATTTTATTTATTTATTTCCCAAGCAGAGTTGTAAAAACAAGGTTGCTCTTCTCAATTGTAATGACCCCGTGCCCTTTGCAATAGCAACGAGAACCGAGCGCAACAAGCCACGAGGCAAAACAAATCGCTGGTGATTTAGAGAATTATAAAGATTTTAATAGCTGCAGTATTTCTTTCTCACATTGGTCTTTATTTCCAGGAGTCAAAGTTTCCTCGACGCCCCGGGCTTTTAAGAAGCAGTAATTGGCCAACAGAGAGACTTTGGATCTCCCTGAGTGATTGAGCGTATTTGTTGCGATGAACTGCAGGGTATCACTCTAAAGATCACAGGTCCAGGTTGTGAGAAACTGCAACCTAGCAAAGCGCGCTGCTGTTTTCTGCCATTTAAGTTGGACTACTTTTCCACAATGTTTATTTTTCTCTCCCCCCCCCCCCCCCCTTCAAATCTTCGCCTTGTCTTGTTTATCTCTCCTTTTTGATGATTAGATACATTGCCAAATCATTTGGCATGAACCATTAGGCTTTTTGTTGTTGTTGTTGACACTCAAGTCATCCCTCATTTGTTTATTTATTACAGCAAAGTGCCAGACTATTATTCGGGCATCTCGTAAATGTCTTGGCGAAGCAACGTTAGGGAATTGGAGTGCTACGATTATGTTTACCGCATACATACGTTTGATATAAATGGAATTTTCTCCACCAGATGCGAACAGAACTATAGTATATTCAATATATTCAATATAGTATATTCTAACACCACATTAAGGTTAAACATGGCGTTGTCGGTCGAGAATCTGTTAAAACATCGTAGGAAAGGGCTTTCTTTTGTCTTTTTTTGATTTTTATTTTACCCCGCTGTTGTCGGAGATTCTGTTTCGTATATTCAAGACTGCAGGGCATATTTAAACGTCATCTCAAACCGATTTGTAAGACTGAACACTATCAGACAAAATAAGAAAAGATCTTGTTCCCAGGCACGTTTTAGTCATCGCTTTTAAGTCACTCTTTCTAACCACTCTATTTTAGAAACTACTTGCGACGTTAACAGCAGCAGTATGTAATTTTACTAATAGCTCCCGATGACAAATGCATAGAAAGAAGTCATTCTAAACAGGTTTTTGGCATTGGTTGAAAATCTTATCAAAATAAAAATGGGGCGTGACATGGTTGAAAAGATTGCCTCGTATTCTGAAATTACTTTTGTAACCTGAGAATATTTGTCAGAGGGTGCGGCAAGTTGTTTAAAATCCACTTGAAAATACTAACGTGTCGTAAACACCGCCCATAACCAAATCCAGAGCCAGAATCAAATCATGTCACATTGTTCCCTAGACAAGTTTGATTGCTAGCATTTAAGTCCGCCTCCAAAACTAAACTTTAAACCACTTGTGACATTTACAGTTTTAACTCTTCGCAGAAGCCGTAACATTTTACTGCCACAAAAAGCACAGCAGTAGCTGCGCTTAACCCACCGGGGAGGCGTAATGGAGTTGGACTCTTTACCATCGCTCTCCTTGTTAGCATTGTCAAAACTGCTAGCGCAGGTACAACGGGGGGGATGCCGCTTAGGGCTTTTAGCTTCAGCTGCCTTTGGAAAGAACCGACGGTGAACTGGCGTAGCCCCGAGCCCACATTCCCACATCACCGCAGCCCCTTTCTGTCTGACAGCCGCTCAATGGCAAGTGTCTGCCAGCATGCCGGCCGCGAAGGGGGGGGGGGGGGGGGAACGCTGCCAAGGAGCCAGAGATAGAGATGATTACCACATCCCTCACTCCCCTCCTGGTGTCTGCTCACTGCAAGCTGATACCTACTAACAAAGTGCTGTCAACATGCTCGCGAAGTGCCCAGTGAGACTTGTACGGCGATGTGCCTGGCAGTGAAAAAAGATACGTCCAAACAAGTTAGGATTAATGGATAGTTAAGATTACCCCACACCCGGTTTTAGATCCACGGTGGCTCACTGGAAGAATACTTAAAGCCTCGTCTCGCTAGAGCCGCTTTCCAGGTCACTGTGCCTATTGCGAACATAATCGACAGGCCGTAAAGCTCTCTTGTAATTTATCTTCTTCAGTGGTGTTGTTGTGCCACCACTAACACTTGATGATGTGTTGATTTCTTTTAATTAATCATACGTTTGTCATTGTTTAAGGTTATTTAACTGAGAAACAAAAGTATGATTGATTGGTAGCCAATATATAGATAGTCATATCGAAAATATGGAAAGATCGAAACAATGTTAAAACAGTATATAAACGACTCGTTAAAAGTTTTAGAGCACCCCAATGTTTATTGAGTAATTCCATGATGTCCTTTCTTGATTGAATTGCTTTTGTTCTGTGCTTTTGTTTTTCAATACAATGAAACATGAACCTGCACAAAGTTCAATTCGAAATAACCTTGAAAAGTATTGGTGTTCAGATTAATTTCCCCCTCCCCCTTTGTTGATCCAGGAAATGTAATCTTTCTTCCCAGATTTTGCCGATTTGGGTTCACTGTTTTGGATGAGTCTTTTCCAAAAGTTCTTGCTCAGGGCTCATATTTTGCCGACTCCCTTTTCTCTCCATCTATTAACAGCTCATTTGCATCAAGTGAGGGCTGGACAATTCATCAAAATTTAATCGCAATTTCAATGTTGGCTTTGCATGATCATGAAAAAAATTTAATCAGCGAGGATAAAAGGAAGTCGACCGGTACTTGCATGCAACTTTGCTGAGCAACAAGTTTGGGAAGAAAAAATAAATAAAAAAGCAAAGGCAATTTGAAGGAAGCAGACAATGGAAACCCACCTAAGTGCTCATTTGAACCAAGCCAAGAAACCGCCGAGCCTAAGAAGCACTTTATTAGCCAGCAGGGGGGAGGGTCAGGAGGAGCAGCCCTATCATTGATTGAGGTTGGAGGATGCATCCACAGCTGCACTTTCTCTAAATTTTCGAAGAGTAAATATGCACCTTTGAAGTGGGGGGTGCCTGGGAGCAATCCTCTGCACAGATTGTGCGGGTTTCTGTGGGGAGCTGTAGTTACGGGAAAGATCAATGGGCAGGGCATTAGGGGGTGTGGGGGTGGAAGAAGAGTACACTGTCCAGCCCTGCAGCCTACAGAGCAACTCCACAGCACTTCCATGGCCAGGGTTCTTTTTTTTTTGGAAGTGGGGGGGGGGGGGGGCTGCAGGCACTCGAGTTCTCCATGCCAGCTTCTCGGCTACAAATTGTAGGCAGAAGAAAAGATACCACCAAATGCATGAATGATTTTTCTAAGACAGAACTACTGGCTTTGTGTAGTTGTTAAACCAGAAGTGTATTCAAATTAGATCAGCCAGGACAAGTCTTTCAAGAAACACTTTTGACACTTTTCACGGGTTCTGATGCTCTCTAAAAAAAAAAATTGTTCATTTTCCTGAACAGAATTTGAAGTCACCTTGTCTTCGATGTTTCAACAAAAAATTCCATCCAATGAGTATATAGCAGGTCGTTAGAGAACCACATTCACTTGAGTTTTTTTGTAGAATTTTGATATTGGTTAAAATTAAACTTGTATCCCTTTAAGAACGATTCAGGAGAATTGACACCTTCCCCTCCCCTAAACTGTTCCACCTTTAAACCCCCTCCACCCCCATAATGGTTTTAGTTCTTTGTGTCCGTAATAATCTCTATAAATGGGTTACTTTTTGGAAATGCTCCCCCCCCCAAACCACCGTTCATTGATATTATGCAATGGGTACCTTCTTCAAGAAACCCATGATGTAGGCTTGTGTGGGAATTTTGACATCGGCTCGTTGAAACAATTTTTTAAAATCCTTTTGAAATTGCAACTTTCTTCTTCAATGACTGCATTGATATTTGAAGTAACTTTACACTCATTTTCCCGCTCGTCATTTTACTTTTCTTGTGGTCGAACAACTCCTTCTAGTAAGAAGCGAGCATACACAGTTTTGACGGGAAAACCCGAACCGAGCGGGAAACTCTTGTATGCACTTTGTGAAAGCGTGGAAAACCCATCTCGCGCCCACTGTGCGACTGTTGTGTATACGTGCTGCGGCGGCAGCTCTAAGTGCATTAGGCTTGTGCTGAACACACACATCTTTCATATCGTGGTGAGTGAAGCCTTTTGTGGTCAAGACACTTCAAGATGATGCCTGTCTTGCTTGTGGTTTGCGCAGAGTGATTCGTAAAGCACCTTCTTTCCTCCCCGTGCTGTTTTACACATCCGAGACTGTTGTTTGTTTTGTGTTTAATGTGTACGTTCAACGGTTAGAGCTGGTGGTAATGGTCATTTTACTGACTGAAGGTTAAAATGGTCCATAGTGGTGGGATTGAAGGACAGATACTCTTTTAATGTACTCGATCTTTTAGATACCTCTGCTTGAATGTTTACTTTGAATACACAGATTAGGTGTACTTAAGTTAC
The DNA here is from genome assembly GCF_025434085.1 of Hippocampus zosterae. Classification (NCBI taxonomy): domain Eukaryota; kingdom Metazoa; phylum Chordata; class Actinopteri; order Syngnathiformes; family Syngnathidae; genus Hippocampus; species Hippocampus zosterae. Next base: position 22,799,610 of record NC_067453.1, read on the forward strand.
TTAAAATTGTATTTTTTTTTCTTTGATCAGCCTCAGTGGTGGCAACATAAAAAGTTAAAAAGATGTAAAATCAACTGCAGTTGATCTTTTACAACTAGTGTGTGTGTGTTTTTTTTTATCATGAGCTAGTTTTGTTTAATTTTTAATTGTTGCAACTCAAATCATAATGTTAGCAAAGCAATGTTGTTTTGCTAGGATATAATTTGTCGGTTACACGCTAGCTAGCTCTTTCATAAGATGCAACATGTAACTCATTTTTCCTTTTTATACAAGCACTACTGAATGTAAGATTATGAATGCCTTGTGTGTGTGTGTGAGACACGATTCCATATTTGACCAAATTACCAAAATGGATGTTGTATGTGGAGGTCAGGAAGACATATCTCCTCAGAATGTGAAAGTGTAGTACCTCGGCACCACTAGGTGTTGCCATGCTTTGGCTGCACCAGGCCAAGAGACCCTGCCAAGGGGAGTTAGCATTTACAAGCCCCTGTCAAGCTACACAAAACAGGGTGTCAGTCAAACACTGTGGCCCGCATGACATCTCCATCACTAATGGAGACGATGACATCCTCCGACAGAGCGTTTATCTAGCGCGCTCATACCCCAGCGCGGCGACGTCCGAGCCCACAGACCGTGGAGCTTTTCTCCCTGTTCATTCCTGAAGGATGATACAATTTGTTGAGGTGTGTCAGCCACGTAGCATCCCTGCCACCCACCACCCACCCCTCCACACCGCCATTCGCTTGTCAGTTCAACTGTATCACAGGTGTCAAGCGCCAAGTTAAATTTACATGACTCATTTCAAGAAGCATCCCCGGTTTATGCGGGCAAGAAAAAAACCTCCAACAGATGTTATTTACATACTTGTGCTGCTGTGGTTTTCTCATTTTCCTGCATGGGCTCGCATGTTTGGTACTCTAATTGTCAAATCTTTTAAAATTCAATTGAAGTGCTACATAAATTAATTGACGCTGTCAATGCATATTGGCTTCATTTTTATTGTTTGTTCTTTAAGTTTTGATTATTATTTCCAATACCGAGTGAATATAAACGAGTAAGGGGAGGTTGGGGCGATACTTTCTAACATTGAAGGATCCCTCATGAAGTTGCATTTAAATTGGTTTCCTGTTCACAAAAAACTAGAACAATCATTAAATATTTTAACCATCAATGTGTTATTTCTGCATTTTGTTTCTGCACAAAAAGAAACTATAACAAAACTTAGGTTTTAAATTTCTTCCTACATTTAACAAATGTTAACCTCAGAGAATGTGTGTTCAGGAAAAATAATTAAAAAAATATATAGACTTATTTTCTGGCTTTGAACACGTTTTAGTTTCGTGTAAAAAAGTAAACAACTCCTTAAATGAATTTATTTTGGGAATTCCTTCTCTCTACATAATGAAAATGTACCAAATGTTTGCTTGGAATATTTATTTATTTATTTATCTATTTATTTATTCCCCCAAATGCAATCTGTGTTTGGAATGAACAATAAAAAAAACTGTCTTACAGTAATGAAACAAAATCAGTACAACACAAATAAATATTCCACCGATATTTGATGAATCTGAAACTATAAATATCCTTTTTTTTTGGGTGCTGTATCCAGTAGAGTCATTTCTAACGTTGGTTTCAGTATTATCCACATATGGATCAGTCTTCTGATCATTGCACTTCATCATACCGGGAGCTCGTAACCATCATATCATTTTTGCAAAACCGTTCCACTGTATTCCACTGTTGATTCACATGTTCTTCAGGTGATTACGCTGTCATGCCGAGGTTGACCAGCAAAGTTGAACACAAAGGCACAAAAGCAGCGCGTCACTACACAATGCACACAGGGGGCTCATACGTGCTACTATATGTATCCGAGACTTCTGATGGGTTCATGAAGAGTATGGGGCTATCTTTAGAGGATTGATTTCCCATACTGCCACACAGTTGGCTGCATTTATATTCCATGCCTGTGGCTCCGTGACCCCAGGTTCTCCTTTGATGTGGCAGGCAGAAGCACAAACCAGGATGAAGCCGAGGGAGAGGAGGCTGAGGGATAGCGAAAGGTGAAACACTCTACAGTACGAGGGGGTTGGGTGTGTGTGTGTGTGTGTGTGTGTGTGTCAGGGTGGGGAGGGGGGGCTTCTTGGAGGATAGGATGCTACGAGTTTGCAGGGTGCCACGCAAACCAATGAAGCTATCATCTGACGGATCTGGGAGAGTTCGTTGGTGGGTGGGCAGAAAAGGAAGCTGCTGGGTAGGGGGGATGTGGGGGTGGTGGGAGGGCACCGCAATGGCGCTGGGGCTGATAGAGACGTCAGCATCGCTTCAGTAATCTCACGACGGCAGGCCGCCGCGAGGGGCCATCGAGGGACCATGAGAGCAGAGGCATGATAGAGAGGACCACCCCGACAATGCTAGCAGGAGATGGGGGGTGTGGGCGTGGCGGCCACTGTGGACAAATCAAAGCGGGGAGAAGTAATTTTTGCAAAATTACAGAAATCTCCATGGAAATTAGCATGAAACGTTTTCTAATCTCTTGCTTTTCACCGTGGACGATCGGGGTCAGCGCTTCAAGTTCTCCCGCCATGGCGTCTCTAATTTCATTATTCCATCTTGATTTTAATTTTTTTTTTTATGTACTCATTTTACAGCCTGAGACTCCTTAGGAGGCACCACCCTCCGCTCATACGCCTCAACCATTCATTCGATTGAACCCTCTTTTCACTGACCACAATTAAACGTTTGGATTTCAAAGGCAAATCGAGGCACAGAGCCGAGCCTTGCCCTCCAAGTGACACGGGATCAAGCTGCTGGGTGCTTTAGAAACAGGAGGGTGGTTCCCCCCCAAGAGTTGTCCTCTACACCTCTTCTTTTTGGTCCCGCTGGTGTCTGTCAGAGTTCAGAACGGTGCTGAAACAAATGGGGAGGAGTGCGGCAACCCCTTAGGTGCGTCCATGCGCTTATTGGTAGTCAGCAGTCATTTACACCGCCACAATAACGCTCTAAGCCGTGCTACTCCTCGTGACAATTGCGCCCCCGCCCCCCAAACAACGCGCGATAAAACACACCCGGATGAAATCGGCGGTGGAACAGCATTGTTGCCGTACGCGCCACATCATCCAACGCTTGAGCCTTTTCATACTCAATTTGACTGCTGAATGCGCTTTGATTTGATTCAATGCTTTCAATGCACATCATCGAGAATTTCTGATCAAGACATCCTACTGAATGATGCTGCTACCCTGGCCGCAAAACATAAAACAACTGCAGGACATCTTTGATGCTGTGTACATAATCAGTCTGTTGATACGTTTAATATTTATCTTTAGTATATTTGTGTGTGTGTGTGTGTGTGTGTGTGTGTGTACAGTAAATGTATTTAAATATATATAATTTAAATCCATTTTTAAAAATGTATTCATATATTTATGTATTTCTAAATTAAAATGCCCTTTCTTTCCCGTTTTACATCGTTTGTGAGAGTGTATTTTCATCTGCCACAGTCATGTTGATCATCATCCTCTTATATTAGAACAAACTGGTTCTGCTTTGCTACCACAAATCAAATGGACATTGCTCTTATGGCAATTTCAACCTTTTTTTTTTTAAATACAAATAATGAATTCATAATTAATCATTCTCGTTAAAATCAGATAAGATGCATTTTTCAAATTTCTGTTTTCTGATTAATTGTAGTCAAGTTGATTAGACTTTCTTTTTACCGCTTGTCTCTCCATGGAGACGGGAAAGAGACTGACTTGCTGAGAAATTCTATAGAGCCACCCAAAAAAAAAATGCTCTCTTGAAGCCTCGTTTCAAAGAATAGAAAATAAATTGGGTCATTTTAAGTCCCGTAGTATGACAATATGTAAATTTAATTGCCTCCGATCACTGTGTTAAGACTTCATTCAGCTTCCGTTTTTACAAGATTTGATTTGAAAGCAAATTTTGTAGGCATACTGCAAATTCCCAGAGTGCAATTATGCCCGTCATGTCACTTTTAATTGTCAGTGAGTTCTGATTTGCACGTTTCACACATCTTGGTGGCTAAAAAGATGCATTTGAACAGGATGGAAATGCTGGGCATGAGGTGTGAAAGTAAAATGGTGGCCTTTGATTATCGGTAGGGTCATGTGTGCTGATTCATGGAGCGGGAGATGTACAGTAACGCCAGTCGGACTTAATTAAAAGTGCTTGCCGACTTGGCACATTGCGGTGACAAGCAGTGGGAACGTGTATAAGAAACCTTTTCCTCACCTCAAGTTAAACCTCCTCTTGCGTTCTCACCTTTTGCCCTCTAATTAAGCCAAGACTTTCCTTTCTTAATTATACACAAGAGATGGGAGCCACGTCAATTTACATCATCCTCCAAGAGAATAATATACGGTCTTGTTGGAAATAGTGGGCCATTTGGTGAAATGTAGCTTTTAGACGGCGGTATAGAAAGCAGTGGAACAAAGGCGAAAAGAGCCTTGTTCATCACGATACGAGTCTGCATGCGGTTCTGTCAGTAATAGACAGATGGCACTGCATCCAAAGTAGAGCAAACGGCCCCCCCACCCCCAGCTCTTCCTCTCCAGCATCTCTCACAGTCTGATTCTCATTATCCTTCCCAAAATTAACCTGTCAATTTATCAATCAACACCATCTTCACTTTTCTGCCTCCTGTTTAGCACAGCCATCCTTGCAACAGCGCCGATATCCTGGATATGTGTGCCTTTACCGCTGTGTAGTGAGTGAATGCATTATCACCTAAATGACTGCTATGAATCACAATCTCTGCCAGCCTGTTGATAAGAGGCGAAGGCGTGAGCAATTTGGATTGTCTTTTTTTTTTAAGGAAAAAGAAAGAGATGGGATTTTGCTGTCCTGCACAGTGCACACCTCGTCCATATTGAGCAGGAGGCAGGGCAAACTTTTGTGCTCAAGGGCCACATTCAATTTTCACATCTTTTGTAGGGGAAGAGAAAAAAAACCCGTTGACATTAAGATAGTAATGTTTAAATAATAATTTGTCCTTTTTTCTTTGATGATTGATTTTATAGTGATTACCCATGTTTTATTTGAAGTACTGTATACAAAAAATAGACATTTTTATTTTACTGTTAATAGTTAATAATTTAACTCAGTAGTTAATACATGAAAAAAATAAAGGATGAAATAGAAAAAATATATTTTAGCTCAACAATTGTAGGAAAGTGCTTGACAAGATGGATTAAAGAACAGACTTGGTGTCATATCGATTGCCTGCGGGGGCCATATTTTGCTCACCTCTGATATAGATACCACATAGCTGCTGCATTTAAAATTTTGCTTAAAAAATAGAATGGTCTTTAGGAACAATTCACCGAAATTTTGATTTAGAAATATGCAGAAAAATACAACCACATTGAAGGATTATTGACCTGAAGTTAATATTCCATCAAAAATCTTCACCCAGATTGAAATATGTTTGCGTGCTCAGCAGGCTACAGACTTCCAACGAGCACCGTTTCCCTATCTATAACTGCTTTAAAATGAACTAAGCAAATGTAGACACTCACTGAAAAAGAAAAGGGGAAAAAAAATCCCCTACCAAGTGTATCTGCGGGTGGTGGGTCACGGGGGACGGGACCTCAATTGCCTTTCTTCTTCTGTGTGGAGAATATAAGAAACAGTGTGACTTGATCCTCTCGAACTGGAGCGTCATGAACGTAGTACGATAGTAACAAAAAAAAAACAGCAGAAGGTACTTATTCTTTTTGCACACATTATTGTACCAAGGTATCACCCAAATGATGGGGTGTATTAACAAAAAATATACCAAAAATAGATAAGCAGAAAAGGGAACATCTGGTCATTTGTTTCAGCCTGCTTAGCCTAATTATGCAGGCAGATAACTTCAGTAGAGGGACTGTCTGTGGCTCTATTTTCTTTGCACCCAGTTAGTGTCCAACGGCAGTGATCGCTCTGGCCCCTGCCCCCCTCTGTGGCTCTTGATCAGAAAATTGCCATGGCTCTGGTGCTGGCGCGGCTTGTTTTTCCGGGCAATTTTAGCACTTTAGCACAAGGAGTAGAACCTTCCCCGACTATCAGAAGCGTGGATTTAAGCCACTTGATGCTGCGGGCTGCCCCCTTTGCCCGGCGAGCAGAGATCAGTGGCGCGCCCCAATTGAAAGGGAGGCCAAGGAACACGGCGCAATGAAGGGCACCGGCTCCCCGTTGTTGCAGGGGAGGATGAAACATGCCATTAAGACCAATTTGGAGTGTTGCTCTAAATTTCAGCAAGACTGATCGATCCTGACAGGAGGGTTGCGAGATCACTTAAACCACTGCCCCCTCGCCTCACGTTGCTTAATGTCACGTCATTGCCTATCATTCCCACTCGCGGTGCTGGATTCCCATTCAATTACGACCTGTAAGATTGCCTTTTTTTATTTTTACACATCAGCAATCAATAAGGATTTTGATAATAATGTCAATGCTGTCCCGCCCGGTATTGCAATCTCCCCCCTGCCGCTCTGTTCTTAATCCAAAGTGAAACCCTCTTGAGACTCGCTGTCATGTTGCTTTATTGATTTTTTTTTTTTCTACTCCCTCTTTCTCATGAACACTGGAGTGAAACTTGAGTCAAGGTACAAGAAAGAGACTATAGCTTACTCAATGGTTTTACGATGAGGATACATGAAATAAGAACGAATTTTAATTATTTTTTGAGGAAAGAAAAAAAAGCGATTAAAAAAAAATACAATGCATCACACCAAATGAGATTTCTTTATTGCCTTTAAAGACCATCTTCCAGTTTGCACTAATTCCAATAGCAAATGGCCTGTACTAAACTACTCAAAAAAATAAAGGAAACACTTGGAGTTGCATTGTACTGTTTAAGTGTTCCCTTTTTAGCATTATATATTTCAGGCACGTCTAAAAGATACCCCCGCCGTCTCCCGGTGATGTCTGTCTGCTTTATTGTGATACACAGAGTCCGGGAATACTCCCAGTCTATTATTGCCGCTCGGCTCTCTACAGGCGTGGCGCTGACATTTTATATGCCATCTATTTATTAGCCAGAATGTTCATCGCGGCAGCTCGGGTTAAGTATCTCGGCTCGGTGTCTGACGGAGATATTGAACCCGCGGCCCTCCTTGTCCCAAGTTCAGTTCCCTCACCGCAAGCAGTTTGGCCCCCGTGAAGGATGAGGTCTCGGCGAAGAGTGGCGCTGCCGACAATGATCTATTCCGTGTGCCCTATCGCGTTGCGGCCTGGCACTGACGGATGCTACCTGCAAAACCCTCGGGCCGATGATTAGATCCGCCGTGGGGCCTTTATAAAAATCACTTCCTTGTCTTTTAACCCCCACAAGACGCATAGCGAGAGACATCCCGAGAGTGCTTTAAAAGAGCCAGGAAAGTTATTCCCAAGCAATCTCTTGCTTCATCGTACACTGTCAGTCCATCCTTGACAAATGCGACTCATCTGCGCAACTGACACGCTCCCCTGTAAGAAGCCATTATGAGCTATGAGTACGTTATGGCCGCCGCGGTGCTTTTCTGAAGCACGCTAAGCACCTTCATATAGGATGAATTGTAATGTAATAAAGAGCAATGACAGCGGCGTGGAAGATTTATCTATTGGCTGACTTGAAAATGTAGTTCTACATATTACAGTGGGAATTTTATTTACTTCTGATATGCAGTGTTTGCAATTTAAACACACATACATTTTTTTTAAATGTAAGAGCCATGTGCAGATGTCTGGTGTGGTACCACGAGTGAACTGTGAGAGACAGTGCGGTGCCACAGTGTGTTAAGGTTAGAAAGAGTCATAGTGGAAGAAGAAAGAAAAGACCGCTATCGGTTAGGTGGTAGTTTGTCAGGTCATTACTTTCTATGAGCAAACTCTGCTTTGATGAATGATGGAAAAAAATTTTGCAACGTTACAGACCAAACCAGAACTGAATCATAATTAATTCTTGTTTGTGCATTTTCTGCACTGTCCATTCGATTTTTTTCCAATAAAGTGACAGAAATTAAAAATGTGTTTTTTCAAATTGGATTCATCAACAAAACATTGAGATTCATCTATTATTAAAATAATTGTAAATTGCGGACATGTGCTGATACGTTTATTATTTTCAAAAGTGATTTATTCACCTCAGTTATAATTCTTTCCAAGCGTTTTGGTATTTTCAATTAATGTGCAACACAGTTTATATTTAATGATAAGGTAAACAAAATCGTAGTTGGGCACTTGGATCCATAGTCGAAATCCCAAACGGTTTCAAAGTGGAATAAATGAATAACATGCCATTTTTTTTAACGATGAGTTTATTGAGCTGTAAAAGGTTTTTAATCTTGACACGATGTGAATGAAGACGGATCAGGCAACTTGTCCCCCATGTTGAAGCCGTTCACGTTTGTGTTAAGGGGAGTCATCTGGGGGTGCCCATTGTACATGTTTCATAATGAGTGTCTTCTAGGACTGTTTGTGCCCACAAGCTGAGGTGTTAATGCAAATATAGCAGATCATTTGTGTCCTAACCTCTTTTTAAGTCGCTTTTGCCAAAAGTGTAACACGCAGGCCGGCAAATGTGAATTGAGGTTATTAGCGATTTGTTGTATGCTGTCTCCTACTTATTAATTTGACATGAGCAAAATGAAGTTTTCACTTTGAGAATTGTTGCATTCTCTGCCCCAAATACTCTCTCTTCATCTTTGTATCCATTGTTTTTCTCGTAAATAGTTAGGCAATTGATAAAATCTCAGATCCACCTTCACCACCTCCCAATTTTTGACATTTTGGCCGTACAGCACATTTCGTGCACGTCAAATTCCCCATGAGTCCCAACCTAGCTCCGAGCCAATCGTAGCCCAGAGACTGAACATCACCTACTTTATCTGGTTCCCCCGTGGCTGTCCATCCACAGGGGACTCTGGGTGCCCTCAAAAAGAGCTGCCAGTACACTAGACACTTCCTTGCCTCTGGGCCTGTGGCAGGTTGGGACTTCAGATAGCAGATGGCACGGGCAAAAAAAAAAAAAAGACTCGATCTTTTAAGGTAGATCTGCCAAGCAAAAAGTGGAGCGTCGTATCCTCGGGGCTCGACTGCCTCTGCCAAGATTAAAGCGTGAAATATATGTCGGGAGAAGCCACAAATGTCTTCATTTCAAAGGCTGCAAGTGATCAAAATACCTGACGTGTGTAGGCACGCTGCGGGGTTTGTTTGAATGTGTTAATAACTAAATCCTTCACTTGCTTCTTCACATGCCGTCATTTCTAAACCGGAGTTGAAGGTATCAAAGAAAAGCTTGTTGTGCCATGCGTGCCTTACTTGATGTCATTAATACGCCACGACAATGCCATCTCTTTACTTATTGAAAAGCCTTACGACTGAATTCTGGAACACCGCGTGCAGTGTGCACTTGTGAAATAGCTCCGCCAGTCAACGGCAAGAAGTGATCGGGCACTTTCTAATGCCACCGGGCCCATCTGGGAGAAGCACCCTTTTCATTCCACATACTTGGCCGCTCGTCGCCTCGCCATAATGGGCGCTCTAAACGAGCACTGGCCAATTAAAAGCCTTGAAGGGGATGCCTCGAGCCCCCCTGCGCGTGAAAGGCTTCAGGTGTGAAATGCTTGTTTTTTTTGTTTTTTTTTTTGTCAAGAGTGCTGCAAACGCTGGCGGATTTCAAGTTCGCCATTGCCCCGTTTGGTGTCCCCAGCCAGCCCACCCCTGCAGCCCATCTCATGTGGAGGAGGATAGAGGTCAGAGGTGACGGGCAAGAGAAGACCACTTAACTACAATTTTCTATTCAGTGTTCCAAACCTGGACACTCTCATGTTTTTCACCGTCGCTTCATAACGGCGAGCGGGGTTTCAGAGGATGCAGACAATAGCTTTTTAGCGCACAATAGAGAGAGGAGGAGAAGCAAGAGGGCAGACGGGGGGCGAGCGATCGGGCGGGCGGGGGGTAGAAATGGATGAGACGGAAAGTCTGCGCATGAGTCCAGAGCAGCAGACTTTGGCAGTTGAGTGATGGCAGAGTTGGCAGGGATGAGGCTTAAAACGAGGTGGATTGTTTGCTAATTATAGTCATTTCTGACCAGATCACGGCGGGTTCAATGACGACTGTGGTCCTGTTAGTGTGTCCAACTTGAAATGGAGGCTGGGAGCTTCTGTTGTCAGGACATTTCATTCGTTTTGGAAGTCCTTACAATCCCTCGCCTTGCCAACGACTTGTACATGTTGTGTTGGATAGAATGTCCAAATGGTTGTACCATTTGGAATATGTCAAAACGGTTTGTTCAAAATGAGCAGAAGAAATTTGAGATGCGATGTTGCCACATAGGACAAGATCTCGACAAGCGGATAAAATTGCACATTCCCAACTCTTACGATCAAAACTTGCCACATCCAGATTACAATCAGGGTCCTAAAAATGTAAATGTCAGTTTATTCGGTAGAGATATCGACATGTTCTTCTGTGATGGCAAATGCTTCTGTGTGGTGAACACCGAGTTCGGACGAGTTGTGATGGACATTCTTGCAGTCAAAGATGCGATCATTGTCCTGTAACATGGAACAAACCCAGTACGGACTACGAATGTGGGAAATCAGCTCGATGTATTCATCTTATTGGAATCATATATCATCACGGTGTCAGGTGAGCGGACAAATGAACGCCTCTCTGTTTATCTGTGCTAAGCTACATGGCTTACCTACAGCCATCGCTCAGGGCACGTATTGTCATGAATAAATTGCAGAAGAGCGATTGCTTTGAAGTTACGGACAGTGCTGCGACCGAGCCCACAAGGCCGTTTTGCCGCTTCCCACCCCCGCTTTTCCTTTTATCTGTCCCAGATTGGGAGAGCCCCTTCCATAAGATGAAGAGAGGACAAATCAAAATAAATGGAGTCCATTAAAAGCAGCAATGCATCAACTGCTTGATAAAGTGATTAATAAACAGCCCAGGATCGTGATTGATTAACGCGTTTAAATCAAAGTGCTAAAGAAGTCCTATTGCCAATGATGCATAATAACCTGCATGGCTTGAAGGTAGAAAAGGCACAAAGCCCAAGCATAAAATAGAATCATTGTTTCGTTTGTCACAACCTACACAGACGAGCTGAGCTAAAACACATTTCTATGAACTGATCGGGGCACATCTCGGTAGCATTTAAACAAATAAGGCTCGTTCAAGCTCGGCGCTGCAATTGCGCGAGACTTTCAAACACCTCGTCATCAGTGAATCAAATCCCTGGCAAATTCCAAGGTGAACAAACGAGTGGGCAGTCAACATCTTTAAATGTCATTCACAAACGCAAAGAGATAAATCGAGTCAATTGTCATCCCAAGCTTGGTAAAGTTCAACTCTAATGTATAGCGCGTTCAAGATGCCAAATTACAGGCATTACTGATCATCTGCGACAAGTTGGCCCGCTTCGCTTGAGGGTTAAAAGACGTTGCTTTTAAGCACGGCAAGAGCGGGTAGGAACGACGTTGAAAATGGCAATCTTTTATTAAAATGAACGGCACAAATTGAGACAAAGTAATGTCAGGAATAATTTCTATAGCCGGGGAAAATTGACGTTGAATACCTAATGTGAGTCTGCGGTGTCGCGAAGCATTCTTCAGTTTGTTTTTTGGTTTTTTTTTTTTTTTTTTTTTAACTGATGAGTACGAATGCAGTCTGCGGTGGATTTTCTCAGCTTTCTCAAGTCTTCTTACCAATGGACTGCAAAATGTTTCGGTGAAAATGCCACTCGTGAATCTATGCTGAGCGGCTAGACCAGTGATTCTTAACCTTGTTAGAGGTATCGAACCCAACCAGTTTATATGCACGTTCACCAAACCCTTCATTAGTGAAAAATAAAAATCATAAATACATTTTTCAAAATTAATAAATAAAAAATAAAAACACATTAAAAAAAAACTTTATTAAAAACAGAAAAAAAGTGAATACAATTACATGGCATAAGATCACGACAGTCACACGGTGACGACTGAGCGAACTAAATTTCACCGATTGTAATGATCTGCAGCCAGCGATGGCCAAGCGGGCGTGTCGTAACTAATCGACATCTTGAGTCGCCGGTGTCTTTACCTCCATGGCAGAGGTTCCGTCGAACCCCTGAGACCGTATAGACCTCAGAGGCCTGTGATTGGCTGGCCACCAGTCCAGCGTTTAGCCTGCCTCTCGCTCATCGTCAACCTGTGACATTAATGAGGACAAACGCACCTGAAAGTGGATGGCTGGAGCGGTTTCTCGAGATGCATGCGCCTTTCTTCCATATTGCTGCGGTTGAAGTCCCCATCAGCGTAAACTAGTGTTTGAATGTGATGCATTTTGAAGTTGCACGTCATGTGGACAATAACCAGCGTGAAATTGTTTCCTAACATGCTTGAGGACGCTCCTTTAACTTGATTCTAACTGTGGCAAAAGACCTCATTATTAGACTTGAATTGGTGTTTTTTTTTCTTTTCCTGGCGCCGATCATGTGACGGCAAATACGGTGCGCGCCGTGTAAATCGCAAGTCTCCGTCGAATGAATGGAGGTCCGATGAGTGACATGTGAATGACTAGTTAATTATGCAAATGGGGGTGCGATAGGAACCTGGTAAGTTGCGGGAACTCTGTCATCTCAAAGGGTATGGTGAGTGTGATAATGTGGTGGCGTGGCACCGCTCTCTTGATGTAATGACAGGTCAATTTGACGGCTTTTTATGCTCCGCGCCCCGCTTCTTTTCTCCTCCGTTTACCACCCTGACCCCCCCTCCCCACCCTCAGTTTTCCTCCCATCCCTCTGACTTTGATTCCCCTTTTGTTCCGCCGGTTCCTCCGCTGACACTTCCCAAGAATAAGAGATGCCGCGTAAACGGCGACCCGTTCACACCACGACGATGACCCCTGCCTCTTCCCGCCGCAACCTCTCACCTAGGAGCTGACAGCGTGATTAATTGAAGAACGTTATGATTTATGAGTATCTTCTCACTATGATTAACAAGGCAACAGGTGGCGCCACCAAAGTCGCTAGCGTGGACACGTCACGCGCAGACCGACACAATAGTGAATTACATTGAGAAAACTGTGTTTTGTCTCATGCTGACTGTCGAATGAGATGAGCCATACATCATTTTGACGTTTTTTTGTCCAACACTGCCATGAGGTTATTATGGCAGAAGCCCACGTTGACAGGTCAGTCATTGACACATCAACATTGTAAGCCCCAACATGAATGTATGAGTCAAGACTTAGAATCCAAAATAAGTATTATGGTTGTGGTTGATAATTTTGCTTTTCCCAATGAGATACATTAAGTCTAAGAAAGCTCTTAACATGTTTTTCACGACCCCCACCATATATGCCACGAGCCTCCGGTGGCATGACGTAATGGCAGGAAGTTTGCGGCGATTAGGTTGGGAAACAGCACTCTGCTCTGCTAAGTGATGGTTAAAAAGCCTCAACATTTCAGCGGCCACAAATAGGAGGGCGGCGGGCCCAAAACGTCCTGGTGGCCAGCTTTTGAGGCCGCTAGTTTAAACTATTCATGTAGTCGATCATTATGTCATTATCATTCGATCATTATGTCGATTTATTTAGCATCAATTGCTCATAGATTTTTAGTATTGGTGTCGGGGCCTGGGTCACTGACCGTACGAGTAGCGGGGGTGCACTGTAGGTTTTTTTTTTAAGTGCCGTTTGCTTTATTTGCGGAGTGTCTTGACAGAAGACGGTGAGATGTGGCATAGGGCCATGTCCAATTGTCCAGGTTCACTGAAGTGACAACTTTGGAGATAAATCCGTCTTGCCTTCAAGAGACTTAACTGTGTCAGATGGTCCAGCCTAGGTGACAAGGCGGACAAGGAGCGTTGAAGAGGTCACATGAGACCTTCTCATTGCCTAAGTCGTTGACAAAAGAGTGACTTGAGCGCGACGTAGCAGTCTCTTGACACTGTGCCGCCAGCGGAGCATCCAGCTGGGCGAGAGTGCATGGCGAGATCTGGCCTTTTTTCTTTTGGGATGACGAGCCGCGGTGACCCTGAGCGGCAAGCTGTGACAGCTGATGGCTGACTGATGTGACGTTTCTGCTGTGTCAGTGGGAAAAGTCAGGAGTCTCGCACAAAGCCTTCCCGCTACCCGAGTGACCCAGCTCCAGTTTGTGTGGGACAACAAAAGAAGAGTCAACTACAGTTTGTGGTCTGTCAGCCCCCGACCTCAGAATAGCTTTGGATTGCGTCGTTTCTTGTCCACGAAAAGAGCTCATTTTTGGTGGCGAAAGGGCGCTTGGTAAGAAGATACTGCAGCCCTGTGTTTACAAAGATTCACCCTCAATGAAAAAATAATTATCTCAGAGTCAGCAAAGGTTAATTTTGGTCAGGAACCTTTCGATCTCGCCGCGCCTCTCCGAGGTGACCCGTGCCCTGACCTGTGACACGGGTGAGCGGCAGCAGAGTTAAACTGGGCCGCGTTCCCCATGCATAGTGAGGTCTGGGGGACCGGGACAGCGTCCTTTCCACTGACCTCGACAAACCTTCCCAGACTCTTCCAGCTGTTTTCACCTGCGTTTATTGAGCCAATGCATGTCTTTTACATACAAAAATAAATACAGAATAATACACATTGCCGTCTCACCAGCAAACTGACCCCAAAATGTCACAAAAGGTACGCTGTATAGCTCACTGAAGAAGAACTGACCTCATTGCAGCTCCTCATTTAAAGTGACTTACGAATTGACCTACTCGGTGTGAAATCTGAGCCTGTTGTGCACAAAACTACAGTATTACTCTGTCATGACAAAGTCAACAAGTGGATACAGTACAAGGTTAATTAACTATCTTCTGCCACCTAGCGGAAGAGCATTTGATTGTTCTGACGGTCACCATAGGTTGGAGGCATAGATAGTTGAACAAAGGTGCATCAGGGTATGGTATTATTGGCATACGCAGTGAATACATTATTCATTCATTCATTCATTCACCTTCCGAGCCGCTTGATCCTCACTAGGGTCGCGGGGGGTGCTGGAGCCTATCCCAGCTGTCTTCGGGCAGTAGGCGGGGGACACCCTGAATCGGTTGCCAGCCACTCACAGGGCACACAGAAACAAACAACCATTCGCACTCACACTCGCACCTAGGGACAATTTAGAGTGTTCAATCAGCCTGCCACGCATGTTTTTGGAATGTGGGAGGAAACCGGAGCACCCGGAGAAAACCCACGCAGGCCCGGGGAGAACATGCAAACTCCACACAGGGAGGCCGGAGCTGGAATCGAACCCGGTACCTCTGCACTGTGAAGGCGACGTGCTAACTACCGGGCCGCTTGAATACATTATTTACGGCCCAATTTGGGGATATTTAATAATCTCCCGCATCACACCCAATTTCACCCAAGTTCATGGTTGATTCGGAAAGGCACACGGCTGTTTAAATAAGGTCCCACCGGTGACGGTGCCTGTCAGAGCACAAACCACACATGAAGTCAAAGAAATTGTCTGTAGCATTCTGAGACGGGATTGTCTTGAGGCACAAATTGCGGGGAGAGTACAGAAAAATGTCTGCTGCTTTGAATGTTCCAATGAGCAGAGTGGTACTCCATCATCCCTAAATAGAAGACGTCGCAAACCAGCAGGATTCTTCCTTCCACTGGCCACCCGTCTAGGCTGAACAATTTGGGGAGAAGGGCCTTTGTCAGGGTGGTGACCAAGAACCCGATGGTGGTAGGAACTGGTAAACAACAATGAATGAGACATCTCGGATGTAAACTTGCTCAGGACCACAGTACGGTGAACCAGTGGCTATTTGCAATTGCCGTCAAGGAACTGTGTTGTCGCGACATAGCTCGAATGAGAGACTCAGATTTTGCTATGTCGGGGAGGAGCGAAGTTTCGCCTGGATTATTAGTGGGAGACACGGAGACTCTTTGCCACATGCACATGTTCTTTTGCTGCATTTTTTTGACTCGCACAATCTTGTAAGACATTTATTTTGAAGGCAATTTTTTAAAATGAGTTTAAAATGATATCCAAGTGCTTTGGAATCATAGTATAAGGTGCATATATGGTTTTGAATGACTGTAGTGGGGGTTTGTTTATAGTGCATGCTGTTGCTTTCAAAGTAAAGTTTGGAAGAGTCTGTTTTCCGTCTTGTTAACTTTAGAAGTGGGTCGCGACTTGGCAACAATTAGAAAATGCGGGTCCTGGTCTGACAACAGTTGAGAGAAGCATTGTCCTAGAGACACTGCCCACTGCTGCTTGCCACATATGTTGGGGCCGCCCGCAAGGTGGTTTCTCGGGATACGGCACTTGCTAATTATAAATTTAATTTGCATTTTAATTAGAACGGCGCAGAATTAAAGCCTGCCAGCTGGATAATTTCTGAGTCCTCTGGCCCCCCCCCACCCCCTTCTTCCCCATTTCCTCTTCCCTGTCCTGTTTCCGAGTGTCCCGTCGTATTCAATTGTCCCACCCTGCTCAAGGTGGGACGCATTGCGCTTCTTATTTACGCGATCGTGCGAGAAAAGCCAACCGATCTTCCGATTAAATAACTTATGGCTCATTTAACTCTTCACGTAATTTGGTTAAGCTTCATTCCTCCTTGATGGGATTTCAATTAAGTTATCGAATGTCGTCTTGATGAGAGAACCAAGGCCCAAATGGCTGTCACGGTGCTCATTGAACACACTTTACACGTGCGCGGGGAAGCAAGTGATCTGCTTGTGTGGGATGCTCATATCCTTCAGTTTTGGTCATTATTTTTCAATCTCCGTAATTGTTCCCGTTCCCCGTGTTGCATCGCCTCCACCTCGTGGTCATGCTCATTGGCTCTCCCTCACCTCCCGTGGCGCCCTTGCTCAATAATTGTCATTAATTGATTGACAGCTCCGAGAGAGCCAACTAACCCCGGTTCTGCTCTCGTGTCTGCATTTTTTAAATGAGAGCTTGTACATCCACTGACCTTGTCTGCCCGTCACCTGTCAGCCACGATGAAGACAATCCACACAATGTCTCACCTTAGCAAAGTCGACAATCCTAAACGATTGTAATTGCTTCAGAAATCGATTTTGTTGTACTGTATTGTACACGTTTCACATTGAGTAGGTAGGTATTCCAAATTAAACGTCTTTGTCGTTAAAAGTCGGCTACCGCCCCAACAAAAATTCGACCTCAGTCTTTGCAAATATCTCTGAAATTGAATAAGTACAATCAATGCAAGGTCAGAAGCGGTCAAGTTAAACCAAATTTCATCATGGTCTCTTCTAGAGTTGACGCCATGATCAGCCATTTAAACATGGGAAATCCCCTGGACCATGTCAGCAAACATATCAAATGTCAGAATCATGTCACATATCTCTTAGGAAAAAAAACCATTCTACATCAATGTGAAAATTCTTTTGGGCTGTTCAGATCTTGTAGTGTTGCTGTTGGCGCATGATTTTGTATGTAAAAGATGTGAAATAAATCAGGGCCACAAGCTATAATGTTCAACCCGGATTTGTCGCAAAGTCGTTAATTTAACATGAGAAATCCGATGGACCATCGATCTCATGTCAAATCGCCTTTTAATTTGTTCTACATATTTTCGCTTCTGATTGCAATTTGCTCCCTTTATGGATGAATTGCCTTCGGGTTCTGCCTGCCACCCGCGTCGTAAATCGTCAATGATTGTAGATTATTGCCGTGTTGTGATGTCATTGGTAACGTCACGCTTTGTACCGTGCTACAATTCCAACACCTAAAAATAATCTGTTCGTCAAACCGCATTCTTGGTTGTCTCTGTTAATTGTTGTCATTTGTTCTTTTTCACAACCGGGACTAATTTTTTTCATTTTTCATTCCTGTCTACAATAACAGTCGACCCAGCTGCTCTCCCCTCCAATAATTCATGCATGAACTGTGTTCCGCGCTCGTGTAATGCATGACATTCTTGCAGGATGTTTTGGTTTGGGAGGCTGCCAGGCTCAGTTTTGCACCTCTTAGCAAGCCCGGTTTGATGTGGTGTGAATAACATTCAGACATATACGCACACGCCCTCCATGGTGTTCGTTCGGTGAAAGCAACGCGGGACACCCTCCCCGCTCTGAGGGTGGCATTTGGCGTCGGCCGAACACACCTGGCCACGTGTTTCCAGTGCCCCCCTACCATGTCACCCATCCATGTTCATCACAAAACAGACTAGTTCCCTTCCCTCCTTAATTTATATGAACGCGTTTACTAGAAAATGCATATACAGTGTAATCACATTTTCGCACTCAATCAATTAACCCCCCCCCCCCCCCTAAAAAAACACTCAAGAGAACAGTCCATTCAATTAACCTCTGAGGACTGGCATGGAGTCGAGGCTCCCTCCAAGGCATGGCTCCTTCCTGTGTAGCAACAGTGATAAAGACTTGGCAAACGGGAGGCACACATTTTCCAGATCTAAATCCGTCTGTGTGCCATGGGGAACGTTCCCTCTGTCGCTTCATTTGAACATCTTCGTTCTTGTGTGCGAGATCTCTATCTGTGGATTCACATTTGCTTTGACATCACACTTCGGAGTTTGGCGTGGTCTCTGCGGTGGAAATGCGACGCCACACGCCAAAGTCCCCGCATTGTTCAGATATTTTCTTTCTTCAAAGTATCTTTTCATCACAATAGCCCAAGATTTAAGAACTAAAGCAAAACAAATGACACGAAGAAATGATCTATTACTTACAGAACATTTTCGGAATGTGGAAAATAAATAGTATCCCACATTCCAACATAATAGAACCTTTATTTTCCTTGATTTTGAAACAGGCCAGTTTGTTTATGAAACAACCCATTTTTACATTAATTATAAGTTGACTTTCATAAGCACAGTGATAGACAACGTTGCATTTGGATTTACAGACAAATTCAGTCCATCTTTTGGGGGGCGAATGAGGCACTGGTCGCCCCACTCTCTGTACTGCTCATACAGTGTCCGGTGGGTTTCTGTTACCATGACGACGATGGCGCGCAACCTGTTGGGCAAGTGTAAATTGCAATGTGCATAATCCTGTGAAGACGATCGAAACCATCAATTGTATTTTCATTTGTGGAGGCAGCACTTCATCACCAAGCCACAGATTTACACAAATTCAGTTCGGTGGGCGGATCCGTATAATGTATGTTGGGAACGTTTAGTGGACATGATGCCAGATGCAAATTGCGACATCAGAAAGTAGCAAAATTGGCATCGCAGTGTCCTCCTGCTTAGGACGTCTGCTTCACAGTTCTACGGTTGAGGTTTGAATCGCACAATGGCTTTCTTCTGAAGAGTTTCATGCTGTCTTCGTGCTCAGAATACTCTGACTTTCTCCTCCGGTCCAAAAATATCCACGTTGAGGACAAAAATCATAAATCGAGTACCCATGAAAGTGAATGTGAATACTTGTCTGTATGTGCGCTGTTATTCACTGGCGTCCAGTTAATGGTGGACCCGGGCTCTCACCCAAAGCCAATTGAGTCTTTATCTCAAATGCGATGTAAAAACAGCGTGCTTACAGACTCACTTTTAGAGAAAAAATGAAATCGCTACTGTTGTGTATCTCGATGGTTGGGCAGGCACTCCAGACATGCAACAAGACAAGCAATTGAAAAGTAAAATCTCCATTTGATGTCCTCTTCAAGGAATAGTACAAGTACAGTGAATAAGTTTAAAAAAAAAAAACTGTATGAGCAGTGGCCTACCGAGGACCATTTTTTCGGGTCATCTTTGTCAGTTGTCAAATATTTGAGTGTATGAAGTGGTGCGGTGAGTTGCCGAGATAGCTATTTGAAGGGATTTTAACTCATTTGAGCAATTACATGCTTAACTGGCCGAAGATAATCTGTCAGCCAAAGCTTCTCCCTCTCTTTGCCGATCCTCGGCTCTGTCTCGGAGCTTCCTACGCCGCACAAGAGACGCTCCCCAATAGCAGGATTTAGAGCACAAAAGCTCGCCCTGAATGGAACGAAGGCCTCCGAGAAATTAATTGCCTCTAACAAACAGCATGACTGCTAGCATGTTTTGTTTCCCATTCTTATCAGGCCTCCCGATGGAGAAGGGTGGTCCGTACTTCTAAAAGAGGATGAACCTACAAAGTATGGAATTTGTACCAGAGTTCCTGATTAAGCGCTTTTTTTTAAAAGGAGACACATAGATGTGAGGTCTATGCACTCTTTTCCAATACACTAAATTACCTCACGTGTCATTGAAGTGAAATTTTATGGGGTGTGGGGGGGGGGGGTCTTGGGGCTGGTCCTCTTTTAATACCCAAATTTGGCACATCAGGAATTAGTCCAACATGCATTCAACCAGTGAATCGTTTTCAGTCTTGCTCAGCCCCTGTAGATTGACTTCATTTATTGATTAGTAGGTCCCGATTTGGGGGAAGCATTCGATAGTTTTCTTGATCAATTGTGGTGTTTCTCTTTCTTTTTTTTTAAACATAATGCAAAAAAAAAAGCTTAAACTATCTATTTTTCGTGAGTGTTGGTTTTAGGTTGATTTTATTTAATGGAAAATGTATCGATTAGCACTTTATTTCATTATTGGATAAGGAGGTCCCGGTTAGCAATGGGTATTTGACTGTCTCCTTGGTCCAAAATAGGGGAAATTAACTCATTAATCTATAGTTTTACTTTTTAATACAATATGAGAATACGATACTATTTTAAAATATTAAATGTATATATATATGTATGTTCAAGTTATTTCATCCGAAAAATTCTCCAAAAAATCAATTCATCTTTTCAGACCTAAATCTGAAAATTCACTGATAACAAAGTGAGACATTCCATCCGGTTAGGATCGGCATTTGACAATTTCTCTTTGATCTGGTGAAGAGGAGGGGGGATACAATCATGATATCATAATTGATTTGTTTTATTTCTTTAATACTTTTTGAAAAGACATTTTCAATGTCAGTCAGCTCTTGATGTTTGTCCATCTCAAATGTTTGTAGGGACTTACAATTGTTGTGAAGGTACCCGATTTAAAAAAAAACAAACCAAAAAAAACGCTCGTCTTCAAAATGGATAACATTAAATTAACTGTGAATTTGGGGGTGCATTCAGTCAAGCTGTACTCAGTTGTGGGGTTTCGCTGTTTTTGTGGCGAATGTGTGGCACATTTTGCCCCAGTTCTATCCTCTGCCTGCTCCCACACACCCACATGTCACCATTCTGTCAGCCGCCACCAGTGTGGCATCTATCATCCCGCTGCAGACGCCGCCGCCACCGACTGCCGCACTCCACAAAAGAGAGGCCGGGCGCGCACAAAGACATTTGCATTCTTGCATCTCATTACGGTTATAATTGCAGGGCGGTGTTGGCGGCCCGCTCGCCATTATCTGCCGCCATTTTATCGGTGACGTTTGAAACGTGGCGTTTAAATGTCAGTGATTGACTACGGAAAAAGGAGTGACCTTTTCTGGTGTCATCTTTCTCTCTCCTTCGTCCCCCCCCCTTTAACTCATCTTTCTTTCACTTACATTCTTTTTTTTTTTTTTAAAGCATGGACAGTGTTTGGTCACTGCTTTGTTGATCATGCGTTACGTTGACTCCCTTCACTTTTAAGACGGCAAGCATTTCATATGTGTATATTTGTGTCGATACTGTTATGTTATTTACTCAGTACCAGGCATCCATTAGGGGTGAAGAGGTCTTACTTCTTGTGATTGCATTTTTACAACTAGAAATACAGTCATAATTCGTTCCAGAAGGCTGTTCGAAAAACGATTTGTTCGAAAACCGAAACCACACTCTTTTAAAAAAAAATCTCTATTGAACACGTCTGCTTACAAAGTAACGCTACACGAGGAAGCGTCACTTCCTCGTGTCATGAAGGCGAGAGGAGTCAAGTGGCGCATTCAAGTGCGTTCAGTTTGGTCAAGAACCGATTTTCGGTTGCAATCAGAGGCATAAAAAACTCGAAATTTTTGTCAAAAACCATTTGGTCGAGAACCGAGACGTTTGAAAACCGAGCTTTGACTGTATATTATTTTCTTAACTGTTCTTAAGAAGTTGCTGAGATAACCCGTCCTAAAAATGAGGCAGCCGTATCCCGCATCATCATGAGTTGATTTCATATTTTTAATGTGTTTTGGTGGGCTTTATCCATGAATTTCAAAAGGTATCAACCTTTTTTCTATGCATGCAAATTTTGAATTTCAAAGGATAAAATGTGTGAAAAGCATAACGGCCACCAACTTTTCTTTTCGGGAATGTAAGTATGGTAAATTAATTAACAGGCACACAGACGCACAAATCTTTTTTTACCCCCCCCCCCCCCCACATCCGCCCATTAACCCTACACCTCTCAAGGTCGACTTGGGACCAGTCCGCGAACTAGCGCTCAACTCCGATTGACTGGCTGCGCGCTCCTGATGTACATATAATAATAAGACTTTATGATGAACGTGAGAGTGTGTCGTGTTCAGATCTTTGCTTGCTTTTTATGGAAAGGTGCGGTTTTGTATGTCGAAGCCATGCATTTCCAGATGCAAATAATTAGATTGTTAACAAGCTTGATAACATCAAATTTTCTTGAAGCCCTTTGAAAGATGCAGAGCCCCCCCCCACCCCACCCGCACCCCCCACCCTTTTTTTTCTTTCTTAATCTTCTCGCTATAGTTTACTTACTATATTTGACAGCTCAACCATTCCTGGAAAGCGAAGAGCTATTTATTACTTGTAAATGCTGCTCGAGGGAAACAGAATGAAATGCGCGCTTTCTTCCAGCGTGAACATGCGTGTAATGAGCTGACAACCGTAGGAAGCACATTCGTTAAGAGTTTATCAAACTCTGCTGCGCCTGCTAATTAGAGGCAGCCACACAAGCAAACCGGATACATTTACATTTGATTTGATCCTGGCGCAGAGAAGCTCCCCATTAGCATCCTCCTCCCTGCGAATATGACAGTAATTGCCGTCTCACTGTGTTGCTGTTGTCCTATTCAGCGAATGTAGCCCGTACTGTAGCTTATTATTGCGCCACACAGTCTGGGGAATTAAATAAATCACTTAGGTTATCTTATTAATTAAGTCCAAATAAATGTGCTCAGACTAATTTATTCCCTCCAAATACCATGGGATCTCTTGCCGTAACTAATGGCGCAGGCTGACATTTCCTCATCTTAAAATGAATAAATAAATAACCTCAAGTCATTTATTTCGATTTTTCCAATTAGAAGAAATTCCTTTTGGCTATAGCGTCACGTAATCTTGATATTGATAGACCAAATATTGTGTGAATGTGCGTTGTGGTTTGGTGCAGCAGTGACAGAACGCTTGTGTTACCTAAAAAAAAATGCTTTGGAAAAAGTTATTGGAAAAATTCATTTTGAGCGTTTTTGCATTTGTCTGACTCATAGATAATTCATGCAAATTACATACAAATTGTTGTTGATTTAACCCAATCGATCATGTGTTATTGTGTCTCAACCGTTTTCTGTTCTCGACATACAATTACGTCACAAATAGACTTGCATGCGAAATGGCTTCAATTCTTAAGTTTGACTTTGTTTCTCAATTGTACTTAAAGTGCTTGAACTAAATGACAAAAACAATTATCTGAAATGGCCGTTTCATATGATCATGCACAGGACAGGGAAGGAATTAACATGAATGTTTATCAAATTGGTGGGGTGATTTTTATTTTATTTTTGTTTTGCGTTTAGCTTAAAATTACTATTACACTATTTCACATTTCTCTTTTGAAACTATAATTTTCAAGTTCACTTCGAGTGGTGTTCGCTATTTCTCATTCTCGAACGGGGGTGCTCAGTTTACGACAGAGTTCCAACCCTATGGTGGCGACGCAACCCGAATTTGAATGAAAGTCATCGTGCACTGCAGTCCCTCACCTCCAGTAATGAAGTCATCCTTACAGGAAATATTTTTCGGAAAAACATCACAAAAACAACAACAACAAAAATAAATAATTGTAGCATTCAGGATCTGATATTTAGGTACATAGGGAGCGTCCTAGGAAAGGATTCTGGGGTTTGGTTTAGGATTTAGGGTTGAATGACAAACACTTCTTGGTTAGCTAACCCTCACAGAAGATTAAAAAATTATATATAGTATAATATAGCCTTGCAGTCCGTTTCCCCCAAATTGGGGAATTCCTTTCCATTAGGTGGCAAGAGCTACCTTTTCTGGAGACATTTTTAATAAGCACTTAGCGACACATTTCTTTAGGCAGACATACGAGTAAAATGGATGGCTTTGATTTTGATTTTGATTACTTTTTTTCTTCTTATATTAACCAGATAACATTTTTGATTCTGGGGTTTTGGATTATTAGTGGATTATTTGACTCAACGTTGCAAACGCTATGTAGATACATTTTATATTTCTCGGCCATCAAACGACTTGGCTTCATTTTTTTAAGCAACCTCAAAATGTCGTTTTGGTGGTACTTTCTTGGGTATTTTTCCCCAAGAAAGACCCTCCAGCGGATTGCCTGCAACACAGGGGCATATGACTGTCCTGAACCTGGGTGCCCACTTCCCTCACCCGCCCCATCAAGCCCTCGTTGGAACAACACTCGAGGCAAAGCTCTGGAGTGCATGTCCACGCCTCCCTTTTTATGGGCCGCGGGCATTTGAAAACCCGGAGCCCAGTCGCACTTATCTGACCCCAACCTTGGCGTATGGTGACCTTGACCTGCACCTCACCCCTTCCTGATCCTCAGGGCTACATCTGTTCCTTTCCCTAGGACACCCAAGTAGTTAGCCATACTGGAGCATCACCTTGGGGCTCCATTTGTTTTCTCCGGAGAGATCAGCCTAGGGTTGTCATTAAGGACTGAACTTGATCTGCTTCTTCCTCCATAAATTGGTCTGGCAGGACCAGGAGTGAGCGCACTGTAAATAACGAGTGTTTAATGTCCGATGCCAAATGGAATCTGGGACAAAACGGACATTCGATTCTTTTCCCGTGAAAACGCGCTCCAGCCATCAGTCACTGACTGAAGCAGACGGTGTTTCTTGGTACAACAACAGATTTCTGAATAGAAGATTTTTGGCTTCACCTTGAATAGACTGTTGTTATTACAATATCCCACTCACTCAGTTGGCTTGGAAAAAGCCCCAGCAACGCGTTCTGTCATTTCAAGCCGGCGGTTGATATCTTGATTGTGATGGCCTTTGTTAGTTTTGAGAAATCTTTGAATTGGCTGACCTTTCTGGATGTCTCTTCCTCCCGCGGCAGAGACAACAGGCATCCTTGCTGCCGGGCCAGACCGCACCAGTAAGATGTTGACATGAATATTGATGAAGGCACGCTGTCACCTCTTAATACATGATAAATTTCGGTATAAATATCGGTTAGCTACTTAGCAATGAAAATGACTCAGGCCCACGATACAATAAACGTTATTTATTGGATCCTGTTGCACGGATCCAATTCTGTAACAGAAAGATGAATGTGGGAAATCAAGGAGGAGAGAAACTGTCTCCTGGTCGTATCGAGTTCTCTAAGTATGGGAAAATATCCCTCCATCCCGAGCACATCTGTGGTATCGTATCGCCGCGAAGTCAAGGGGTAGGCTAAAGGTTACAACTGTGAAACATGGCATTGATCCCAACACCTGACAACATCGCCTTCTCGGGTTCTCTTTTTCTCCTACAGTATTTCGCTTTTCTGTTTTGTTTTATTGTAATTGCAACAACGTCGCTCATTGGCTGGTTTTGGCGCTGTTTGTTCTGTTCCATCGCTTGCACGCCCGCACACACAAAAAAAGAAACGCCAGAGTACCGTCAGCTCTATTATCGTCTACCACAGGTGCGTTGTCATAGTCAGTACTTAGGGTGAAATTATTATTCCCATTTCATCTTTTCTCCATCGTGTTGGCAATACGTGAGCATCTGGAAGCAAAGGAGACGTAGAGCTCAGTGTACTCTGCATATCATAAATCAGACCATATCCACCCACTCTCTGCGCAAGGGCCGCGCTATTTGTATGGCCAACGTGACCTTTCTTCGTGGCCTCTCAGATTAGGTATTCGACATCGAAAATTGCACTCTCGGTGCAGTCCATAAATCATACCCGGCCATTTTTTTTTTTTTGCTTTAAAGAGCTATGTAAATACCAGCGTACTAGCTAGGTAAACAACACTAACCCCCAATACGAATGGCTTGAAAATTGAAGAAAAGCACCTTATTTTTCAGCTGAAATTGCTTTTGAAACCCAGTCCTCCGACGGGGGATGAGGGAGCCGTGCAGTGATTTGTGCTGGGGGAATAGAAATGGCTTGAAGATAACCACACTCGACACAGTCCCTATGTTGGCGCGCTGTAGCAATGATCAAAGATATCATTGTAGCACATTATTCGCTCCTGTGTGCAGGCACCCCTCCACCCCCCCCCCCCCTCCACATATTCCTGTATCTGATGTGACATCCGCTCCAATGCGCTAGCCCTGGTTTTCGTGGACAAAGGGCCCGGCTTCCACCGGAGCGTGACGAGCCTGCTTTGACCGGTCAATGAAGAAAGGTTAGTTAGCTTTGAGAGGATGGATATTAAAGTGAATACTCTTTGGATTTTATTTTGGGATATACCTGTGATTGTGTAGAGCTTCAATAACTGCTAAAAACCTAATCAATTGTTTAAGACTACGAGTGAAAGGGGGCGTCCACATTTTACCACGGTAGCAACAGACAATGTTTAGCGGTTACGGAGCAATGAAGTTGCGCAGCAGCCTCAGAATACGAGGCCGTGCGATACACAAAGCCACGCTCAGATGCTACCATATAGTGATTCACATACATTTTATTATATTTTTCGGCCGGGAGAATATGAACGCAGCATGGTGAGCAAATGTTGTCAATTGGTAGTAGAATGGAGTGCTCTATTTATGCCATCTCTGCTCGTTAAACTAACCAAATAAATACATTGATAAATAATGAATGACCACCTTAAAAGAAAATAGTTTTCTTGTGTTTTCGCCCAACTCCAAAATATTTGGAGTTGGTGAAAAAAAACCCGGAAATTTTCAGAATCCGTATGATTTGTGCAATACGGCCATATACGTAAGATTCACCACAAAATCCGTATGAACTATGGCTAAACCGTATGAGTTGACAGGTATGGTTATGTGGGCATAACGATCATTGTCTGATAAAACTTTTAAAAACACCAAACTGTGAACACACCGTGACCGTTGCTGCTCCTAAATGTATGTCGTTTGTGTGTGTGTGTTTTTTTTATAGAACTCCATCATTTTCAATAACTTGCATGCTAAACTGTGCAAGGATATCCCTTACCCCCCCACCCTTTCCATATTGTAGATGTGATAGGACATGTGACATGGATCGAGTATTGCCTAATGGCTTCATTGTGATAGAAATCATTGGTGTTGGCAATATGTTGTATCGCAACTTCAAAGCTAACCAACAGATTTGTCATGTTTTCAAACTGATCATTGGCAGCATTCAGGTTTTGTTATTCCACCATCATATTTCACAAACAGTTTTTTAATGGTTTCGGGTTGCTGTTTTTTGTGTTGTTTTTTTTACACATGAAATGTATGGGTGCCGATAGAGTGAACCAGTGCAAGCAGTTAAGAATTCTAATTTCAATTTACATCCATTTGAGTGGGACAAATTCATTTGCTGGTGAACTGAGTGTTGGAACAAATTGACTTCCGGAACGAAGGTGTGCCGGTATGATTCTATGGCTGTTTGGCAGCTCGTCAGCATTACAGTCCCACATTTGCGACTTTCAAGGAGAGCTGCAGGGCACGCCCGGCGGCAAGCCGGCAGGACGGCTAAAACCTTACATCTGCTACAAGTCCGCTACAGTCCCCGTCGCTGCATCGGCGCAGTGGTATCGCTCGGGTGGGATGCCGCTTGGCAGCTTGTTACTTTTTCACCCCCATCGCGTTCTAAGCAGGTTGGGTAGCGAGCAAAGTGTTTCATTTCAGCACGGTGGACCACTGATGCCTGCAGTAGATCCCCTGTTATCTAATCAAACAGCACTGGTCAGTTAGGATGCCAACTCCTAAATCCACAGCCGCCTGTAAAGCCGTAGGGGGAGATTAGCCGCCACAGCTCCAATGTCCTACATTCAAAGACTTCCTCTTAAGATCTTTTTTTTTCCCTGGAAAGTACAGTTATCCATACAAGCAAACACACACACACACACAGACATGCAGCCTAAAGTAAGAGTCCTTCATGCTGTAATGGGGCTATCACAAAGACCACACAGCTTGCATTTTGGAAGAAGACTCGGTGCTTTGTGTCAGCCACTAGAATATCTCAAACAGGCATGGCTTGTGCCTTGGTAGAGAATTCAAACATGTGTTATTTTGCCCAAAAGAAAAATGGTGGTTGAGACGGTCATCCTTTCCCTCATATGGTCTGTTATGCCCACACAAAGTCATTGCATCATAAGAAAATGAACCATTTAAAAAAAAGAAAAGTAGACTGTCATATTCCGATGATGCACTTATATCATCATGGAACTCAGTGAATGATGGGGAAATGCCTTCAATCAAAATCGTGGATTGAATTATAGACTTAGATATGATTGACCAATACAAATTTCCGAGCTTCACCATTTTTTGTCTCATACAAACAAAACGTAAATACAGTCATACCATCGAAAGTAAAATTTCCATAGTTACCGTATGTAAACACACATTAAATCTAAAATGAAGCCCAACATTAATTTGTAAAACATAGCTGATTTGCTACGATAAGTGATGGACAGTCTAATATGTCCAATAATAATAAACGTACGATTGATAATTATTTTGCTGTGCATGGTGTTTTCATTCTCATTCCCAAAAATAAGCCATTTTTTGTTGTCCTTCATTGGAGTCGTCGTCGTTTGACTCTGTGCTAATAGTCCCTGTCACGAGTGTTTAAGTGCTGATAATAGGAAAGTAAAGAGTCCTGCTTCGCCAATGTAAACAGTAACCAGATGACTCGGTGTCAGTGAAAGTTACACTGCTGGGAACAGATGGGTTCCTCTTTAGCGGGATGGATGGTGTCACAGCACACATCTCCATCAAATTAACGTACGCAGAGTGAGTCCTCCAACCCCCCCACCCCCTGTTGCCCTGAGCGTACACCGGAAAGCAGGTGTCTGCTTAATAATTTGGTCAAAGATCAGTGAGTTAAAGGTTGAGGCCAGGGCCAGAGAGTGCCGGGGTCATCCTGGTGGTAGGGAACTGGTGAGACATGATCTCCTCAAGTCTGAAACAGCCAAACCCCAAGGTCATCCATTAGTGCTCTCGTCCATTGGTGCTGGAAGACCTGCAATAAATTTACTGTGCACCCTTAACCCTCTTAATACTCCCAGTGACCCAGATGAGGAGATCAGCTCCCTCAGGGAGGGGCGCGTTACATGATTAGCACTGCACATCCATTGGCAGCTATTATGGTCCCGGGGCATATAATGGGTGACTTCATACTGTAAATACTTCACGATGTGTACGAGACAGGATTTAAAAAGGAAAAAAAAAAGCGCAACGCGATCATCGACGAGTTGTGACTCGAGCGTGGCCGTAATTGCCGAGATTGCCTGAATAAATCTGCCTCCCCGCGTTGCTAATGACGTGCGCAAGATTGCATCTTTCATTCAACGGACATTGAGATAGTTTATTATCTCCCAAAGCCATCTGTGATCAGTTTCAAACATGCAGATGGCGATGCTAATGTCTGACTTAATTCTTAAAGAACATCAGAGTTATGACTGATCCTTATCTGGCCTTTCAAACAATGAACAACTTAGATACCTTCTTTTTTAATACCACGGTGGAGGGAGGGGGGGGAGAGAATGAAATGTCAACAGTGTCAACCGCTCCCTTTAAATGGGACTCTCCTATGATCTCTTGCCACCGCGCTCAGTCAAACCTTTCCAGGTGTCAAGACTGGGGCGTCGGAAAAAAGAAATGACAATGACACGGTGTTGACAGGAAGGAGACGCATCCCAGTTTTCACCCCTCTCACAAGACAACGTCACCCCGGCTCCGACGCAAGCTATAATGAATCCAGCAACACCTTCAACTTGGACAGTGCAGCGGGCTTTTGGCTGAGGGCACCTGTACAGTGTCACTGATAATAGGAATCTGTGTTGGACTGCTGTAAATTTGACGTCTTCTTTAACCTCTCTCGGCCTGCCTTGGTCACATGGTCTCATTTGCCACTTCCTCGTGAAAACATCCTCTTTTGGTAAAGACGACGGCAGTATGATTTCACTCAACTACGGCCAGCCTGTTTGGTGTGATTGTAATTGTGCATGATTGTAATCTAGGTGTAGGATTTGTATATTTTTGGCAAGATGAGAGGCGGTGCAAAGAAGAAAAAAGACATTTTGTGCAGTCTTGTTATACTGACAGTTATTCTAGGATTTTCATCACCAGTGGCTCTTGCTGGTTGGCTCCTGCATCCACCGGAAGATCTTGTTGCAGTTTTCCCGTACTGATGTATTTAGTACTCGGATTGTAACTTCATTTATTTCAGTAGTGAAAAGTTTTGTTTTTTTTTGGGAGGGGGGGTCTGGGGGGGGTCTGAATTCTTGTTGCCTTGGCCTTTTGTGTTTTTCTTGTGATTGTCTCTTTTCTATTTGTGATCGGATTTTTCAAAAATAGCGTTAAACATCATCTACACTTACTGATAAAACAAAATGAGATTATTCTGCAGTATTTGCTATGAACTTGCAAAATGATGTCTCTGTATCATTTACATAAGATAAATTGGGGGTAGTTTTACATTTATTACAGGACGTGGATACCGATGGCGCTCTATCATTTTTTTTATTGCAGAAAAATCCAGGTCGTTTCGTAATTGCATCCAAGACGTGTAACTATACATACTGGAGCACACTCTGCAATTTTCTTTAACCGTTCCTTAGTCTGAACATGACAACGTGTACCATTGTCTGAAAAAAAAAATGGGAAACTGCTGGAAGCTTCCTCTCAAAAATACGACTAGAACCCATGATAAAGATCAATACCAAAACTAGGATATTTCCTTTGGTGTAACTGTGATTGTACCACAATCACATGTGCTAAACATGTTAATACAATAGGAACGGTATGTTGACTTAAGTACTAAACATCTCTTCTGTCTCCATGTTGTTTGCCTGAAATGAAAAGGAGGAATTCAATACTGGCACAACTGGATTAATAAAATTAAAAAAAAATCAATACTCCTGTCGGTCAGTGACAATTTTTCGGCCTTCCACGCGTTTTAAGCTGTCTCTTGTGCACCCGGCTGTAACACAGACCCCACAACAGCCCCTCACCCCCACACATACACACGCACATGCTAGGCTGGCGACTCCTTTGTGCGATGGTTCCGTCTTTGCATCGCGTAGACAGTCTGTCACGGCAACAATCGCGCACTCACGCCTTTTTAATAAAATGCACCAACAGCCAGCCAATGAAGAGCCATCTGGCCTATCCGATCGAACGCAAAGTTTCGCAACTAAAAGTGTCTTGTAACAGAACCAGTGGTGGGCACACATGCCGTTTAAACAAATACAAAAAGATAGAAACGCGACATCGGCAACCGTGGCTTGAAGTGTGTATGATTCCCGATGAACTTAAGGTCACAGATTCCCAGTGGATGAGTCTTAGCACGGAATGGAGAGCAGCATGGTTCAGGTCTTGGGTCAGTGGAGCCTCAGAAGTGGCCAGTCAGCTTTGCTCCCAGCAGGGATGATGGTGACTGATTTCACTGGTGTTTTCTCAAGGTCCACTGAATCCTGCAGCATAGACTCTCCCAACTTCGAGCCCGCAGAGAGAGGGGAGAAGTCCTCTCATCTCCAGTTCACATAACTCCAAAGTGAAGAGGGACGTGTGGCGGGGGTGGTCTGGATTTGGTTCAAAATGTCCCGCACTGCTGAAGATCCTGCCGGCACCTCACGGTGGCACTGCCAAACCGTATTTCATGTGATTTCCCTTCACCTCCCAGCTCTTCCTTGAACAATAGAACAAATATGGGAGGGGGCGGAGGGGGGCTTCTCTCCAATATCTTTGCTGTGTCTCGCTCCCTTCCAACTATGTGAAAAGGCTCAACTTGGTCCTAATCAAAATGGCAACCAGACTGGCAAGGTATGTCCCGGCTGTGGCTCTGGCCCAACATCCCCCCCCCCCCAACCCCCATTTCCCTCGTACATTGTTCCGGGCAGCTCATCCAAGGACTCTTGCTGTGTTATGTACTTAGCTGAGGTCGAGGTTGTCATTATCTGGGTCTTGTTGGCGCTAAGGCCTCCTCTGATGATAGAGACTCGCTTTCAGACCCCAGCAGCTTTTAGCACTGCCTAAGAATTAACCTCTGTGAAGATCAGGCAATCAACCACCTGCAAATCATGACCGCCCAGGGCCGGTCGGGATGCTGCTGCGTTTATAAAAGGCGTGTGTGCGGCTTATGACATTTTGTCACATGTGTGCTGTTTGCCCCGACCCTGTGGCTGTTTAGCACAGAGGCTGAAAAGTTTAGCTCTGATCCACCCCCCCCCCCCTCCTCCCCGCCCTGCCCCGTTCTCATTTGGTTGGAAGGGATTAAGTTGATGTGCAGTTTGCAGCGCCAATGAGGTGGCGGAAAAGGACTGGAAGGCAGAGGCCTGTCATCATAAGGCTACTGTCAAATTCAGGCTTCACAAGATGCATCCGCCAAAGGAAATAGCTTGGAACTTTTTTTTTCTACTTGTTGTCGCCAATCTGCTGATACAAATGCTCCAATGTGTGCCAATTTCATTTATAACATGAACCGTTTGTACTTTAACGTGGAGCTTGTCAAATATGACATTGACACTCAGTACAATTTTGTCAAGTTGTTATGAAGCTAAGAATAGTCGAGAAAAGTAGTTCTCAACCGACCCCCCCCCTCCAAAAAAAATACTTGCCTCCCCATGACTAACAGACATGACTAAGACATTAGCAGAGAAGACCTTAGTGTTCAAAATAGATTCGAGTGATACAGCTATGAAGATTCGAGGCAGCACACCCGCAAGAAATCTACTTCCGTGTTTGCTGTTAAGTTTACCTGGGCGGTACACATATATTGTAATTTACAACATTGCATTCCAAAAAAGACCAGAGGATAAAATATAGCAGCACTTGGACCGGCAACATCCTGTTTTGGTCACAATGCGCGTCTTCATTGACTGCCACTGTCTTTTTTTTTGTTTTTTTGTGGAGTACTCAAAAGTCATACAATATAACATTATTGTCTGTGGACCCTCAAATTGCAATCCAGGCAGAGTTCATAACGCATCTGTCCTTATATTTGAGTATGATCGTACCTGGAGAAATGTTTGAAATTAATCCGTTCTAAAAGATTAAATGCAAATAAGTTAAATACAACTGCACTGTACTTGTACTGGATTTTTAAAAAAGTATTTCACTGTCACATTTCACCATTTCATTCAGAGAAGCTTTGGCATACGACTGGAGGGAGCTCAAGTACCACTAGTGTCCCTCGCGCCGCACTTTGAGAATGACGAGAGTCGAGCATGATGCTCAAGAGTTCTATCGATATTTCAACCATAGCGGAGGAAGTTGTGGTTTATAAGTGATCAATTGAATGCTGTTACTGTTACCTTCTATAGAGATGGTTATTCTTCAAAGATTAGTGATCAATTCCTTCGCTTCATTCGGAACACAAAAGGCTCTCTGAATGTTCTGAACTCCTAAGTCATAGCCGATATGAGTGGAATAGGCTTCCAATAGCTGCAGGATGTAGCGCAACTTCCTCACCTCCTGTATTTTGACTCAGTTGCTGTCAGTTCCACGCAATCAACCACATTCGGAACAATCAATCAGCTATGCCACTCATAATACTCTTGTTTGAAGCTGCCTCCATCCGATTAGAATTGGGCAAGGAATTTCAGCATGGATGTGGAGGGGGGCGGGGCAATCTGAGCTCATCAAAAGTGGAAGCTGGTGAAGGTTAAGCTTATATTTCTCCAGCTAAGCGCTGCCTCTCTTATCTTGCCTTATTCACGCGAACCCCATGGTGTAAATCTTCAAGCAATTATTTTTCGAGAATATAGCGTGAATTTGAAAAGATATATTTTGCCTCGTTCTTCATGTTTTGTAATGCTTGTGCGCAGGCAGACAAGCACCCACCCCCCCATTCAGCAATTTTGTCAGAAGTTGACAATGTCTTGATTTAGTTGTCTGGCTGTTCCGGGCCAGTTTTCCCTGCTGCGCTAATGTGAACAGGACATCCTGCTGGGCACCAAAGAATACCACTTCACGGCGGCCGCGGAGCTGGCAGCTTTTATTTATAGCGCTCGTGAAATGAATGGGTATTAGTGTCCAAACATTTCACCATGCTCCTGCAGCCACACACAAAAGCCACTGATTTTCCAGCAAATCTCTGCTTATTTTATTCAAGACGACGAAAGCTAGAGGAGGCCAGAGTGAGAGAGGGAACATGTTTATAATGGCTTAAAAGATCTGAAAAGAAGAATAGCAGTGGCGTCAGAAGGGATTTTCTGAAGACAAATGGAAAACGGGGGCAAAGTGGCTGAAAATGCCGACATTGTGAAAATGATGCTACTTAAAGGTGACGTTATGGAAAATGGACTCATTTTAATTGCTGGTATACAAATAATTGGGACTGTGGAAGTGTGAAATTGCAGAGGACAACTTTTGTGAGTGGACTTTTTCCCCTGGATGCGGCTGTGATCAAGCGAGATCTGAATTTGGCCCAATCGTCATGGCACAAGCCTGCTAATTTGCATAATACTGTCGCCACACCGAGTTACTCAGCTCATGACTTGGCAGCTAGGCAGGGCAAAGGTCACCGCTTTTCAAGCTGCGGCCAGACCCAATGGAAACCTTCTCACCTAAACGCCAAAGGTTAGCTAAAGAAGCCGCCCGTACTCGATTGTTCACGCAAGCTGTTGATGCGGTGTGTGGGAATTTTCGTTTGCCGACGTGTCTGCTGCAAGCAGCTCATACAAGCAGCGGCATAGTTAGTGAAGTTTTTGTGGCTTGGTGGTGACTTATGACTTCGCACAAGTGAAAATATTAAGTTGCAACTCCCAAGCTGGCAACTAGTAACGGAAGCCATTCTCACGTTCGGCTTTCATGGAGACGGAAATGTTTAAAAAAAAAAAAAAACTTTGTGAATGTAAATCGTATATTGCGAGCGACGAAAAAAAGAATCCAATACCTAATTAAAAACAAATATTCCAAGATCACAATAATTGTACAATGTACAACTACAATTAAACAAACGAACAAACACATTTAAAATACTTTGTTCAGATATTGTGTAGCTTTGCCTCTGAGCAGTTTGAAATTGTCAAAATTGCAGAATGCTTGTAAGTCAGTGGCTTCAGTTACTTTTTGGTTTTTTTTTTTTAAGTGTCTTCGGAATCCCTCCTGCTATCATTTGTCAGTTCCTTGCTCCCAACTGTCCTGTTAACCTATAGAATTTCAAGCGGACACCTCCCATTAGATAGCAGTGGCTTGGCTGACTCCTCTCAGCTTTTGGGAGTGGAGCAGCCTTGGGACGCGGTGCTCTCCTTGAAGCCCCCCCCCAACCCCCTTGCTGCTGCTCTTTGCCTCCTCTTGGCTGTCCAGGTCCCCATAAGCACAGAGTGAGCATGTCCTGACGTCTCTGTCGCTCACCTCGCCGCTCCTCATCTGTCATTCCTGCCCTTCTACAAACACACTCCTCTGACATTTGGAGGAGAAAAAAAACCTGCCATTCAACCTCCCGTATGGATTTTTGTTGATGATAGCTTTCTCTCTGTGAAGATTACGTATATTATTGACGATGCCATTTTGTGACTATTTGCACAGCTCTGTCAAGTCCCACAGTAATATTCAGCGTCGTTTTCCCTTATCACGTGCGCACACTTTTCCTTTCCAATTTTTTTCTCCATATTTTGCCTGTATTTTACGCATACCCTTTAGCCGCGCCTCCTTTTTCTTATGCCACCTGGGATCCGTCTTTGTGCACAGCAGCGGTCACTGATGTCATTGTGATGGGGATCTGATACACCAGTGTACCGCCGCTGGCCTCAACCCTCGACGGTATCCTAATTCGAAGCGGCAGCTCTGTTTCACTTGAACCCTCGAAAGGTTCAAGTTTTGCTCTTTGAGTTTGCGTTCTCCAAAGATTCTCATTTTTAAAGCAGCAGCTCGATATCCTGACAATCTTGCATATCGAGTCATCTTTTTTTTTTTTAGGGTCATAAGAGAGTAACTTGACTTAACGGGGTCAACATAAGTTGTCTCCGCCCTTCTCCGCCGAGGAAAGCTTCCATTAGGAGCTGACCCCCGCGACGCACCGCTCTGCCCTCAGCCAGGATATCACATGCCCGAGACAGACTGCTCATTAAAGTCTGCTTGCCCATTGCAGGATTAGCGCTTTTCCTGGTTTGATACTCTCGTCTGACAATAGGCGAGGAGCGCCGCTTCAAAATTGATTGTTTGCCTTATGAATCATGGAATTATAATTTCTCTTTCATGATGAACATATTGGAAAATCTGCCTGCACGCACAATGCAAAAGAATTAATTGGATCCGTTTTGGTTTTTTTCAAGGGCACGTTGCTGCACTAGCCGAGCCCGAGGAAACTGAGAGCGGCGCATAGTAATGAGACATTTTCAATACAGCCCGTCATCGTTTTCACTTCCGTACTGTTTGCACACACG
The DNA here is from genome assembly GCF_025434085.1 of Hippocampus zosterae. Classification (NCBI taxonomy): domain Eukaryota; kingdom Metazoa; phylum Chordata; class Actinopteri; order Syngnathiformes; family Syngnathidae; genus Hippocampus; species Hippocampus zosterae. The sequence goes on from NC_067453.1 coordinate 22,836,209, forward strand.
GGATGCCTTCTGCCTCTGACCTTTCACCACCACCGTAGCCCAGAGTTTGCCCACACTTAACACACAATGGAGTGCGCTGTTTATTGGAGATTCGACGTTTTAGAAAAGGGGGAGCGCCATTAACAGCGGAGGTTCGATCCGCGTGACACGGAGGTAGCTGGGAAAGAGCGTGCGGGTTGCGAGGGCTGCAACTCAGCTGCTCAGAGCAGGACTGGTGACAATAGCTCTTGATCTGCGTGGGAGTCAGGAAGCTGATGACAGCAAGGAAGAGCACTGCTGTGACTGTGGCTCCGAGCAGCTACTGTTTTTTTTGTGTGTTATTTTTTCCGTTATTAATGAGGCATGGCAAGAAATGTACGGTTGTAGTTGTTTTTCTTATGGCATTGCTTAGCTCCTTCCTTCAACCAACACATAATGGAGGCTGCAATGTCTTCCTGTACAACAAAATAGAAGTTGTGATACAGACCACCCTCGCGATTCAGGCAATTTAGGGATGGAGCCCCGAGGAGTCATGAATACCGACACTAAAAAATATTTTGAATTTTGAAAACACCTAAACTATAATTCGAAAATACTTTTGTATATCAGGCGGCCCAATGGTCGAGTGGTTAGCGCGTCGACCTCACAGTGCAGAGGTGGAGTTTGCATCTTTTATTTTGCACGATGAGATTTTGGATTTGTGTTTTATTTTTCAATAGTTTTCATTTTGCATTCATGAGCTTAACTGTTTGTCAGACCAAAGTGCATCACAAACCCGGATTTCCTTGCCTACGTGTATAATGGATGTCCGTGTCCGCTTATGTGAAGCAATTCAGGTATCCTTTTTGTGATTCAGTCTTTTAATGGTCATAGAGTTTGGGTCATGACTTCATATTGGTAAGCAAAAAGAAGGAAGTCCAAGAGAGTTTGCAAACCAAAAGGCAGGGAAGAAGAAAAACTGTGTTGGAAACACAATTAAACTCTGGTAATGAGGTCAAACATCAGAACCAGGGCAAGGGGAGATCATTACACAGTCTGAACCAACGGCCTGCTCCAGCTGCCATGCTCTTGCTGTGGGATTAGACTCACTGTCCTGAGGCGGCACTTTTTATTTTTTACCAGGCTAACCCCTGCCCGCCACTGAGGCAAGCAAGCAGCCACCCCCTGGCCTCCTGGGGGCTTCGTACCACCCCCGCCAGCCCCCTCGGTCCTGGTGCCTGTGGCACCGACGGAATTGAGGAGAAGTGAACTGTGCTGCCACGTGGGATGACAGGACGAGTCACCCCATTAGGAAGCACTGAGACAGACAGGCACCAGCACACAATCCAGCCTGTGTTGCCAGCTACAAATTACCCGCTCCCTCTATTTCTGTCAGCTCATTTGTTAAAAGCAACCAACAATGACAAGGTGATAAAAGGACATTGTATCAACGATTAGAGCACCGTGTTTAAACCCGGTGATGCTTAAGATAGAGGAAACTTCTTTATTGTTTGGGGGGGCGAGGGGGTGATCTTTTGTTGGGTTAAAAATTCAGAGAGGTTCGTTGGAAACAAGATTGAAATAATGATGTAATATGGCCGTCCAATTTTACAGCATGCTTGTAATTTTACGCTGACGCCTTGCTGCCACTTTGCGACCGTGTGTGTGTGTTTGTGTGTGTACGTGTGTGTGTACGTGTGTGTGTGTGCGAGTGTGTGTGTGTGTGTGTGTGTGTGTTCAGAGAGACAAAGAGCATTCCCCCTCCATTCATTTCTAAATGCAGCCAATGTTAACAAGCAATCAGCAACTCATGCTTGAATTTTTTGCTTTCCTTGTGCACTGGGCTCCTGAACAACGCTCTCGAAGTTCCAGACATTTAGAGTGAAGCAGTGTGCACATGTAGCGTATGCCCCAATGAATCCAGAATTTGGGAATGGGGATTATGGGAGAAGTAAATTTCCCAAGACACTTCAACTTACACTCCTGAGTGACTTATATTTTTCCATTTTTGTTAATTGACCGGTATGACATACTTTATTTAATCCTACACATAGTACAAAAAAATGGGTAAATACATTTTTTAAGACTTGAAACAATTAAAACTCCAAAGTTAGCTTGACACCTTATAGTTTTATAATCATACACTTTTATAACCACATTTAAAATTAACCCCATTTGTAATTAACGTAAAAAATATTATTATTGTAATAAAATAAATAAGGACATTTCGAAGTGACAAATTTTTGAACGATAGGGTGTTCTGTATTTTTTGTGACCTTTTAGTTTGGTTAGTGCGCCGTGAGATCTTTCTATTGGGAAACAATGTTTGATAGCAAAGTCTGCAGAAGCAGTGTGCTTGGTCGCTTTCCTTTTCTTACTTGTGTGTTTTGTGTGCTGTTTTCTCCCCGCCCCTCCTTTTGTCTCCCAGGATATCGTTATGACGGTCAGCCGCAACAATAATTCTTCTGTTCCAATTCATATCAATTAGTATGGGATGCTAATACAAACTGACGGCACAGTGTTCCTTGAAAGGCCCGCAAGGATGTTGTGGCGGCAGCACATCAGTGTGCAGCCAAAAGCCACCCTCTGTTCTCCTTTCTTCCCCATTTCTCTCATTCAGCGCGCAACAAGGGGCTCCGGGCCGAGAGGACAATACCAGTCGGAGCCAGTACTTTGATAATTAGTTATTGATTGAGAACAATGACGCGGCGTACACTGCCGTATTAGCTCCGACGCCAGTAGGTCGCGACACCGAGAGCCAGCCATCAAGCGAGCGGGGCCAAAACACGCCTGACTCCCTTTAATAAGATATTCCTTCATGTTTTTCCCCCGCTTTCATTGCTCTCCTTCTTTTCCCCTCCCCTTCTCCTCAGGCATGTTAGCGTTCAGGCTACACGGGGGTCAGAAGTATTAATGCCTGTGCACAAATGAGCGTCTGATGAAGGAGAATTTAATTAGAGAATGCCCACTTGAGCTTCTCATTCCACATCGCTCTGTTTTTCCTTTAACTATTTCTCTCCCTTTATTTTCTTTGATTATACGAGTCTGCATTGTTAAGTCCCCAAAGGAGTTCAGATTGACACCGGGAATTGTCTGCCTCTGGTGGTATCATCATTTGGGGCCGCTCGGTGAGCAGCGGGTTAGCCCGTCTGCCTCACAGCGCAGAGGCGCAGGGTTCGATTCCGGCTCCGGCCTTCCTGTGTGGAGTTTGCATGTTCTCCCCGTGCCTGCGTGGGTTTTTCTCCGGGTACTCCGGTTTCCTCCCACATTCCAAAAACATGCATGGCAGAGAATGGAACACTGTCCATAGGTGTGAGTGTGGGCGCGAAAGGTTATTCATCTATGTGTGCGCTGCGATTGGGTGGCATCCGGTTCAAGGTGTCTACCCTGCATACTGCCCAAAGACAACTGGGATAGGCTCCGGCACGCCCCGTGACCCTCGTAGGAAAGCCGGTTCAGAAAATGGAGGGCTCGTTGGAAAGAAAATTAGCTGCCAATCCTTTAATAATTCCACTCTTTATGTATGTATTAATGTAATTGTAATTGTGTGGGGTATAATCTCACAATTCATTATTTTGTGGACCCCAAAGTCACCGAACCCAGTTTGAAAACCATTTGAATCGACGATTGTCAAATAATTAGTGGATGTGCTCTATGAAGAGGGACGATAGGTTTTGAGAAGCCTCCCTAACCGACTTCACCTGATCTGCGGCCTGTAATGCACTCTTGGCATTGAAAGCGTCAGCGCTACGTAGCGTCAATTGAACAATGGGAGGACTGTCAGGCGTGACAGCGGGACAAGGCTCTGACAGAGAGGGAGGTAGGAAAGGGTTACGGGGAGGGGGGCGCGGCTCAAAGGCTAAACTGCTTTGCTGGAACTAATTAAACAGATGAAGTTGTGACATGAATATGCAGATGTTGTTTACATTTTAACATATGGTATTATTTCAGGTAATAACGCTGCTGGAGCGCCTCGCCTCTCATTAATGCGAGGGGATGGGGTGAAAATGCTGTCTATCAAGAGACACCCTGAGCATGTTGGAGGAATCGGATCAGACCGACGCGCAGGTGCCCACGTCCGAAAATAGAAGCGCAATTAACATACATGTGGAAAGACCCCTCTGCTTGAGTCCATTTGTTAGTCCCGGTTAGAGTGCAAAAAAAAAAAATGCTGTTTGTCACTTTCATCCATCCACACGTTACATATTTCATTTTGAATTATAGCAACTGATATATTGTGTGTTTGACATTACTGTATTGATGAAGTGATTAAAATAATTTGCGTAGATTTGCATTTTTTTTTAATCTTCGAAAAAAGCCATTCTCCATTGGTCTTACTGAACACAGCTGAGGCTGTACCACTAACCTGTGCCAGCCCACTAGAAACGTCTGAAGACATGTCACGTGCCTGCACTGATTTTGAGTACTTTGAGTAAATATACACTACAACACTCAAAGGAACATCTCTAACACCAAAGAAACAATTCCTTCTCACATATGTATTCTTACATCAGTGTGCTAACCAAGTCATATGTCAAACATACTGTCAAGTTAAAACGACTTCTTTTTTTAAAAATGTTTTTATACATCACTCGTAACCACAAAACGTAGCTCAAGGCACATGTTAACTGAGGACCTATAGCACATTTCAAAATGTATATAGTTTTACTCAGTATATTAAATAAACACCTATCTCTATCTATCTATCTATCTATCCATCTATCCATCTATCTATATAATGTGTGTGCAAATGTGTAATATTGTCCGTATATGGACAGTATATAAACAGTTTATAACGTACATACTGTGCATTTGAACTTGCTCAGTTTTAAGTGACAGAGACCTTCATTTACAATATTTTGCTCTGAACCGCATCAAATTAAAGCTGTCGAAATCAGTAGGGACCTCAATGAATTACATGACAGTCAAAAATATTCGGAATATAAGCAGTACATGTATGATGCATTTACACAACTACAAGCACAATAAGTGAACACATTTTAATTCATAATTAAAAAAATACCGTTTTTATACAAGCATGGGTTTTTTTTAAGCTTACGCAATTACATCTTTCAATAAAATGTAAAAATTGTTGATACAGCAGATTGTAAAACTTTTCAGTCACTGCCAAATTTTCAGATCATTGACGCGTGTACATTAGCCATACTGCACCTGCTATGAACCCACTCTTCATTCTCACTGCACAGCCTGCGTTTGACCCTATTTTCACAAACTGTTGAAAAGTAGCAGAGCGGCCCGGAGTTCTTTTTTTCCTGCTGTTAGCGTGCAGTGCAACTCTGCCCATTTCCCCCCCAGAATGGCTGCTGAGAGGTTAAGAGGGAAAGGGGCCAATGGAGTCGCGTTTAGTAAGAAGTGCAGGATCACGGGGGCCAGCTGGTGGGGTGATGGGAAGCGTAATTGTGCCCGCTGTGCCGATAGAGGGTGACGGGGTGAAAGGATGGGGTGAGAAGCCCAGGAAAAAAAAGGGGGGATTGGGGGGGGGAGAGGAGAGGGAAGGGGCGGAGACACCTCAATTACCTGTGCTCCCTCTGACCCCTGCTCTCCCTCTGTCTCTCCATGCCGTCTGAGAGGCGGGGCTCTTCGCTGCAGGCACATGCACAAATGCAACCCATCCTCCTTTGTTCAACTCATACTCGCTTCTATCAAAACTTAAACGGAGTACACACATCGCGTTTTGCAACATCTTAAGGGAGGATTAAAATGTGAGAGACCCCACGCATGTTGAGGAGAAAAAAAAATTGCTGTGGGTGCGTGTGTGTGTGTGTGTGCGTGCATGTGTGCGTGCGTGTGTGTGTGTGTGTGTGTGTGCGTGCGTGCGTGTGTGTGTGTGTGCTTACACTGCTCTTTTAGTGCGGTAAATTGGAGACGACTAGCACATCACATCACACATAAAACCAAATCTGTCGTATTACCATGATTGACCTATAAGAGGCAGCATGGTGCCACAGGCCATCCAGAAGGACGTAAAATACAAAGAGGAAGAGTAGTGGTAGACCATTAGGTTGTTTAGAAGAGTTTGCTGTTCTTGTTTTTGTTTTTTTTGTGTGGTTGAATGCCTCATGTGACAGGTTATAGAAACACTCAACACAACCAATTGCTGCTCTACCTTTGCCTGGCAAAGCGCCAGCTTCCCGATTGGCTGTGATTTGGTTTCACATCACAATGTCAATTTGCACAATTCGACGTTGACCATTACGTCAGGATTTGCCATTATAAATGTTGAAAGGGTGTGAGACTTACAATTAGTGTTTTCCAAGCAGATCAGGTATCATGATTCTGTTTTTTGTGTGTCTACAGCAGCGTATTGGCTCTCATCTCTTCTTTTCTGGACAAGCTATTTCCGTTTACATTATATCCTTGCCTTTTGCAAGTGTTTTTTGGTTTGTTTTGTTTTACTGGTCATTGTCATTTTTTTTCCAGTCCCTCCTGAGGACCATGTCTTTAGATTCCGATTCTGTTCCCGAAGTGTAACATCAAGAAGGAAACATCATTTTTAACACAGTACACACCCGAGGGTGATCATTTAGGATTGTCTTTTGAAACATTTGGTCTTCGGACCTTTTCTTAGTTTGAGTGCAATGGAGGGAAAGTGCTTAAATTTCACCCGGTTGTTCGCATGTTTGTATCCCGCCTGAATAGTAACTGTTTAAAAACAAAAGGGAAATGGGGGGGGGGGGGGGGGTTCTTTTACAAAACAAAATCAAATAGAATCGATTTCTGTCATGTATCCACGTTTGATCCCACAACTGGGCTATCATATATGAGATTAAAGACACGCGGCAGCATGAAAAGCGCATTTATTTGAACTGAGCATTCCCCTCAAACATTTTTCTGTGCCTTACACGAGGCTGTCGCGGTCGATTTGGCCGCTGCCGCCGGGGGGCCCTCGTACAGTAAGTGACAGAGACGGCTGTGAAAATCAATGGCTGGCAGGAGTGTGATGTCTTAATAAACACAGTGCGTGTGCCTGTGCGCGTGTGTGTGTGTGTGTGTGTGTTGTTCAGACAGGAAGACTTGGACGTGTAGACAGCGCCCGGCCTTTTGTGAGCCTGTCAAGCTGAGCCCTCAAAAGCAGATGAAGCTGTCAGATTATTAATATATTTATACTGGCAGGGGCCCTCCTTTCAGTGTCCCCCTCTAAGAAAAAAAAAAAAAACATACTCCAGGCTTCAAAGGCGGTGGGGCCACGAGGTTGGATGCGAGGTCAGAGGACAAACACATTTTAAAAGCAAATTCTCTTCCTGGCGCAACCTGTTTTTTCACTTGTGGCAGCGTCTGCGACAGCGGCAGCCATTCAGCCGCATTTTAGGGCTGAATTGGCGGCGGCTTTCAAAGCCGCCGGCCCGGCGGCCCCGGTGATCCTGCGCCGAGCTGGGCTGACAGTCTATGTTCAGGGGTCAGAGCACCAGGCCCGACTCCCAGGACCCGCTCGCTGAGGCGCTACCGCCGCAGACCCCAAATTAAAATGTGAAAAGCTGAGCCACTGAAGGCATTCCTCGAACAGCCCCCGGCCCCTCCCATGGCATCTTACTTTCTGTGTGACAGTTCCTCGGAGAATGCTTTTCTCTTTCATGTTCCTCCTCCTCCGCCTTTCGAACAGCGGTCGCCGAACATTGGGGCATTTTTCACGTCAAGCCATATTTTGACTGACCAGCATAGAAACAAATGGGAATCTTTTTTTTTTTTTTTTAAGTAGCACCCCACCTAAGTTGAGTCTTCAAACTTTGAATATTTTATATGAATAAAATAATCTAGTAGTAGTAATAGTTCTCAACCAAATTTGTAAAATGGCAACAATTGTGGCGTTTGATTCTTTTGTAGCGTATTTCAGTGAGATGGAATTTAGGAAAGCAGTAAACATTCACTTGGAAGTCTTGAGTGGTTATTGCGAGACCGGTTTAATAAAGTGCTGATGTACGGTGGCATGTTGCCTTTCAAGACTTTGTCAATGAAAATGAGCCAGTGCATATCTTCATCCTGCCTTGTGATATAAAGTGCAATGACGGATGGAGTAGCTGTCGGCAATAATTGTTTGGCGCTTCTCTTCAACGAGCCGCTCCCATGTTTGGCTAAAAGGAAATTATGTTATCCAAAGTGTGTCACTTACATCTCGTTTGACCCGTAATTCCATTGTTATTTCACAAACAACAACAACAACAACAAAAGTTATGTTGCAAATAGAAGGGGTTTTTTTTGTGGAAAATCACCTGTAGCACTAAACCTATCTTTAAGTACAACTTCTGAACTTGTATCATAAATTCAGCTGTCTTTTTCTTGTCAGATCTTGGTACTTTCAGCGTATAAACAACAACAACACCACCAAAAAGATTTGGTTTGATCTTACGGCACAGTACAGATTGTCCCCCGGAGCGGTCCTGCTGTTTGGGGACCACTGCTTAGGATAATTTAACATGTGAACAGAGTTGTCAGAAGGCTGAGTACATACTTGATTGACTGAGCGATGGCGCGGTGTAGCCGTCAGCGCCGGGGTATAAATTCGATTTTCCATGTGTGTTCCGTCTGGAGCCAGTTATTGCCCGGGCTTGATGTGTTTTGATGGATCAATTAACCATTCTAGCATGTTGCCGGGCCGACGTCGACGCCGGCTATGACACCTGTCACAATCTCCTATTAGCGGGGAAAGGAAATTGAAATAATTTAATGACAGCTAATTTGGTCTTTGTTTTAAATCTCATTACGGACCCCCCCCCCCTCTCATTCACCCCCCAAAGTAATTGTGTTTCTACCTGGAAAGGAGGAAAAAAATGAAAGGGAACTATATATGACTACACACACAATGCAAAGAAGCTGCTTGTGCTGTTCATTGTGCAGCAAGTGAGCTGTTTTATTTGACCGAGGAAAACAAAAACTTTGAGAAGACTCAACTTTGAACGCACACGAGAGATGACGGCGGAATATTCAATCGATATGACGGACTGACGCAAGTAAAGAAAAGAAGAAACATTCAAGAGCCGCTGTCTCACAATTTGGGTCCGTCTAATACTTGATGAAAAAATGCAGGGTCTACATACGGTGGAGTAAACAACTACAAACGCAATCTTGAATACATTTGAAATCCATAATGCGGATCACCGTTCAACTCTTTCATAAACCCTTGCGGATTTGATTCGGCTTGTGTTCGCTCTCTTTGTAGCCTACTGTGCAATTAATCGTAACGTTGTCAGCTACGTCGCCTGAATTTGTACTTAAGTCTGAACTCGGCATATCGCTAACCTATGTCGAAGTGAAATCGTCATTACAGTAAATATTCATATGCAAAACAATTCCAGGCCATAGATAGAAATGAAAAAAAAAAGGAACTAAAACAAATGTGGCGGTAGGTGACGTGGCTGCTTTGGCTGATGGCCACGTAATCTGTATACACAAACTAGTTCACTGCTCACCAATCGTAATGTCAAATGTCATAAAACAAGGAACTCCTCCACAGAGGATGCAGCCACAAAATCGCTACTATTAGTAATAATAAATACGGCATCGGTGATGCTTACCATAATTTAAATGTTTGTCACTATTAGTGATCACTTTTTGTTTGCTAAATTCGTTTTTTGTTAGTTTTAGATTTATGTGTTAAAAAAAATATTTGGCGTAATTTCTGTGAGCAAGATATTTAAAACGTGTTTTACTCCAAGTATTTTGGAGTGAAAAAAAATTGTCTTTTAGAAAACATTTTAAAATCAATCATCCTCAAATTAAATGCAGGTACCGTGTACCAGCCCTAATACCGCTTCTCAAGTCAAATGAATCACAAACGTTTACATCTTATTTCAAACTCAGATGGTGTCGCTTCCCATCCCTTTTTGCCAAGTTGCCAACTTCGAAGGGGGCTTTGTGGCTTGACTTCTCATCGGGGAGTATTCCGCACATTCCACTTGCTTTGTCAGTCGTAGTCAAATTGGGTGGCTGGAGAAAATTTGAGTTAGCGTCAACAAAATACACTTGCCAAGATAGCCTTGGTCTTTCATGATGTTTCATCTCTTGGGAATATGTTTACGCAAAAGCTTAATTAAATGTGCATTTTGCATCGTGCGATTGGATAGTTTGTGGGTATTTATGACTTGCAGTTGACCTCGCGTTCGTTTATGAACCGAGAATTTGAAATCATGTGGACGCATTTGAAAAACGGAATTGGAAAGACGACTGTCAGGCGACGCATGTGAGAAAGCGGCGTGGGAGCGCCTCACCGGCGGTACATGTGTGCGCATACTTGAATTTGCGAGTTAAGAGCCTTATTGGGATTACTCGGGGTACATTCCCCTCATCGCTATCATAAAGAGAAAGAGGGGAAAAGGATGCCACGTCCCCCTTCTTCTTTTTTCCTGGGATTCAGTAAGCTCTCTGTCAATGCTTGTGGGATTGAATTGCCTTGGATGGTTCCCCTTCATTCCGCGGAATGATCTCAGACCTAATTTAGCGGGCAGCTCAGGATCCAAAGCATACAAGGCCGGCTCTCCTCTGCATAGAACGTGTGAAATAGATAGAGCGAGCCATCCCTCAGATGTGCTCGAGTAATCTCCAGCCAGCGCCGGTCCGGCAGGCCTCGCCCCCTAAAGGGATTGATGCGGTGTCAGAACCTTTGGCTCCGGGGGTCACCTTCTCTTCTCGCCCCGGCCCAATCGGACAAAAGCCGAATTTCTTTTCCCTGCGCTATTCGTTTCTCCTTTTATTTCTTCTCCTTGAATTCATCAGCCAGGGGGGAGAGAGAGCCGTGAGCCGTGAATGAAACATTTTCATTAAAAGGGAGGAGGAGAACGAGGCCAGATTTGATCTGAGCCAATGACACCCCAACCTTATTTTATTTCTTTTTTTTCTTTTTTGTTTCCTCCTTCGTCTTCTCACTTGCCCCAGCTGTCACTCGGCAGAGACTGATTGAAATCAGCGCCGTGTCACGGCCGTCATATCTCCCCGAGACATAAAACATGCCGAAACATCAATAAGCAACCGGCCGCTGACAGCTTTCAAGCTACGGCGGTGGGGACGAGGGGAAGGTTAGGGCTCTCGGGGAGGGGTGGGGGGGGGTGTATACGTCCCCGCGTGCGGTTGAAGTGTCATCTTCAGGCTTCACCGAAGACAAGATAAAGTCTGTCGGGTTATCGCCCGGTTCAAGTTGCTTCTCGGACAGCCCAGGCCACGAGGACGCACCCTGTCAGACAATCCTTGCGTGTGTTCTGTTTGGCGCGACGTCGGGGTTGGCGTTGGGTTGCGTGGGAAATGCTTTCAATTTGAAATGTGTGTCGTGCGTCTGAGCCGCTATTAATGCGCACGGAGCGGAATTCGGAGACGGAATAGGTTCCTTCGTGTAGCATAAATATCAATATCTGGAAATATATTATTACACACTGCTTTGGCGTGACAGTAGGTTTTAAAATGTAAATTAGAGTGTCACTCTTCAATGAAACGCTTGCATTTTTTTAATGCATTTGAAAGTTTACATTGCATTGATATATATCTATCAATGCAATTTCAATATAATCTATTTTATTTCTGTAGTTTATTTTCCTCACATTTATTATTGTTTATGTATTCGTTTTTGAATGTTGGGTCACACTGAGCCGTGCATATTTTCGACGTGCCAAAGAAATAAATATCAGCAGAAGGTTTAAATAAAATAAATGGTGTATTTTGGGGGCTGTTTTGTATTCATTAATTCTATTCATTACCCATATAAAGTTTAAAACGTGTACATAATACTATCTCCAACTTATTGATTTATATACAGTATCTGGATCATTTTCTCCCAAAAAAGTGTTTATTTGAATTAACCCTCTTGGGTTCAGGTTGACCCATTTTCAAATGGCCCAAAAATTAAAGAATAATCATAATAATAAATAAAGTTGGTTTTGCTGTTTTTCAGGTAAATCAAACCAAACCGTATAGATATGCTTCTAATTTTAAAAAAAACTATTTGGATCAATATTGTCAAACTAATTCCGCACGGAACAGCAGAAGGCTTTTCCCCTCACCGTAAACAAGCGTAATTTAGTGCCAGGCGCTCGTAGAAGAAGATTGATCGCAAACGAGTGGCCCCCATTCGAGTGTGTATTTAATTGCCTAATGGGCGTTAAAGGTTGGCGTGGCGTGGCATCGCGTGACACCTCCTCTTGCTGCCTCGCTAATGAGCTGAAAGTTTGGAGCCCGGCAGGAAATGCTGAGTCCTCCTTTTCCCTCTCACCTGGTCACCGCCGTGCTCCCGCTACCTGTAAATAAGACCTCAGTCATTAACGTGACGAGAGTTTTTGGCAGAAGTTGCAATCCTCCTCCTAACAGTGAAACTTGCATTAAAAATGTGACTCCAATTGTTTGTTTGTTTGTTTCAAACTAGCGGCGCCTCTCAGCACTCCCCCATGTTCTCCTCCATCTGCCTCCCGTCCATTGATCAGCTTTCCAGGGGGCATCGGTCTGTTTAACATCTGCTACGAGTTGCCGAGGCTCAGGTAACTCTGCCGCCTATTGATCTTGGCGTCCACCTGCAGCAACATCTGCCTGCCCGCGTCGTCCTTTTTGTCAACGCTCGTTTGCCTCGGCTCGTCTAGTCCACTTTGACTCGCTCGCACAAAGGACTTAGGCGCCTCTGTTCGCGCGGCTGTTTACATTGTTCCCGTAATGAAGAGGGAATTAACCATTCCGGGGGGTGGGCGTAGTATGAAAAAAATATATATTATATATTGTTGACTTTTCAATGGAAATATTTGTGTTAATGTCGAGAGACTGGACTGGACATGCTGCGATAAAACAGGAGATTACTGTTTTGATGATCAATTTACAAGCAAACCCAAGTCACCAACAAAGAAATCTCAATTCATAAAAATGTATATGGAGTTGAAATTTTTGAAAAAGTCAACGCAAAAGCGCACAGGTGAATAGCCAGTCATCAAATAGTATCGTTAAAAAAAAAAATACTAAATGGAATTCCATGAATAATCATGTATTTGGTCCCAAAAAAAAGTGTAACGTGCTTAATCGTGTACGTTCATATTATACAACATTTCATGGTATTCGTTTAAAATAAATATTGGGTTGAAGTCATACAAAATAATTTGACACATCGCTGCAGATTGTTAAAGCATATAAACAGGTCATTATTTTTACATCACCAATACATATTTGGTTGAAATCATGGAGATAATATTTGGAAACAATTCGATGGTGTCATATTAGACAACAATTCTGTGAAATTAATTCCAAAATATGTATTTGGTTGATTTTATTACAAAAAAAATACCAGTATATATTGTCTATATGTCTTATCATATCGTGAATACATACTTTATGATGAATCTGAAAATAAGCGTTTACAATTAAATCTTGAAATCATTGTTTCCAAGTCCTCCATTGTCAATAAAACCAAAACAGTTTCATTAGAGATATATGTTATATTATTATATTCTTGACATTTGTGTGAATATAAATATAATATCAATACAAATACTGTATAATGCGGGTACTGTATTTGATTCATCTTCGAATTTGTCTCCAGCACTCTGAGAGTAGAAAAAATAAAAAATGCAGCTTCCGCTGCCGCCACTGCTGAGCTTGTTTAATTTGCTCTTTTGCGTGCGGGGCGCAGGTTAGTTCATTTCAATTTTTGATTTCAAAAGCTATCAAATACACCTCGCACGAGGAAATCAATTTTCCCAGCTGGCCCGGCTTTTGTGGTCGAAAAGAGCGGCCGCCATTGGGGGAGCGGCCCCAGTCACGTGACCCAGTCAGAGATTAGTCGGGGAAGGCCGCGTTGCCGCCACCTCAATTACGCTCTGCCTCTTGTCATTTACCTCCAGAACACCTCATTCATATTTAATTCATGAAAGACTCTGCAAGATTAATTGTCATATGGATGATGTGGAGCAAACGCTGCAGCAGTTCTCTACTTATTGCCCGTAAATTGGGACACACCAAAAGAAAAACAAATAAAACTGCATGTTTATTAACTAAGAGTTCCGTCAAATGAATACGTTGCAGGGAACATTGATTTTTAATTGTAAGGAAGATAAAGATGACGGCCATCGCGCGGCTGGCGATGCGTTTCAGTGTTTTGACGCATCCCGATACGATCGGCGGCTGCCTTTCATCAACCTATCACATGCACAATGAGGCCATTTTGATCACAGCATTACGCCCGCAATTATAAACTTTTAAATGCGCGCGGCAAGGGCGGGAGGTGGGGTGAAAAAAGAATCGAAAAATCCTTTTGATACATTTGACTGATTGTTGACACCGGCGTCTCCACTCTGTGAGTATAATTTTACAATCTCATGAAGTCCGTAAAAAAACAAAAACAAATGTTTTAATGTATATTTGTTGTTGTTCCGACACAAACCCAACCCCCCTTTTTAGTCGAACCAAATTGGGAATGTATTTAGTAATCAAAGAATGGATCAACCCCGGCAACTGGAGAAGAGGCAATTTGTGGCTGTATCATGAGATTATATCCATTAGACAGTCGGTTTGTGTGTGCGTGTGTCTATTATTCTATGGCGGGTTCCCATGACAACAGTTTTGGGGCGAGGCCTCGGTGGAAAACCAAGCTCAGCTGTCATCGCTTCACCTAAAAGCTTTGTAATTGCTCTCATTTGCATAGTACAATTAAGTGTGTTAGCTCACAGCAAAAACAATCAACCTCCACTAAAGACGGGCGACGCTATAATTATTATATCAGTGGATTGCGAGAAGCTCGTCACTGATGAGCCTGTCAAGCTCCGTTCCTCCGGCTCTTTGCAAACACTCACCCGGCGGCGGATCCGTGGAGCTGTTTGGAATGTTTGGACTCAAATCTCCGAGCCCCGTTCATCGCAGGGACCGGGTTTCAGGCTCGCAAGGTGGCATTTGATGTTTGGGCGGCGTGTGAATGTCTGGATGCGAGCTGCGGATAACAGCAGCTTCAGTGAAAACTCCCTTGCGACGTGCAAGGGCTTCACAATAAGTAAGAATAATGTAAAAAAAAAAAGTTATTGAGGAGATGCGCAAAATAATACAGAAGAGCAATCGTAAATGTATTTCTATCCAGGGCCATTCTGTGGTGCCATCGTTGAAAATCCAAGGTCTTCTCAGCATATACATTCATTCATTGTTTTCCAATATTAAAAAAAAATCGGTTTCCTCCTCATTTTCCGTGTATTGAATCTTTATCAGCGTTTTTAGAGAATCTTCAGGTTTTAATTGATTCCCGCCCAAGTGCTTTTCAATGATCGTCAGTATTATACAGCAGTTCGTAGGCTGGAACGATCCCAATCCCGCTTGAATAGCGGGGCTCGACTGTACGGTAAATGAACATTGTTTCAATAGTTTGGATGAATCCGTCCATCTTCGGATCGCATCGGCGATCGGTTATCATTTTGTTGTTTTTCGTTAACCTGCTGATCGGTGATTGACTCTTAAATTCTGAGTGTATGAAGCCTAGGGACAATTCCATTTTCTTTGCCAGAGAACCAAAACATCGACTCATATTTGGCTTTCCTCCATTTGCAAATTTATCAGTCCCACCAAATGATGTGGCGTGTTGAGGGAAACACTTTTTGCATTCGTCTTAGATCCGGTCTCGGTCATCGGCGACCGTTGCTTCGGAAAGGTTACGTAGACACGGCGTGCTTGTCATTGTTTCTTCCCCACGCCCCTCACCCCCCACCCACCAGACGATCAGGAGTGTGTCATGAAGAGCTCTTGAACTAGCGGGCGGAGACGCGGTGAGGCCAGTCCGTCAGGATGCCCCTTTTGGCTCCGTGAGACGGTACTACACACTCACTCACACACGCACTTAGTCCACACGCATTGTTTGATACATCGACAATTCCTCATACAGTTGTTCCACCCTGTTTATTCTGGAGGCTAACAGCCTTGACATGTCGCCATGCAGCGCTTTCAAAGAGGCGCCCATGAAAGCAGGTGCTTTCTAAGCTTTATTATCAAGCCTGTGATCACATGCTGCAGCACATCTTTGCCTCCAGGGCCCTGCCGTGTAATGGAGGGACCAAATAGCCGCACGGCCTCCCCCTAACGCAAACTACTCAAAGACCCGCATCAATTTTAATTTGTATTTATCCTGTTGATGCCCCCCCCCTCACCCTCACTCCCACCCCCTCACAGCACAAATTACACCCATCATAGCTGTGATTCCAGCAGCCCACGCGGCGTGCTATCAGAAAATTAGCACGCCGCACAACCAGTGGCGGGTTCAAGGTGTCACAACACAATTATGCCACGACGACGACCTGACGAGCTCTGACTGGTTGCTGGTTTTGTGACAACTAAGCCGGAGGGCCGCCTCGTCTGTCACATGCAGGAGATACATTTAGTCCCCTTTGTGGGTTCATCATTGAATTAAAAAAAAAAAACTATTGAGGTGATTGTCAGGAATGCTTTCTAAATTATTAGGCAGATGCTGTTTTGCTTTATTTTTCTGAGACCGGCACGGTGATTTTTTTTTTTGTACGATCTATATAATTATGGGGATTTTATCGAACAAAACCACCATAATGACAACTGTATTTTTTATAACAGCGTAAATAATCGGAAAGATAAAGAAAGTACGAAGGAATATGGGCGCCATCTTGGAAAGAAAAGAACGTCCTAATCTTAAGCGACTAAAGTGTAATCCTGTATTTTGGAGTCAAAACTAATGCATTGAGACAACAGGTTGTATGTTTTCAAAATGAAAGTCACAAAGACAACAAAGTTGGATGATTCCCAACATCGTAATCTTGCTTTCATAAAATTGTGTATTACATATTTAAGTTTCAATTCATTTTCCAAATAAAATATATTTTAAATGTTTAAAAGGTATTGCATATTTTCAAGATTTTAGTTTTGATCTTGAACAAAGTCCTATAGTTTCAAGAAAAAAAATCTTAAAACCAGTATTGTCAAATTAAAGTAAAAAAATACATTTTAGACTAAAATCCCAATCGCACGAGAAAAAAGTCTTATTCTCAAAAAAAAAGAAAAAAAGAAGCTTGGATCTCATTTAGATTAGGAAGTTATAGATTTTCAAGATTGAAATGATCAGGAACAAATTGTTCTATTTTAAAGAATAAAAGTCATATACCCGTGAAAAAGTAATTCATACTTTCAGAATGAAACTAGTAACTTTGTGAGCAAAGACTTTAATGCTAATGAAAAATGGCACTGCACAGTATTTGGGCATGTCGGCATCAGATCAGTCTTGTCAGTATCTTTGACTTATCTAGTGCGTCCAAAATTCACGCAAACCTCCTCAGGTGAGTTGACTTCGCGCCTTCATTAATAAAATGAAGGCGTCAATGAGAAGTTCAAAACGCCGCTGTGATAGGAGGCAGCTCACAGTGACTTTCAATCAAGTGGTAATCCTTGTCTCTCATCAAACTTAGAGCGCAAAAATGAAGGGAAGCTCCACTGTGTGCTCTTGGTGTCAAGCCATTAGGCTGTGTGAAATGAGGTGCCACTCACCCTTCCTAAAGCCGTCCGTATGGCGGACATGCCGCTAAAATACGATATGGGCTCAACGCTGGTGGAGGGAAACATAATTGTGCTGTGATGTTAGTCGTCCACACGCTAATATCCAGTCATAAAGGCCTGAAGACGACCAACTCGTCCAGATAGTCCGCTCTGGATTCTTGCGAGATTGAGAAATCGTGTGTTTTTTGAAAGACCGTGGCGGGTAATATACAGGGCAGGGGAGTTGTCAAATTTCAAATTCAACTGCAAGTAATTAAATATGCCTAAAGAGAAAGTCTCTCAATAATTGGTCATTTTTTAATTTTGAGAACATTGAATGTTGGATGGATCAACGACTAATGGATGGATCCATTTTAGGCCATTTTTGTTGTTGTTGTTTTTTGTGAAGAAAAATAGCACTGTTTTTGATCAAACATAACAAACACAAATCATAATCAAACACAAAATTTACAGAAATAAACTGGTTTATAGTTTCAAACGTAGACTTTTGGAAAGATCTTTTGGAACCAGATTTGCAGATGCGCCGGGGGCTACGACCGGAACATGCAGTGAGGTGTTGAGCATCTACCAAATTCACAAATAGGCTGAGGCAAACCCTCTGGCACAAAAATGACAACGTACCCCTTTTTACGCTGCGCGCTGACTATATTTTCTGTTACCAAATTGTCAAATGAGTCGGGGGCAAGGCAACTCCATTCGCTGGAACTCCCAGCGAGGCTCAACAAAGTAAACTAGACTCAAATAAAGTTACGCAGGTTTCAGGTTTTTAGGTTGAGCGCGCAGGCGCCGTTCTACCAAAATAGAGTGCCAAAAGCTTAAGTCATGTTGGCCGCTTAATTTGCGTGGGAGCATCTGGTCATGAACTGTGGGTTTCAGCAGCTCTTGTATTCTCAGTTTGTCTTTATGTCTTGGCTGTTTATCGAGTCTAAATAAATGGCTAAAAAGCGCATCGCCTACTGTGGCTCTCCTTGCCCGCATGCGAGGGTATTACACGTTACCTTATTTTCCTCCAATCTTTTATTTCACTTCACTCAAACAGTGGCATATCTGAAGCGTGCTCGTAACATTAACTCATAAATCAAAATGGCACTGATAAGAGTCGTGAACTTATCGCACTCACAAATTATTTATAATACGAGATGTTGATATTTCTGGAAATCAACTCCTAATAACTATCAACGAGTCAAACAACAAAGGTGTGCGCACCAGATACTGGATTTACCCAGAGGTGGTCAGCAACAATGAGGAGGAAATCAATCTAATAAGTGTCACTTGGATGTGACAACACATTCTACATGCTTCTTTCAGATCTCATTTCCATTGGGCAGCCTCGAGATACCCTGAAGCATGCCTGTTAATGGACGCCTCCATCAGCCGTGCTGGAAACAGCCCGCCTCATTACTCACTCCGGCACAACTGTGCCCGGGGGTGGTCCCTTTACTACCCCCCAGACCTCCAGAGCCTCTGTGCCTGACTGCTGAGTTTATTCCATTTATTGAAAGGAAATACAATTCAAGTCATTTTTGTGCAACCCAACTCACCAAGTGTAGTTTTTGCAGAATCCTTTCCTTCTTATCATTTTGTGCAATCGCACTTCCTCACCAAATAATGAACTTAGTCCTGCATACTATTAACACTAATAAACCAAATAACTCTCGTTTCAGTGTCTTCCCGCTACTAACTACAATTGTAGTTTTTGTGTGTGATCCTACTCACTACCTAATCGTAGTTTTAGCGAATTTTTGCTACTATCTACTGATATCGTGTCAAGTCAAGTCAACAGTATTTATAGAGCACTTTCAAACAGCCATCGATGCATACAAAGTGCTGTACATGGAGCGATTTAACATACACAATAAACAGTAAGACGAATCGGTAATAAAGGCGGTAGAAAGCAGTAAAATCAAGAACAAATCTAAGTCATGCTGAGTCGAACGCCAAAGAATACAAGTGAGTTTTGAGGAGGGCTTTAAAGATGGGCAGCGAGGTAAGTGTACCAACTAATGTATAAATGTTAGCATAATCTGTTTCTAACTTGCTGTTGTTGTGTTGTCCTATTTCCTCACTATTTATTTATTTTTGTGTAATCCTACTACTAACTCATGTAATTTTCATGTCTCTCTACTCATTTACTAACTAAATGTAAGCGTACTCCTCAAACTAAACTGGCTGTTATATGAATGGAGTCCTACCTACTGCCAATGTAGTTTGAGTGTAATATACTAGACATAGGCAGTAACAAAGTAGAGCGTCAGGTTTTAGCAGTTTGTGTTGTCTTATTTACTTTTGTGTGTGTAGTATTTGTGTTACTTACTACTACTAGCAAGCCAAGTTTTAGCATTCTCCTATTTCCTATTACTGACTCTCTACTGGTATGTACACTAGTCGTGTAATTCCACTAACTCACTGACCAACTAACCAACCATTGGTTTTACATCATCTGTAACTTACTAAGGAACCTGTGTTCACAAACTATCTAGTATTTTGTCTATTTGCAAGCTAACTGTAATTTGTGTGTAAAATACGACAGCTATGTCTCCAAATTAGCCAAGCTTACCTTAGTCCTGCTTCTAATAACCTGTGTGGTTTTTGTATAACCCTATGAATGAACAAAATGTTTGTGTGGTCCCATGAACTCAAAAACAAAGCACACTAACTTTAATTTTAGGCTCATCCTGATACTGAGTCGCAATGTTGCCTTTATATAACCCTAATGACTGTCGAATCCTGCTACTAATTACCTGTGTCAGTTCTGTGGAGGGTAATTTTGCAGGGATGTTCATGTAAAACCTAGTATCTCCTTAACCACAACTACACTTCCTCTCCTGTTGGTAACCTCCGAAGTAGTTTTTGGTGTCCATAGACGCATCGTCTCCGGCCTAGCGTAGTTTATGTAAAGAGGATGTTTTATATGCTGTGGGCTGGCAGCGACCACCACTTCATGTGATTAGACGTCTGATTCTGCCGCACCCACTTTGCTATTCAGAGTGAGTTTCACCATTGGCGAAGGTGCCAAATACTCACTGTAACCTCTCCTTCCTCCCCAACCTGTGCAATGAATATTTTAAAAGTGAATTTCTCGGCAGTTCCGCCTTTGGTGCGCCATTTCCCTTTTAATGTGATCTCCTCAACATGAATTCCTCTCTCTCCCTCTCTCTCTCTCTCTCTCTCTTGTCACGGGTTTCGATCTTTCTTTACAAAGTCAATAGGGGGCATCCTTCATATGTCAAAACCAAACATCGGAAGATGTTTCATGCCGTTCACTCCTTTTCTTGGTCTTCCCAGATGATGATACCTGGCCAGCCTTAATCGACAAAAGAAGAGATAAAGAAGTAGCGAGTGACCCTCCGGCCACTTGGACTCAGCCGGAGGGTCCGGCAGCAGCATGGCGCGCCGCAATCTGTGGAGCAGATGGTTGTAGAGAGCGGCAGGTCTCAGCATGGCTGCCTCCGAGCTGTCCCGCTTAATACCTTCCTGTATCACAGACTTGTTAATAGTCTGGGCAAAAACTCACAGGGCCCGTGCACAAAAGAACAATAGCTCCCGTCTGGCTGGCTCACTTGTTTTGTGATCTCTCCGTCCCTGGTGGCAAAATGTTTGCTGCTATGCTGTGTGCCCTTCGCCGCCCTCAACGGTAGACACTGTGTTTATTTTCTGCTTGGATAGTACTAGACTGCCAAAGGCTATCAGTAGACAGCTCTAACAGATTAACACACACACACACAAATATATATATGTACTGTATATATACTGTACATGTGTGCAAGTGTGTGTGTGTGTATATATATATATATATACCATATATATGTATATTTAAGTGAATCATATGTAATTGTCTTATAGGCAGATCCACATTATCCTTGCCAAATAGTGAGCCTGCTGATTTTGACTGCCTAATCATTTGATGATCATTAAAAATGTCTTCCCTTTTATAACTTTTTTTTAATTCGAGGGAAAAAAAGAACTACTTCAAAAAAATTCATTGATACAGACATTGAAAACCTCAATAATTTTGTAAAAATGCTAGAAGATTGGTGAGGTCTCCCTCGTGCTTGCCAAATAGTGGTAGTTTCAAATGGGACTAGCTAATTTAGTTCAATTTTACAATAAGCTTTTGTTCATGCTTCCTTCCTTCCTCTTTCCTTATTTCCTCACTTGCTCTCTTCCTTTGCTTCCTTCCTCACCGTCTCTGGCTTGATTGTGGATGAAGAGTGGCAGGCTGCAGAGTGACAGACTGCCCCCAGAGATGACACCTGTCACCAAGTGGAGCGCCGCTAATCTACAAGCCTCATTTTGTTTGAACTCTTTGTCACCTTGCCGTCAAATCCTCCTCTGCTCAGCCACTTGCCAGTTTTTTTCCCCCCTCCCCACTGCTTTTTTGGCCCAATCTCAGCATGGCGCACTAGACAGAAAAGCAACACAAGCCTCTCTGATGACTCTGAAATCAGGACTACTTAACAATAAGTGTATCCTAATACCTGCGTTCTCAGTTGTTTTTAAAAGTGTAATAATTTTGTATTAAATGCATAGTTAACAATCATTAATTGCTTTCAAGTGTAAGTGGGCCAACTAAATGGCAAGCGCTACACCGCTGTATTGTTTCCTCTGAAAAGTTATTACTGAGCTACCCTCATTTAGTATTTATTTTAATCACCTTATGCGTGCCAAACAGTGAGACTTGCCTTACTGTTTTCAATGGCTTGAAATAGAAGTACTGTAGCTAATTATTTTATGATGACATTTTTATTTGGATTTTGGATGTTTGGTTACACTTTAAACATGACTTGATAAACTGCTTCACAATTAAGAACTGCAAAATTCACCGAATGCTTGCTAAATAGTTAGCCTGCTGATTTTGCTTGCTGTAAATGGGGCTAGCTAATTATTTATGCTTCACGATAAAAACCTATTTGTAGATTGTTAATCAATAAGTATTGATACAATTGTTAACGCATCATAAAGACTTCGAAGTATTCTTTGCCAAATAGTGAACAGATTGATTTTCTTAGCTGTAAATAAGACTGACCAATTGTTACCCTTGAGATGTTTTAACTGCCTTATGAAGTGGCTATTAGTTTTGTTTTGTTGTTTTTTTTCTTTTCTTTTGGGGGTAGTATTTATTTTGTATTTTTGTTCGTTTTTTTTTTTTTTGCACATAACGGTACTAAAGGAAAATATAAAGAAAGAAATTGATTTCAAAACTGGGACATTTTGTTAAGCGAAAATCCAAAACATTTGTGCGCATGTTACTCTCATGACTGATTATTGACATTTACTCTTTTCTGGTTGTTTACTTGTATGTTTTTACAGAATGGCCCCTTACTCCTGAGCTGCTTGCAGCCAGCCGCAGGAGTCGTTCAGCAACTACTTCAGAAATCGATCAAGGGACAGCAGGCACTCGCAAGTCAAGGTATGACTGTATTTTAAGGATGTCGAGCTGAAATTGATCTGTGTGTTTACGCTGCATGCATATTGGCACATAGTCAACACGTACCGATTTGTATCCACATTTAAAGGGACTTTTTATACTTATGCATCGTCTGAAGATGTCCCAAGATGGCCGACTCTGTGCGATGTTTTCTCTTTACACATCCATGATGCAATTATGCCACTTGCAAGCAAAAAAATTGTGTCACTGGAACAACACGATGCAATTCTAGCCTTGAATGTGTGATCACTTTTTGGCAAGCATCAGGTCTGTCTTGCTGTTCTCATCTTTTGTGTGTTCACAAATTGGCAGGTTGTGGGGTTGAATTGGATTTAAAATAACATGTTTTTCCGCGTTAAAATCAGTATGTGTGTGTGCGTTCGTGCATGCGCGTGCATGTGTGAGAAATAGGCATGAGGACAATATTTTGAAATTAATGCCAGCAGAAGTTTAAGATGATTTTTATTCCTTTTTTTTTCAACATTTTGTAACTTTGTAACAGGTGGGTCCATTTTTCCAGTGGCATAACAGGAGGGCGAAATGAACCCTGTACATGTATGTGCAGTTTTTAATATTTTTTATAGAAAAGCCGTTCTCCGATGTTTTTTTTTTTATTTTTATTTTTTTCCACCGTGTAAAACTGGCCATGTAGCCCCCCGCACGAATGACAAGGAGGAGGCATCCCTGTTCAAATGTTTTTATTCCCCAAAGAAAGCCCCATTCATTCATATTGAGATGTGTCTTAGTTAAATTGATCTCAATAGAAATGCAGTCTGGAGTGGGCCGGTCTCTATGGAACAGCACACTCCGCCCCCTTGGCCAAATATCTATATTGTCCACTTCTACAGACTGCGCTTTGTAATTATAATATAATTCATTATGTCCGTGCTGCATGTGTCACAAAGAGCGTTGTACCCACCCTCGACGCACCCCGAAATCCCCCCGCACTGATCTAGCCGAACGTGCACATTGTGGTTGTCGTTTTTGGGGATTTTTTTTTTAAGTCGGCCCGCTTGGAAATCCCCTCTCACGCGCCCCGCCACGACAATAGATTTTGCCCCCTTTTGCTTGATAGAGATATCAACCGCAAATCTGACATCTCACAGCAGCCTCGTCCACGGCTGTTGAGAAATCTATAGCGCGTTGACAAGCCGGCCAAAAGAGCGTTCATTCACACCATAACCACCATATTAGATTATGTATTTAGTGTTATTACGCCTGCTCACTCCTGAGTGTGGGAAAATGTCGAGAGAGAGAGGAAAAACTTAAAAATTCAATCTATTGGTGTTGAAAATGTTAATAAGCTTCCCACCATGTATCATTTCGCTAGAAAAGTAGAAAGAGGAAAAAAAATGCACACTATCTGGCAAGCTTTAACATCTACATTTTTATGAAGCGTTAACATAAAATACTTTTAAAAAGCCCCCATGAGATATTGAATAAACAATTAGTTAGCAGGTATAGCTAGCAAATTCAGTAGGCTCACTATTTGGCAAGCATGGGGTCTTTATAAAGTGTTCACAAATGTATCAAGCATTTTACATACTCTTTACAAATGAACTCTCACTATCAACAAATAGTGGGTCCCATTTGTGACCAACACAATCAGTTGGCATAATCAGTAGGCTCACTTTTTTAGGTTTAGGTCCTTTAAAAATATATGTTTGTTGTACCACAATTCAGAAGTCCCATTTATAGCCATGCAAAATCAGTAGGCGCACTATTTGGCAAGAATAAAGTGTTGACAAATATGTAACGCCTCTTAATAAAACCATGTGCAATTGCTTATTATAAAGTGTAGCTTAATTAGCTAGTCCCAATTACCGCTAAGAGACTCAGTTGTCTCACTATTTAGCAAGCAGGAGATGAGTTTTGCAGTTTTTAATTGTTTACCTTGCAGTTTAAATCTTTATGAAATGTTAACGAATGTATCAATTGCCACAAATCAGAATTAATTAGCTACTCCCATTTCCCAGGTAGAAGTGGATGGAGTAATTTTTTTTTAATGCGCTCTGTTTAATACAATTATTGTTTTCTCTGGATACACCCCTCCCAAAAAAAATTGGCTTGCAGATACAGTACTGTCATTAAATCCTTTGGCTTATTATCGAATGTAAGATGCTGCGCAGTGAAATGCGAGACATTCAACGAACAATTGTGATGTTCAATTTGGACCTGAACTAATACAGTATGTTTAAATAAAGTTTGAGTTGCATTCAATCCTGCCAAAGATTTGGCAATGTGACTTGACATTTTGCATGCAATGCCTTCTCTGTGCATTTGACAGCATTCCATTTTGATCCTGTTTTCTCACAAAGCTAAGCTAAAGCTACGTAGCATGCTCAATTGGGCCCTATAATTTGGTATTTGCGCTCCAATGTAACACATCCTGCATGCTGCGAGCCCACTTCGGAACTGCGACACTGTAACCAGTGCTATTTCCGAAACGTATCACGGTGTTTCCTTCAATAATGGCCTCTAAACAAAACGTCCCTTTAAGAAAGTAAAAAATCAATAGATGCCTCTCTTTTCACAATCTCGATAAAGAAACGAACCGTAGCTCGAATAAGCTCCGTTCAAACACGTTTATGATGCTTTTGCCGAACGTCACGAGACCAGTAAATTGTAGCAGCTCCGAGCAAAAAAAATAATAATAATAAAAAAAAAAAAACATTTTCCCCATCCCTCATGCCGCCCTCCCTCCCCCCTCTTATCTTTGGTGCCTACCAAACGGGAGAGAAGTCACGTGACTCTCAGTAGACAAATCATTTGCTCGGTTGCATCCAGAGCATGCCGGAAGAAGAGCACTCATCTAGAAGGAGCTGTGGCGTCCCAGCGCACAGCTATCCAATTAACACCCCGCCCGCAATCCCTGCCGGGGGTCACTCGCCAGCTCCCGTGGCGTCGCTCTACCTGTCTGCGCCGGTCTCCGTGCAATCTGGAATTAACGCCATGTCTCACCTGGTCACACGGACGTGCCACAGATTAGACCGGTGCAGCCGGGAGATACGCCCGGCTCTCCAAATGAGGGCGAAAGGGGTTAAGATTTCAAATGCAGCGGGGGCCTATTGTTTTGCAACTTCCTTCTTATTCATTAAACTCTGAGGTGAACACACTGAATTTACTTTTTTTTTGATGGTTTAATTCCTCCGCAAGCCTGATAAGAGATTTTTATTTTAATGAATGGCTTGAAATTGCAAGTTATCATGTCGGTGTATGCCTTCGTAGGACCGTTAAGCTACTTGGGCGCTAAGTAGCCTACTTCTTTTGTGAAATGAAATCTAGAGTTTGAGAGTTAGTTCCATTCTCATCCCTGAACATAATGCATGCGATTCCCCATGGTCCCACCTCAAGTCATTAGGACGATTAGATGTGAAGGATTTCACACATGTTATTATAATGTGGTATTTAAAATGGGCTGAAGTAGTAAAGTTAGATTTTTTTTTTTTTAATGGGCCACGTAATCGTTTTTTTCACGTAAAAAATGGTCTACTTACCAGTAATTCTTTTTCACATTTTTTAAAATAGGTTTTATTTAAAAAATTTTAAACTTTTTTTTTTGTCAATTTGAGGTAGCAAGCAAAAACTGTGCCTAACTGGGAAATTAGCAGGTTGCTACTATAACCTCTTGTTTTATGTTGAGAGGGAAGAAATTTCATCTGTGCTGTACGTACAGCACATTTGACAATAAAGTTGTATCCAATCCAATCCAAACCTGTGGTTTCAAAAAAAGCCTGTCACTTGCCAATCCCACGCCATCCTCCCCCAAACAATAAATCTTTGACATTTAGGTCAACATATGAGTTCGCTCAACAAAACAAAGTTGTTGGCTTTGTTGTTTTACTCATATCTTTATGTTGTGGGTGGCATGCAATGGACGACCTCTTATTTTTTTGTTGTGAAATGGGGAAAGCCCGTTTGCACAAATATTCCGCTCAAATGCCCAACTCCAAATTTTAGCAAAGTTTTGCTGCCTTGAAATTTGGAGTTCATACTTTTTTTATTTTATTTATTTATTTATTTGTTTATTTATTTATTTATTTAGTCCATACCTCCATCCCCGTGGAAAAGGCCTTACGGGGTTCTCTGTACAAATATGCGACCGATGCAGTTAGATCGAGAAATGCCAGAGCTTTTCTGTCTGTCATTGGCGAGTTGGGGGGAAAAAATAACTTTACAAGCCATCTTGGATTTGGACATCGACACATAGTGCTATCTTGGGATGTTCCAAACCATTAACATCAAGCAAAGGTGCAGGAGTGTGCGTTGCATGTCAAAGGTTACGCTCACCTCAGAGCGTCCCCGCGGTTATTCAAACAACACTTGGACGCCTCCAGTGGGCGTCACCAAAAAAACTCTTTCGATGACGGCAAGTCAACGGCACAAACATGACACAAGTGCGGCTCAGCTTATCGACATTGGCATGTAATTGGGATTTCTTTACACTGTATTGTGCACGCTGATGGGAGTTGCGAGTTGATTTCCCTTCATGGCTGTCTAATTGATTTAGATTAAAGGAAGACGAAGAGAGAAAAGCCTGGCTTGCTTTGTCTTTACTATGCCGATAAACTGCACACCTAACACGGACCCACATGCACGCGGTCTGACAAAGCCATGTAGCTGTGTACACAGAACAATTTGGATATGATCAACTTAGGTGTCTTGTCTACCATTGATACTTTACTCATTTACCTACTGATGACGCAGCAGCAGGGGGTTCAGTATCTTGCTCAAGGACACTTCGACAAGGTCGCCATGGCTTGGGATTGAACCCCAAATAAATTGGCTGTTAATCTCTCCAAATTTGGAAGAGTTGAAGTAATTTACTCGACTGGTTCAATTAAGACAACGACTAAAAAATAAATCTCCCATTTAAAAAAAAAACATACAAGTTTTGCAGACTCCTGTTTCACACCCCATTAGTTGGCCATCTCAAAATAAGCCGACTAAAAACAAGTTGCACCGGATAAGAGAGACGACCATGAGGCCCTCAAAAGTTGTGAAGGCTAAAATAAGACTAAAGTCAAGCCCAAAAAAGTGTGCAGGATCAAATAAGACCACTGAAAATCCCCCGAAAGTTGTGTCGCTCCAAGTAAGGCTGCAGTCAATCCCTCAAAAGTTGCACAGGTTCAAATAAGGCTGTCATAAATCTCCCAAAAGTCGCATAGGTTATTATATCACCCTTTTTGAATCGCCCCAAAGTTGTGCAGGTTAAAAGAAGATCACCGTAAAGCCCTCAAAAGTTTGACAAGATTGGCATGGACCACCAAAAATGTTGCGCAGGGCAAATGAAGACTGCCGTAAAATCTATATAGATAATAAATACATTTTTTAAAAAATGTGGAATACCCATAAATGCCTCAAAATATGCGCAGCTTCACTTTAGCCTAGTATAAGCCCCTAAAACTTGTTGAAGCGATAAAACCAAACCAACTATGCTGCTTGATGCAATCAAGACATTTTCAGTCGCACACCGGCATCCCCTGATGACGTTTTTCCCGAAAGCCAGGCGTTTATTTGTTCGCAGCCGTTAACGAAGACATGGCCTCCGATAATTGTCTAATAATTCATATGCCTCCTTGGCTAATTTTAAGCGTCTGTCCCATTTGAAGTCGTGTCCCTGCCGCTTCATCGTCCGTGTCCTGGAGGAGCACATACCGTGTGGATGACATCATCAAGATGAAGTGCGGGTTGAATAACAAAGTATGAAGTCAAAGCCGGAGAAAGTGCTCTCCTTTGCCGCTCTGAGAGCTCAACTACAAAGTACAACGAGCCAATCCTCCCGCTCGGCTCGCTTTGATAGTGGACCGGCCGCGTTATAAATAATGTATTCCAGCATTTACAATGCACAGAAAGAGATCTGTTATCAGGAGAATGAAAATTCATTTACAAGTGCCTGAAGGAAGAGGGTGTGGTGGGGGGCGGGGGGCAACGACTTAACTCTTTGCGGTCTTACGCAGAAAAGAGCTGATATTTTTTTCTTCTCGCATTGTGCAGGTTAAGAGTGTTTGGATTCCCTCCCACTTCTTCTTACAGTTTGCGCTAGCTTATTTTTCTGGCCAAAAGGTGTTTGTGGTCTACTGGGACCACTTAGAAGTTTACGCGGAGCACTAGCCAAGTTGGACACACACACACACACACAAAGAAGGCCTTGAAGTATACACACACTGGCCCCTTTCTCAGAGCCTCTCAGCTCCGGCTTGGGGGGAGTGTTGTTGGTTTACGAGAGGGAAAATAGCCGCGGCCCTCCGCAAAAGTGAAATGGGATTAAGGCCTTTGTTCGGCCCACAATGGTGAGGGGAATTAGCAATAGTTGTAGGCACTTAGAAGGGCTCTCACACAGAAGCTTATCCCAGATTTTGCACAATAATCATTTGAATATCAACAGTGTTTTGCAACTACAGCGCTAATGTATAAACCTCCCTTTAGGATATCAAAATCCCCCCCCCCTGCCCCTCACCCCCATCCCACCCAAAAAAAAAAAAGGAATTTCTGCTCCCAGGCTCCATCACAAATATACCTGTATATATTTTTTTTACTTTTTACTTTTTTTTTTACGGACGATTATTAAATTTGAGTTTGATTTGCACTTCAGAAAACCAGCGGAATGATCCTGACTTGAGATTGTTTTTGGGGGGGGGGGGTATAGGGGGCTCATTTGGTGGGTTTGTCAAATCATGAGCAGATCTTTCCGGGTTGAAACAAGTCAAGAATTCCCATCTGCAAAATCAAAGTGTTTGTTTGTGGTGGAAAAGGAAGTGAGAGACATTTTCTATCTGCTTTTATTTTAGAATCGGTCCAGAAAAAAGAAAATAAAATTGGTGGGGGAGGGGGGGGCTCTTGACCACATGGCGCCATGTTAGAAAACTGCCGCTGTCCACTGATTTTTGTTTTTTTCCTACGAATGCTGATCCCAAAGAGAAACAGAAACATCAGAAACATTTCGAATGCAAACAGGGTTTTTGTGGCTCCATCTAAATTCGTCGGACTATTACGGACACTCCATCGATTATTTTTAGTCTCTGATATTCGACTGGTGTGCGTCATATGACGAGGAGGGGAGATCCACGGACGAGCCGCTAAGAAGTGCGATGGGCCTCTGCGAGTTTTTTTTTTTTTTTTTTGGCCCACGCACTGAACACGTATTGTCCCGATCACAAAACATTGAGTGAGATCAGCAGACTTGTCAAGAGGCCCTGGCTTGAATATGAATGATGAGAGAAGAGCAGGGTGGTCCGAGCGCCGCTTCTCTCACTCTTAGGCAGGTGAAAATAAGCGCCACTGTCCCCGCCAGCTGCCTTCATCTCCACTCGGCCAATCGAGCACCACCAAAATGGCTTTTGACGCTTTCTCGCCCGACGTCGGCGTGCAGAAATAGCTCCTTTCCAAGCCGCTTCTTGCGCTCAGCTGTCAAAACCGAGAAATGAAGACATAACGCCTCCCCTTCTTCCCTTTAGCTGAATGCCCTCGAGTGTCCACATTGTATCGGCGTGAATGTGGCGACTACGGTGCGCGGGATGAATAAAGTTATCTGGCAAGGGGGGGTTGAATGGGATGTCGTCGGTAGGAGGGCAAGGGGGTGGGGGGGGGGGGCTTTTTTGAGGGCCCTGCGGAGCCGGGGGTCACGGCCCAGCTGCCTTTTAGGGGTGAAAGGGACACCAGCGGGGCCGCGCGGCCTCGCCAAAAGAGCTGACAAAAACCCCGACGGTGTCAAATAAAGACATCCCAGATTGGACGTTGACAGATTTCACCATCCCCCCCCCCCACATCCTCCTCCGTCGCCCGACTCGCTCAACGCACTTCACACTTTGAGTCTTGGCTCGGGTTTGTATCAAGTGTCCTGGTCAGTGTCCACTTGTTCACCTATAAAAAGTCGACCTTTTTTCTTTTTTTCTTTTCAGGGTTCGTTTTGATCAAACTAGTTGAAGGGGTGCTATGGTGAAATCAGCCGCGTATCCTCACAGGTAGGATTCCTATTTGGCTTTCTTTTTCCTATTCAAGTTTTGCTTCATTTTAGAGCAAAAAAAAAAAAAAAAAGCGACACCAAAACCTCCCGAGAGACGATCTGTTTTAGATCCCGTAGGTTGAGTCACATCACTCCTCGTCCGTCCTCCGTGTGCTGGCTCATTTTCAGATTCGTTACCCTCACTCACAGACCTCAATTCTTCATCGGTGGATCTGTTGTCTGTTGATTGTCAGCACATGTTTGTTTTGGGGAGGAATTCCAGTGTAGTAAGGACTTTCACCTATGTTCTGATCTGTTTGATTCTGTTTTTTTTTTTCTTTTTAAACAGTGTGAAGCACATTGGGAGGCCTCCCTTTGAGATGTGCGTTTTCTTTTAAAAAGTAAATTAATTGGACTTCCTTTCTATCGTGTTATGGCTTCGACGAACTAAGTCCCATTGCGAATAGCAGGAATTAGACTCTCTCAATCAGTGCCTTTGGAGAAATTCTTCCAGCAGGCTGAAATTGGCCAGGCTAAGTAGGCTAATCATCAGGCCACATTATAAGGAATTGCCAGTTGATTGAAGCTGTCAGCAGCCAGCGGTAGCACAGGTCCGAAGATGTGGCAACCTCCGCCGCGCGGGGAGGGGGCAGGGGTGGGAGGGGAGGGCGTCCCACAGACAATTTCCATCTTAAAAAAAAAAAAACGCCGCTGGAGAAATCCCAGCGACGGCCCCTGCGAGACGATCAGAGTGCGTGACGACGCGGCCGGCGTAGCGAGATGGAAGTGTACAAGTGTACAACAAATGCTCTCTTCCGGTTGGCGCGCGGTAATCGTGCTGTTTTCACGCGTAGCCACAGGCCATGATAAAGAGACAAAAGACGCTTCTGACAAGAGCGCTGTCAAAAATGGGAAATATGGACCATTATGTGTGTCAGGCTGTAATTACACACAAATACGCGCACAAAGAAAGTCGTCATTTTTAGTTTGGATTTTTTTTTTCTTTCTTTTTTTGCTTTTACACTCCCTTTCATCAAATGTGTGTCAAGTGTCACCAGAGAGCTTTATTCATTCATCATCACTGGCTTTGCATTGAAATTCAATTTCCTTCAGGTTCCTTTTTGTTTTTTATTTCTGAGGTGGTGGGGGGAAGTGGGAGGGGGGGAGATTTAATTTCTGCGTATGTGCGGAGTTTACCGGGAGACAGATCATTTGCGGCGAGAAGAAAAGAGATCAGTGGCGTGCCGGCAGTTTGTCTGATGAGCGACGAGATGAAGAAGCGCTTTTACAAAAGGAGCAAAAAACACGGCGGTGACAAGCGTATTCATCTGGCGCCGTTTACGTCACTCTGCATTCGACGTGACAACACTGACGTGTTCCGTTCTCCTTATTGCAAAAGGATTGCAAAAGGCCTTTGCACACACGAGATTCACAATAAGTTTGGGCTTCGGGCGTAAAGCTTTGGATATTGAATTCACTTTAAGATTTTGGGCAGGGGGGATTGCATTTATTTTGTCTTATGACAATTCTACACAAATGGATAAGGTTCATATTTTGAATGAATGCGTCTGCTGCGTCGGTCTTAGCCATACTTGTGCCTCACAGTAAAATCTCGAGACCATCCCATAAGAAGAAAAAGAGCAATGACATGTAAACATGAGTACACAGAATTTTGAAATTAGAATAGTTTAAGGTCACTTCTCATGTTTTGAGAGTAATTATCTCAATTTCTCACAATTTTTAAGGGGGGCTCAAAAATCCAGGTTATACAATAAAAATGAGTGTAGTCCCAAAAAATAGTTGTTTTAATCAATAATGAATTTTGAAAAAAGGTATCATCAAAAATAATTTTTGCAGTGGAATTGAATCAATAGTCAATTTTTAGGTTTTGTAAAAAAAATTGCAACCCTACTCCTGAAACTCTCTCCTCATATTTTGTTGTTTTACCTTCCTATATTAAAAGCTTTAATTTTTTTATTTTATATTTTTTTTAATGGGCCTTATTCTGCTAACATTGTGGCTTACTTTGCGCATTTTCCTGGTAACATTACTCCTGTGCTCTTGTTTCGGATGACGCTGATGCTCATTTGTAAGCTGCAGATGTATGTTGGTGGTGGTGATGGGGCGGGGGAGGGGGGGGGGGGGTAAAAGAAAGTCCGCCAATCTGTTGTGGGGTGTGCATGCGACGTAACAATAGATAGAGAGGCATGATGACTTATTAAACAGAGCCAACCTGCGGCGTGCCTTTTTCTCATTACCTTTTCAATTCCCTGCTTTAGAAAGGCGTCGGGTGCGCTGACCAAACTCTTGCCGTGTAATTCTCTCTCGGCCCGCTTTCATCAGCACTATTGGCTGGAGAAATATGAACCTGATTTTTATCTAGCCGCCTGTATAAATTCACAAAAACCCTCGAGTTGCCCCCCCTTCCCAACAACACCTTCCCCCTCATGTGAGAGACGTCGCCGTGATGGGGCCGCCACTATTGCTGATCCCCAGCATCCGATAAGGCTCCCTCTCTTCTTTTTTTTTTTTTGACAGGCATCTGACATGAGCCTTATACAGACACTGCATTTTTTTATATACTTGTTTACAGCATGGAAGCCCATCTATCTATTGCCTCGCACTCTTTCTCTCCATCGGGGGCATACTGTATATCGACGGCTACAGATGCTTGTAATTTGATATCATGACAGTTAAATGTGTGCCGAAAGGAGGATAATAACAAAAACTTTCTTTTCACAGATAATGCTCACTTATGATAAATTACGTTAAAACGTTTTTTTAAAATTCTGGTTAAAAACGTAAACATATCAAAGTGTAAAATCCACCAAAAAAATGTTGAACCCCATGATATTTTGTGGGCCGAGTTCATCGGTTTGACTGTCAAAAATTTACGGTGTGACGTGGGTCAAATCGACCCAGTTGGAAAATCTGGAGGAAAAAAAAACATCTTAAATTGGGATTACATTTATTCTGTTGGGAATGAGTTTATCATTTTTTTTCTAAATAGTTTAAAAAAATGAATAAAGAATCATTTGTAATGTTATATTTTGTTGATTTTGCTGTCAAGTGCGTCACAGTGACCCGGTTGAAAATCTACAGGGATTTTGTTGCTGTTATTAATCGACTCATTCTGATAGCCTTCCTCTTTATTTCCTTTGTTTTACTCTGCTTTGGACACATTGGACCAACTGCACAGAGAAAAAAAATAAATCAAGAAAAAAATATATACTGTATATATATATATATTTTACTCCTTTTTCTTTCCCTATTTAAAATTAAAGAAACAACATTTTGCCATTAAAATTTGGCTTATTAATCGTAAAGTAGGTCACACTAACCCTTTTGAAAATGATAATAGTGGGGATGGCGGGGGGGAGGGGGAGACACATTTTGACAAATTGCTTTTAACGTATTTTACCTGAAGCTCTCCCACTACTCCACTAATAAACACAAATGTCCAAACTAACACATTACACGAGTGACAAATGCCTTGAAATACAAACTAAAAAAAAGTGGTAATCAGACAGTTGGTGTCACATGTGCTTACTTTGAATACGTTCACTCCTCATCTGCTCTCATTTTCTCTGGAGTGCTTGCTGGCACTTTTGCCGCAGTATCCTGGCGTGGTTCTCTTTGAAAGTCTACCGCGACGGTGTCACTTGTGGGAGGGGAAGCAGGGGAAAAAGAAAAAAAAAACTTTCATCACGCATGGCTAGCTAATCAATTGAAATCCAGCTGCCTTCGCGCCCCCCCCCCCCCACTCCTCCCACTCCAAGCTAGGTTGTAACTAGACTGGCTTTCATCAGCTCAGCCTGTTCTTAAAGAGAACTCCTGCTCTGATGAACATTTCTGTCTGAAACGGATACTTTGCTTCCATACCTATCTGGACTTTTAAACTCTCCAGTTGGGTTCATTTCATTTATGGGTATATAACAATGCAAATGATGTTTTTTTTACTGTTATTATTATTAATGAAAAGGAGGAAATGAATCCTGACGTTTGTTTCTCTGCTTCATGTTTAAATCATAGTAGCACAATGCCAATATTTTTGCTGTTTGTATTTTTCTTAAGAAGAGGATAAATCAATTTCAGTTGTATTTTTTACCAAAATGTTTATATAATATATAATATTGTCTAGTGATGGGTGTGTCACCTGATCCATGCACATTTAATAATCCAAAAGTATCACACCATAATTATATTTTATGTCATCAAGGACATTAACCAAAAATTAAAATCCTGTATTGTTTTGGTTTTTTTTCTTTGTTTCTTTGACAGAGATCTTCAAATGGGTCAGTGAGATTTGGTTTTGTTTCTGGCTACAATATTGTGAAAATAAAATATTAAAGTCCAAAGTTCCAAAACAATGTTATAGAAATATGCAACATTTTTTTTTGTGTAGGCACAAGTTTAAAAAAATAAAAGAAGAAATGACAAGGAAAATAAAGTTGAATCTGTTTCTTATCTTTTTCTTTCTTATCTTATCTTTTTATAGTTTGAAATGGGTCATTTTTGATGTAATCATCAAGAAAATACATAATGCATTTTATCGGAACAAAAATATTGCTTGAGTCCTAGTTTTTTTTTTTTAAATTACTGGTAGATTCTTTTTCTCGTGTTCAAGTGGTTAAATGGAATTTGCTGTAAATTAAATCCTAAACAACATAAATGTTATTTTCAAATTAAAAAAAAATAGGAGTGAAAAGTCACTTAAATCGTTTTTCGCAACCGAAAATTATTTTTAAAAAACGACAACAACTCTAAATCGTGGCTCGGTTTGATCGTCAAAAATCATAATTGCACAATACAAATTCCTTTTCGGTTTTTAAAAAATATGTATAGAAAGGAAGAATGCCCACAATACTTTTTTTCCCCCCTCCAGCCTCTAAAAGGGGTCAATTTGACGCACCGCATAACAGAAAAGTTAAGTGCTTTGCCAGCTGACTCCAAACTTTTTTCCATGTTAATTGCACAATAGGTTCACAGTTAGCTTGTATATGAGTACATTGATTTTCAGCAACACATCACAGCATTTTTTTTTTTAAAGAAATGAGATGATCCTAATTGTAAGGTTTTGACAAGACCTCCCCGCGTGCATTTCCGCCCCCTCCCTTATTAACTCTCTGCCGACTAGCCTTACATCATTATTATTTCATATTTGCCATCTTCAGCTCCGCGGGGGAGAATATTATCTGCAATCATCGCTGTCCTCGTACTGGCGATTCTCTTGGTCGCCTCCCAAATAAGTCATTTAGTTGTAAAGCAGCTTCATTTACTCCACCTATTCATTCGACCCCCCCACCCCCACCCATGCCTTCCCCCAGCCCCGTCCAACCGTCTCCTTTCTGTCATATATCTAAATACAAATCTTCATTTTCTAACTGACAGCTTATTACCTCTGAGCACACATGCTGATAAATTTAATTCCGACGAGTTAGCTTCCATTTTGGGGTTTCCCATTTATCCGCTAATGTGCTAGCAGACATGCTGGAGGACAAAAAAAGAAAAGACAAAAGTCCTACACGCTTGTCCTGTAAATTTATGACATTTTGTATGCCATCATATTCTTTTTCAAAATCATTTATTGTTTTTTTCAGGTGTTAAAAATTTGACTTTAGTCCACAAATATTGTATGTTTTCTTAATTTGGCTGTCATATTTTTATGAGTTTTTTTTCTATAATGACTTCTTCATATTTTCGTCATTGTGACATGTTTTCACGCATCGGATGATATTGGGTCAAAAATGTAACTTTTGTGTTGTGATATTATGACTCATTTTTCTTACTTTTGGGTTAGAAATATCACTTTATTTAAATACAGTAATCCCTCGCTATAACACGGTTCATCTTTCACGGCTTCACTGTTTTACGGATTTTTTTTCTTTTTTTGTGTGTGTGTGTTCTACATTCTGATTGGCTAAGGAACTGCAGACTAATGTTAACAGTCTGCGCCACAGTGCTCTCCAGCTTGCCAAATTTTCTAAAAACTGTCTGTTGTGTAGAAGAAACATTTAGATTTTTTTTTATGCTCGGGTTTGAAAAAAAAAGGTTGAATCTTTGATTTCAGTCACTACAGTATTGGTTGCATACGTAATAATTGTCGGAAATAAAGATGACTACTTCACGGATTTCACTTACCACGGCTTCTTTTTGGATTAAAAAAGGGATTATTGTATTCAGATTTTTTTTCTTTATTACCATTTGTTTGACAACTGTGTAACTTTATTCTCATATCAGGGCTTTTTCTTATATAATACAACTCGTTTGCAAAAAAAATTGCACTATTCGTATCTTATGATTTTTTGAATTTCTTTTAATATTTTGCCTTTTTTCTTTTAAAAAATCAAATGTTATTCATCTAGCACCGTGACTTTATTGTAATATATTTTACTGTAATTTTACCATTTATTAGTCATTTTTTTATGATTGTAATTATTACATTTTGATATTTTTTCCTCAAATAAGACATTTTTCTCTCTTTTTTCTTATCTCTCCATGTTTGGACTTTTAATGTTGCTTTGTGTCGCCTTCTTAAGATGATGTCGT
Organism: Hippocampus zosterae; assembly: GCF_025434085.1. NCBI lineage: Eukaryota > Metazoa > Chordata > Actinopteri > Syngnathiformes > Syngnathidae > Hippocampus > Hippocampus zosterae. The sequence goes on from NC_067453.1 coordinate 22,873,555, forward strand.
GGTTTCGTTTGAATGCACGATTGTTTTTTGTTTCTGCCTTCAGAGTAAATATTTTTATTCTGAATAAAAAAAGTGTACAATAACCTTTCAAATTATCTTCAGATAATCATTTGCATTGTGTTTGTCCTTGCAGGACGGTGTGCATGCGTCAGCCCGGGCTGCATTTTCTCAAGAAGTAAGTAAACTATTATTATTAGCTGTGATGTTGCTCCCTCACAGTAGCCGTTAACAATGTGGCTAACGAGTCCCCATTAAAGGATGAAAGTGTTCTCAACAGGTACGAGAGGACACTGCTGCTTGGGAGCTGTGAATGTGCACTCCTCTCTCAAGAAAGAAAAAGGAAAAGAGGCTCTCAGGAGGTAAAAGAACCAACCCCTCCACACCTCCTCTAAAAAAAGAAAATGAACAAAGGCTTGTGGCTTGTTTGGAAATGAAGAAACTTGGAGAAGTCATAGCAAATAGCGTCGGAAAAAAAATCAAATTGTGTCTGGACAAGGTTTCACACACCAACTGTCCACCTTTAATCAATATTATTCGTTTTTTTCTACTCAATTTACTCTTTGGTGACGGTGTGGGTCAACCTGATTGATGTCAAGGCCCAAAAATCTAAATGTAATTGTAAAATTCAATTTGTGTTTTTCTCTAAGCGTCCTGTTATGTTGGAAATCAAATTGATCTGTTTAAGAATGAAAAAAAAATTTTTTTTTTCTTTTTATTATATATACATTTTAAAATATTTTGTTGAGGGACTAAAAGGCTGTCAGAAATTTGTATTTATTTTTGTTCTTCAATACAGGTCATGTTGACCCTTTTTTTGTTTTTTAGTGTACCGAAGATAACGGAGTAGTATTAAAATAAAAACGGGCTAATAAAATGCCTCCTGATTTGGTGCATGGATAAAATGTTCCCTTTTAATGCCTAACTGTAGTTAAAAGCAAATGTAAGGCTAATTAGTGGTGCTATGTGCAATTACGGCTTTTGTGAGCAGACTCTCTCCCGCCGCAGCAGCCCCCCCCCCCCAGCCCCTTTTCTCTCTGTCTTGCAGCAGGACTTTTCCCCACTGAAAGACTTCACGCTCGGATTAGCCGTGGCTCAATTGTGGAGAAAAAGTTCCTGCTAACTCGCGACATTTCTTTCACGTGTCTTCTCTTCTTCTGTTGTAATCCATGAAAACAAGATAATGCACAAAAATGTGCCTTTAGCACCAAAAATAAACAAACTCACCATTATAAAAATGCGAAATTCAGGTTTTTTTTAAAAATGGAAATAAATGGACAAAAGCAGCAGAATGTAAATAAAAACGATATGACAGTTTGTCAAATGAATTTATCTTTTTGTGCTTGTCTGCACAAGTTTTGCCAATGTTATCAGTAGTTTCTGCTCAAGAATAGCTTGAGGTATTTTGAGTGTAAATCCGTCCAAAGCTGCCAGCCGCATACACACACACACACGCATACGCATGTACGCAGCATATGCTAAATACAGATAAGAGTATTCCTAATAGATCTGAAAAAAAAAAAGTCTAGTCGCAGCGCAGCTCAATGGATGTGCTTTGAATGTAGTTGATAAGTTGGCTTAAGCTTGAATGCTGTAGCCCGATGCAACATTGTGCAACTGGGGCCCGCTCCATCACAAAACTCGCCTTCCAGTAAAGACCCCCTATCTGGGGGGGCGGGAGAGGGGGGATTAGAGAAAAGCCTTCCAGATCAGCTCATGTCTTGGTATAATTTATGATTAGAAAGGGAGGAAAAAGCAGCACGTTGGAAAATATATTTTTTTTGCCTTTATTTATCTATTTTGTTCCGGTAGAAAAGCGAAAGTAGGGCCAAGGGGTGTTTTCTCACATTTTGTCCAGTTTTACTTTTTTTTAAGCCTCTTAGTATTGGATTAATTCATAACACATCTTATTTTATCGCCAGTTTTGAAGCTGATGGGTGAAAACTGATTCGATTGATTGAATTATAGCAAGCTAGCTAGCTCGCTATAATAGCTATAATAGTAAGCTAGCTAGATAGATAGATAGATAGCTATATATGGACAGACAAACAATCCCCCTGGAATCATTGTATATATTTCTTTATTCGTCAAAATGTTTGTATTTTTAAAAAAAAGTAATTGACTTGACTTTTAGAGAACATTTATTTAAAAAAAAGAAATGCTTTTTTTTTCTGTGCTATATGAAAGTTTCCGGTGTGCGGTCGGTGAGTCAGGAGGGCATCTCTTGGCTGCCTCCTTAATAAGCTGCTTGTGCGGGCCTCTACTGTAATATATTGCAGCAATAAAGCAATTCCAAAGCCAGCCTGGCCTTTTGACCGGCGCTGAGAGTGTGGAAAGCAGCAGGCCCACCTCTGCTAACTAGGCTGCCTCTCTAATATGAGATACCTGTCCCTGGCTTTTCACAAGGTGGGGGAAGGGTATAGGAGGGAGGGGGTGGTGAGGCTTAGCGCTTGATATTTTCATTTGGTCCCCGCAAGATACCACCGTGCCGCTTTAATCTCGTGTTTGACGTCGGAGCGCTCTGTTCATGAAAAGTCAGACTCAACTTTGACCCGAGGGCAGGTGCAGTCATAGAAAAATGACAGTGGTGGGTGGGAGAGAGGGGCGGGGGGGCGGGGGTCTATCCTTAACCACCTCCCATTGGCTTGCCAAAGTCTTTCCCGTGGCCTTCTTAAACAGGTAGGACCCTTCCCTCTTAGCCACGGAGATGTATTCTCCCCATCCAGCTGCGACTTTCATTCCAAGTGGGCTCAGATATCCGCAGATAAAGACACAGGGCGGGGATCTTCAATGGAGGCAAGAGATACTGCTTAGTTTTTCTAATTGATAAAAAAAAATTTAAACGGTTCGAGCTCTGAGATGAATCCATTTCATCGATTACTGTAAACCCGTGTCTATTGCAAGGAGATACTTTACAGACCCACTTGCAATAGTTGCAAATTGCAAAAAAACCCAACATTTTCCAAAAAACATTACAAATATATTTATTATACTTATTTAAAAATATCTGATTTATTCTTAAGAGGCATGGCAAGGCTGCGTGAGCGTCTGGCTGGGAGCTGTGATCAACAACAGCTCCTACGTGATTCTGCTCATTGTGTTTGCATTTTACGGGTGCCCCAGCGTTCAATAAATGGGTGAAAGGTGCACCGGTGACTGGAGCTGTTCTTTCGCACATTTGAGTAATTACCAGGCTTGACACAGATTTGATCAGCTAAATTGGATCGGCAGATTTTGTGCAAAATGATATTTTGGGTGCAGTGTCAGGGTGTCCCCCGCCTACTGCCCGGAGACAGCTGGGATAGGCTCCAGCACCCCCCCGCGACCCTAGTGAGGATCAAGCGGCTCGGAAGATGAATGAATGAATGAATGAACGAATGTTATAATGTGGCGGTTGAGCAATGATGTCATTGCAAAGTAAGACATGAGGGCAAACACAAAATCTCGTATATTCCAAGGATCTTCTGTGAAGACATCGTTCATAGTTTCTTTGCGCAGTATTTTTTTTCAATTTTCTTCCCATTATTTGTAAATAATCTTGAGGGCTTTTTGTTGTTGTTGTTTTTGTGATTTTTGGGGGGGGCCGGGGCGAGTGCCCCCCCTGTGTAGTATATGTTAATCTGCGTTTTGGATGAATTTTTAGGGTTCACTGTTTGTTTTTTGGCTATACTGTACTTGGGCATCTTCTGATCGGATCTGTGATCGGTTCTCTTATTTATTTAAGGTTGTTTAGTGTCAGCAGAATTCAAGCAAATCTAGAATTGATCACGGGGACGAAAATGATCTTTTTCCACTGGCAACGCACTGACCTCAATTCATTTTCCAGTGTGCATGTGTTCACCGCTAATGACTTCCTCCCAAAAGCGCTGCTACTGCTTCTTCTTGGTGTTTTCCAATGCGGTTGTTGTGACACGCGGCACACAAACAAGCCACTTCTCCACCGCCCGCTGATTGACGGGCAGGATCAATTGCTCCCCATCGCATCCGTGTCAGTCTATTAGGATGCCGGCCGCTCTAATGGTAGGCTGCTCTCCAGCAGATTATAGAGCGCAGGCAACAAAGACTCGCCCGCTTGCCCGGCCGGCTATCATTGAGCAAAGCCTCATTTTCACTCACGGCGGGTAAACACACACACAGATTACAACGTGGAGGTTCATGTGGAATCGTCTACTCGTCTTTAATGGGGAATGAATTATTAATATGATTGCATTAGTGAGAGACGGTTATGTTTCCTCGCTTTTACAAGGAGGAAAATAATAATTTGATCCTCTTCTGGTTTTGTAAGCGTGCTCACTCGCAAAGACATTGTCAAAGTGTTATCGTCTTCTATTGATTATGGTATACATGTTAAAACGCAGCAATAAGTCTTTAGGTGGCGTGCATTTTATTTATTTTTTCAGGAGTGAAATAAGGCTTTGACTCCCCGACAAATCAGCTAAAATTCTGTTTCCCAGAGATTGGCTGGTGCCCGTGTTAACCAATTACTTCTCACGGTTGTTCTCGGAATCTCCGCAATGAGATAAAAGAGCAATCGGGGTCAATACCGTCGACCTGCACAAGGCTGGAATGGGTTAGAAAAACATCAGCACAAGCCTTGCTGAGAAGCGAACCACTACTACCGCCAATCATTTTCTTCAAAGACACCCAAGATGACCATTTGCCCTCGGCTCGTGGTCCCAAGGTCTCGTGGGGTCGGGATGATCCCGAGAAAGAAAAGGGAGCAGCCTCCAAAGATATCTCAGGGACATTCATTCAAATTCGCTTTGGCACGTCCTGCAAACCGTTGCCGCAGTTGGTGATGAAATTGATTTGCAAAACTCATGACGGAAACTGAAAGTCCACTTCAACTTTTCCTCGGCTATCGCGTGGAATTGGATCAATATGCTTCATGAGACACAGGGGCCATCTCGCTCGTTCTCGCTGACAAAGGTTTTTAACCAAGGTTTTTCGTTGGCCCCTCAACATTTGCAGCACGTTGCTCTTTGGGTCACGCTCGCATTTGTTCCGCCACCAAACGCAGCGGTCGAGGCGATGCCGTATTGCTCGGCTTTGGGTTTCATTGGACCGCAGACCGAGCCATCTCAGAGTTATTTAGATCTTCACTGATAAACTTAAAGCATGCCTGTAAACAGTTTCATGAGCAGGGAAAAACCGCCTTATAAATACAACCTGTGGGAGCTAAAAACTGGTTCGAGGTGCAGCGGGATCTAAGTCTTATTTCACTCAAATGCGCAACTTGTGTGTTTTTCTGCACTTTTGACTGATGTCAATGTTCGTTTCTTTGCAAGTGAGCAATCTTACAAATTCAGCAGGGGATCAAATAATTATTTCCGATGTGTGCGCGCGCGTGTGTGTGTGTGTGTGTGTGTGTGTGTGTGTGTGTGTGTGTGTGTGTGCGTGTCGCGATAAAAGCCTTTCCCCTGTTGGCACATATTGGAAGTCATCAAAACAACAGGTGTTTCCTTACAGAGCCCCCCACCACCACCTACCACCCCCCATCCGCCATACACACACACACATACGCACACACACACTCCTCTCTGTGTAATTATAGTTGTCAAGTGAACCCAACGCGGGCCCGCTCGCTGCCAACATGACTGCGGTCCAAACCAAGAAGTGCCAATAACGTTTAACCAGCGTTCCTCCGTTTTTACACTCCATCAAAGTTGGATTGAATTCATTGAAAAAAACAAAAACCAAAAAAACAATTTGACTTCCGGCAATCGGCGTTCCCTTCGCATTGACCTGGCGCACGCCGCATTCAATTACCTGTGGTAAAAATTGGATTATATGGGGGGATGTGGCGTACATCAACTGAGTACCTCGCCCTAAGTGGCGCTGTTGTGTCGCGTCGGAGTTGGAAAAAGATGACACAAGAACTCGAAGCGAGACAAAAAGATGAGCGGGGGGGGGGGGCGGCTAATGAGACTGGTTAGCGATTCAAATTTATGGAAATGTTATTAATTACAGGCACCTATCTCTCACGGCGGCCATTTGGCGCTAAAGGTAATTACGGGTGACGGTGACAGACACGGAAACAAGCCAAGGCGATCAAAGAAAACAGGAAAGTTGCGAGGCAAAGCGGGCCCGGCCGCGGGCTAGCGAGCCTCATTAAAGTCCCACTGTGTTGATCACCAATTAACCTGCTTTGTTTTTATGCTTTTGATGCCAAGCCGATGACACTCCCCTCAGCTCGCGGGCCCCAATGGAGGTGGAGGGAGGCGGGGGGGCCGTTAGCCGTAGGTGACCTGGTCCCGAGTGGTGCCCGATGGCGAGGCCAGAAGCGTTGATTGCTCCTCCTCGCAGGAAAGGAGTGACTGACAGCTTGGCGTTGGCCAGCCTCAGCAGGGAATAATTAAAGATGATATTTCGGTGAGCGTCATGTGCTGAGGAGTTGGATTGACACCAACTGATTGTCTCATTTGCAGCCCTCTCGAATGAAATTTGAATATTTCGAAAGGGACGTTGATTGGATAAGAATCACGTTGGGCTAACACAAATATCTCGGGCGTAACATATTTCAAGATGAATCTCACAATCTCTGTGAAATTTACAAACTTGATATCTTTAAACCCCCACCCCCCCCCCCCCCCCCCCCACCCCCAACTATCATAAATTATTGTTTAAACTGAGGGTGTCAAACTCATTTTAGTCGCGGGCCAATTTGGAGTTACACCTTCCCTCGGAAGGCCGTTATGACAGTAAAACCTCAAAATTAGCACTTGTACACAACAAATTAATAGATTTTGAAATCAAACGAGTCCATTAAAATAGTGTGTTCAATTATTGTCCAAGTGAGTATAAACAGGCTCACAAAATTATTGCAAAATTTCAACGTTATGTATCACACATGACAAGTTGATATTTCGGTACAGATTTTAGCAAGTTCACACACACGATTTGCTTTCCTGGCCACATAAAAGGACCTGGCGGGCCGGATATGGCCCCCGGGCCTTGAGTTTGACACCGGTGGTTTAAACCAACACCGTTCAACTCTATATTTCAAATTTATTACCCTTACAAATAATCAGCTGCAGATGATTTCAGTTAAATAAATAAATAACCTCGGCCTGCAGCCAAGACTCTTCCACTAATCACCCAACATTCAAATTTTGTCTCTGGGTCAAACGATATCACTTCAGCATACTTCCTTGACACCAATAGATCTTCCGTCAAGGATTTGGCACCATCTTCGGGCATTCAAAATGAGCACCCAAAACAAATAAAAAAGCCAATAGGTGAGTTTTGCCAGTGAATAGGTTGCACCAAAAACAAAAACAAAAAAAAAAAAGCTCACATTGAATAGACTGCCCGGAACGCGTTTATTGGAAGTGTGTCTTGGGGCAAATGTGCAAGGCATCAATGACTTGACTTCCATCACTTGTTGACTTTGTCCGGGCAGGCGTCTCATTTGAACGTTTTCATTTTTTTGTTCATCTGGCGGACGCATGACGAGCACCGATTACATCATCAAAGTTTACCGGAAAACCGTTTTGCCAATGCTGTTGTTCTTTAGCGTGGATGATGCTCATCGCGAGAGAAATGTTATCAAGCTAATTATTTTTGAGCAGCTCGCACGCGACAGCCTCGCCGGCAACAAATCCAGTTCTTAATCAAATCAACAAAAAAACATGTAACAACCGTTGCACTTTTGTTTGTCTCGCGTCACCCACGTCAATCATTTGCCTGCTGTGTTCATAAAACGGTAAAAATTGACTTCCCGACTGATGACGTCACTGCAAAGTTCTGGCGTTTTTTGGGGGGGGGGTTGTTTTTTTCTCTTTCCCCACACCAGTGACGATATGAAAGTGCTTTAATTGACTGGGGCTCAGAGAGGAAGATTAGCGCTTAGATGGAGATGAATAGGTGAGAAAATCTCCGGGCTGATTAGACGCCAACAAAATGGGTGGCCGCTCTCTCAACTTTTATTATGCTGCGATGGAGGTCATATTTAAAATGAGAGCTTAGTCGCTCCTCACAATATTGCTGGATTATCAGCTACCTGCTACCCTGGCTTCGGGTCGATAAGAGTTTGACTGCATTTCAAATTAATTTTCCTCAGCTTTACAGCCTCCTATCTTGTTATTGATCATGCCGTTAATCCATAACCAAGCTCATCCTTTCCCCTGCGGAACAAGCGGGTGGGGCAGGGGGGGGGTGGCTCAACGTGGGGAGGACGGACTAAGAACTCGAGTAGACGTACAAGTTCCTCCTTCAGTCCTCGCATTGATTTCCATGACAGCGGGAGCTCGTCACACCTCGGCTCCTTTATCTGTTTGTCTTCTCCAACAGAGGGACCTCCGCTGCGGGTGAAATGTAGCCCATGACCCTCGACCCTCGGGGTCCGGCATTTGTCTCCAGTGCAGTGACCACAAACAACCCCTGGTTTTGCTGTAAATGTCAGCGCGGCGCCGTCTCCGCCCTCTCGCCTGTGAAGCACAATGCTGCGCTCAAGCTGCACTAATGGGACACTTTGATGGCAGCGCCATCATCACTTGTCCTGTTTGCTTGATAGCCGGGCATCCACTTGCTGTCTCTGGTGAGCTCTCTTCCAGTGTACCATGTCCTAGTGACACCCAGAAAAAAATATATATATAAATATATTTATTTATTTATTTATTTATTTTGTGGTGGTGGGGGGATGGCACCAATGTTCACAGGTCTGAAGTTGACGTCAACAGGTGAATTAAATTTAAAACCTATGTATATTATAATTTATTTAATATACAATACTAAGTGTATATATTTTTTAATATATACCAAAAATATATACCGTTTTTTCATTCTTTCCCCCTCTATTTGCTTCCAAACTTTTTTTTTTTAAATGAAAATATATGCCGTACTTTTTAAACATTTTTAATTGATTTTTTCGGGGCGTTTTAATGGAGGAGAACCTGGTAAGCGAAATAATAAATGAACGTCAAGGCATATTTGCACATTGTTCACTTGGGTTTTCTTTCGTTTACCCCTTTCACGTACTTGTAACCAGATAAACTGTCCACTGTCGTAACCGCTGTCCCCAAAAGGGTTAAACCTCCAGAAAATAATGACAACATGAAAAACTCGGTTTCATTTACTTGATGTTGGACTCCCTAAATATATATTTAGGTTAATAATGATATCACTCATCATTGATTCCCCCCACCGCCCCAGGCTTAAACTATTAACACGGGTCAGTGTGACTGGCAACATAATTTGAATGGTGAATAAATAACAACTCTTTTTCAAGAGAAATGTCACAGAAGGGGTGAAGTGCAAGGATGTGCGTGTGCCATATCTTGTCTCCAAGATGATTGCCCTGCAATACCATTCTAAAAACAGATAAAACTGCAGAGATTGTGTTAGTTTAAAAAAAGGACTATAAGCCATTAACCCATATCAGCATGTTTTTGGAGCATCATAATAATATTGATAATTATGACCCTCAGAGGACCTTTGTTTTTTGGTTTTGATTTTTTTTTTTTTTTCATTTTTATTTATTTATTTATTTTAGTAAAATGGCCACTGGATAAAAAAGTCACTTCTGCTGTAAATATTGCTGTTGAGGTGCATTTAGTTGGAAAAATAAAATTAAAAAATGGCCCAAACACACCTTTTGAAAAACTGGCAATGGCCACTGATGCAGAGCAAAAGGTTCCCCATCTCTGCAGTAAATGCAATTAGCGTGCAATTAGTCGCATCTGATATGAATGAAAAAGCACAATGGATGTCAAATTGCGACTAAATAAACCTTTTTATTTTTTTTTATTTTTAAATGCTTAACCCTTTCAGGGACAGCAGTTACTACATTGGACGGCCCATCATCTGATCAGGTTGCAGGTTATCATTATTGGTGCAGGAAAGTGTTAAATGGCATCGCTTTGGGAACCTTCCATTCTGTTAAGTCTGAGATTTTATTTTCTTTTTTTTAACTGTCCGTGCTAATCCAGTTGTCAGTTGTTGTGATTCATGGTGGGAAGACATTGTTTGCAATGCATCCAATTTTGAAGAACCGTGTAACACATCCCCTTCCCCCACATCTCCACCCAGCCCTCTCCTACAAACACCCCCCTGCCCCACACACACACACACACACACACACACACGTTCCGTCATCGGTGGGCCTCCCGAGGTTGTCGTCTGTGCGTTGGGACTCCATTGTTGCCCACCGCTGGATAATGCCCTTATTAATTGTACCTCTTTGTAAGGTGTCAGCTGCAGCGTCCGATTGAGATGGATGGATCTCTGGAGTGCGCTCCCTCTTGCAGCACAGCCTGCAACAGCGAGCGGCCGCAGGGCCGCGGCGCAGCGCATCACGCTCTGATAAATGCATTCGTTTTTGTTAGTCCATCGAAATAAACATCATTTTATCCATTGATTGTTTTGCCCGCGTCCTGTAGTTAATTAGGTGCATTGAGGTCTCTGAGGTGATCAACAGCATTGACATCAAATCCTTTCCCTCTCATTAAAGGAAACAAAGTCATTCCAGTTCATTGATGCACATTCTTCCCGGCCGACGCTGGTTTGAGCTGGACTCCGGATGGCCTGGTCCTCCTGGACACAAATGTCTGATGGGAAACACACTCAAACTCGTTTTGTTGTTGTCGTTGTTTTTAGACGAGTGAATGCTTTTTGTTTATGCGATTGATGGTGTTTACCTGTTGGTGGTGAATCAAGTTGTATGATTTTGTTTTTGCGTTAATCTTATACATTCACCTTAGTTTCAAAGGGTGAAATTTGGATTTAGATGGATCGGATCATTTTTAGGGAAAAAAACTGAATCTAAACAGCAATTTCAGGTGAGGCTTGCAATGTCCATATTTGGTCAATGTCATTTTTTTTCCCACAAATGAATGCGACTGGGCAGTCAACATGTGGGTCTGTTATTTTATTTCATTATAATTCTAACCTAAAACGTTGAAATTGGCTTGAGAACTTGAACCATGCAAAGTTTGATGACTCCCCCCAATAGATGCTGTGTATTAATTTTGGGAGAAAAACACCAATGACACACTTGGACACTGATTATCAAATGTATTTTCCTTTTTTTTTTTTTTTTTCTAGCTCTTCGGGTTTTGGATATTTTCATTTGTTTTTAAGTTTGGTCTGTAAAGCTTAGAATACCGAATTGATCATGCCTTGTGATTTGTAGCTGTTGTGTCGAGAAAGAAATCCGTTTTAATGCTTATTTGATCAATATTACTACCGGTACATTTATTTATTTATTAATATTATCGTCAGTCTCCTTCCCCTTTCCTCATGTACGCTCCTCATTATATCACTTGAGGTGAGGTCACATACTCGAGAAATTTTGAACAGTGTACAGTTGCCGCATGAAGCTGTGGGTCAAATTGACCCATTTCAAAATCAAAAGGCGAAAGAATATTTAAAGACAAATATGATACTCATATTCAGCTTTCCTTTTTTTAGATTTGATTTATAAATTAAAATTAGATTGCATTCATTATATGTTTTGATAATCAAGAAGATTGGGTTACTGTTATGTTTTGGGTCAGAATGACCCACTTGAAAATCTTTTTTTTCCTTCTTAATGAGGTTAAATGTATTCTGCTTACCTTATTTTTCATTGTTTTTTTTTACTATTTTTAAACTGGATGAATGCTTCATTTTAGAATGTTTTTTTTTTGGAACCATTAAAAAATCGAATTGGCATTTTGTTTCATTGAATTTTTCATCAAAGGTGAAACAGAACGGTTCACGTTGAGCCCCGTGAACAGTGTTGTCAAGCAATAAACGAAACAAACATGAAATACAATCGGTGTGCTTCGAATGACCAAGTTTCCTGATCTGTCACATTATTTTCTTGTGCTAGCAAGCATTGACTACACAGGCAGAAAAGCGAAGCGAGAGAGTGAGACTGAAAAAAAATAAAAATACTGAACATGAAATGGTCCATGCCCCCTCAGATCACATTGAAGAGAGGCTCCGCACATTTTGAAAGTGTCAATTGTTTGTTTTTTTTTTAGTCTCTTCAAGTGTGGCTGGAATGTTTGAATTCCGGCATTAAAGTGCAGCGCCCGCTGAGTTAAATTACGGTCTCGCGGGGACCCGCCGGGTGGGAGTAATCAATAAGAATACACGAGGGCGCCGTGTAGGGCGTCTGCTCTGAGCAGCGGGGACGCCGCCGCCCCTTAGCCTGTTCCCACCCGACCTCCACTAGCAGGTTAGATAAATATGATCGTGAAACGGGGGGCACGCTGGATTATATGATATCAATGTGGAATCGGCCAAGTGCTATTACACTCTCCTGGCCCACTGTGAGTACTATTGACAAGGTTGGCTTTGAGCGTTGCTCTCTTTACTCACCTCGGCCTGCCTTCCCTCCTCCCTCCCTTCCTTCCCCGTTGTGCTAGGACCACAGCGGGACTCGGGATCCACGGCTGGATTTGCACTCTATGTGCAATGGCCCAAAATTTCATTTCATTCTTCCATCCCATTTTTTCCCCCTGTGTCTACATTTGTGGCAGGTTTCCCCATCTGGATGTGATCACATAAATAAGTTTCAACACCAGGTCCTGTCAACATGGATGTATGCAATTATCCATAAAAATCCAAATATTTAAGGGTATGGAGCATTTTCTGTCAAGTTTGTGACACAGAAGCCATGCTGTGATCATAACTTTTTTTTTTGGCTTTTTTTTTAAATCAACCTAAAGCGTTGGTTCAGTGGATTCCATCTGACACCGCAGTGCACTTCCTTGCTTGCCAATTAGCCGCCATGCAGCTCACTGCTTGCTTATACAGTAACCTCATACCCCTGATGCACTCACACTATTGATTGACTTTGGTGGCGCTGGAGGGCACGGGGAGGTGAAACCTAAAAGGCCATTATCGGCATTCTCTTCGGATGGACCCGAGACGGCCTTTCTGGCAGGTCGCAACCTCCCCCTGGCCTTTGTGTAAGCAACCCCCTTCTCTAGCGTCTTCATGATCACGCTTGCGTTAAACGACGCGCGGCTCAAGAAAGATGCTCCACGTTGATGTCTCACATGTGAATAATCTCGCCATCAAATTCGACATTCGACCGCGGGCGAGTCTCCAGCACGTCGCCAAATACGTTCATTGAAAATCAACTCCAAGTCGCTGTTTTCTTCATGCAGAGACAACCGAACCTCGCAAACTAGGACGCAAATTCAAACCTGCTCTAGCCTATCACTAATTCATGAGATATTTATCATAAGGTTTACTTTCCACACACAAAATGCGCCATTCTTCAATACAAAGGGACCATGTCCTCAGGCGGAATCCTCCAAAATCACCACTTTTCAGGAATCCCCAAAAACATCACATTTGGTCAACGTCTTCAATGAGTGCAAGTCAATTTTTAGATTGGTCAATAATTTGTAAAAAAAAAAAAAATGACACTCACACATGTGGACTGACCAGTGTTAGGAGTTGTGGAAAAAAGTACTGTACGGCACGAAATGCTTTCAGTTTTGATGACCTATCCATGATAATATTCGCAAAACGTAGTCTCTCTCTAGTTGGAATTTAAATTGTTGTATGTGTTTTTGAAAGGTTCCATTCACGTGTGTCAAGGTGTTAAAGGCCTCGACATGCCCTAACAGACATCACTTTCTGCTTGTGCATTGCTTCCTGCTGGAAATGAATAGTAGGAATTTTAGAGGTCGCCCAACACAAGTCCCACCTAAAATTCACTCAGTAGCGCCCCCTGAAAAGTTAAATAATTAAATAATCCATTATATGACTAGACCGCTCACAAGCATAAATCTCTGTTCCGAACTACAACTTTATTTATTTCATGGTGTTTAGTTGGGGATAGTCTCAGCTTCTTCTTGCTCTGAATTAGGTGGCATCTCTTCTATTAGTGCTCAGTGCTGCCCAGCATGATGTGGCGCAATGTGGTATTGCACTGAAGGCGCGCAACCCGAAAATACATCCAGACTGTTAAAGGAAATCAAAACTGGGGTAAAAGATAGGAAAAGTCACAGGCGAGAAGTCTTGTGGGGAATATTTTCATTCTGTGGATCAATCCAATTCAGAAATGCTGTTTTTTTTTTGTTTTTTTTTTTGGTGACTTGACTGTCACAAGCTCATTTGCATAAGGTCAGAGTTGAGCCTCCTGATTAAAGTTTGGCGCCTTGTCCCGTCTCTTAGCAACGCTGCAATTCACCGTGCGCATTTCCAGCGCTCCTTGTGGGCACTTATCTCTTGCTCTCGTCTATAATGAAATGCCAACCAGCTCGCTGAGGCGACGACGAGTGTGTGGATTTGCTAGCAATCAATGCGGACACGGCGCTGCCTCTTCTACTCGCATGTTGTGCATGTGAAGAAGTGTGCCCAAAAGAGAGTGAAACCAACAGGTAATTGCAGACACCTGCCAAACAAGACCGGGGTGGAGAGGTGCAAAGGTGGCCAGCGATTAAAAAAAAAAAAAAGAAGAAATAATTAGGTGGGCGTCGGCTTTTCGAAGAATAAAAGGACTTAATATTTTGAGGGAAGAAAAGACTGTAAGGTCACATTTTGGACAATCGTGACAAGATGAGCTCCAAGTGTTGTTATTTTGTTGTTGTTGGCAACTGGAGCAAAGTCATCATCTATCCCATAGTTAACCCCCTCCACCACCACCAACCCATGATGAGGATGATGAGTTGCATCATTTTGCTCTGAAAGCAACGGTCAAAGGTTCACCTTGGATGCATTTAGCACATTGTCACCACATCAGCTGGCTCTCTTCTGCAGCGCTCGGTGTTTTGCGAGTGGAGATTACAGGCGATTGTCCCCCCCATGTCTATAGTACATATATAAACCTTACAAATATTTATTTGTAAGGTTTTAATTTATAAAAAAAAAACATGCCACTGGTCTATTTACACATAAGTGGACATTGGAAAAGTATCACTTAGCTCTAAAAAGTCTGATTATTACATCGTTTTAGAGTTTCATGAAGTTGCAGACTTTATATTTAAATATAATATATGCATGCGAATTTAGGTTAAAAAAAATCTGCGTTGTTTGACATGTCACACTAGTTGTTTCAATATTTGTTCATATTTTGTAACATTTGCAATGTGTCCAGGCAACTCTTTTCCTTCCCTTGTGTGTGCGCGCGCACGTTTGCACATGTCTGTGTATGTTTCCTCCGTGATTAAAATGTCACCAAAGGACTAATGATTGGCTTTTTAATAGTGACCTGATCCGTCGGCTTCTTGTGCGCCCACAGCGTGAAAGTCCACCCACGCAAAATGTTGGCCAGAACAAAACTTTTTCTTATTGACCGCAGTGGCTGTGTGGAGGGGGCGGAGTCAGCGGTGCACAAGATTGGCCAATCACGTGTGATGACGAGGACAAGTGTTGTCACGTGACTCGGTGCTGCATCTTCTGGCGTTAAAAGCTTTGGAAGAAATACAATTTGTTTTGTTACTTATCAGGGGTTGCGGGGCTGCACTGAAACGCAACAATTCACAAAACTTTGATTCAGTGGATGCGTTACCCGTACCGATTTGAGTTTGTTGAAAGGCTTCAAGCGGAAGATTCAACATCATCAACAACTTGACTGGCTAACATTGAGCATTGCTACTAATACTCACACAAATTGGGCCAACTTTTTTTTATTTTCAGTATTTGTGGAAGGTTGGTTGACAGCTTGACAAACAGCAGCCAGGCCATCATTTCATCGGTCCGATAGTGTACTCCCTGCAATCATATCAAAAACAGTTTTCTGGTTTGCTTTTGTTGGTCAAGCTAAAGGGAGGTCACGCTAACAATAGCCAAGGTCAGCGGCGGGAGCCAGCCAGTCTCCTAGTCACCATTCATTAGTGCTCACTTAATGACACACACAGACACACACACAGTGCAAATCAGGGGGAAATGCCAGACCATTGATGATGTCATCAACACATGACAGCAGTTGGACTGAAAAGATAGAGAGAATATACTGTACAGTATACCTGTATGTTGTTGTACTGTTTTTTCCTGTGTCAACCCAGTCAGCAAAGGTATCTGGCCCGGATTCGGCATGAAGCTGGCACAGCTGGCCTTGAGTCAGCACTGGCATAATGCATGTGGGCGGAACACGGCCCAGGAGTGGCAAAGGAGGCACTGGCTTGACTCTGGCAAACCAGATGAGGGCCAGTTGTGGAGTGAAGTATTTGGGCCAGAAATCAATTTACAACTCCGGCCCATATACGGGCTGGAGTTGTAAATTGCACACCAATGCGGAATTCCATTCATCACACACAGACACACACACACACACACACACACACACACACACGCACACACACACACAAAAAGGTTCATTCAGGCCCGCAGGATAATTTAAAAATGGGAAAAAAAAATGCATAAAAGACAGAATTAATATATTAATGAGGTGCAGTTCTTTGGGTATCCGCTAGGGGACACTGTTTTGACCAGAGAAGAAGACAACAGCAGCCTCAGTCTGTCACTGAGACAGACCCATGACAGCAGACACTATAAATAGCACTCTCACATTTACACATTTAATAGCACTCTCCATAGTTTGTAAGGTGTAGGCAGGGATTACATTTAGATTTTATATGCACGTGTAAATGGTATAAAACTTCCTTTCTTTATAAATCTGGTTTAATCATAAAGTGCATTATTATATTTTTCATCACCAATTACTTGTTAGTTTGTACAATCAATGGGATCAGTTGCAATGCATATATGTGAATGATGAAAGTAAATTGTACATTTGTTGAAAGAAATGTAAGGTGCTTCATGAAGTGTTTTGTAAAAGATACGTTCATTAAATTTCAACATTTTCCAAATGTTCTTGTGCTTCTTTATACCGGGACAAAGGAAAGAAATGTTGTTTTGGTTGTTTATAGCAAAGTATGGTATCATTTTAATGGTCCGGCCCACATGACATCTACCGAGGCTGTATGAGGCCCACCATGTGAAATGAGTTTGACGCCAGTGATGTATAGTAAGGCGTTTTTAGCTGAAAAAAACAACCATGTGCAGACAGGTTTTTAGCTGAAAAAAACCCGACAATATATAGAAAGGTGTTTTTATGCGAAAAAAAATGACAATGTAGAGTAAGACTTTTTTAGCCGAAAAAAACAACAATGTATAGTAAACCGTTTGTTGCCCCCCCCAAAAACAACCATGTATAGTAAGGTGTTTTTAGGCGAAAAAAAAACGACCATGTAGAGTAAGGCGTTTTTAGCCGAAAAAAATGACCATGTATACTAAGGCGTTTTTGGACTAAATTTTTAGCCGAAAAAACGACCATGTATAGTAAGGCATTTCTAGACGGAAAAAAAACGACCATGTATAGTAAGGCGTTTTTAGTCGAAAAAACGGCCATGTATAGTAAGGCGTTTTTAGTTGAAAAACACGGCGATGTAGAGTAAGGCGTTTTTTGCCGAAAAAAACCCAACCATGTATAGTAAGCCGTTTCCAGCCGAAAAAAACAACCAAGTTTAGTAAGGTGTTTTTAGCCGAAATAAAGGACCACGTATAGTAAGGCGTTTTTAGACGAAAAAAACGACCATGTATAGTAAGCCGTTTTTAGGTGAAAAAAAACGACCATGTATAATAAGGCATTTTTAGACGAAAAAACACCCATGTATAGTAAGGCGTTTTAATCCGAAAAAAACCCGATCATGAATAGTAACTCGTTTTTAGCCAGAAAAAAAACGACCATGAATAGCAAGGCGTTTTTAGCTGAAAAAAAAATCCCCAACCATGAATAGTAAGGCATTTTTAGACGGAAAAAAAGGATCATGTATAGTAAGGCGTTTTTTGCTGAAAATAAAACAATAATGTATAGTAAGCCGTTTTTAGGTGAACCCCCCTAAAATTTCGTCCAAAAACGCCTTCCTATACATGATCCTTTTTTGGGCTAAAAACGCCTTACTATTCATGGTCGGGGGGTTTCGGCTAAAAACGCCTTACTATTTATGGTCGTTTTTTCGGGTTAAAACGCCTTACTAAACATTGTCGTTTTTTCGTCTAAAAATGCTTTACTATACATGCTTGTTTTTTTTCACCTAAAAAACGCTCAAGATACAAGGTTGTTTTTTTTCAGCAAAAAAACGCCTTACTATACATGGTCCTTTTTTTTTTGCTAAAACGCCTTACTTTTTATGGTCGGTTTTTTTTCGTCTAAAAACGCCTTACTATACATGGTCCTTTTTTTTGGCTAAAAACGCCTTACTATTTATGGTCGTTTTTTTTGGCTAAAAATGCCTTACTATCCATGGTCGTTTTTATTCGTCTGAAAACGCCTTACTATACATGGTAGTTTTTTTCGTCTAAAAACGCCTTACTATACATGGTTGGTTTTTTTGTTTGTCTAAAAACGCCTGACTATTCATGGTCGTTTTTATTCATCTAAAAACGCCTTACTATACATGGTCGGTTTTTTTTGTATAAAAACGCCTTACTTTACCTGGTCAGGGTTTTTTTCAGTCTAAAAACGGCTTACTATACATGGTCTTTTTTTTTTGTGCCTTATTATTCCTTTTTCGGGTTTTTTTCGGCTCAAAACACCAATGGTGGGTTTTTTCATCGAAAACCGCCTTACTACACAAGGTTGTTTTATATTCTCTCCTCTGTGGGGACAACAGATATTAATGTTTCAGAATACATTATTATTTGTACGTTTTGTTATACCCGAGTACAGTGGTTGATCTGGTGCACTACAGTATTTAGTTGGCTTTGTTTCAGAGCTTTTTTTGTTAACCTTGTTTGCTCTGAGTGCCACTACGCCCCCACTGTTATATGGTGTTCCACAGGGTTCAATTTTGGGTGCCTTGCTGTTTTCATTTTTTTACTGCCCCTGGGTTCCATCTTAAGAAAGCATGGTATTTCCGTTCACTGCTATGCTGATGACCTTCATATCTAAGTCCCACGAAGCAAAAAGGACGTTTTTGCCTTGAGGCCACTTTTGTCCAGTCTGGATTCAATCAAAGCCTACATGGCATTAAACTTCTTGAACTTCAACAATAGGAAAACAGAAGTTATGGAGTTGGGACGCAATGGCCCTTGTTCATTCCAACCTGTTTACTTATTGAGTCTGCCTTGCAGAATTACCCATGTTAGAGTAACGTTAAAAAGATGATGTAGTGCACTCAAATGCAGTTTTTGCAATGCACCTCGTGCACATATCCATGCCACCAAAAGCTGAAATTATCTCAAAGGTCTAAAGCCACACCACAGTCCAAATCAAATTGCACAAGCATGCAGACACTATTTTGGATGTGATTAGCTGCGTACGCCATTCACAATGAAATTCACCCTTATTCAGTCAGTGGCCAACACAAAGAAAGCGAACGTTGTGCCGCATGTCTGATAATGACCACACTGATAACGCCTCTTCTTTTATATGAGAGCAAAAAAAGACATTTGGTCAAGGAAATTGAGCATATATTACATGTGACAGCATTTATCTTGTTTTATTAAAAATACCCCTCATGGTTGGCTGTTTATATGAAGTACCTGTATGGTCATGAACGTAAAATCTAAAATATCTGTTATTCTCAATGGTAGGCATGCTCATGGCAATTGCAGCAGCGAAAAGTCATGATTGAGGATACATAGGCAAAGTTTTTGTGCTCACTGGCCTTGTTATAAAATAGAAAGATGATTCTTTGATGAAGAATCGCGCCATTCTTTGATGAAATATGTTTTAATGTGTATGTAAAAATAGTTTTTAAAAAATAATACATGCTCAATTTGAATTGTAGTAATGATCCGTTTATTATCATGAACCAATTATTTGAAGAAACTATTGTTTTTGAATATAATTGACAAATTGTTTGATTAACTAGGCAGTATTTTTTGTGTTTAAAAGAAATTAAAGCATCATTTAATGCAATAGTATTAGTAGAAAAAATGTGTGCTATAAATGCATATCAAACCATTTTTGGGAAAACAAATAGTTTGATAACGCAATGATTCTCATGTCAATTATTTTTTATTTATAATTAATTTAATTACGAAACAACTAATTATTTATTTTAAATAAATATGTAGAGTAATCTAATTGTTTAAATGTTTTAATAAATCAATAAGTCAATTTGAAACAAAAAAATTAAGAAATACATTTTAATTAACATTTCGGAGAATATTATTGCAACAACGATTAGTTCACTTTTATAATACAATATTTGATGGTATTGTTCCATGATTACAGTAATATGTTGATTAACCAATTATTTAATTCAATGAAACAATGGAAAACATATCCCAGTATTTCTTTTTCTTCATTTTGTCTTCATACTTTTTATTATTTACAAGAAGTGTATTAACAAATGATGTAATTGGATAAATAAGTCGCGCAGCTATAAGAATGAAGCGGCCCATATGTGGCCCGCAAGCCGTGCTTTGCCTCAAGGGTATTTTTTGCTGTCATTACGTCCAGATGAGTGAAGCTGTCAGATGGATAATACGAGCTTTCAGTCGCGCGATGTGACACTTCTCCCCCATCCCGGCATGGCGGGGTCACGCCAAAATTGAAAGTGACAGTGGGAGCGGCATGTTCAACTGATTGGACCAAAAGCTGTCACTACCCAGATCAGAGCTCTTTAACACCACGCAACCCTCGGAGCCCAAGGCTTTCTTCTCAAAGTCCCGCTAAGAACCACAAGAGATGATGGCCTCACCAAAAATTGCGACTTGGATGCTCATCTTGAGTTGTTTCGACATTGAAAAGCTGTAGCGTGTGTTCAAGCCAAAGACAAATGTATTAGTCAAGATTAATTTGAACTGAGTCAGTGTTGTCAATGTCCTCCGTAACCACGGATCTAACGCTAATGTCACAAAAAAAACATTTTTCAGCCATCCAAGTCGCGTTTATGCGTTAATTTGAATCTCTAATTATTGAATCTGCTTCGTAGCATTAGCCACATTGGCTGTGTTAGCAGGAAGTTAAAAACAAGGACAAATATTCATGTCAACAAGCACAGAACATTGTGTTCCCTCTTGTAGCATTATTTATGTTAGCCATGTTAGCATGTCACCATAAACTTGTCTTAAACACATTCCCGGAATGATTAATAAGTAGCACAGCACCAGACTGTAGATGTCTTCTACAGTCTGGTGCTGTGCTAATTTAAACCAGTGGACTATCCAATTGCTTACTTCCCACGTAGCATTAGCCACCTTAGCCGTGTTAGTGCACCAGAAAATACACAGATAAATTTGTGTGTGATCCTTCAATGTGACCTTCACCACAAAGAAAATTTAAAACACATCACTTGTGCAGTCTTCTTCCACTTTGTTTGACGTGCGGCATATTTATGAAGCAAATACTGGAACTATGAGATCCAATATCGTCCTGTTGAAATGATCATCTTCAGAAACGGTGAAGATCATCTCCACATTGTTTTTTTTTTTCCTCCATCAGCTGGAGGAATAGCTTGTGTCCTGCTGAGAACCCTCCAGCGTAATAATGAAGAGCAGCAGAGAGCTCAAGAGAGACCACCACTGTAGCAAATTTGAGGGGATTTGCGCTGAGATTTTGAGTGTGGCCAGCGGGAAGCACAGCACTGAAAGATCAAGTGGCTTCATACAGTATGAGAAACAAGACCACGTTCACAGATTCCCCTTCAAAGATTTTTTTGGTAGCTTTCGATGTTTTTAGTGGCACCTTGAGTATCTCAATTCATCCGTTTTTCAAGTTCTGAGCAGTCAATTGATTTAGTTTGCTTTGCTTTGTGTTGTGAGTCATAATTTGAGGTACAAACATTTTTTTTTAATGGGGCAGTTAAGGTACCCACACAGGATATAAATGGAACAACATGTCACCAGTTCCTGTTGCCACTCACTCGGCCACACCTCTTAAAGGCACATTTCTAATAATCCGTAATACAGTAAATTGTGTTTCATTCATTCATTCATTCATTCATCTTCCGAGCCGCTCGATCCTCACTAGGGTCGCGGGGGGTGCTGGAGCCTATCCCAGCTGTCTTCGGGCAGCAGGCGGGGGACACCCTGAATTGTTTCATTATCTTTTTATAAAATACAGTACAATTTATCATCAATGGTGTTGTGTCGTGGGCTGAAATAATGGCATTTCAGTTGTGAAAAAGGATTTGAATATGTTGAGTTAGAAGATGGCGACACAGTGGTCGACTGGTTAGCACGTCCGCCTCAGAGGTCATGGGTTCAATTCTGGAGTTTGCTATATACCTTTTTAAATATATTCAAATCCGTACCAAACATCTATTAATGAGAGCATTACGCAATTGGAAAAAAAATTACATTCCATGATGACTCAACATTCCATATAAATGACATATTAGCCATTCAGTAAAAGGGAGAAACGTTCCAATTCATCCAAATCCTGCTTGTTGTCTGCCCGTTTATGTTGGAAAAGAGCCAAAAATGAACTTCACTGCATCTCTTTGTGCCGCTTTCATTCCCTTGGAAGAAAATACGAGAGAACGTCGCAGGTTTTCCACATTTGAATGTAAGTTTGATTCATCACTCATGTTTGCACGTGTGAAGGCCGCAGGTCCTCCGAATCCCCCGACACATCTTCTACCTTCCTTCACCGATCTCAGCTCCAAATGTAGCAAAATCTTTACGCGTGTGACATGTTGTTTTCTTCTTCTCCTTTTGTTTCTTTGGTCTGGAAGCAGTCTCTGCCCCGCCACCCCGCCACCCCCGACAGCTGCACATCTCTTTATTCCTCTCCGGCTATTGGTTTATTGCAAAAGCTCTCAGATTCACACCTCTGCTAGTGTTTATTAAGTGCATACCCGCGTGGCAGAGTGCACCTCAAGGGCTTGGAGAAAGCGCAGGGAGGAAAAACATGCATCAATGTCACATGGATTACGTATGCTGCTGCCAAAGTTGTGGCAAAATTTACTTTTACTGCATTCAAGACACACAGGTGGTGGGTGGGGATGGGGGGGGGCAAGTGTAATTGAACGGGCATGGTAGACACTAAAACAAGTGCATTTGAACACACCGATGGCATGGATGGATATAAAAAGTCTAGACACCCCTGTTTGTTTGCTAGGTTTTTGTAACATGGACAATGAGACAATTGAAGATTTGAGCACTATTACAACTCAATTGGGGATTAAAAAAAACAGCAAATCCTGTGCACACCCTCTTATAACTGGGGATGCTGCTATGTTCAGAATTAACTAATCAGAATCAAAATCAATGAAAATGGGAGCGAGCACACACCTGCCACCATTCAAAGCGCCTCTGATTGACTTCATATAAAGTTCTGATGTTCTAGTAGGCTTTTTCTGACAGTTTCATAGTGCCTTCTTCCAGCAGCACAAGTTGTGGTGCGCAGAGAGCTTGTTCAAATGTATAAATCAGAGGAACAAAATCATTTACAAGCCATTAAATGTATAATAGAAGAAAGGAAAGATAGTCATCAAGTGATAAATGTGATGCTAATTACCAACAACTGGACATCCTTCCATAATTAATGTAAAGATAAGAGGAAAATTGGTCAGGTTGCCTGTCAAGGGGAAAAGAGCAACGTTGAAGGATTTGCAGAGATTTCTGGCAAGTACTGGCTGTTTCGCTTTTCAGAAACCCGATCATTTCAATCAGGTGTATTGGGCAAGATACGCATTTTAATTTATGTAGCCATGACTGCGGAGTGTATGATAAACAATGCCTTCTCAGCCACGTTGCTTGCTTGCCATCGTGTGAAAGTCAAATTTTGATTTGACGCTTACAGATTTTTCGATTCTGTGCTTTGAATTCAGATGAACTGTAAATGTGCTCTTCAAAAATAATTACGACCAAGCATCAAGGGATCAAATGTGAAAAATGGCAGGAAAGTTGCAGGTATCAAAATTTTCCCCTTCATGTGGCATGGCCGCAGGGTGACCAAGCAAGCCATGACCACCACTGGCCGACACTTCGC
This sequence comes from Hippocampus zosterae, assembly GCF_025434085.1. Lineage (NCBI taxonomy): Eukaryota > Metazoa > Chordata > Actinopteri > Syngnathiformes > Syngnathidae > Hippocampus > Hippocampus zosterae. The sequence goes on from NC_067453.1 coordinate 22,897,385, forward strand.
TCCGCCCCCTAAACGCTTTTGAAATGACAGAACTTTGTTATATGACAAAAAAAAACGTGTCCTTCGAGGGCGTGTCGACTTCTTATGTACACAGAAAGTGACTGCGAATACAGCGGTCTGCTAAAAACACACAAAAACAATTGCATTTGAACTCAGCACACTCGGGTTACCTGCTGGGCTGTGATTTGTGCAGCAGCAGCAGCAGCAGCAGCAGCCCTCCACTGACTGGCCGGCTGTTGCTCCGTGCGAGCACGCATGCATGCAGAAGGCTCCTATCATTAGATCGGATGGCAAAGTCTTTATGCAAAGTGTTTTGCATAATTACATTGCAAAGCCACGAGAGCCACCCTCGCATTTGCTGGGTCACAAAACCTGGACAATTGGCGCGTTATTGTCGGCCGCGCCGCCACGCAGTCCACACGCACGATGGTCGACCGGCAGGAAAGAAAAAAAATACAAATAACAAAATGGAGACAACGTCAACAACAACAAACTCAAGCGTCGCCCATTGTTCGCATCCAGAAAAAGTAAAAGGACAACAAAACGTCTTTTTTTTTTCTTTCCGCGTCGGGCGCTTCACAGTGCGGAAATGAAGCGGCGGCAAACTTTGAAACGTCATTCGGATGAGTTACTTTCGCATTCTTGATTTCAAAAAGAAAAGCAGACATGAAGGATACAAACGCAATATTTCAGTGGTGTTAACTTCAATGTAAAAAAAAAAAAAAAAAAACACCCCACGAAGTGATTCTCATTTTGATGTGAAAAATGCAGATAAAAAGAAATGACATTTTCTTTGAATACGAAAACTGGGACGTTTTCTGTAGCAACAATTTTCTTCGTTGATTTTCCCGATTGAAATGACCTTCAGCAAAACCCGCAGCCGTTGCTGAATTTTGCAGACTTGAAACTGACATTTGACCGAAATTGGAGCCACAATTAAAGATGATTGCTTCATTTTGATCAAAGCTCCTACCACCGCCGCAAAGAAATGCAGACGTCATGCCGACAACATTGAAAGTTTTATTCGAATTTAACTGCATTGGTTCTTTGATTTTCTTCATTTTTATGCCAGCCGTTGAACTGATTTCAACCAAATGTGATGGCACGATGCCGAAATTTACACACGTAAAATGTCAATTGTTTTTCTCACTTTCATTGCATTATTTTCGTCCTATATTTTCATATGACAATATTTCATAGAATAGCGACATTTACCGACGCAAACCTCATATTTGATTCTGGTTGCCTCTCATAACGCTCATTAGTTTTCCCCCCTTCATTTTCATTCCCTATATTGAAATTATATGAGGGGAGAATACACACACTTCTGAAATTAGCCGACATTGTTATTTAAAAAAAACGCAATTGTGGCTCGTGGAATACTTTCGCTTCGAGTGGATTCAACCTATTATTAACACATACAGTCAGGAAAATAAAGGCCAGTTGTGAGGGAGGAAATGCATAAGCAAGAAAAATTGAACTCATGAATTGCATATAAACGAATCAAGGTTTCAAGCAAGAATGAATTGCGATTCGTTGTCTTTATAAAATGACAGAACGAAAGCATCGAAACTAGTCGAGATGAACGCGTGCACGTTTTATTACAAATGGTTGGCACCTTATATCCAACATTTGGCAAATTCAGGTGCAGGCCCATAAATAAAAATATGGTAGCAAAGTTGACTTATTTGGTTAGTTAAGTCATAAAAAAATATATATAAATATTTTTGAACGAAACACATATTTCACAAGGTCAATTCTGACCGAAAGATTAGAAATAATATTGATGTACTCTCCTGATTTTTTTGAGGTGGTGAATTTGAGGTTTCATTGATTGTAAGCTAAAATGGGAATAATTGGAGCAAACAAATCGAAATGTTTGAACTATTGAACTAGATTCCGTTTACCAACCATGCATTCGATATTTTAAACTAATTATTTCAGTCACCCAATGCGTCTCTTAAAAACGAAAACTAGATCAAATGGCTTTCAATGGAAGACAATTTATCACATTTTTCGCTTTATAAATTAGTTTTGGTTTTTCTAAAAGTGATCAACACAACAATTTCTTACAGTTATGACTTAAAATAAAGAAACACAAGAAGGAAGCGTGTGAAGGAGCGAACAGGCAGCCGATGTGAAAGGTGCTGCATAGCGCCCTCTGCAGCAGACTGGCGGTACTGCACAGGCGTGACACAGCCGCCCCTGCGCCGCCGCCGAGCTGGTCTTCCCGGCCGCCGGTCATTAGTGAGGCAGGGCCCGGCGCCACTCACCGGGTCCTGGGGGGGGTCACTCGGCGGCGGGGAGTCAGGGGCGGGTAGTGGGGGGGGGCGGTCTTTCCCCTCCTGCAATGTCATCCCCACAATTGAGCGCACATCAGCGAAATTACGGGCTCACAAATTAGCACGAGAAGTAAGCCGAAACATTGATGGATTTTTTTTGGGGGGGGGGGGGGGGGAGGGGTACTTTTTTTTTGCTGTAAGACAAAAGTAACGTATGCAGGCATGTATTTGTTATTTTGATGTGAGTGGACATCACAGTGTGAGAAGCAAACGTCTACAGAGAAAGTAAAGGAATATTTTAGTTTGCATTTTACGTGAATGTTCAGTGTGTCAAATGGTCAGATTTTTTTTCTATTATTAATCTAAATTATAGTTGTATTTTCCCGTTCATTTTTTTCATTACGTCGCCAGAAATTGGACGTTTAACGTTACTTTAACACATTTTAAAAAACATATATAAAACTATAATATAAAAAGGAAACAATATATGTTTTGACTTAACAAATCAACGGCTATAATTTTTAAAAACTAATAAACAAAAAAAGTTTATCAAAATCAAGAGTTTAAGTCTGCTTGCTTTTGCGTCCACGCGGAATTCTTGTGGTGGTTTTCACCTGCTGTTGTGAAGGCGTTTTAATATTTTTAATAGTGGCGGTCAGGAAGACGATGACGATGATGAAGAGCGCCGTGGACGCCGAAATTCAAGCAACAGGTTTACACTTTATGCGATTGCAAAAGACAGACACGAGTCGCTTGCGTAACTCGCTTCGTGAGCCAAACTCAACGATTTTCTCATTCATTTATTTACTTACTGATTCCTTCGTGGGTTTATTTCTTTATTTATTCTTGTCTTCCCATCACCATACACATGAAAAGCATCCGGCATGGGCGTTTTGATCGAACCGATTTGAGGACTCTCAAATTTGAGTTTTAAATTTGGCCTAATGTAACTTTTCAAACTCTTCCAACGTGTGGAGTGGCAAACAAAATCACAACAAGAAAAATGATGATGACATGAGTCTTGTGGGTGTTGCAACTTTCTAACCACCTTAATTATAACATGTGCTTAAGATAAAATATCTTAAATATACTTAAGATATTTTGGGGGGCGTCAAGGGGGAGCCATGTCAGTTGGTGAAGGATCCACAGAAAAATATATATTTTTTCAATTTAATAATAATTTTAAACTAGGACAATGTCAATTCTTGCAAAGGGGTCAACCCCTGAAAAGTGCGAATATTCTTCTGGGGGACACACACACCCTTAAAACTGGCGACTCAAAGTCTGATGAATCAGCAACAACAAAGAAACGAAACAAAGTACTGAATATTTTTTTAACATAACTCTAAAACGAAGAAATACTGAAAAGTAAGAATAAGAAAAATCTATCATATTATACGATTTTAGTGAGAGTGTGCATAAAATTATTTGCATCTACTGTATCTTAAATTAATAACAGTCATGAGTGCCCGGTGAAAATTGTGGCCTTTTTTTTTTTGTGGGTTGTGTGATGGCCATCGCGTGAAAACTGGCAAGCATTAAAGCGAGGCCTGCCCCCAATTAGTGACCAATAAAATATATTTGTGGAGATATTAAAGGCTTCAAAGTGTTATTCTGACCACCGGATAAGCACCCGTTGTAAATGCAAGACTCTATAAATAATCGAGTGCAAGTAGTAGACTCTGTGTGTGCGTCTGCACGCGCGCGCGTGTGTGTGTGTGTGTGTGTTCAATATTTAAAACGGTCTCCTCCATCCTCCATCCGCGTCGTCTGCATGTCACCGCCCCAAGAGTCCTTTTTTTTCCACTTATTGCACGAAAAGAAAATCGAAATCGGGGTTGTAATAATCTATAACTATGGCGTAAGCGTGCAAAATTTTATCTGGGTGTGCTTTTAACAAATTAATAACTACCATTTTTACTTGGTGCGTTCCTTTCGCCGACCAAGTGAAGAAAACAAAGCGCTTCAAAACGAGAAAGCGAAAGTCAACGTTGTCTAATTGTATAATTGAGGTCATTTAAACATACACTGTGAGTGCAAAAATTGGGCCCGGGGCCGCCGCCGCGATAATAATGCTCATTTTTGAACATTTTGTTTATTGTTATTGCGGTGTGTGGTGCATAACTGCTCTGAATTGTCAGACCTAAAATGCGTGACGTCACTGGGAAATTTACGACTTTAAAATGCGTCCGGGCAACCGATAAGCAAGTCTTGTGAATGCAAGAGAAAGTAGGTGCAATAAAGGGTAGCGTGAGCGTGTCATTTTTAAGATGAATTCCTCCGTTTTATTCATTCATATTTTTTAAATGAATTAAAAGCACATTTGCGCTAAATGTGTGAACGAGCCATGCTTCCAATTGAGTCAATCTTTTGAGTACACGAACTGCAACCAGCCCACCTGCATTCCCACCATGTTGACGCAAAACGTTTTGAAAAAAATATCGATATGGAGCGTTGAACGTCGGAAAAAAACGGGGGGGGGGGGGATTGGTGCACCTGTCTGCTGTTCCTAATAATTTGTCCCCCTGTGTCGCTCGCTCAAACTCTTCCTGGTGTTTTTCCCGCACAACACTAAACGTCATTTTCTTTCATTTCATTTCAGGACGTCATCGGATGTACCTAATGACGCGTAGAAAGGTCAAGAAAGTTTGCCGCTCACAATCTTGACGAGCACACACACGCGCACACGAATCAAGATGCGTGCGTGCGTGCGTGAAACTCTTGCGGATGAGATTGACGAGGTGTGGGTGCACTTTGGAGCACTGCGGGTAGGTGGCGATGTTTTATCACATATATGTTTTGACGTACGCCGAGTGTGTACGCGTGTGCGTGCAAATGGGTCGTGTACGTCACTCTGATGAAAGAGGACATGTTACAGTAACACACACACACACACACACACATCATGAACACACGTCAAAAATAGGAACAAACACAATTCAGTGCAGTTTGGAGGGGATAGTAATAAAAAATTGAATTTTGTGCAATTTTAAGGAAGATGGCTGGATTTTCCTTTTTAAGGGATAAGTGGAAATTTGGGTTGAATAATAGAAATAGGCTACTTACAGTAATAAACGCGGTGTTCTAAAGTGCACGTAAGCGTGGGAAGGTTTTTAGATTTTAAAAAAAACGTGATGAAATGTAAACATATTTCGCTTCACGTATCACGTCACCCGGGTTACACCTTATTGGCTCTTCCTCTTTTTCTTCTTGTCACAATAATAATAATAATGATGACGATGATTATTATTATCATCATTATTATTATATTGTTATACCCAGCCGTTATTTTGTGATGTTTTCATGACACACTCCGATTTGTAGTCATCTGAGACTCGCACAAATGACGCCGACCACCATCGTCATCATCACCGTCTTTGCTAAACCAAGCATCATTATTAAGCAACACGCATGGGCAATACAGCAGCAGTAGCAGTATAAATGGAAGTTGCACCTTCTTCCTCAATTGTAAAGCAGCAGTGCTAATCATGGTCCCCCCCGCCCCCGTCACACAACCAACCCCCCCCCCCCAAAAAAAAAATGATTGAAGGTGTTTTGCGGTGACTTTTGGGGAGGTTCACTCAATAAATGCAAATATTTAAAGAATATAATAATGCATTCATCTCAGTAAATTGAGAAGGAAGAATCCACCCCCCCCCCCAGCTGCCGCCACCATCCATCGCGAGGGAGTGAAATAAAAGCCATGAAAAGATATCAAATTCATAAATTATAATTTAATACCAAGAACAAATTTACAGCAGAATGCTCGTTGTACAATAAGCTAACACAAAACGAACGAACGAACGAACGAACGAGAATCGTGTTCAACTATTAGAAACTTTCACGCGCACGCACACTCACACTCACAGGTATCACTTGCAATGGATTCGTCATTATGATCATCATCATTTTTAAAAAAATTATCTATACGTTATCAATACCCTGCAGTCATATATTTTTTAATATATTTATATAAAAAAAGGTGGGTTCATAATTACAATCATGTATCATTCTCTGGTCCACATGTGTGTGCGTGCGTGTCTGTGTGATCCCGTCTTTTTAATTTTTTTTTTAATATGAATCATCTCTTGTGTGTAATTGTGGCCTCTAAACAATTGAATAAAAAGATTGTTCTCTTTCACGCACACACACTGACACCCCCTAAAAACCTGCTCACCCTGTTTCTAAGTCCTCATATGATGAACTTTCACTCGTGTCTTTTTTTTGTAATGCGTGTTGTGTGTGTGCGCGCGCGTGTGTGTGTGTGTGTGTGTGTGTGCCTGTGTGTGTGAACGTGTGTGCGTGTCTTTAAATACAAGGGCTCGTGTGTAGTGAACGCACAGATTATATCTATACAGAACGGCCCTCCCTCCCCGCAGTAACCCCCCCCCCCCCACCCCGTCAATAAAAAGAAAGAACATTTACATTTATATAGCAAATAGGGTAAAATAGGTTAGCGACCTGTGGCCATGCATTCACAGTCTAAATATACATGAAACCGAACAAAACAAAACCAGGAATAAAGAAACAAACTCAAAGAAAATGGGGTTGTAATCATAATAATAATAATAATAATAACAACAATAATAGTATGTATGTACAGAACTCGTCAGTGCTACTGAGCCGAGCTGAGTCCGACACTCCGTTGGAAAGACGAGCGAAATGATGGCAACCACACATTTGCTCTGGGCCACACAGAGCTGGTAGAAAAGAAACAAGTTGACCTATATTTACAACAATACTGCCTCACATCGGCATGCTTGCACGGCCGATTCACTCATCTTAAGGATGCACATGTCGGGGGAGAAAACACCATCCCCCGCCATCAACCATGAACGTTGTTGTGGAGAAATCGCGTCATGCTTGTCAGGCACTTCATTCGGACAAAAAGGGGAGGTCTTGTTTTATTGTTAAATCGTGTAATACTGCTATTAAACACTACATCGGCTTGGCTTTTAAACTTGGATGACCCCGCCCCCTCCAAGAATCATAATTCATCGATGTAATATTTGAAACGAAAAGAGTTTAAGGCTGCCGATTGTTCAACGAGGACAAATAATGCAAAGTGTTCTTAGTGGCTCGTTTATTGGTTGGGGAACGTTAAGTGCGCTTGCAAGCATGAAGCTTCTACAGATGAGAAAAAAAAATGTAAAAAGTCTAGAACAACTCCTATTGCTGTGGTTTTAATTCCTCTCTTGTTTTCTTTCTTTTGTTTGTACACATTCTCCACAAGAATGGAAAATAACACAACCACCAGTTACATATTAAGCCGGTTTGGAACCAACCAAAAAAAATGGAGGAAAGTACGAAAACACACACACGCACGCACACACACACACGGCTATACATTTGGACAGAGGACACAAGTGAATAAAAACAAAATTCCCTTCCTTTTTCGAGACAAAAAATGCACTTAATACTTAAAATCTCCACAACATAATCCCATTCCCCTCTTTGTTGTTGTTGTTTCTTTCATTGGGGGGAAAAAACACTTTTCAGTTCAGTCAGTCCGTCCGTTTTTGGAGTGGAAGGAGGGAGGGAATAATTCACAGTTTTGTGTTTTTTTTTGTTCTTCCAATATTCCTTCAGAGCGAAAAAAAAGCAGCTAAAATCATTGAATAGTCACCTCCAGCCAGCAGCCCCTCCCTCACAACACACAGAACAGACATACACACACACACACACACACACACACACACACACACACACACCACCATCCTCATCCTCAGCTTGTGTCTTCTTTACTGAATGGACATGTAAGGCCAGTTAAAGCTGCTCCCCGACAGCAACATGTCCCTGATGAGCGTTTCGATGGGGGTCTTACCTACCAGGCGGACGAAAAACAACTGTTCAATGACCGACGACGACACGGTGCGCAGCGACGGCAGGCGCAGCAGCAGCTTGCCGAAGCGGGTGGGCTGGTTGGGGTACTGGCTGCGCACGTATTCCTCGAGGGCGCACTGAGACTTCTCCTGCAGGCTCTCCACGTGGGCCACGTCCGACAGGCCGCACGCGTCTAGGGCGGCGAGGGGTGGGGGGTGGGGGGGCAGAGGGGAAAGGGGGGGTTATTGGAGGCACATGGGGGTAAACAAATAAAATAAAAGAGTCAATTTTCAATGCAATATGCATACTTGATGCTTGAGTGTATGTTGGTCGGGCAAGGTGCAAGACGAACACAGGGTGTGTGGGGGGTGTTGGTATGGTGGTCTGACCTTTTGGGAAGCCCCACCCCTCCTCACTCCAGGTTGAGCCCATCATCACTGGGGAGCTGAGTTTACAATCAACTCGTGTTTATTTTGCTGGATTTATGGCCAGAAAGGTGTCGTTTTCTCAGGCTTGACTTCAAAAATGGTCTCATCATAATTCTAGAATATTAATGTTCATCTACACATTGTCAACAGCAACCCCCCCCCATCAGAGGGCATTCAAATAATATGACCTCGTTATTTTGGATTAGTTTTTCTTTTGTAGCAGGACGCTGATATAGGAATGAGATCAGCTTCCATACGATGTATAGAAAGACATGAACTCCATTTTATGCAACATAGTGACCATAAGACAAATGGATGGATATTATAGAGACATACATAAATACATTCATATATATATATATATATAATTAGATTTTTTTACTGAGCAACAAATGCATTTTGTAGTTACCTCTTTTGTTTGTAGAATACACTTGCAAATGAGCACTTAGCTTGTTACATATAATTTAGATGGAGGTGATATAGAAATAGGTGACGCTTGCGCAACAAATGCATCATCTAGTTGTTGTTTTTGCATGATCTGATTAGTCATGAGAGTTCATGTTGTTTTATAGAATTCCCACATATGAAAATAGAGAGCGAGAGTTGGACTCGTCCAAAAAATGAATGTCCCAGTTACTTTTAACTTTTATAACTGTGTACTATTTGGAGCGGCGCCAGTTAGTCTGTTTGTTGTTTGGAGCGATATGACGAGGAACAAGAACCCGGTGACATATCGAGTGTATTATTTGTACATTAGAAGGTTTCAATGGGCAACGTTTCTATTTTTTGTCTTTTTTAAGCAAATCAGCCAAGAGAGCCCATGTATTGACGCTACATTTACATCAAGTGTATTTATTATTATTTTTATCAGGAAAGTTCTTGGTTAGTTGGTTCTTTTTTTTGGAGGGGGGGGGCGGCAATACAATTTCCAAAAACAAGGGAGAACAGAATACACGGTCATTATAATTGAATGTGAATTTGTTATTGTTGCTGAGCAAAGTCAGAGCCCCCTTGTCGTTTTGTGCATTATTTACACGGCAAGTTGTCAAATGACAAAAACACGAACATTAAAACTTGGACGACCCCCCCCCCCCCCCAGTCTCCACACATACCCAGTGCAATATTGGGCTTGTCTTTCTCCGTCTCGATCATATTGGTACCCCCTTCGCCCCCCCCCCCACTCCCAGTCTGTCTGAGCCCCCCACACGCACACATCATTTATATCTGTCAGCAGCCCCAAACAAGACTGGGTGTGACAAATGGCGGTCCGGCACAACAAGAAACTATGCTATGATCGCGCTCCGCGAGTGGGTCTGGTCCTCACCTGTGGTGAAGAGCACGATGGCCTTGAGGCAGCTGTACTCGGCCGAGTCGACGTGCAGCGCCTTGAGCTTCTCCACCTGCTCCTGGAAGATCCGAATGTGGTCCATGAAGGCCACCACGCGGTCCGCCGACATGGGCGAGGCGTGCAGGCCGGCCGCCGCCAGCAGCGGCGCCACGTGCAGCGGCATGGAGCACTGCGCCGCGTTCAGCACGAACAGCTCGCTCCACGTCAGCCGCAGCAGGGCCACCTGGTCGGTGATCTGCAGGTCCGGGAAGAAGGGGATATTCCGGGCCCACTCCACGGCGCTGAAGAGCATGCGCGCCGCCAGTTCGCAAATGTTCTCGATGCCCATGATGTTGTTGGGCTGCATGCACTGGCTGCCGTAGCGGGACGTCGGGTAGGGCTCCGCGCGCAGCAGCAGCGAGATATATCCCGAGAGGTACGAGTGGCAGTGCAGCGGGTCCCCGTTGGTCAGCGCGAACTGGCCGTGGTGCGGCTGCGTGGGCGGCACCCGTCCCCTTTGCACGGCTGCAGTAAAAAGAGAGACTACAGATATTGAAGCCTGAATTCTGCACGCCAAGCACCGGCCAAGCGGTGAACGCCGACTGCTTAGCGGCTGGCAAAATGGCAGCGGGAGGGAACGCGCACGTTCGCGCAACGGAGAAGGTTGCACAAAGGCGTCGCGGCGCGTGGAACCCCCGAACCCACAAGATCGCCTTTTGCAATTATACTCCACGCACACTCGGTAAACAATAGACCTCGAGTGGACGCGGACGCGCCGCGAGCTAGCGAGCCTTTATGTCCGTTTAAAAAATAAATTAAAAAAAAAATCACGTATTCGATGTCCACGTTTACAATTGCTCATTTAAAGTGAGAATATGACACCCCCCCCAAAAATCGAAATTAATTCAAAAATATAAAATAAAAAAGATCCAGCGGAGCTCCCCCGACTCGAGCGCCGGCACAAGGCGGCACTTAGGCGCTATCCGGCCGGCCACCTCGCGAGGGAGCACCCGCTGCATCTCACATACAGACACACACACACACGCGCGCGCGCAAAACAAAATAAATAAATATATGAGGTAAACAAAAAGTCCCAATACCTTCCCGCCTCATGCCGACCTTGAGGCATTTTTTTAGGCGGCAGTACTGGCACTGGTTGCGGTGGTGCTGGTCGATAGGACAGTTCCGGTTGGCCCGGCATGTGTACGTCAGGTTCCGCCGCACGCTGCGCTTGAAGAAGCTCTTGCAGCCCTCGCAGGTGAACTGGCCGTAGTGCTTGCCGCTCGACTTGTCCCCGCACACCACGCACTCGATGTGTTGCGGCTGCTTGTCCGCCTGCTGCTGAGCACCTTGGCCGCCGCCGGGCGCCGTCTGCCCGTTGTTAGGGCCGCCTTGAGCGGGGGTCTGCGGGGCCGGCGGCGCCACCTGCGCGGCCGTCAGCCCCAGCTGGCCCGGCTGAGCGCTGCCCAGCGCCAGCCCGCCTTGGGTCTGCGAGGAGAGGGCGCCCTGGGTGTCCGCCACGTCGTCCTGGGAGCCTCTCCACACTACCATTGCCATATCTGCCTCTCAGTCAACGGGGGGGAGGAAACTTTTTGCTCGGCCGTTTTGTCTCTCTTTTGACCTTTTCCGAGGGCTGCCTTTCCACGCGCTGACCGGGGTCGTAGGGGAGGGGGGGCGGTGGGGAAAGGGGGGGTGGGGGGGAGAGATGTCACCACAGCAGAGGCGCCGAGCTCGACGCTCCGCTCCGGGAATGAGTCGAGTCGGCGACGAAGACGAGGAGGAGGAGGCGGAGGAAGAAGACGACGACGGAGAGGAGGCTGCTTCTCACCAGCGAGGCCGAGTCAAGGGGGCTCCTACTGCCGGCCATCCAGCACCCCCGTCGGCGGGGAAGGTGGGCCGAGTGCCGGGACGAGAGCGAGCAAGCAGCATGGACCGGCTTGGCTTTTTGGAGTGAGGAAGAGGAGAAGGAGGAGGAGGAGGAAGGAGGAAGGAGGAGGAGGAGGAGGAAGGAGGGTTAGGAAAAGGGGGGGCGAGGATGGAGAAGACCGGCGGTCGAACGGGGACCAACAAGCTCCGGGTGCGAGTCTGGAAGAATTCTTTCCGCTTCAAAAAAAAAAAAAAAAAGGAAAATCCGCTTCTCACGCGAGCAAATGTTGGCGATCTCCGCTTTTTAGAATCCTCCTCGCGTCTTCTTCTTGTCCTTTTCCGTGCGGTGACAATACGATTAGACTGCGGTTGAAAAGGCGACTCGAAGAGTGGAAATATGTTAAAAAGGCGGTCGGGGAGGTTTTTGGCTTAAGAGGAGCACGGCTGGCAGAATGCTTTCTCTCTGATCAGCTCGCTGAGCTTCTCTATATAGTGAACTTTGACACGACTGCTGCAACTTAGCACACGTTGCCATGGCGACGCGCTGCCATATAAGGCAGGCGGAGTATGTGTAGGACCGCCCCCTTCGCTCCCTATTGGCTGCCGAGACGCGGCTGTGCCACTTGGTGCCGAGCCAAGACGCGGCCGGGGTCGAGCAAGGGCCGCCGGGTCCTAAAAGGAGACGGGTTTCCAGGAAGAAGGGGCGATTGGGGTGGGAGGGCGGGAGGGGAGTAGTTCCTTTCTCAGCCATACCGTCCATGAAAAATATGTCTCATACTGTCTTGGATATTTAAATTAAACACAAATCAAGCAACGGCTGCCATTTATGTCTTTTTTTCTAAACAACATGAATGAGTAATCAAGGGAAAGGCGAGGTTTTTGGTGCGTTTTGCAAATAAAAACAGAATACGTGACTATAACTGTACCAAATCTTCAATTGAATGCACAAAATATTACAACTAATACGAACACATAGGCGAACCAAAAATAAAATGATCAAATAAAACAAATTTAAGAAAATGATTTGACCCGAAATCCCAATCACACACAGCACACAATTCTGCACACAGACCAAAAGGAAAAATATAAATGGAAAAAAAAATCTATGACATAAGTGCAATTTCTTCAATTCATACACATGATCCCACACCGTTTTGTTCATAAAGGTAAACAAAAAGGTCAATCAAACGCATTCATGAAAGAAACATAAAATAACAAAAATAAAATCAATCAAACAATTAGAATAAGTAAAACAAAATATATATACAAAAATGTACACGTGCCCGTCGGATTGACAAGGGAGCAGCCGCCCAACTAAGCGGTGATTTCTGCAGCTCGCCGCAAACCTGAACAGGAAAAGCGGTCGAGAAAGTGCAAGGAAGGATGAATGCAAAACAAAAGTGCTCTCTAAATATTCCATTCGCGCGCGCACACACACACACACACACACACACACACACACACACACACACACACACACACTTCTGCTCAATCCGACTCATATGAAAATATCCGAATTCAGACAGACAATTGTCTTGCTATTGTACATTACGGCCCTATTGAGACGCCGACACATTTCAAAATTCAAAAAATATTGTGATCTTAAAGGTGCCTGTAAATTGGCACAATTTAAAAAAAAGACATTCGCACTGGAAAAATGTCGATAAAGCTGCTGCTATTGTTGTCCGCGGACCCCCTCTCCCCAATATTATTATTAAAAGCCAGGCGATGACCTCATTCATGACCACAGGCTGTGAGACTTGAACTCTGGGTGCGTGTGCGTGCGTGATTGTCTGCTCCACGCATTGCGGTCCCAGCACGGTGTATGGCTGCCTCCTAGCGGCTGAAAGTAGACTGCATGCATGCACGCCCGCCCCGCGTTCATTCATTGCCTTCATGAGCGCCGCGAGCGCGCTTGGGAGTGTTGACGCTCCACAAGCTGCTCGCCTGCGTTCAGTCGACGGCTCGCCGCAGCCTCGGACCAACTCAACCCAGGGACCGCATCGACTGTCGGCCAACTTGGACTTACTCGATTCCATCTGTGAGCCGTTTGAGCGCTTTTTTTTTCCAACCCCCACCCCCTCTCAAAAAATCAGCTGCTGATTAGTGTGACTTTAGGGCTTTTATTTGCAGATTCTGCACAAACGGAGTATCTGTAAATAAAACAAACACTTCTTAAAATTTCGGACATAGTCTCGCTCCAATTATGGTGAGTATACATTATTTTGCACACTTTATGAGGATACCTTAGCACTAGAACTAATGTCTGGTATTAAAAGCTATAAATTGGACATGTCTGTATTAAGTAAAAAAACGGCTTGCATTTTTGCATGCATTTCCCCTTCACCTTAAATTATGTTTGACCCAAAATGGTGTATAGGCAAAGTGATTTTTTAATAATCGTGATTATGTTGTTGTTACGGCAGCACACCTACCAAATGCATACGCTGCTGACTCGTCCGTGGCGGGGTGCATCTTCTCTGTCCTTTAAAATCTTTAATTTAGTCTTGTATTGAGAGTCAGTCGGACTTCTTCTCCCTCACATGCAAAAAATAAAAATAATTAAAAAAAAGAAGAAGAAACGTCGTTTATTGCAAAACAATCATATCTGAGCGGGACAAAACTTTGCAGAGAGCTCCGAAGAAACTCATTTGGTAATTGCATGCAGTCAATTTCAAAGGCTTGTCAAGAATTAAGAGGACCAGAGAAGTCGAAATCCATCACCAGCGCCTTTTCACTCCATACAGCGCGCAAGCTGCGGGGAAAAAATTGCTTTGTGTGGGATGTAGTAAGCAGAGAAGGAGGGGGTGCTGGTGGGAGGAGGGTGGGAGCCGATAGGGAGGGGGGGGGGAAAGACACCTGTCTGGATACAATCTGTATGCGTGGAAAGCATGCATTAGGACACATCTGACCACTTTTAACTCATTTAAGCAGGCGAAGATATACACGGCGAACATAAACGAGACCGTTTGGTTGTTGTCATAGAATAGAAACAGGATAAAGATGGGGGGCAATCATAAATATCACCTATGCATCATAAATATATCTTAAAAAAGCACCAAACAAAAAACGTTATGGGAATGCTGTTACTTTCAGCAAACGATTGAAAATAGCACTTTCGTCATCTTTTTTTGATTTCCAATTAATTGTGGGGCTGTAAAAATAAAGAAGGGGATCAATTGGTCTCACGTGCAAAATAACGGTCAATCCGGTCGAAACGACAGCTTGATTTAAGAAAATAATTGATCGCATGGTAATTCATTTAGTGTATTTTATTTATGGCAATTTCCTTGCGGGTTGTAATAATTTACTGTATGTGATTAGCAGTGGTTCTCCCTTCAGGCGCCATCATGCAACCGCGCGCGTGCACACACACACACACACACATTCACACACACACACACACACACACGCGCACACACACGCACACGCACACGGTGCTGCTACTTCACGACGTGTGTGCACAATAATCGATTAAGACAACACAAACCAGCATTTTGTCGTGCACTTCATATTTACAAGTCACAAACGCAGGCGCGCGCGCACACACACTCACACACTCCTACACACACGCACGTACACACAGACAGGCACACTGATTCACTGTCATGATTTTCCCATGTTTGCAGAACAAAGTTCCACTCGTGCACGCGCGCGCCAAAGCACGTGAGATGACGTGTTAGTTGGCAGGGGTGCCCATCGATCAATACAATAAATTATATCCTGTATAAAACGATCGATAGTACCAAAAATGGATTACTCCAGTGATGGATTGCAATCAGTGAAATAATAATTCTAATAATAATAATAATAAAGAAAATAATGATAATAAATGAAAATATCCAATTCAAATACATCGAATGCATTAAAAGTAAAAATATAAATACATTTAACAAAAAATTAATAATAAAGAATATCTTAAATGAATTCACATATACACTGCTCAAGGTCACTCCCCGCCACCCACCCAAAAAGAAAAAAAAAGAAAAAATAAAGAAAACGCTGATGGATCATAATCAATCACATATAATATCTCCGTCTAATTCAGACGAGGTCAAAAAAGCGCTGGTATATGTGTGTGTGTCTGAGTGTGGGTTTGGGGCGGGGGTACGCTTTAATGTTATCTGTGCGCAGATAGCGGACCGGTGACCCCGGGGGTGCGCAAAGTTCCCGGCCTGATTAACCCCGGCAGAGCCGCGCGGGAGCAAAGGTTAACCGGCCTAATCAACTTCAAGAGGGCGACTCAGTCAGATCATCAACTGCATGGGACACTTCCACACATAGTGAAAAAGACACACGCAGGTAAAGACATTCAGGAAAGTGTGATTATGATTATCATCATTTTTAGGACTATTTCGATGACTTGCATTGCTCTAAAACTCTCCTTAAATCCACCCGGTGACATTTCTCATGAGTTCTGTTTGCGAGGCACCGACTGGTTCACGTAAACATCAAAACGCTGACAATGAGGAGAAGGTCATATTCAGCCTGCTTTGCATGAATAAAGGAGCCCTGCAATAAGTCTAAAATGTTATGTTGTTTTTTTTTTTGTTGCACATTATGTCACATTTTCTGAACAGTTTAGGATGATCATGATGACTAAAATGATTGAATAAGGTGCACATTTACGGTGTGTGATAGTTTCGAGATTCTAAATCCGTTAGGAGGTTAAATGAAGCTTTGTCGTCTTTTTAAAGGCAGAAATATTGTGTTGGACATATCGGAGGTTATCATCGTGGGCGTACCTAATGTTCTGGCCTGTACTCAACCACCTCTTCAAATTAGGCTCGCTTTTTATTGTTTTTTTTTTTTAGTGGTGACATCTCAAGCGCAGTGTGTGTGTGTGTTTGATCTTTACATATGCAATCGCGCGTGTGCAAAAAAAAAAAAGCAACGCGCGCGCGCCTGTGTGTGTGTGTGTACGCGCGCGCGTTGAAGATCCATTCATAAAGTTGTATTCCCTCACTCATGCGCGCAGGCGCACGTGCCTTCAGAGTCGGCGTTTGCCAGTGACAGATGACGGTGGCAATTTGCACAGATAGAGATCAATTTGTCTCAATGATCACTCTTTAGGCCCACTGCCAGCCTGTTCGTTGGAATCAGCAGCTCCGAGGCTGAGTACACAGAAGCGGGTGGGGAGTTGGGGGGGGGGGGGGGGGGGGGGTACAAAGGAGAACTGGAAAGCAGTGGTGAGAAGAAATCAAGTACAACTACTTGGTTGCTGAACTTCAGAAGATGTTTTCTTTCAGGGGGATTCATTCCTCTCATTTTTTTCCTTGTGTACTTTACTTGAAATAAAGGAGAGTGGAATAGGAATGAGTGTTAAGCACATCCCAGTGCTACGGGTGTGGGGTTTGAATCCAGTCTGTGGCCTTCCTGAGTGGAAGTTGCATGTTGGTCAGAGTACATCGGCATCCTCCCACATTGCCAAAATGTGAAAGAAAAAAAAAGTGAGACTCTCAATTGTCCGTAGGTGTGATTGTGAAGGGCGAACGGTTCTTTGTCTAACGTGACCGGTCCGGAGTGTACCCCACCTCTCGCCCCCAAAGGCAGCTGGGATAGACTCCAACAAGCCCGCCACCCTCGTGAGGAGAAGCGCGATGGATGAAGTCAACGAGTCCAATCAGTACTTCCACCAGCTTTTCATGATTTGAAATCATTTATTTGTATCTGTATTTGTACATACGACAAGGACAGCACGTGAGTATTTTTGCCCCCACTGCTGTCAAGCCAGATCCCCCCCCCCCCCCCCAGAAAAGAGCTGCGGCGGCTGGAGTAGCCTCGGGTCGAACTGCGCATACAAATTTTTCTTCTACTTCTTCTGAGGTGCCTGTTGTCCGGCAGACGGCGTATCGAATGACACAAAATCGTGCAATCGAGTGTTGGATTGTGTTTCCAAACCGGCAAGGTTGGTCATCCAGTCATTTTGTTTTTTGATGCAATACATGAATTGAAAGGATCACAAAAATACGCCTCGACAAGGCTCACTTTGAAGAACTAAGAACTAACATACATTTTTATGTATTCATCCTGAATAGGTTATATTTTATTTTTTCGGATGTTTGTTTTTTTTCTGGTAATGTCTCGAGTTTAAAAGGATTTTACTTATTCACAATAGGTATATTCATTCATTTTTCAGATGAGTTTCTTTTCACAAATTCTCCATCCATCCATCTGTCTATCGATCTCGTAGCTTCCTGGCATTTTCAAAGTCACTTGAGAGCATTTCAAAAGCACGAGTGAAGCATTTTTGCTGATTTGGATGGCTGAAATAAAAATCGCTGTCAACCAAATGCCCGTCCTGTCATTCCTGCAAAACTCCGTGCTATGTCGAACTGCGTTTCACAATTCAACAGAAGGCCGTGCGCAATCTGTCCTGCTGGTTAATTTAGGTTTCGAACTCCATCTTTCTGACTGTGTAGTTTTCAGTGCGACTTATTCCCAACGTGAAGTGTGTTTCACAGATCGACACGTGCGCCGCTTTGGAAGTGAAGGTAAAAAAAAGAATCGGTTGATGATGGAGAGTCCAGATTTTCTTGGTAAAGGCAAGAAGAAGCGTGACTTCTTAGGAGGCCACGCAGAAGATACGATACAACATCACGCGAGAAGACTCGCAAGATGGTATTGTTGACTCGTGCGTCATGACTGATTTGACTTTTTTGGAAGCTTGTAACTACACTGAACTGCACAAAAAAATGCCGCAAGAGAGCCATTTGATGATCCGTTCTCATTCTTCTGCGTAAAATGAACTACGAATAAAGCAGAATGACTTATAGAGGGGATACACTCATCTAGAATCGATAACTGAACATCCATCGCGTGTCCTTTTCATTGCCAAACCTCGAAATGATCGTCAAATTTTGACTTGATACTCGGCCAACATTGGAGGGCAAAGGAAAAAAAGTTACACGCTGCCCCTCTGTCGAGGATACCTGCTTCTGATTAGGACTCATTTGGAGGATTATTGCTGGAATTTGCCCCAAATTTAGGTCAAAATGGCAGACATGTTGATCCGTATCCAGGCATGGATCTTTATTTCTACTTTATTCATGGATCTGTCATGACAGAAATTGTCACTTGATTTTGTTGGGAGAAGATAATCATTTTTTGATGATTAACCACATTAGATGAGGTAGGTCAAATATATTGGCAATTGCCCAATCGGCTTCCGATCGGGATTCATCTGGACAAAATTTGTAGAAAAAAAAAAACCATTCGACTTCTTGTTCAATTTTTTTTGTGTCCTGTTATGTTCAACACCTCCACTCAATCTGGTGTCCACTTATGCGATTGGTGTCAGGCGGTAATTTTTGTCAACTTTCCAAGGGGGCGCTACTGAGAGTTGCCCCTCCTCGGTAATAATAGCGAAATCCTTCCAGTTTCACCTGAACACACACGAAACATGGTTGAGTCCTAAGGCAGTCTGAGCCCTCCAAAATACGAGTCATTCTTCGAAAGAATAATAAACAACAATTACAAGAAGGCCTCTAAACAGAAGATGATGAAATAACAACAAATGCCCATGTTGGTTTGTCCGCCTGAACGAGCAGGCGAAAAGCTGTAAACGGCGGCGGTGGAAAAGCGGCGCAGAAAGGCGAGCCGCTGACTGGATGATGGCATTATAAACGGGTGTAATGTTCACAACAAGAGCAGCAGCAGGCAGAGGAATACGCGCCCTCGGGCCAAAGGCATGAAAGCAAAGGCGGCCACACATTGTGCTGCGATAGAGCCGAGAGCACTCGTCTGGCTTTCCTTTCAAAGTATCAAGAGGAATTTTTTTCGACGTGACGGGGTAAAAAAAAATAAAGAAAAAGAGCCTCAGGCGCCGGCGGGCTTTGGTGGACTTGCTCGGATTTTTGCTATTGTGACGCTGAAAGTTGTGACGATTTACTGACACGTAAAGTGTAAAGATGTGATTCAAGCCGACGCTTATCTGCGCAAAAAGTACAACACATAAATCATTTAGAGGGGTTTTTACCATCCCTGTCCCGAGGCATTTTTCTGTCCGCCGCTTCTTGCTAATTGACCGGTTACACCGGTCAACATCAATTTTTTTCTTTCTTGTTTTTTTTTTAAGCAGAGATGCAAATAAAACATTGAGATGAGTTTTTAGATTTAAAATATCTAAAAAAAAAAAAAAAACAACCCAAAATGAACTTTTGAAATCAGCATGCATCAATTGATCATTTAGGGCACGTAAAATTTGCTGTTATTGTTATTCGTTGTTGCTCTTACAGCGGCAGAAGAGTGAAATTGACTAGCGTGAGTGGCATCGTGTATCAAGCAACGTGCAGTAAGAGTCCATGCATAGTGACAAAGTGCTTGTATGTAGTGCGGGGGTGG
Source organism: Hippocampus zosterae (assembly GCF_025434085.1). Taxonomy (NCBI): domain Eukaryota; kingdom Metazoa; phylum Chordata; class Actinopteri; order Syngnathiformes; family Syngnathidae; genus Hippocampus; species Hippocampus zosterae. The sequence continues at coordinate 22,917,454 of NC_067453.1, forward strand.
GGGGAGTACACCATACCTGTCATACCTTTTCAGAGCGCCAACCTGTATAAACTACCAAAAAAATCCTTAAAAAGAGCAAAAAAATCCTTATAACATACCAAAGCATTTTATATGTCAAAATAACGTCAGAACCCCCCCCCCCCCCCCCACGAAATTTTCAATGGTATTTATTGTAGATCTCCATAATACAATGTCTGGTTCATGTCTGATCGTCATTCTACTTAGTGGCATTACTGTGTTCAAAGTTGTATTCCTGCGTTACTTTTTTCACCAACTCCAAATCATTTGGAGTTGGTGAAAAAAAAACCCCGGACATTTTCAGAATCTGTATGATTTGTGCGATACGGCCATATACGTAAGATTCACCACAAAATCCGCATGAAAAATGGCTAAACCGTATGACTTGACAGGTATGGTACACGAAAGTGACAAATAAACTCATTTTTTTTCATGCGCTGCGCAGCAAGTACCTGGGAGCGACGTTTGCTCGGAAGAAACCAAATGCTTGTCCAATGACATGTCGGAAACTTGAGAGCTCCCCAACATGTTTGCCAGCTATTCGTGTGACACTGAATGACAGGAAGTCATCTTATGTCACTTTATTTCCAAATGAGTTCTTGACATTTTGGCATGGGGTAAGGTACTCAACCAGATCAATGACAGTTTAGTAGAATTCAGGGGGCGGGGAAAAATAAGTGTACATGTGAGTGTGGATGGTTGTTAGACTTGCCTGGCGATTGGCCGGCGACCAGTTCAGGGTGTCTCTCGCTTCTCGCTTGAAATCATCTGGGATCGGCTCCAGCTCATCCGCAATCCTAATGAAGTGTCTGCAATAGAAAGCGGGATGAATGGATGGATTAAACGACGGGTTGATGAAGTAGGATGATGAAATTAATTTGCGACACTGTAATACAATTTTTGGCCCATCTGTCCGTAAGTAAAAGTCTAATGATATTTCAATGCAAATTTTCCCTTTTGAGACTTTCTTTGATTTGAAATGATCATTCAAAGCACTTCCAGAAGTCGAAGTGGATCAAAATATGAAGATTGCGATACAAACTACTCTACAAAAGGCACGCTACAGCGACATCACTTGTTTGTTTTTGCCGTCAACTGCAAATGTTTGTGTTTGAAATCAATGGAAGGAAACAAAAATCTAGCTTCAGCTCATAAAAAATGCTTCCACACTGAACAATCCGTTTTGCAAAACCTCTTTTGATAGTGAGTCAAATAGATACACCCGTTACAAACACACGTAAACATAACTAAATATGGCCTCTCAAGCATCTAAAATCTACCACAAAAGCAGTCCATTCTTCACTTTGTTCCAAAACTCCCCCAAAAAGTGAAAAAACACGTATCAGGACAAGCCGAGTTCTGGGGCTGCTTTGCTATACCAGGCACGGGATGCCTTCAATCTGTGCAAGACCGTCGAGACATTCTGGAGAGAAATGTGCTGTCTCGTGTCCGAAATCCCGGTCTCAGTCAGTTTCATTGGGCTCCCCCCCGCACCCCCCCAAAAAAAGACCCAAGACACACCGCTGAAAAATCCCAAGAATGGCTGAGAGCAAAACTTGAGGATGGTCTTGTTGATTCTGAAGTGACCTCCTATGAGCCCTGATCTAAATCCTACTGAGCATCTGCAGAAGGCGTTGAAACATGCCGTCTGGAGAAAGCAGCCATCAAACAAGTGCAGCGGTCATGTCGATAGCAAAAGCGTTTGATTGTCGCGATGGCCTCAAAAAGATGCGCAACACAATATCAAGTTAAGGGTCCCATCATTTTTTAATCCCGGGCAGTTTCACTTTGATCAATTTCGGCTCATTTCGATGAAATTTGTGTTTTCCGAACATTCCCGAAAGGGTAGCAACCAATTTTTTATTCCGGGGGATAATATGATATGATGTTATCATTGGGTTAAGAAAATTCGGATCCCCACTCGGCTGAAGATAGCCTGTGATTTAGCGCCGGGTAAAAAAATGATTAAGTTTATTCAAACAGGATGAAAATAATACCATAAACTATCAGTCTGATGGTCATAATATGGGTTCATGTAAGTGGGTCGGGAAAAAAAAAAAAAGTAGAGCCCATTCCATCAAGCTAATTGCCTGTTTGTGAAGAGGGAGCAAACTTTTCCAAGCGGCACTCCATAATGGAAGCTTTTTCTTAATCATAAATAGAGCTCTTGTATCCCACGGGGACCTGCTATTCGAATTTACAATTGAACTAAAGACCAAAGCTATCAATCTTTCACAGACACTTTATTCCTACACCGCCCCTCTCTGGCTTGTAATTGTGGTGGCACGACCGTAAACAAGAGAGAAAAGGCAGCGCTGACTGATCGCTGGAAATGACATATTAACGCATAAGCACTCTCATTCACTTTGCACTCGACTGTGGATGGACACCCGCGCACACACACGCGCACGCACACGCACACGCACACGCACACACACACACACACACACACACACACACACACACACACACACACACACACGCACGCGAAAACGCGCGTTGACCTAGTAATGTAGTGAGGGCAAACATCCAGTGACATTTGTGGGAAATCCAAGCTACTGACCAACTAAGGCATCCTGCCAACATAATGTGAGGCATAACCAGCGTTTTGAGTAAGATAAGAAAAAAAAATTGGGTTTAAAAACCATGTATTAGTGAAGGATCAACGTTGTTGTTGTTTTTTTTTAATAGGGTAAATACAGATTTTGCGCTATTAAATAATTGGGTTGCCATTATTATTAAATATTTGGAGACAAATAAGATCTGCTTTACGAAAGGTTCGCACGTGCAAAAACGGGTGCCAACTTGATTGCAGAATGGATTATTGTCAGGAGAGTGCATGCTGACGTTAGCGCTGTTGCTGAGTTGAACACTGCGGAGCGGTTCCAAAGCCTCATCTAAAGGTTTTCGCATGTTGTGCGTGCAAGTGTTTTTGCATATTAGTCATGTTTCCTCCCTGAAATGAAAACAATGTAACTCGTAAGTATTACAAATGACCCCATTGTTATACTTTCTTGTAAAATGTCACCAAACTTTGTTTCTTGCTAGCTTGCTAGCCGCGTTGCTAGGTTGCGACGTTATTCGTCTTGGCTGGAATTGATAACAGAATCGTTTACAAAAACGGCAAATTATGCCAAGGAATTCAAACTCTGGGAACTAGTTCTCCACCAGAACTTGTTTTCGATTCCCATCCCGAGTCAAAAGCGTGCGCACTCTGTTACGCTTGGTGAACGTGCATTTCAGCAACCACTATCTATGATTTTCGTAAATCTGGCCCATAGTACTTCGGGCAGAGCAGTGAAAGATACACAACTCGTAATAATGAGCACTCAACCCAGTAACCAAACAACCTTCCCACCTACTCAGCCATCAACCAACCAAACTACCAACCAGTGAGCCAGCCAGCCTAGCTACTTATAATTCAATAATTCAATCCTACCATGTAAAACAACAGTCTAGCTAAACGCAAGCTGAGGACCGCATACAAGGATGCAAGAAAATGCAACATGTACTTACGTACGCAATGCACAACGTATATTTCAAATTGCTGTGCTTGGGGGAGATAATAGATTTCAAAGCGAGCCGCGAGCGAAGTCATTCCGTCATCGTGCCGCAGCACAACCGCCGACACGCTTGTTGGTGACTCGGTGATGCAACGTGACGGCGATGACTCTAACAACGAGTCTTTTCGCTGATGAGTTAATGCAGAAAACTCTCAATGTCATCGCCAAAAGATAAGAGGTAAAAGAAAGCTCGGCATTGTGCGCCTAATGACGGGTTGCCGGCCAGACCCGCAGATGTCACAGGTCAGTCATGTTAAGAATGCGTACGCCCAATCATCTGCCGATCTCTATCAGGGACCGGCTTGCAGCTAAACATGATTTGGCCACAATTGAGGGGGGGGTGCTGATCAATGGACAAAGATCCTTGAAATGTCAACGACATCACATGATTGGTTTTCGGCTAAATGACGATGACGGTCACAATGACAACAGCAAGTGTTGAAGAAAAGACGCTCATCAAAGCAACGATCTTTAACCCCCCCCCCCCCCCCTGACCCCCCGCCCTCCGAAATTGAAATTACTGCCATGCGTTGTTCTTTTTAGCGTGATGTATTCAATTCCCAGACAAACTTCTCAACTCGAAAAGTTAGAAACAAGTCCGAGCACAAGGATGGCATGGCTGCCTTGCAGTTAGAAGTTCTGGGTTTGAATCTCAGCTCAGGATTTTCTGTGGCCCTACATACCAACCAAACAACCAAAAAAAGTCAAGGCTTCAATAATGGCCTGTAACCGATAACAAGCGCTTTTCTGTTTTGCTAGCTGCCTTTTCAAAGTGATTTTCCTACATTTAACATTTTTTACGCAAGACAAGATTCGACAAGCAGATGCCTTTTGATTTTCATTAATGTGCATTTTTGCCCCCCCCCAACCCCCCCGAAAAAGGTGCCCCAAGAACAACATGAGTAGCACACGGGTCTATTTTTATATCTATATTTAACGTAATTATAGATGGACCACAAAACGCAAGATAGGGGGAGGGGGTGTGAAGATTAATATTTACTTGGTTATTAACTCATTCAGGACCAGCCAATTCGAGACCCTTTTTTTTTTTTTTTTTAAGAAGAAGCAAGCCAAACTAAGTCTTGGAAAATTTGAAAAAAAAAGCATCTGGGGTTGAATGTGTGGAGTGTGAAAAGACATAAATATGTCTTTGGGACCGCGACCCTAATGAGGATCAAGCGGCTCGGAAGATGAATGAATGAATGAATGAATGTCTTTGGGAGTGAATGAGTTAAAAGTCACAGGATAACTAACGTTAACTAATGTTAACTAACGATAAACAAGTGTTTGAAAAGTCACCTTTCCATAAAACGTCCCTCTTTTCAAATCCAAAATAGAAACTACAATCTTGTCCAAACCGTTGTGGGACAACACGACGCGATGAGGTGGAATATAAAAGGAGGAGGAGCTAAAGTCCAACCGTCGCAAACGTGACATAAGACGACAAATTGGAACGAGGGACTTAATAATCCACACGAGTGTCACTTTGGTCTCGTCAAGCCCTCCGCTGACATGCAGCGTTTTCTCACGTTCAGTGTCTCGGGACAAAAGGAACCCACATCCGGTCTGAGAGCTATTTGTCTGCTCTATGTTATCTGAAATCAAACGCTCGATTACACTCTCGGCATCACGTGCGGAACAATCGAGCCGGCTCTCAGGTGGTCACGTTTGCAACGGGTACAAAAAGGCCGCTGACAAAAAAAAAAAAAAAGAACGAGGAGGGAGCGTCCAAGGTTTTCCAGGGGAGAATTAGGAAAGCGTTCCCAACTCACGCGACCTTCCTTTGCTATCATAAAGACGGCCGTCAATTAAGCCTCACAGTATGTTGGCCTTCTTGATTGGAGTGCCTTGCAGACCGAGGGAAAAATTCTATGCCCTCGAGTACTTGCAGTCTCCTCTTGAAATTTGTTTGTGTTGGACGGTCTTTGAGACCGCCATTCATAGGTGGCCATGAAAGAATGTCAAATGATGCGGTTTTATGGTAAAAATCTGAAAACAGGCTTTTCTTGTGCGACGCTACCTCCGGATTGATTATGAACTCAAATGGAAGGTGGCGTAAAAATTTATTTTTTAATTACTTATGATAAAGTGTGTTGATGGAGTACCTCAACGTATCATATAATGGAACGGCGTTTGATACAATGGAGTATTTGTGAAGAGCAAGGCGACATAATTCCTCTGTATGAAGTTTACGCCATAGTAATGGATTACATTGAACAAAAAAAGCTTCCAGAATGATTCGGGTTTTAAATATTGTGTCCGTTTTGCCTCATGCGCTGTCATCGCAGTTCATCTGCCCCCCCCCCAAAAGTATATATATAGATACTGTATATATAAATAATATACATTTAAATTTAAATAATATAAATAAATTATTGAAACAAACAAACAATAGAAAAATGAATAAAAACCAGTAACACGTGCATTACATTTTCACTTGTGGAGACAGCACTTCATCACCAAAATCTCCGGTTACAATCAGACACGTCAACAAACAGTCTGATAGTTCCTTGAAAATGATCGATCGAGCTTAGCCAACAGGCTTTGGTGACAGTAAGGGGCAGAGAAACCGGGTGTGGGGGGTGCTCTTTGGTAAATGCATCCATCCGTGTTCTAATTCGTTTTTCCTCATGAGGGTCGGGAGCGTGCTGGAGCTGCTAGGCAGCAGGTGAGGTACACCCCAAACTGGTTGCCAGCCAATCACTGAGCACACACAGAGACAAATAACCATTTGCGCTCACAATCGCACTTAGGGACATTTTCGAGTGTTCCATCAGCGTGCTATGCATGTTTTTGGAATGTGGGAGGAAACCCGAATACCCGGAGAAAACCCACGCAGGCGGCCGTGCTAACCAGTCGACCACAAATGCCGCCTATTTTGAAGAAGAAATACTTCGATTTTCGACCATAACCTCTTCTAAGGCTGTTCCAAAAGGGGTTTGTTTGAAATCCAAAACTATTTTATTAGCGCTAATATGCAGAAATAACAACAACAACAACAAAAAAGTCAGATTTGCGTAAATCACAACAAACATGTCTGCTCACAATGAACATTTCCTCGTGTAAGGAAGCCTAGAGGAGTCAACTGGCGTATTTGGGTTTGCTCCGTTTGGTCGAAAGCCGATTTTCAGTCGTAATCCGAGTGCGTTAAAATTTGGTCGAGAACAGAGACGCTCGAAAACCGAGGTTTGACTGTATTCTAAATTATGATATCATCTCAAGAGGTGGCCATTTTGCCTCTTCCTGTCAACTGAAAATGACATCGAAGTGCCAAAGGACTGAGGCAACGACCGTCATGGCTCCCCCTGTTTTCAGTTCAAGATGTCGAAAAACTAACATTCTTTCGACATACGAAGCACAAGGGGACACACGATGACGCTTTTCCTTCTTCTCGGACTGGACTCAAGTGTCAGGTTGCTGCTGGTACATCGATACCACTTACAGAATGTGGTCGTTGATGCTCTCTTTGCTTTTGTCACCGTGCCAGAGCAATGAGATCAGTCTAGGTGGCTGCAAATCTAATAACAGCAAAAGAGGCCTTTGCAGTTCGCAGACAAGATAATGACATTAGCCATTCACTGCGGACAAAGGAAGAGCCGCGTGTGTACACAAAGTGCCGTCGCGGAGAAAGTGCGGCGTCGGAACTCGACTTGGAATCTTCATCGGCATCCATTGAATATTTGTCACATTCTTTGGAGACTTTGGGTTGTTCCGTTGCTTGAGTTTGTTTGCTCGAGCGTGAACCTTATCAATCTGAACCCTACGCACACCAAACGAGCGGACCGAGACCGCTTGCAGGAGAGGCGGTCTCGGGTGAACTCTTAGCGTGGTTCACTTCCCATCTGTTTAAGTGCAGTGCAACAGAGCAGACAGGAGAAAGCATAATTTTGAAGGAACGTTTGACTTTTGTCCGACGATATGCCACACTCGGGTTTTGTCCGATTGAACAACTTTAGGTCTGATGATGGAAAACCTGCTGAAAACAAAGCGAACGATGACCGACGCTGTGTGAGTGGTCTTGGCCGGAGCGCAAAACTCACATAAGTGCTTTATTTCTTCATCAAATGATGATGTCATCGGCATTGGCGAGCACATTTTACAAGAATGAATTGCATACATCTGCACAGATTTTTTTTCTTAACCATTGAAACCATTAAAAAGAGACTTATGCACTTGATTATTTATTTTTACAATGTGTCAGATTCAAGGTCTCGTAATAAAATGTTGGTGTCTGTGTTTTTTTTTAAATAAATCCAAAGCATCAAGAGTTACGGCGCGCTTTTCATCTTCTTTTTAGAGGCCTGCTAACATCAGCCAGTTTTGAGGGGGCAGTCCAGTCTGCTCCAAGTGAGCCACCTGATATCGTGGGAGAACATCTTTTGTTACCGAGATGACGGTGGACGAGCCTAAAGAATGTCTACTCCTCAACCCCCCCCCCCCCAAATCTGAACAAGAAAGCATGGCTTGTATTTTCACTTATGCAAGCAGCACTTCATCGCAGCTTCCACTTGTTCAAGTGTCACAACGCTTGTTGATTAATGTCACCGACACACCCGGATGAAAACAACCCACCTCCCACCACCTCAGCAATGTCACCAAACAATCAAGTACAGTTCCACGAAGCAGACGCTAATGACGATAATGCTGCGTGCTAAGGCTAATCTGTGCTTCCAACGCTGCAGCTCTGCTTAGCTTTTGGCTTTGTCAAGTGTTTCTTTGTCGTCGCTTCACAATGGCGACCGTCTTTCCAGGTAAGATATACTGCACAAACGCATTTGTCTTTCATAAGATTTTTGCAGACTTATTTTGGGAGCTACGATTTCATAGGAGCAGCACTTGAACACGGCGTCTCGCACTCATTAGACGGGGCTATGGTTCAAAGCACCGCCGATGTCCCTCGGCAGGTAAACTTTCTGACCTCACCGATAGGAAATGCCTCAGTTGATTCGAATCAAAGCAAAAGGTGTGTCGCTCTCAGCCAGGAGTCACCCGCCGCTCCCTCGACCAGATGTGCGGGGCGTCTCCATTACAAGAGCCTGAGAAGCGGTTCGTTACAGGTGCAAGGCTTGACGTGAGGCCTTAATAATGGGGGTATCCATTGGCTGCGTTTAATCAAAGGCACGCGGGGACGGGGATGGGATTCATTGCTCTTTGATGGAGAGCGCCCTTATGAAGACGGACAATCACTTTGCTCTCTAAGTGAAACAGCGTTTAGCCTCAATTCCCACAGAAAAGGCCCATTTGTTCTCCGCGGGAGTGGGGGAGTGCAGTGGGGGGTGGCGATGCTCGGTGCGGGGTGCTTGCATTTTCCACACAATTACATTGCACAGGCGTATAATGGAGACGGTTTTTCTGTCAAAGTCAACAGATTTTGCCGTGGGAGACTCATCGCAAGAAAAAAAAAACTCGCTAAGCCTCAAACCACGGCCGGGCAGCCAAGCAGAGCTTCAATTAATCAACGATGAAGAGTTTTATTGGGCTTATGCAACAAAGTGCTGTCTGTAGGGTAATGATCACCAACTCTCTCCCGCACATTTCATGTCCCCCCCCACCCCCCGCCCCCAGAAGGCTGGGCTCGGTTCTGACTTTGCCGTTAGCGTCCCTCCCAGATGCTTTATTTATTTATTTTTTTCCCGAGGAGGAGGGACGAACTGGGCGCTTTAAACGGACGATGACGGAGGATGGTTAAGATAGATATAAGGATAGAGGGACGATCACAAAAGGGTACCCAGCTCACGGACGGAGGACAGACCGGCAAAATAGCGTAAAGGGACTTGGGGGCCATCTCTGACGAAGCCGCAGTACTAAACTGGCACTGGGGCTGAATAAAAAAAAAAAGTGCATTTCTGAGAGATTTTCCTGATCGATTTAAACTGCGGTGCGGGATGTATTATGAGTGATATTTTCCTCCCTGGCCTGCTTGAAAAAAGCACGATGAGAAACATCGCTAGAACATGTCGAGTACAACACATTGGAAGCGTTGGAACCGGATTTATTGTGTGGGGTCTCTCAAATTTTAAAAAATCGGTTCACACATTAAAAAAAAAAGTAATTGTGTACACTGATCAATTTGCTACTGTTCCCGTTGACCAAATGTAAAAAATTGTCGGCCCCAACCGTTTTTGGAACAGATCAAGGAGGAAAAATCGTTAACACACCCGTATCACAGGATAATCGTTTCGGATGATCTTTCGAGACATCTATAAATGAGGCCATTGCTGACTTTGATCGCACAGGAGGGAACTTGCTCAAATCTAGACGGTATGTTCGTACCCACTTAGTCAGACAAACACACACACACTTTAAAATTTGACTCGTTACAACTGAACGGGTTTAACATTCATGATGATCAGCCAAGACCATTTTTTGGAGTAATCCGAGCAGGGAAACAAATCTCTCTTAACATATCCCACACTACAAAATAATCACTCTTCGTAATCTTTTACAGACATCCGATAACATGGCTTTGGCTTACTTTGATCTGAAGAGGGTAAAAATGCTCAAATTTAGCCTAATTATCAGCGTGAGTGGACCCAGCTCAGATCAACCAATGACATTTGTCGGCGCTTTAGAGAAAGGAGGACCTGGAAAAAAAAATCCCGCTAAGTTGCTAGTTTTCCGACTCTCTGTGTCGGATTTGTGCAGCTCCGTTGTTTTGTGTCTTACATAATCCAACCTGACAGACGCGCCTTTCTAGTATCGCCATATCTGCGACTTTTCAGCTAAACTGTTGTATTTCACACGTGCGGCGGCTTGTCATGCCATGTCGAGTGTGTTTAACGGCGTCTCCAACCTCGGCGCCGTGATACCAGCTGAGTGTAAGCGCTCCTCAATATCTGTTCCAATTAGTTTTTGATTAAGGAAGCCCCGTTGCGGCTGTTTGAGGGCCTTTAATGTTGTGTCAACAGGATGATGATGGAGCGAGCGCCCGTGGCCGGCCGCCAGTAACAAAAGCAGCCAGTAAAAAGGCTCAGAGTGAACCAGTTTATCTTCTTAATGGAAACCAGATGACCTTCCTTTTCTCGACTTCCCCTCCCTTTTACAACATCCAAGTTTATTTTTCTTGCGCTGATACTCGAGTGTGTCATTTCGGCCTGACGTTATTAGTATTGATTTAGTTTTTGGAATGTTAAAAAAAAAAAAAAAAAAAGTTGAATGAACCGATAACCTCCTGACTTTCCTCTCTGACAAAAGAACAATCCATTGAAAATAAATAAAGGCGACATAAAGGATTTGTTCCGTGCTCCAACTATCGTGATCAGAAATTGCAACAATTCAAGCAACATTTTTGGTTGACAATCAAAAGCCGGATTGCGATGCCACAGTGGGTCTAATTTACATAATTCCGCCCGCGACAGAGTTTGAATATTTTCGAGTGATGGCCATACTAGACTGACATTCGGCCATGTCAAAGCTAAAAGATAAACGGCACGACACTGCGGAAACACAGGAAGAGATTGGACAAAGCCCTCAAACCAGGCTAATGTCACTGAGGCGAGAAAAAGAGGGGGCGAGGTGTGCTGAAGTTCTTATTCCTTGGAAGTGTTTTGACAAATTTAAGTTAAAATTAAAATCAAATAGTCATTGAACATTTTCATTCATTCATCTTCCGTACCGCTTGATCCTCACTAGGGTCGCGGGGGGTGCAGGAGCCCATCCCAGCCGTCTCCGGGCAGTAGGCGGGGGACACCCTGAATCGGTTGCCAGCCAATCGCAGGGCACACAGAAACGAACAACCATTCGCACTCACACTCACACCTAGGGACAATTTAGAGTGTTCAATCAGCCTGCCATGCATATTTTTGGAATGTGGGAGGAAACCGGAGCACCCGGAGAAAACCCACGCAGGCCCGGGGAGAACATGCAAACTCCACACAGGGAGGCCGGAGCTGGAATCGAACCTCTGCACTGTGAAGCCGACGTGCTTACCACTGGACTACCGGGCCGCCCTTGAACATTTTCAACTGTAAATAAAAAGAAAAATGTAGTACATCAACTGAAACGTGACAAATTACAGCCGCACATTTATGGGAGTCTTGGATTCAGAACTCGACGAAAGCACGTCATGATTCGGCTTTAAACTGAGAGCCAAAAAACACAAGAATCCGTCGCAGGAGGTGTCAACTTCACCATTAACCTGGCTAAAATCTAATATATGGCTCAAGATCTTGGGTCATACTGTACCTCTGTATGTACTTAGTTGTGCGGCTTACTACTCATGATTATTTTCTCATCCTACCAATACATTTTGGACAAAAACACCTTCTATGTGTCACAGGATCGTCGTATTTACAACCGTACTGGCATTCGAGATTTTAAATACAGTTCACAAAGCTGACTAGATCTGTTCCAGAGCACTTTTCCTTTGCCAAACCAATTCATCCAACTCCCGCGAGTGGCATAAAAAGATGCCAATCAGCGTGATTGTTGCACAGGTGAACCATATGCTGTCCACACAAATGAAACTCCTCTCAAATGTCCAGTTTACTGTTGGGGCAGAAAACCAGTTTTGGTGCTGAAGAGCGTGGCCCTGAACGTCAACTGCGTGCGAACTTGTGAGTGGCGGGCAGTCCCCATACATGCATTCATGTTCAGATATGTGATTTGCGCTGCTATTTCCTGTATATAATGTCCACACTGGATAAGCACGCCACTGGCTGCCCTCTCGGAGGAATAATCTACGACGACTGGTTTAGTAAATGTAAAAACGGAGCAATATGCACACAGTGTCCATCAATGTGGACAGAAAGGTGAATTCTTAGCATAGTGGACGTTCTTTTTGCAGCGTGCGAGAGGACTGCGAGGCCTCTCTTTGGAGGGCTCACATACACCACAGGGAGATAAAAAAAGAAAAAAAAGGTTCTGGCACACAAGAAAGTCTGATAAGTTGCAGCTTGTGTCATGTTTTTTTTTTTTGTTTAGTTTACTTAATCCCCTGAGCTGAAAATGACCTTGTGAACTCAAGTCGGCTTCGGTGTATTCTTTTTTTTTTCTTTCGTCCACCCTCCACTCAGTCAGCAGTTTACTGTCTTTACCTGCTTTTGGGATTCTGAGAACATGCAATGTCCACACAGGAAGGCCAGAGCCGGAATCAAACCCTGTAAATCTGCTTGGTGAGGTTGCAGTGCTAACCAGTCGAGACCTTTTTGTTTTTGCAGCCCCTTTATTGTTTTTGGATCCCTGTAATTTCTGGTACTGTATGTGGATGAGGGACTGGATGAAAACTATCTTTTTTTTCTACACAGTATGACATGGATGTGACTTTCACTTTTTGATTTGAACCTGTGATGTGAATAGAATTTTTCTACTGTACCCTCAGTGACTGAAATGCACCTGTCATGTGGCGTTGACAGGTCACAGGTCAAAGATGGCAGCAATTATGTTTTAAGCCTTTTGAGCAGCAGCAGCTTTCATGCAAACACGCAGTTTGTGCACACATAGCCTGGCCTCTAACCCGCGGCCAACCTTGGCTTAATCATTAGCACAACCCGTTATCTGATTGTCGAGCAGGTAACCATTAATACGTGTTTGTTGCCTGATGACCTGCCCAACCCCCCCGCCACCCAAAAAAACAAAAACAAACAAAAAAACAGCACACCACCTCTGAAATCAGAAATGACAACTTTAGACCAGATGAGGTCATCCCTGATTTGATTTGAGGAAGAAAGACACCCACAGTTGTTGTTGTTTTAAATGACGTAAATTATATGTATGCCACACTAGCGGTGACCAAACTTTTCTGCTCAAGGGCAACATTTGATTTATATGAACTTGTGGATGAGTTAAAAAAACCTAACAATACTACAATGATTTTATGAAATAAAAATGAGTTTTAACTAATACTGATCCACAATTTCCATTAATGGATTTTTCTTACATACTGTAGTTCAAAGCGCGTTCTTAAACATACACTACTGACACCAACAAAACAGCTGCAACCAGAGAGGAGCTAGTTTACAGAAGCGCACTGCCAACTTTGCCATTTAGTCGCTATATATAGAGACTTTTCCGACTCCTCAAGCAAGTAGCGTATTTTCCGCACTATGAGGCACACCTAAAAGCATCAATTTTCTCAAAAGCCAACAGTGTGCCTTATAATCCGATGCACCTTATATATGTATCAATATTCAGATTTTTTTGGAAGTAATATTTTTAATGTTCTGTAAAGCACTTTATGACAGCTGAAGTGGTTGTGAAAGTTCAAAATAGAGAAAGCTGTATTGTATCGTATTCCATTTAGCGAAGCTCCATCTAGTGCATCATGCATAACACAACCGCAGCCACTACTGTACCTTCTATTCTATGTGGCTTATAATGTGGTGCACACTATACATGAAAAAATGTAAATTTAAAATTGGCCATTCATTGAAAGTGCGCCTTATCCTATAAGTGCGCCTTATAATGCGGAAAATACGGTCTTTTTTCAGAGAGCAATCTGTGACATTAATTCCACTTCATAAACCAACAACATGAGCGGAATCATTTTCACATTGTTTTACCTATGACAAGAAAGGAGGCGAGTCAAACAGGTTGAACATTGCCTAAGACATTGGTGCCCATTTATAAGACGAAGGTAAGAATAACATGAGAGAATGAGTGCAACCCCTGTTCAATTCACCGTCCCGCCTCTCATTTAGTGCGCGGCACAGCTATGGCGCACAATGATAACTCAGCATGCTCCCCTCCCTGGATGAGGAGGCTGATATACAGCGCGGAGGTGTCCTGACACACTTATATCTGCCCGTGTCCTCCAAAAAGACAAGGAGAGTCAATTACGACGGCGAGGCTGTGATAAATAACAGCTGACCTCACACACAGCGGGCTTCCCGCGGCAGGACTGACAAGACAAGACCTGCGTGGGATCCATGCAGGCACAAATGTGGGCCACGTCTGGAGAGAAAGGGGGCGCAAAGGTGGAGGACGCAGGGCCGAGGTCGTTTGGAATGAGTGCGGGGGGGTGGAGGGGGCGGCGGGGGACGTTTACGTCACAGTAGTGACACGTGTAAACACGCAAAGCTTCAATGTGGCCTTGCAGTGCTGTGTTTGTGTAAACTTGTGTTCTCAAATGCTTGTCACCCACATTTCAAGTTGCCACCTACTTTTCGGGAAGTGAAGAACAAAAAAAAAAGAAAACACTTTGTTCACAAATAGCCTTTGAAAATGCGTAGCCTACTGTAAATTCTATTTGTAAACAACAACGGGTGTTTATGTGTTGAATTAACCCTTTCATGGACAGTGACTACTACAGTGGACATTTTATCAGGTTACAGGTTATAGTTATCGATGCATGAAAGGGTTAAGAAGAAACTGAAGATGAACCTGACAATTGTATGTCCAATGTGGTAAATGTGGCCACAAAATATTTTGGCACTGATCATCTTCTACTTCCATGTGGTTACTTCCTGAAAAAAAAAAAAGTACATTGAAGTGATTCATCTCTAAAGTCTTTGTCGGGGAGGAGCCGAGTTTAGCCCAATTTGTTAGCTTTGCTGGATATATGTTTTTGCTTTGCAGAGTGGCTACTAAAAGTTCACAAGTGAAGGATGGGCTTTTTATCGCATGAATGTAAAGCATTTTGTTGATATGAAAAAATAAATGGTGAGATGTTTATTTTGAAGGGTATTCTCAGAAAATTAGTGTGAAATGATGCTAACGTTCGTGGTATATATTGTATATATTGTTTTACCGTTTACGTTTTCCTCTATTCGGTCGATCCCTATCTCTGCGGGTGGAGTGGGTTTACGGTACTCCTTTTTCTTTTTCCACCAACAACATTGTTGCGTGAACGCCTCATGCTCTTTGCAGAAACACATGCACGTACGCAAAACACGGGGGGTAAAGTGAGGGACTTGTGAGGTAGGGTGTTGCCGGGGGTCCGAGGTCCTTTGGGAGACACACTGGCTGAAAGAAGGGGAGGAATGAGCAACAGGCAGACACAAGGGCACGGGCAGATGTGCGCAAAGATAAATGAGCAGATAAATCACAGAGTGTCTGGGCCCAAGGCACATTTGCATTCCTCAAATGAAACTCCAAGGAGAAACACTGGCACGAACCTCCGGAGACATGAAATAAAACGTACACAGTACATGCACGGTGCATATATCACGTGGGTGAAAGAGAGCATATGTTTTCCTTCCAAGGACTTTGCATGGGCATCGGGCGCGATCAAGAAAGCTTCTTTTTACAGCTCCGTAATGAAGCCCGTTGACAGTTACTGAGTGTCGACAACTCCCCGGCGCGGCTTTTATCACATGTTGCACTTAAACGACATCATCGAGTGCAGGAAAATTGGAGGTAATTTTGATAACGAGCATTCCTCGAGTGATTTGGGGGAGGGCGGGGGCGCGTCACCCACGCGTGGCTTATTTAAAAGGCAGGTCATGTTTGATCTATGGAGGTCCTGGCTTGTCTCACTGTCACACGAGGAAGGACATCATAGCATTCCGCAGCTGATGTTCACGTCCATGTGACAGACAACTATATGAAAGGATGCACGGAAATCCACACACCGGACGCTGAGTAAAAGCAGGACGTTTTACACACATATATGTAAATGTTGACATATGGGAGTCAGGGAAGTCGTAACTTGGTCTTTGTTTTGTTTTGTTTTTTGTTGTTGTTATGTGGTTGCCCAAACCACACCAAACACGGCATTCGCCCAGCCTAAAATGTCTTGGTTCAGACAGAAACAATTACATTGCTGTTTTCGAAAAGTTCATTCGTCAACATTTAGGAAACAATTACATTGCTGTTTTCGAAAAGTTCATTTGTCAACATTTAGGAAAGAAAAAAAAACAAACAAACATACAGGGTTGACGCCTGAGAAAGCAGCGCGGTAAACTTTTCAAGAAAGATGCGGTTTACTGATAGCAGCAGTGGACGTTAACAGCTGATTAGCTGCTAACGACTCACTGCTCAACATAAACAAGCGCCCAATTTAAGAGAAAGCGGCATTTGCGACGTGTATTTTTAAAAAAAAGCTCTCAAGAATGTAATAAAACGGCTGATCGGAGAGACGTCATGTCCTTTACTTTGTAGTACTTTGCAAAGCGTCTTTGCACTTCTGTCGGGTGCATTTTTTTGACAATTAAATAATCTCAAAGCTATTTATTATTTTTTCGGAGGTAATGTTGGAAAATGAATTTGAAAGTACATGTTTTGGCATTATTGTTTAGGTTAAATTTAGTCATTAAACTCTTAATATTGTGACTTAGAAACATTTGTTCGGGTGTTTGTTACCTGTGAAATTTGGAGGGTTGACTCTACTGTAATTATGACTTGACGCCTATGCTAGTGTGGGCTAGCATTAGCCTAGCAAGAGACTAGCAATACACGAACCAAACATAACTCTGGCGTAAATCCACATTCGGATTACGTCGCTGTAGGAATGTCATCGTAAACTGCCGATCCCTGTCTGCTACGTTAAATTATGATAGTCGTGAGTCGAGATGAGTTCCGAAAGTTGCTTTTACACCGCACAGACACCGCACAGCTGAACGAGACTAACATTCAGGCTATGATTTTTTTTTTTACCGGTATAATTAATTAGCAGCAAGAGAAATTGTACAAACCACTCTGCAATGAACGTAACCGATGCTGTAATGCAATACTTGGACCGAGACCGGCTATAACAAACAACAACTGATGCCAAGCGTTCACACAGAAAACCATTTCCGCCTCCAAATCGTTGTAAGCAAATGGCAAGGATAACGGTATTGGCTGTGCTTCAGGTTGCAAGTGACGCAATGTCAATGGCCACTAAATTGAAATTGTTTTGCTTTCCAGGCAAACACTTATGTAGGCTTTACAATGTATTCACACCAAAAGAGCATTTACGGACTCGGTTCGGGGACCAATTGTAGCCGTGCGTACAACACTTCAAACGTCAATTTGCGTTTGGCTTCCTACATAATCATGCTCACTCGCTCGTAACTTTTAGCAGCTCGGGGAACGGAGAAGAGAGAAAAGTGGTAGTGGGCTGGGGGTGGGGAGGAGGGGTTTGCGTGTGTGGGTGTGGGTTGTGTGGGAGGAATCTTGAAGGAGAGACTGTCATCACTAATTCCTTGCCAGGCAGGCCAGAGAAGTGTTGACTAACTAATGGCCTTGTTTAACAAGTAAAGTGTAACATGCTTGAGGAAACACAGCTGGATATGAGTCCTGCGCATTGAGTGACTCAGAGAAAACAATTCATTGTCTTCAGCGACACCCACCCGCACACAACGCCGGTCAAAGAGGGAGTTGAAAAAGCGGCAAAGGGGGGGAAACAGCTGGATTCTTTCAAAAGTGTGGTTGGCGGCTAGGTCACAAAGGCTGTATCTCTGCGGTGCAGCGGTGGAAGTGCGGAAGAAAAACGGTAGTGCAACACTTGCAGAGATGATTTAGGAAAGTATCGAAAAGGACATGAGCCACAAAAGAATGACAGAAACTTTCAAAACTATTTTTGGGAGATTGTTGTGCTTTAGTAAGGTGGGGTTAGGTGGTGTCAGGGTTATGGCTTAGGGCTAGCTCTGTGTCAATTAGCATTAGTGGTTATTGTGAGATTTTCTGGTTTGAGGTTAATGTTATGTCGGGTTGAAAATGCTTGGGGTAGTCAGGGGTTGGGGTGGGGCATTAGGAGCCAGGTTAGGGTTAGAATATGGACTTGGAATCGGGGTTCAAAATGAATCGAGTTTCATGGTGTGCATGCCTTGGCAGTTTAAGACAGACACACAGACATACTGAGCTGTCCCATGGCTCAGCAGTTCTGCACTAATCTTCGCGAAGGATGAAGAATATATGCCTGCGGATAATTGTTAAATGATCTGTCTTCATGCGCTCCAGCAATGCTTGCATTCAGATATCCTTTGGCTGGAAGAAATGGGTTTCATCACCTTGCATTTAAATGACCAAATAGGGCTTACTGCCCAATAAAGTATATAAGACCGAGCTGAAAGGTACCATGTGGAGGGAAGGCGGGATCACATAAAACTCAGTTCCACTCGCATATGCTAAAAACATGTCTAACAATTATTTCATCACAAATTTGGGCGGCGGCAGCAGCAGCAGCGCAAACATGTGTTGCGACGATGCGGTGGAGCCGAGTTAATGTTTCAGATTATAATAACTACGGCACTCCTGGCCAGACTGCAGCTCATGCTGTTTTTGTATTCCTCTCAAGAGCGTGTTCATAACTCTGTTTGGATGCCAAGCATTTTGCTCGCCTATAACGAGGCAGCAAGTGAGTCATTTCATTTTTACAGGGCTGTTTTGTTTCAATAGAGAGCGAGTGTTCCCCTAAAAATGTGGTTTCTAATGAGCCTTTTTGCTCCCCGTCATTTTGGACCAGGCAGTGGTTGCATTTTTTACCACATGCTCTTTCGTAAAAAAAAAGAAAAAAGCATTCGCAAAGTAGTTAAATGGCGTGTCATTAGAGGTACAGCATGTGAAATATATATACCGTATATATCTATATCTATATATAGATATATACTGTATATATAAAGTATATATGAACAAATCATTCATTTCTACCCCAGAAATTCTTGACAACAGAATATAATCGGTATTTAGTTCAGTTTTTCATGTTTTCTGAAAAAAAAAAAATGCCCCCCTCCCCCCCAAAACAGGAAGTTGACGATCATTTGTAAATGGAACTTTCACCGCTATAGTAACGTGTGACTGGAGGAGTTAGAAATGCTGCTTTTGCATTGTTTCCCGAATATGAACCGCATGACAGGTCTTCAAGTAAGTACAGTAAGCCTTCAAAGGGGCTAAGGGAGAGCGGGTATTTTACACGTGTAAGACACTAGTTTTGGTGTAATCCAGATGACAGATGGCCACTTGGAGCCTAGCCAATGCAAATGGAAGAAAGTGCTGTTTATTTGCAATATTAAACTGATTCGGAAAATGAACGGGTCTTTAAGGCTGCCATACGTGAACCTGCACCACTCATTTGGAAAATCTGAACTTTTGGATTCCTTCAGTGACAAGACAGGTACCCAGAAATAAAATTCAATGTCTGATCTTCATTAAAATGTTTTTTTTCTTATAAAACACCGCCAAGTACAGATAGACAGTTTAAACCCTTTCATGCACCAATAATGACAACCTGTAACCGGATAACATGATCGGCCATCCACTGTAGTAACCGCTGTCCCTGAAAGGGTTAAAAATGTTTTTTTGTTGAGGCTCTGATTATGAATGCAAATTCACAACAAGTGACATACAAACTGGAAATAAATGCGCTTGATTTGCTCGCTTGAAGATGGAGGCCACTTAAGATGCAGAATATTGTTTGGCTTGTACGTTGACTATGAATAATACATTTTATATGACCACAAATGTGAAAGCTGTTGTGTGAAAATTTCAAGTGATAAAGCCACAGACAACACTGACTCAGCATCTTTTCACCCTTTGGTTTGTTTTCAGCGTTTGCACACTGCAGCAGTTTGCAGACCGACTCGCTGTTGTGGAAAAATAATAACGATTTCTGAAAAAATCAAAACAAAACACTTCATTTCAGGGAAGCCAAAGAGAATTCAAAGCGATGTAGCCCGTCTGGCCTTAAGCATGTGTGTAATTGGATGACAATGTTGCTCAACAGCCGGATCAAAAAAATAGGTCACTGTCGGATGCGTCCTCCAATCCCGAGCCCCTCCCCCATCCCATCCTATTTTCCTATACAACTGAAATAATGGTTCCTAAAATAAATACAAAAAAGTTCACAAGAATAAACTTGACATTTCAGTGAGAATAATGGCTGTGCGAGCCATGGCGTTCACCCCAAAATGGCCTCTTCACACTGAAAAGGATTTCAAAACCATCATCAAACTCTGATGCCATGTTTTAGAAGCGCAAAAACAAACCAAAATAACAATTACGTTTCTCACGTCAAAATAATGTGTGTCTAATTTGGAGTCATTTAGACAAGACCCTGAGTTTGTCACAGTATGAGGCCCGAGGCCTGGAGTTTTTTCAAAATGGCTGCTTGGAACCGAAATGGCTGACTTCTTGCTCAGTTTAGTGCATGGGTCTTTGAGATTTTTATTTTTTTATTTTTTATCTCAACCAGTGACACTGGATCTTGGGGCAAATTTTTTACTCACTTTCCAAGAGGCGTCAAGTGAGTTTTGAGTGGTTGTATTCAGGACCTCTAAAGTTATTAAAAAAATAAATAAATAAAATAAATCACCAGCACACCAGTCGAAAAATTGTCATATTTTTTTTCCTGAGAAAGAGACACACTCTTTTGTTAGCTTCGTTCAAGCACCTAAACCAGATTTTCCTATTATACTCGATACTTCATTCATGTACACTGTTGAAATGTGGAAAGGAATTTACGAGTCCATTTTTATTATTTTACGAGCTACAATGACTTTCTGAACAGCTTGGAATTGCAGGCTGTTGACGGGAATGGCTGAATAAAAGACAACAATGTGCCCGGACAGACATACGTGTGAAACCTGTCGATGAGTATTTTGTGCACCTGTTACACCGAGTTCATGGCCACAAATTAACATTTTGAGTGACGTTACATCAACTCCTCCCCGCGATGCACAAATGACGATGATACGAAAACAGCGACAATGCATAACCTGCCTTCCGCAAACCCTTCCCTCCCGCCCACTTAAATCACACACACACAGCACAACAACAGCATCCTTGTGCGAGGAAGCCGTCCTAAGCTACTTAAATGAGTCCCGCTTTGTTGGTGTTTATGAAACGTTTACTTGTGACCCAAGCGCTCCGACTCCTTAAGCCATCCGCATGACTGAGCGGAGAAGAGAATGGCCTTTTAAGGCCTTAAGTATTGCCAGGCCCCCCTTCGTTATATGACTGAAGATATCTGTCCTAAAGAGTTTGCTGACAGGAGCCTCCTGGATAGAAATAGCCAGGAAAGCAGATGCGGAAATCACATCTTCCCGCAATACGTACAGAAATGGCCTGTCTGTTGATAGAAAAAGGCTCTCCGCGGGTTCTTTAAGCGGGGATTTAGCCTCTGACCCTTCCTCCTCAACTTTGTTGGACATGGCGACATCCTGACTCAGTGGCCACGGATAGCTTCGCAACCGCCGCCGCGCTCGTCAAACGGCGACGTCAGAGCCCCAAAAAGCCGTCGGGGAAATCCTTAGGCAAGCCATCTGGCGCGATCTCGTCGAGATTTCAGCAAATAGACGTGTTGCGTCAAAGCGCAATGTCGACGACATGTTTGGACAAATTGTCCCGCATGTGCTCTTGCAGCAGCGGGTATGATTGAATATCGGGAGAGCGACGGAGCGAAAGCGCGAAACAACATTAATCCCTTAAGCCCTTCAATGATGGCCTCTGACCAGGCCTTATGAGATCCACTACCCTCTACTAATCTGCTCCAAACAGTGATGAACCCAGAAAGTGGCTCGTGCGTTTAACAAACTGTTGACAGCGGGATTATCCGGGGTTGGGGCGACTCAAAAGTCAGAAATCCAAGCCATGAGTGCACGTCTCTCGATGTAAACAAGCATTTTAACTCCCACCCCCGCCCTTGATGAAACCTATACTCAACAATTACACTTGTTGACAGAGAGCAAAGTGATGGCTCCAAAGCGGCTCATCTTTGACCAGGGAGGGATGATTACACATGAACCTTGGATGACCACGGCTGTCAAGTGCGGCGCACGTCAATGGAATGACACCAGAGATTCAAAGGTGATGCTTTTACTTAAGGATCTCCATCAAAGCTCAACAAAAATTGTTCCAATACCGCAGTGGAATTGTTTTCCGAAGATAGTGATAGAAATGAAAACACAGTGGCACCATAATGTGAAAGTTTAATTTGTTGCATTTTTGGGACACCCTGGGGGATAAAAATATGCCAACCCTCAATCGATTACCTTCCAAAGGGCAATATATGTTTGGCTGGGTTATGATATGAGTGAGAATCGTGATATTTTGGTGACCAGTTGTGAGCATATTTAACATGCATGACGGCAGCCAATCAGAGTCGACCTAAACGTGCATCGAATGGGCATCCGCCACTTATCTTCCAAAGAGGAAGCCATTTTGACAAGATTCTTTACCATGATTTGAGCAAGTACCACCCAAGTACTAATGTGGAAAGCATGAAAAACGCGAGCGGAGTTTGCATAGCGGGCACGTCGAAGCATGAGCATTTTAGCTGCTACTACTGAGCCATGCAGCCACCAGATCAAAGCAGCAATCGTAAGTGTCTTTTGATCACACAAATTTGCAAATAAGATATCCTTTATTCGTCCCACACTGGGGAAATTTACAAATACCGTATTTCCCGCACTATAAGGCGCTACGGAGTGTAAGGTGCACCTATTTTAAAACTGTTTTCAGATATAGGGCGCACCGCATTATAAGGCGCTTAGAATAGTGACGGGGGTTGCGTTATGCATCCACGAGATGGCGCTACGCTAATGGGAATACAATACAATACAATACAGCATTATTTATATAGAGCTTTCACATCCGTCGCAGCTGTAACAAAGCGCTTTCTAGATCATTTAAAATACTACGTCCAATAAATCAGAATATTGATCCATTTAAAAGGTGCATCGAAATATAAGGCACACTGTCAGCTTTTGAGAAAATTGAATGCTGTTAAGTGTGCCTCATCCGAGAGGCTTTATTCACCTTCACTATGACGTGACCATGGAAATACGAGTCCAGAACATGGGCGTAGCCATTTGTTGTTATGCGGTCGTTGCTCTTGTATCCAGTACAAAACTGCCGGGATGACTACAAGGGCCAAGGAGGTTGTAGCCGCGATCAAGTCGCAGCCCTTTGCTTCCGCCTCTGCTGTATACACGATGCTTTCTGTTGCAAGTTTATGCATCCTGGTGGCAGAGACGCAGCCTCACAACTTGATCCAACGCAAAGCCGAGAGGCTAAGCTCTGCGCTTTGCAGCGGCACCAGCAAAAAGCTAAAACTCACAGCTAAAACGCGTATCACAAGTCGTGTAAAGCAGCGGCCTGTCGCGGCAATCGTTTGGCAGCCGCCGCGGGGGGACCGAATCTAGGCGCATTCGGTGGGTGAGCAGGAGGCCTAATCCTGTTTTTACACAGACTGGCAGCTTAAATAAAAGTGGAGTTCACCATTTGGATTCGCAGATGACAGAGCTGTCTTCCCAGATGGCATCTAATCTCGCGGCGGGTTGTGACGCGGCGCCCGTTATCCTCCCCGGCAATGACACGTTTGAGGACAGGTTGCCAGATTTAATGTGTCTCCCGTCGCCAGTAGGTATCCTCTTTAACGGCACGCACTCGCATTACGGGGCTGCTTACAAGGAATGGCGACGGGGGCCAACAATTGCCTGCAGGTTTGCCTAAAAGCTGTCCGGACTTGGCGGCGAGTGGCGCTGAGGTGGTCCGTTCCTTTCTGCTGGCCTAATGAGCCGTAGTGTGGAGAGCAGAGCGGCTGGCAGGAACCGAGCAATGTTCTCACACTGCAAATGAAGAGATAATTTTGCAATTTTTTGGAGGGGGGGAAAAAAATGAACAGTCCTAGCAGCTGGTTCGGGACTATTTTCAAATTCATGTCTCAACATGTAGAGTGCGTTTGGTACACCTGCACAGTCCCGGTAAGAGCCAATACAGGTGATGCATGCAAAATTCTGTTCAATATTCATTCCATATACAGGAACGTTCTTAAAGTTTGATTGCCTTATCTCGATTAAAAATAGATCCCTGTGACACAGTGACAAGTCTACAACTGCAAGCTGCAACCATCATAATAAACCAAACTAAAATGTGCTTGTAGTCAGTGCATCAAAGTTGAACAGCTAGGATTAAATATGATACCGGAATGCTGCAATGAAAGTTGGACATTGAATTCCTGGAATCCACACAAAATGTCTGCTTGAACCAAAATGGTCAGACGTCCAGTTCAATTCTGGGCATGGGTCCTTGAGACTTTTGCATGCTTCCTCTTAGGATACATCGACATGTCCGCCTCATTCCGTGTCAATGGGTGGAATTTATATGAGGAACATTCTTTTTTGTTGTTGTTGTTGTTGTTCTATCTTTACAGAGGGTGCTATTCGGTAACATTTTGGTTGGCAGATAGGCTTCCTGTTCAATTTTGTGGAAGGATCTGGGAGAAATTCCATGACCTTTTGTGCTACTCTTGTCCAACTTTCAAGGTGGCACTAACTGAACGAATTTTGGGTCGGTTGTGTTGGGGAAAAATACATCTCATTTTCACCAGAATAGACACACTGGCAAAAAAAAAAAGAAAAAAAAAAGGTGAGTCCCCAAAGAGGTGATTTGTTTGCCATAACAAACATGCGCTATGAATTATTATTAGAAATATTACACAGTATGTAGTCAAAGTAACAAAACATCACGTAGGTGGATAATTCTGACTCGAAGAGCTCAGCTTTCATGCCAAATATAAGAGTGTGGATTTACAAAACACACACACACACACACACACACACACACACACACACACAAACACAAGTTGGCCGGGCATCAGGCTTTGCCGAGAGAAACATTTCCTCCAACTCCCAACCCGATAGGCTCTACTGAAACGCGGACCGCACACCACGACACACAGAAATGGGAATCAGCTGAAAATATGTGACATAATCACATTAGTGTCTTCAGCAACACAAAGCGCATAGTCAACTTCCCTTGATCAAGGCACATCTGGAGGGGCGGGGACCTTGAACCCCCCCCCCCCCTCCCCGCGCTTCTCCCACAAGCCCCCAACCCACACTCCCTACACCACTCAAATGAAAACAAGCTGCTTCACTCTGCTCACAGGCCGACACAGGACAAGAACTTTGACACAATAATGGATGAGCCCCGGCAGCCACACAGCCTCCATGTGAAGTTGCCAGAAAAAGGGAAAAAAAAAACAAAACAAGGGGGAGAAGATCTTGAATAAGCCTCGGAACAGAACGCCCACTGCTTTCCCAGTGCCACTGAACTCTGACCTGGAAATGTGAACGTTGAAAGCAGCAATTTTTATTCTCTGAAAGTGGGAGTAGAGCACTGCTGTTGTCCCTTTATTTCACACTTAGATGGGTCGATATTTGCAGCGTAAAATTGTCAATTAAATCATGTAAAAATTGTTTTGTTTCTTGGTGGTCAATATTTTCAGGCTAACTGCAGCGCCGTTTTGAGTACTTTGCCTTACCTGAAGCCCTCCCCAAAAAACACTCAATGGTGTCCCTCAAAATTCTTTGAAAATTTCAGCCGATGAATCCTGTTTCTCTTGGCAAAATTTGGTAGTCATCTGTACCATGATCAGACCCACAAAAACTCCTAAATCCCTGATTAGACACATTAGGCCCACTTTGACCATTTTCATGGTCCTTTTACGAAAAACATATCACATATTTTTTTTTGCCAGGTTGCTACACAATTTTAACAACATATCCTCGACAATATTGAGAAAACTCTTGTCATTTAATCTCTCTATCCATCCAGCTAGCTTGAGAGATAGCTAACTAGCTGTCTAGCTAGCTAGCTAGACATGTTGATGTATCTCTATGTGTGCATAATTGTAAACAAAGCCGTGAAGATAAACAGAAGGTGACAGTCATTATTAACAGCGCCGTGCTTCAAATATGAGTGCCCGTTAATATTTCCAAGAGTTCCACCACCTCCCACCTCCTCCTCCATACACGTAATGCACGGAACAAAGACTGGTTTCTGTTTTTGCTCTCGGCCCGCTGTGAGAGTAAGGGCCTGGCCAGCCCATTAACACCCACCTCCACATGTTCCATTCCAACACTGGGAGCTAATTACAAACACTGGCCGGCCTTAAAAAGCTCTCTGAGGCGTGCCGAGGGTGGTGGTGGTGGTGGTGGGGGGTGGGGGGGGGGGGGTAGAAGAGAAAAGATGACAGAGGGCGAGAAAGGGAGAGAGAAAGCCGGCGGGCAAGAAAGTGAAAGTGAGAGCAAGGCGCTCAAGTGAGGGAGGAAGACAAAAAAAACAGAGGGGCTTGGAAGCCAGGAAGGAGGGGAGAGGGGGGGGGGGCATGAAGAGGGGGCGCTAATGAATCCATCGGCAAGTCCACTGCACAAACGTTCACTCAATGTATGTGTGGCCACTCCAGGAGGATGGGCTCTCCAAATGTTCTGCTTTTGTTCCTGGTGGAATTCCTCAAGAGCACAGGCGTCCAAAGGTGTGGTGGGGTCTAACTCGCCTTTCTTTTGGCCTCTTTCAACATGTCGTCGTGTAGTGTGTGAGTGTGAAGTATTGCAAACGGGGGGCAGGGCGGGGGGTCGTGGGGGGGCGATTAGCTGTAAGGCCGTCATACAGAGTTCTCATCAGTTCTGGCTTGGACATGTGTCCAAATATTCATCTATCAGTGGTTTGATGGTTTTCGTTAAAACGCATAAAACAACTCGAGAAATAAAGTATATCTATCCATCTCTCTGAACCAGGGTTGCAAACCTTTTTGAAACCGAACTGCTTCTTGGGCAAATGCAAAGGCCTTCCAGTCTTTCCAAAATAAAATATATTTTCCTGAAATCACCTAAAATTATTTGTCATTGTCAATTATGAAGAGACGGATCACGTTCATAAAACCTCACAATAACACATGAGTGAACAAGGTAGAAAATATCAACATGCAACACTTTATTTGTATAAAAACTCAAATGATCGCTTGTACCACAATCTCGGGAAATTTGAAATCCCATCAGTGATTTCTCCTCAGTGGGGCAGTGTTTTCAGAACGGGCTGGCGGGCGACTCGTGTGGTCGTTGGGGAGTAACTAGTGCGCCTGGGTTCCAACTTGGTGGCCCCCGATCTAAAGATAAACTTGTCCTTCAAAGCAAGGCGAATCGTGCAAGTAAATCCATTTTTATCCTTTTTGGTGTTTGTAAATGACAATCATCACTTAAACGCTCGCAAATGGCACGATTGGGAGATGCCTCATGGCCGTGCGTAGTAAAAAAAAACGTGCAATTGGATACCCATGGATCGGAATCGGGCCTTTTGCAGGCTGGAACAGATTGACGGCATTTCTACTGGTTCTGCACGTAAATGTCATGGCCGTAATATGGTTTACCTTTACCGGTTTGAAAATGTGTCGAGTTTTTCTGGTGGGATTGTTGGTTGGGGAACAAGCTTGATACGAACAAGAAAAGCATGTTTTCATCACACAATAGCACATCAGATCTCCACTGTCACGAGCCGCGCTAGACTTTGAGCGGTAAAACCTTCAAGGGGAACTCGGAATCCGCAGCTACAAGAAGGCATCTCCACATTAGACACATGACGAGCATGCGACTCGTGTTTGGCCCCGGGGTTGCGGTTAGCGCGGTCGTTCCCACATGTAACGGCCTCTAATCAAGTCCCGCACTGAGCCGCCTGAGGCGCGGGGATCAGACGGGTCTTAAAGTGTGCCATCAACCGCAAATTACGGGCCTTGATTTGAGGTTAACTGAGTGCCACTCGGCCGAGTGGAGCAGACAGTCGGGAGCACCTTGATTGGCAGCAACCTGTGATGGAGCTTAGCCGCATCAGTGGGATAAAGCCGAGACGCGTCGCTATGGCCGGGATAGCGCTTGCTCTCATTGGCCTTATCATTAGGGACACCTGCACTATCCAACTATAGTATCCATGAAACTTTTTTTATTTTACGTGCCAGACACGCACCTATGTCAGTGTCGCAGTTATTTGAAACAATCTTTTTTTTTATATATATATGTTAGAGTCCACTGTACTGACTGTCCTGCCATCAAATTTGGGAAAGGAGAGTCACAGTCAGCCATTTATTCAATTCTGGGAGAACAACATTGACGGAAGCGCGGTTAAAATAAAATAACGGACCGACCAATTGACAATTTGGTTCGGGTTGTAAAAAAATGGCGGACCGACGATGACGGATGTGTCGCCACTCACAGATGATGAATGACAGACTGACAAAATTTGGTAAAATGCCCACCACTGAGCATCGCTTTCACGTACCTAATCAAGTGTCCAGTGAGTAGATATTATTTAGTTTCAAATCGCGAAAATTCACCTTCCGTGTTTCAGAACTGAGTCGAGTCAGGGGGCTCTGGGTGACCACCTCAATGGGCTTATCTGAATTAGACGTTTTGGAACACTTAAGGCGCATGTACCACATTACTTTTGCTGCCAAATACCTCACCCGCGTCAGCCATAAAAGCAAAAAACTGCTTTATTTTACCTCTGCGAGCTTTTTATCATGTGTACTTTTTGGCACATGAATAAAAAATAAAAAACGTAGTAGCAGCACAAGGACGTTGCGGGTGCCAGGTTTCTCCACTTTTTTTTTTTTTTTTTTAATGTCAAGTCTTACTTTGTAGTCACCTTATTCGTTGCCTTTAATTACCACATCGTAAAGCCAGGCAGACATTTTCCCTCCAACCCTTCTTTCTCCCAAATGTATTTCGAGAAGACTTTGTTAAGCCGCGAGCCCAAGTAAAGGGAGTGTTAACCCCAGATGGAGGCCTGGAGATGACTTCGTCGCAAGAGCGCGACTCGCAGCAAAGGCAAGTGGCCAACAAAGCAGCCTCCCACTGTTGAATGTCAATACACTCGCAGCCCCTGCACTTGTGTTCTGTAAACAAGGTTAATTCTTCTTTTAATTAGGAATCCCAACACAGAATATGACATTGCTTATTGAGCCAATTAAAAGTGACGCTTCATAACCAGTGGCGCAAGTTAAAAAAAATGCTATTCAATACAATACAGTACATGCCGATTTATATAGCGCTTTCACAACAGCGGCAGCTGTAACAAAGCGCTTAACAAAACAGTTAACATCAAGTAAAATAATAAACATAACATATTCAGGTGGAAAAGGGACCGAGCCGGCCCGCGAATGACGACATCCAATGGAAAGTGGGCCCAGTAGGATCCTTGACTTATCATTTGTAATTTGGCATTCCACACCAACTAAATTATAAAACCAAGTTACTCTTTTGGTGGGAGTAATTCAGTAATTCCCTTGATGAGATGTTGCAATTATTTTGTTAGCCTGTTTAGCCTGTTGTTTGAACACAAATTGGCTGTTTTAGTTGACTGAAAAACTAGTAACACATTAAATTTGGTGTGTTCAAGTACAGCGGTACCTCTACTTACGAACGTACGTCTCTTCATATGAAATTTTTAAGTGACGAAATTCCCCAACAGGAAAATATTGCCTCTCGTTACGACAGAAATTTCAAGATACGAAAGATAAAAATACAGTATGGGTTGCTACTCGCAGCTCCGAGTTTCATGAACGCAACATACTTTTAGATGCTCCGCCATTGGCTATTCCCGGGCGTCCTCATCATTCGCCTCTTGGGCGTTCCGATAGTTTTACGTAAATGTGAATCCCCAGAAAAAGTGTTCACCAGTCGGGCTATGGCACACTCTGCCGATGTTTGCCTCGGACATTTTCAAATCATTGTTAAAAGCTGACAAAAGCAGACGTCTATGCATCTGTACTTCCAAAATTTTCTAGATAAGACATTTCTTCTGGAACCAATTAATTTCGTAAGTAGAGGTACCACTGTAAGAATGCGATGAGACAACATTTGTGTGTTTTCACTGTCGGCCCTCTGAAGGAAGATGTCACTCCGAAGTTAGCCGCAACAAAAATTTGTTTGACACCCCTGCTATAGACCAATATAGTGGAGTATGTCGTAAGGTAGTCGGAGGATTTGAGAAGAAACTTGGACGACATTGCATCTAAACGGCGACAGCACACATTTATAAACAAACATTTTCATATCGTGGCTGGCATCTTACGGTACATAAAGTGCTTCTTCGTCCTTAAGTAAAACGTAAAGCCCCTCCATTATCAACCCAAAAGAGGGATTATGGCTAATTGAGCATTGTAGCCAGATAATTGGGCCCGAGGATCTATCCACATGGAGAGAAGAACCCTCATGGTCGCCTTATGAAAAAAAAAAGAAGAAAAAAAGACACAAAGCCAGGGGGTGGAGTAATGCGAGTTAAGGGATTCTCAGCAGCTCTCGTGAGAGCTTGTTTCACATACACGTCTCAAAGTGGAGCTAATAACTTAACGCTAGTGTGTTTTCACTCTTGAGGGGTCTTTCTTCTTGGCACCTCCAATATTCTCCCAGATCCCTTTGCTCAAGGACCCTTGAGGGACTCTGTGGAGCTCACCAAATTCAACACACAAAGACTTGTGCTCGCTTTATCTTTTTTTTTTTGGTCTCACACACTCACATCGATGTGACGAAATGCACAACACGCATCCTGGGAACATCCCTCTCATCATTTATACGTACTCGCCTTAAATGCCGGAGCTTGAAAAGATTTCACGATACACAGTAATTTGAGAGGTATTTTAATGACGGTTAGTTCTACGAACATACAAAGATAGATCCTGCTAGTATTATGGACTGTGTGTCTTCATGCGGCAATCAATTCATAGCCCAAATGATATGTACACTACATCAAACTATCTTAAAAACCTAGTCTGCTTACTGGGATGACTTGACACAAACTATACTTTACGACGGGGATGGGCAACTCTGAGTGGGCCCTTGATTAATTTCCAAAACATTTTAACCCCCCAAAAAAGGGAGATAAGTATTCAAAATATGTTTTCCACGAAAACGAAAAAAATATGGGTAAGTTGGGGTGAGGGGCATCCTGGAAAGAAATAAAAAATAAGAAAAACAATCCAATGAAAATATGAATCCACAGGTGCCAAAATGCAAATGTGCAAGGGTTGATTGTAGTATTACGTTGTAAAATCACACATCACCACTAGATGGAAGACATGTCTTGGTTGCGCTGAAACTGGTTCTTATCGTCGACCGCTCTATACAACAACGTCAGGAGGCGGAATATATTTTTGGGTGAGATTTGAATGACTAGATAGAATCAACTTTGTGCCTCATTAAAATTAAAATTCTGCATGAGCTTATTTTTGTGAAAACAATTTACAAATGAGTTCTTGCACATAATGTTGGTTTCGTGTTCACAAGCTTTGTGCCGTCCTTGAATGGCAATTTTTATGCAGGAGAGCCTTTTGCATTTTACACTATGTGACTATTTTGTTGGGAACTTTCAACCCTTTGTTGCTGGGTTAGGATAGTGGATATTATTTACATGCATTGAAAAATTATGAATTATATTAAGACCACATGCTGTGTACATATTTTGTCCATTATTTAAAATAGTGTTTTTGTCCCACATCTGGCAACACTGATCAAAAATTGTGACCACCACCAGCATTTACGTTCCCCATCCCTGCTCGATTATTTTTTTTTTCATGTTAATGTGAACATTAAAAAAATAAGCGTAGCAGGCTGATTGGACACTCTAAATTGTCCCTAGGTGTGGGTGTGAGTGCGAATGGTTGTTCGTTTCTGTGTGCCCTGCGATTGGCTGGCAACCGATTCAGGGTGTCCCCCGCCTACTGCCCGAAGACACCTGGGATAGGCTCCAGCACCCCCGCGACCCTAGTGAGGATCAAGCGGCTCGGAAGATGAATGAATGAATGAATGAATGTGAACAGTTTTGAGCCAAGATAATTTCTAGCACATCCCATGAAAGTAGTCATATTTCAGCATGAATATTTTGTGTGTTGCCTTTAAAATCTAAAATGAAAATCCACACATCCATTTTGTTCCATTGAGGTCAGGTTACGGGGGGCGGGGACGGGGGGTCAGCTATAGCAGGCAAGCCCAGACTTCCCTCACCCCAGCCACCTTTTTCAAGCTCTTTCAGCTTCATCATCTACGTCACACTTGCATCATCTTTTAAATGCGTGTGCGTGTGCATGTGTGTGTGTGTGTGTGTGTGTGTGTATCGACAGTACGTCGCCAATCAGTGTATTTTGATAACGTCCCGTTCACTCTGCTGACACGGGACAAACAGTCAAACACACCAACGTAAAATAAAAACACTTGCAAGAAGCTACTCATACTCCAGCTCCTAATGTCACTCGCTAGGCCACTCCCCTTAAAAGCACTGCTCCGACACACAAATGCAGCATTTCCACTTTATAAAACCAGTTCAATTCTTTTATATTCTATTTTATGTTTTTATACAATACAGTGATACTAAAATGTGATGGGCTAAACTCGGAGTTTAAGGTACTCCAAAAGGGATGTTTTTCTAGCCGTGGTCGGTAAAATCTGCTTTGAATGTCAGTTGGAGCTACAGGGTGTCACCCAGCAGAGAGCAGTAAATTGGTGTTGAAGTCGGCAGCTAAGCAAGTGGAAGTAAGTGTAACGCCGCTAATGTGCTCTCAATCCCTCCACGGTGACCCTTCCCTCCTCCCGTCGTCGCTTCAGACAAACCGTCCTAGGCTGCCCTTGACTCCTCCTCTAATGCTTGGGCCCCTTGTGACCCCTGCTTGACAGTTCTATCCCTGCGAGCAAGTTAGGTTGTCTTGTGCTCACCCCCCATTGGCCTCTCCCCAGCGCAAGGAGTGATTCTCTCCAATGCTTACATGAAGATATGGCCTTTCTGCCGCTTGGTCTATGTTGTCCTCTGAGACCCGCCGCACCACTGTGCGCACATAAAAGGTGACACTAGCCTTAACCCTTGCCGTTATGTATAATTTACAGAGGCGATAAAAAATAGTGACTTTCGGAGAGATACGTGTGTCGAAAAAGACAAACTAGAAGGACCGAACCAAACTCCTGCACTTACTGACTGCGATCAAAACAAGCGTAGGTTAAGTAGCTGACCTCGGACGAAAGGTGGATAATGCCCCGGACTGGTCGCCGTCCAGGGAGAGGGCACGCGTGGAGACAAATAACCATTCACTCTCACTTGCACACACCCACTAAGTTAGAACTGAACACATGACCGACCGCCACCCCCCAAGTCAGAATGGCTACATCACATTGTAGTGATGTAGCCATTAAAAAAAAAAAAAAAATCGCGCCAAGTGCCATTAAAAAAAATGGCCATGAAAAACATATGTTGATGACAAAAAATAAATCAAAAAATTGATGAAAATTGCAAATTATACGTACATGTCCAATGAAAAACTTGTTGCCATATATTTTTTAAAAATCACAATAAATGACAAAAATATTTTTTTAGAAATTGTAAATGACCTTTTTTTTCAATTGAAAGCAATTAAGCAAATGGAAATTCCAAAATAATCCATGTCCTGCTATTTTGTAGTATTTTTAGTCGAAGGACAAAACCAAAAATTGTATATGATACTTGAGCGGTGAAAACAGTGCATCTTCAAATGAGTGCAGTTTTAGCCTCAATAAATTCGATAAATCCCATAATAAATTAATTACATACATTTAAAAACAACAGTTTTCAATTTGAATTTTGAATTTTTATTTATTTTTTTATACGAACTAGAAATAAACATGAACATTAGAAACACTCCCTGTGCAATGCAAAATATGGTTTCCATATGTTTGCATTTTTATCCAAAACTTTTCTTCATCATCACCAACCTCCTAAGTCGTAGTAGTAGAAGTAGTAAGTAGGAGTGATACTTAGATACCACACATTCTTTCATGAGACTTGTGAGGTATTTTTTTTTCTTTCTCTTTCCCGAAGATAACTATCAGAGTTTGCCAAGGGTTCAAGAATGTCTCGACATCCCCACCTACCTAAAATCCAGCAGTGGTT
The DNA here is from genome assembly GCF_025434085.1 of Hippocampus zosterae. NCBI lineage: Eukaryota > Metazoa > Chordata > Actinopteri > Syngnathiformes > Syngnathidae > Hippocampus > Hippocampus zosterae. The sequence continues at coordinate 22,951,575 of NC_067453.1, forward strand.
GTATTTTAGCTATTCACCAATCAAACTTGAAGCTCAAAAGTGAAGCTCCAGCCAACGGTCCACAAGCAAGTAACGAGGCATTTTGTTACACTCTAACACGTAAAACGTCATTTGAATCGATCTTCTGAGGGTTTGAAGTCATCACAAGGCCGAGCGGCGGTAGCAGTGGGCGGTTCAAGCACAGTAGCCGAAAGGTTAAGACGGCTAGCACATGTTGCCTCGTACAACAGGTGGTGGCGCATGATCGGCGGCTCTCGGCATTCCAGCTTTTCCATGCTGGTGGCCCTTTGGTGTTCTTGGATTTACGCCGCCGCCTTCCCTTCCTTCCTTTCAAGCGCACAGGCCTGACTGACAAGCTAATCGTCGGGCTGGGATCCCCTCAGCTATTGATTCCTCGGCAACGCAACACCCTCCCAGTCAATGAAACTGCAATATAATGCTTGAGCTGCAAAGAGAAAAAAAAAGGGGGTGGGGGGTGGGGTCCGTATTAGCGTGTTGAGCAACTGGAAGAAATTTGCCGCCGCTGCCCGACTGCGCTGCTGGGCTCCCTGTTTGCAGCTGCCGGTTGGTAGAAACAGAGCAGCGCAAATAAAGTTAGGAGGGGGGTGGAAATGTGTCTCAGGGGGTGGACGCTTGGAGGGGTAGGTTATTAAAAGCCACAAAGTGGAGCCCATGCTGGGTAGAGAGAAATAGCCACAGCGTGCGAGAGGCACAAAGGGAACAAGAAAGGGGGCCCAGCTTTCTAAATTGTTCTAATCCTTTTGAGTGTTTTATTTCATTCACTTCACCAGCTTCTAAAATCGGCCTCGCTCGGCCGCAAGATATTCAAAAGTGCCAATGTGTTGAAGTACACATGCTTTGTCACTGTGCCTGAGTAGATTTCTCGTTTCATTGGAGTATTTTTCGTGACTGCTTTTATTTTAATCCCTACGTTTGAATACGGATATTTTCTTTTTCAATACAGGCTTTTTTATTTTATTTTAAAACTAGTGCACGGATGACAACACAATGTATAAAAAGAGAAATGGCGGTTGAGTCAACCACAACTGATTGCTTGATTGAGATCTTGGGGCCTAAATAGACTGAAAAAAACAATGGCAGCAAGTGACTTGGAGGAACGTGAACCAGAGAACATGAATGACGACACATTCTCAGAAACAAGATCTTCCCCATTTGAGAGAATTATTATTTTTTAATTCAATGTACTAAAACATAAAAGGTGTACTTTTTCAGTCTAATGAGCATCTTTTTTTTTTAACTCGGGTATCATTGTTAAAGTTCTGCAAGCATTTCGGTAGCATACTGAAAGTTGAGGCAATGCTCGCTCGCTCTAGGTTTAAAACGTGATGTTACGTCATTTCTTTTTTCTTCTTCAAAGTTTTCAAAATGGGTGTTGTTTATCAAAAAAGACGTTTTCTTTAATTTTACCTTGACACTGAAGTCCATTTCAGACACTGTATTACTTACCGGTAAGTATAAGTTTTGATTGAGTATCTTTTTCCAACCTCTTGACCTCTTTTTTAATTTTTTTTTTTATTATTAAAACAAGTATCTTTCGCTGCACTTTTGTAAACAGCCTTTCAAAACACAAAGGAACATGCACACTTTGACAGTTTTATTGGAAAAACACACATGTTCACTGTGAAAATAGTTTCCACGGGCAAACCAAATAGACAGAAAGCTGCCATCAGGTCATTTGAGCAGCGCTCTGACTGCTCTCCAAATCCATAACCAGCTACTCTAAATATTGATCCTTAACCACAATTAGCCCTATTACTGCTGACTGCAGTCATTTGGTCCAGTATCCAATTTCCAAGCTGTGCGAACAACTTAATTAAAACAAATGCGCTACAAATATATATCAGGGATCAGGAGCCTTCAAAAAGCCTCTTGTGGCCCCCCTGGCCCAGTCAATTCAACAAGGAGGCCGGCCAATCAATGTGGCTGCCGGTCACTAATGCAACAGGGACTTGATCAAACGTGAATGGTGACAACGACAACAACAACAACAACACACAACACACAACAGAGTGGGCGGCCAAATTATGTCTAATGGCCTCTCTGGGAGAAAAAAAAAGCTGGTTGTTGGTTGTTTGTGGCATATTTGGAAATATTAAAACACAAATAAATAAACACAACATAGTCAACCAGACATCTTTTGGTAAAAGTGAGCACAACTCTCACGTTTTTGTCAATATTTGATCATGTCTTTTCACGGGACAGCGCTGAACAAACGGCGTTTTGCTAATACGTGAAGTAGTTTGTAAAGGGGTTATAATATATGCATCCATCCATCCATCCATTTACTGATCTACTTTATCCTCACAAGGGCCGCGGGGGGTGCTGCAGCCTATCCCAGCTTTCTTCAGGCAGTAGGCGGGGCAACCCTGAACTGCTTGCCAGCCAATCGCACGGTACACCGAGACAAACAACCATTTGTGCTCAAAATTACACCCCCGGGACAAAAATGAGAGGATTTCATTAGTTTCCCATGCATGTTTTTCAAATTCGGGAGGAAACCGGAGTACCCAAAGAAAACCCACGCAGGCACAGGGGAGAAGATGCAAACTCCACACAGGACAAGCGGGGGCCGGAATTGAACCCTGCGCCTCTGCACTGTGAGCTCGACACTCTAACCAGTCGACTACACAACACATAGCCAACCACCCCAAAGTGAAACGATGCAAATGGTGTCCAAAGCCTAAATATTTTGTGCACTGCCATTATTTTCCTTTACCATCTCAGACAAGGGGTTTGCCAGAGCTTCACAAGTTGCCACCGGAATCCTTTCCCACTTCTCCATGATGACATAACGGTGGATATTAAAGACCTTGTGCTGACCTGAGTCTGGAGACACGCTTGGCCGGTCCATCACCTTTACCCCCTAGCTTCTGTAGCAAGCCAGTGGTCCCTTTGGAGCTGTAGCTGCGATCGTTATCATGATGGAATACTGTCCTGCGGCCCAGTCTCCGAAGTACTGTATGTCACAGTACATGTTGACATCCACGGGTTCCCTCAGTGAACTGTATCTCCTCGGTCGTGGTGGCACTCGTGTAGCCCCGGACCATGGCACTCCCGCTATCATGCTTGTAGGTATGACCCACTTGCCTTTATACGCTTCAGCTGTCTGTTCAATTTATCGGGGTCTCATCAGACCACAGGACAGGTCGGTAGACCACAGTCAAACTGTTTTCCGGCCTCTAAGTAGCACGTATCTCCCGCTTTAGTATAACGGACCCGAAGCGAATAGAGCCACGTTGGTACCATCAACATTGTAATGACCTGCCCAACTTGGCTCCCTCCCAGAACTCTCTAATCGTGTTGTCCAGGTTGAAGATAATGAAGGAATCAGTAGCAGATGGTTAGCGTGCACATAAATAGCAAAGGTAATTAGGGAGCCTGTCATGATGCAAAATGTGCTGTTGGTTCAGGTAAAGCCGGGGAAAATCGATTCTGTGACAGATCTGGTGAAAAATCCTTCTCAAGGGTGTTCCTCAAAGTCCCACGTAGAGCACAACAGATGATTGAATTGTCTTTGGCAATTAGTGACTCTTGGCTGAATAGTTCCCAGGGACGCAAGAAGAATGTTGTCAGAGTACGACGGAGGTTGAGTGGATTTTCTTTGCCTGCATCCCCAGATCTTGGAAGTTTTCTTTTCTTTTCAAAATTAAATTTAAAGACAAACAATTTGGAAAGACGTGCTTTGCGATTGGACAATAACAATACGCAGTCAAAAATGTTTTTTTTTTTAATCATGTGTCGAAAAAGATGCTATTACACAAAGACAACATTTTATTTATTTTAACATATATTATCATTTTATTTTATAGTATGGAAGTTTTGTGTTCTTTTCAAAATTTAATTTAAAAACAAACAATTTGGAAAGACGTGCTTTGCCATTGGACAATAACAATATGCAATCAAAAATGTTTTTTTTTTAAATCACGTGTCGAAAAAGATGCTATTACACGAAGACAACACATTTTATTTAATAATATAAGAAAAAAAAACATGATACTATTTGATGGAAATACAGCGGAAATACCAAACAGTATAAGGGGAACAAGAATAAATCAATATCAATAAATCAGATTAGATCAATAAATGTCATATTTAGTTTTTCCAAAGGTAAAGCATGGCGAGAATTAGAAAGAAATAAAAAGTGATCAAAGAAATGTTCAATTTTACAAAAATGAAATCCGAATTTCGCTCTCATAAAGTTGTTACGGAAACTTTGTTTTTGTTGCTATTTTCAATCGTCCCCAAAATGGTGTTGCTATTTTGCTGTGACTATAAACACGAGATTTCAACTGCAGGTCAAATACAGTGCAACGCATGTACGTAAGAATAACAAGCATAGAAACTGAAGTAAACGATGAAGAAATGTAGCGTAAGCACTTTCAAGGAAAAGCACGCTAAGGGTGATTTGTAATGCTTTGAAATGACATGAGGAAGTTCTGCTGTGTTTATCTCCAAAGAACTTCCTGTGTGTCCCTGAGCCGCCAGTGATGTGGTTTTGAAGTCCTACAAAGATATATTCTACCCCCCTCAGACGCCCCCCCCCCCCCGACCCCCAGTGTTGTATTACAGCGACACTAACTCAAGTGTGCAGACACTTTCAAATGGTCGCCGCTGTGATTTACGACGGGCTAATTCACTCGAAGCTTAACAAAACCATCCTGGCAAAAAGCGCTTGGGCGCTTTCAGTCGGGATTATTTGGCGTTTTATCTTTGCATAAGGTAAATAAATGTACGGCGTGATTGATGGCTCGCAAATGCTGATGGTATTATGAATACCGCCCTTGTTTTCTTGACGTGTTTCAGTTGGATGTGACAATGTAGGTTGTGGGGTTGCAGGTCGCTTGTGGGTCGCTCTCAGTGAAACATGAGCTCGACTATCTGGGAGTGAAAAGGGGGCCAAAGTATTTTCTTAATATTTCCCCGCCGCTCTGCATAAACAGCCGCGCGGCTACGGCAACATTTTTCAGTCCTCAGCCATTTCTAGGGCGAGCGAGCGCCCCTGGGAGTCGGCACAAATACTCATGCTATCGCTTTTTGGGGTTTTTTTTTTTTTTTTTTGGATTGCTCCCCTTTTAGTTTTGGTTGTTGTTTGCTTCCAAAGGGCGACGAGAGTCAACTGGGGCTGACAACAGAATTTTGCAAAATAACTCTTACGTGTAGTTGTTGCTGTTCGAGCAGTAGCGAGTGAGCCAAAATGTGACAGTTTAAAGTCGACGCCGGCTCACGGTTCACTATTTGCATTGTCTACAAAATGTGTTCTCTGACGTGCCTTTCAACCATCAAGTGTGCAATTACGCGTAAATCTTTTGAGATGTTCGGCAATAGTTTATGTGTTTAACTAAAAAATATATATATATTTAACATGTTCAAAACTGTTTACGACCATGAACGAACCCTTTCGTGGGAAACAAGACTGCCCCCTCAAAAAAAGGCAAAAAAAAGTGCTTGAATTCTTCATCTTTTGGCTATTTTGCCAAGTTAGTGACTGAGTTATTAAGAATTCTGTAAATTGTGAAGGAAAAAAAAAAAAAAGGAAATTACACACCACTTTGAAATCTTTCCCAGGCAACGGCCTTTGCTGGTGCTCGTTATCAAGCTGGGGTGACGTTCTACTGATTGTATTTGATAATCTCATCAAAACGCAATTGAATGACTAATATTTGTGAAACAGCTCGGGAGATGAAGGAGCATAACACGAGGCTGTCTGTCATCTCATTAAGACTTCACATTTTGGGTTTTGCTCGTATGTCTTTTGTGCACCAATTAAAAATATGCTTCGGACAATCTGCCTTTACAAAGATGACCATGTCACTTAGCTATATAAGATCAGTATGGGCAGTATGGTGGACGACTGGTTAGCACGTTACAGTACAGTGGTGCAGGGTTCGATTTCCGACGCCAGCCTTCCTGTGTGGAGTTCTCGCAGTGCCTGTGTGGGTTTTCTACAGGTACTTCCGTTCCCCCCAAGTTCCAAAAACATGCGTGGCAGGTTAATGGAAGACTCTGAATTGTCCCTAGGTGAGTGTGAATGGTTGCTCGTCTCTGTGTGCCCTGCGATTGGCTGTCGACCACTTCAGGGTGTACTCCGCCTACTGCCCAAAGTCAGCTGGGCTGGGCTCCAGCACGCCCGAGACCCTCGTGAGGATAAACGGATTAGAAAATAGATGGATGGAAGATCAGTATGATGGAACGCAGTTTTGCAAGCTACGACAAAAAAAAACAAGACCAAAAAAAAATGTTCTTTAAAAGCAGGAACAGAGACGACGCGGTTTACGATTTATATTGTAACGGCAGCATCGCAATCCAGATGTGTTGGTCATTACTGACCTATGCTAACACAGTAATATTTACGTTTAAGATTTGTATGGAAAATATATTTCCTCTATGAAAAGCCATAAATTAAAAAAAAAAAAAAAACACCAAGCATGCGCAACCTCGAAACGCAGGATGTTGGCATCGTTGCAATCGAAATCCCTCTCCCCTGTATCGAAATGGTGTTGACTGATGTTTTCACTGAATTCATAACAGAAGAACTTCTATGAACAACCATACATCACCTCTCCCCAAAGTGTGATATTTCATCACGAGTACAGCATAAAATAGCTTCTCCACATGCAGTTTTCACCACAGTCGGAACGGAACTCGGTCATAAATCGAGGACCCCCCTCCAAACCTCTTTTGGGAAACACTGACAAGCCCTATAGGAGCATTGCTTCTTGAGTGCTAGCTTTTAAAAGCACTTCTCATCCCTCTTAGTCCAAAGTAGTTTGACTGAAAAACACCTCATGTGCAATTGCGACGGAAAACAAACGTGCCGTAGAAAAAAACGTAACTCTTTCTTTTATTCCCGAAAAAGGCCAAATAAGGGCTGACTTCACCAAGGCGCCAGAAAGGTCTAATGACAGACTGGCGTGTCCGTAAATATCTGTAAGGAACAGGACGCCATCAATTTTTTACGGACAATCTGACAGGTCGATAAGCACGGCAGCCGTGGCGTTTCCTGTCAGCTGCATCTCCAGTCTCGTTTAACACCGCCGGCGCGGGCCCCGGCGGACGGATGAACCGACTTAAAAATCAGCGGACGGAACGAAAACGGTACATCGTGCAAAGTCCGTTTTGGAAGTTGAAACGATGTCGTCGCTCTTCACAGTCTGACCGCACGTAAGTCGAAAGTGTCTTGACACGGAGCAGCAAATGGGTAATTTCCTGTGTGTGTGTGCAGCAGGAAGTGGGGCCCGAGGGAAGGAAACAGCGACTGGAGAGAGGATGTCACTGACCTTCAGTCAAGGCTCGAGCTTGAAGGCCAGCTGACATGATAGATACTGGCTCACATTGTCGTAAACCACATACAGTACTTGGGGGGGCAGGGCATATTATGGTAAAAATGACTTTTTAAACGCTGCTATACAAATAGTTAGGTCTCTGCTGGCTTACCTGCCAAGCTATTGAGTGTGAAATGACGTTATTCTAAACAGGTCAAAAAAGAGATATGTCCATCACATGCTCGTTTTTAAAAAAAACATTTTTTTTTAGGTTTTTCCATTGCATCCACAGAGATTTGATTTTGATCCTACAAGTCAGGTCCCGAAAGCGGGGTGAGGAGTGAATTGGTTGCAAGAACCAGGCTGATTTCCAAGGGTTGCTATAATTATTAATCTTTGGGGAATTTGGACAAAAGACATTTTTTTTCAAGCATCTGAGCGTTCACATAAACTTCTTGAGCATTCCTTGGTGGGCAACATCAGATATGCACACGGCGGCCAAACCAATATCACACCTGTCTAAAACCCGAGATCATAAAAAGTATTACCAAAGACATTGGTAATTTAACCCCACCCAAAAAAAACCCCACATCAACTATCAATCAAAGTAGTGAATGGAGATTTGTGACATGAATAAAATCAGCCCTAGATTGTTACTTTTATTTGTAGCATACACACGGTTTTAAGCATGGTTACATAAGTCTCAATACAATCTGTATAGATATGGTGTCCAATCATAAATAACGGAAAACATTTCTCGTCACCTGACCTCTAAAACAAGCAATGCTTCAAAGGACAGTAGAGCAACCAAGTGTGCACCCTCAGTCACACGAGTGAAATTATGTAGAAATGTAACGTGGTGTGTCGGTGAGCGTCAGCATCACCGTGTGCGCTGAGAGGGTAAGAACTGCGTGATTGCTCACGCCTGCAGCTCAGAGGGAACATTGTTTGGGTATTGTCTTAACTTGTGAGGTAAAATGAATAAATAAATAAAGCCTAACATTCCGCAGATGGAACAGTCGTAGTCAAGAAGGGCCGACATTCGCTGCTCGCCTCGCTGAGGCGAAACTCGACAACTCGACGCGCGACACGAGTCAAGATAAGAAAGCAACCTGTCCGATTAATGAGCCTTCAAGACGGGATGAACCCATTTGATTTTGTAATCATCCCGTTTTGTCGTGGCGGTTCGCAGAGACCGTTTTATGTATTCAGCTGCCTGGACAAGCAGGCGGAATCGCTTAAACAAGCCATCATCAAGGAGAGCACAGCTGCAACAACAAGCGATCGATCGGGAGGCGAGTTAGCGTCTGAACACAGCGCCGCCGGCACGCTGGCTTCAGCAGGTGGGGAGGGTCTCGTAATTTGCCAATGAAGGGCTTTTGTGCCTGCCTGACTTCACAGAAACTGTAACTCGCGCCTCCCCTGATAGATAGCCATGAAGGCTGATGGAACGCGTGCGTTTTGGAGGGATTCGCCGCCGTATAAACAATCGACTCCCCACCTTCCACAACATCTGGGAACTCTCAAGTACCCAAGCAGAAACAAATAACCGGGGACTTGTTAGTTGCTGATTAGGTTTTAAACAACTCATCATGGCTCGTGGAGCTCAGCCCGCCAGCGGAATGCTCGTGGACAGAAAATGATTTTGAGTCCACTTAGTGCAGCAATGCTGAGAATCAAGAGCTCTTACTCATGCTGCAGCTAAAAAAGATTTTGAGCTTGAGAGGAAAAATGGCATTTTAGGTGGTACTCCAGACTTATATGGTATTTTAAAAAATATTTTCAAGTATTCTTTTCTCTCATTTGTATATATTTTTTTCAAGATGTGGTCTCAGGACAATGACCGTATTTTCTGCACTACAAGGCGCACCTAAAAGCATTACATTTTTTCAATAACCCGATGCGCCTTATATATGGATCAATATTCGGATTTCTTGGATGTCGTATTTTAAATGTTCGGTAAAACGCTTTGTTACAGCTGCAGAGGTTGTAAAAGCTCTATATAACTAAGGCTGTATTCTATTGTATTATTGTATTGCCTTCAGCGTAGCTCCATCTAGTGGATGTATAATGCAACTGTAGCCTCTATTGTAGCTTCTATTCTATGCACCTTAAATTTGGTGCACCCTATATATGAAAAGAGTTTTAAAATAGGTAATTCATTGAAGGTGCACTTTGTACTCCTAAACGCCTTATAAGTGCGGAAAATACGGTATTCACAAAGGGCCTGTTTTGGTATTTTCTATGTGGATTATTTAAAATTGAATGGGTGGGACGTAAAACGTCCTCCAATTTTGGATTGGGCCAAAAACGATTGCATCAATCAACGTATGAAGCCCAGTATCTTTGAAGTGGTATGTGATTTATGACATTTCATTCATGAGAATAAAAATGCAATGTTTGATCATTGATGAATCCAAACATATACATCATACGCCAGACACACAGATATGCAATCTCATAGGGTGACGATGAAGCGCTGCCTCCACGAGTGAAAGTAATCGAACGTCTTTGTGGAGAACTCGTTTTTTTGCTTCAAATCTTCTGCAAGTACCAGCCTCTCGCTTCATAGCAAACCCCTTGGAAAGCAAGTCAGTTCTGCACTTCCATCCATCTAAGCTATTACGATCATTATTATTGTCAACGATTCACTCTCGTCCCTAATTCATATTCTTCCGCTGGCATTTGGCTTATCGACAACATCTCACCGCGTTGACTGACTGAACAAATTGCAAAAACAGGTATTGCTGCTGCTCTGCTCGCCAAGAAGGCAAACGAAAAGACGTCTTCTCCGAGTGGGCCTTGCCGGCATGACAATGGCGGCAATCTGCCTGTGCTATTTACTTTGCCGAATTCGATGTTCTCCCTCCTCCCTTAATCTCCACGTTCAAACAAACAAGCAGCATAAGAACGCAGATTCTTGTCCCCCCTCACCCTCCGTCAGCACAGCCACGTTTGCCAGCTTCCTTTTCGAATGACGACTGGCCACGATCTCATCGATAGTTTCGTCTGTGTCCCTCTTAAAGTCCGTGTGGGGCTTTTGCAGTCAAGTCTAGACCTCGTTTTGGCTGACCAAAACATAGAATGGGGGAAAATGGATCACGAGGAGGGGGGGGGGGGGGGGGGGGGGTTCCAGCTCTCTTTGACAAAGTGCACATGCTTCATCTGTGGAGCATCGAGATTTCTAGGCATCTGCATCCAGTGAAGCCAGGAACAGAACAATATTGGAGCAAATTTGAAGTCAATTCACAAAACCTGAGATCCAGGACTTGTATTCTTTATGATTTTTTTTCTTACATTTTCAGCAAATGCAAGAGGACAACTTCTTTGTATTTAGGGATTTTTTTTCCTGTAATGTGACATTGTTTTATATCCTGTATATTATGAAAAGTGCAGCATTTTAAGTCAACCCAGTTTTTTTTTTAGACTAAGAGCCATTCGCGCTCACACTCACACCTAATTTAGAGTGTTCCATTAACCTGCCACACATCTTTTTGCAATGTCAGAGGAAACCGGAGTACCCGGAGAAAAGCCACGCAGGCACTGGGAGAACATGCAAATTCCACACTGGAAGGGCGGAGCCGGAATTGAACGCTGCACCTCTGCACCGTTAGACCGACATGCTAACCAGTTGGCCTCCGGACCGTCTTTATTCAATTGGGCCGCAGAAATCAGAAGGAAACAACAACATTTACAACCTATTAAGCTGTGATACTTCCCCATCACTGTTACTCATTTTTCAGACACCCCCACCTTCCTCTTTCTCGCACTCATTCACTCTCACACGCACATGCACACAGATCACACAATCATGTCGGCTATGGCTGAACTTTTGCACTGCAGCATGGTGCAGGTTCTGCCCCGACAAATCCGGTTGCTAGACAATCTAAGCCAATTACAGTACGAGGGCAAATGGTTAACCTCCATAATATACATTTCCCAGCCTCTTTCTGTGAGCTTTCTTGTCATCAACCCCCCCCCCCCCCCTCATCCCCTTATCCCGGAGGAGAGTTATGCACCGAGGCCCAGTGAGTGTCCCGGGCGACCAGGTTTGAATTGGTTCAATTCATTAAGCCGGGACCCGTGCACAAGCTCGAGTTCACACGGCGAAGACGCTCGCAGCAAACAGCTGCCACGCATTCCTGATGGGAGGGCCAGGCAGATGTCCAAGAAGAATCAAAGGGAGAGACGGAGAAAGTTTACGAGCCAGCGTTTGCCAACCTCAATGAAGAGCTCCTCAAAGACAGGCTGCAGCTGGCGAAACTCAAGGCCTCCGTCCTGTTTGGGTCTCCCCCGGCTCTCCCCCTACACTCACAACCCTGCGGCAACTCAACAACGCTGACAACATCAAGTTGCCTCCTCGTAGCTCTAGATCTGATCTACGAGCACTTTGGCACAAGACGCCATGTCGGGCGGCGGGGCAGCTTTGATTCCTCTCCCTGTCCGTTTCATCAGTGAAAGGATACAAATGTCTGGTCTTTGTAAAAGAGAGACTATTCGAATGAATACTCTAGATGTCCAACGCCACAGCCCATACATCGGAAATACGTTAAGATGGGGGGGGAAAAAACATCCACATTGTCTCAATTGTCTTAATGATAATAAAAATAATAATCATATTTATTCAAATAATGGTATACAACACGATACCTTTTTATCGAGAAGCAGTGGTGCAAAGCTCGCAAATAAATATAGATACATTTGGAGCATATCAGTGTTGTACCACAAAATAATGATTCAAACAAATTACGGTATATTTAAATATCCCGTCTTACATATACACACTGATACACAAAGATGTTCAATGGGATCAATGTCACGTCATCGGGCAGTGCCTTTGCGTAGCACATTTACGAAATCGATGTTCACATTTGGCAGCTGCTCTTTCTTTTGTCTTTGAAAAATACATCAGAAAGAAATTAACGCCTTGACGGCAAAGTTTCTCAAGATCAAATTCTTTGGTTTCCTTCCACAAGGTGCTCTAATCGGTGTGGTCCTCAATTCACTGGGACTTTATCATGACAATTCACCACACATGTCTGATATACCCAGATTAAAGTTGTTGTCGGTTGAGTGAATTTTACAGGAGAATTTCACCCAGGTCTAACTCAATCTTTCCCAAAACAGTACTTTCTCAAAATGAATGGCTACCGAGCTCATAATAAAACATACCAAACGTGTCTCAAATATACAGAAATAGAATCAGAGTCAGTGCAACTCCTAACTAATTAACTAACTAAACAATTACGACTTGGTTTGTTACTATCTTAACTACAGCACATTTCTTAGTCGTGTGGTCGTTTGCAACATCAAATAGCTTGTGAGTAGTGAAGCACGCACACAAGTATTTCCCCTGACAGTTATCAACCTTAAACGCATGTCTGCCGTTTGGCGTCACGAACGCATCCTCCTGTTGAATTGTACCAAACTGTCTGATAATGCAGCGGAGCAGGATGGAAAGCGCGCAGCTGGAAACAATCGCAGGGGAGGATACAGTACATCTCAAGGAGACCCACGGCCATACCTTAAATTCATGTTATTTATCTCATCCTCACAGCTCAGTTAACGCTCTGGAATACTGTGCAACACGAAAAGGAAGCTCTTGTCAACATACAAGATGTCCAACGTAAATTTAAGGACACACATTCATGTCTTTCACAAAGCTAATGCAACAATCCCCTATTAAGCTAGCAAACATCAAAACTTACTTAGCACTAACTAGTAACAGATATTTGGCCATAGAAGTGAACTGCCCGCGCGTGTGTGTGTGTGTGTGTGTGTGTGTGTGTGTGTGTGCGTGTGTGTCGTTTATTTAATACATGAGAATGATGACACATGCAACTATAATACATGTGTGTCGTACACAGCTAGCAATAGTGTCACTGCATTAGTGTAAGACATTGATAGTACAGTGGTAGTGAGAAGCAAGATTATCCAAATATTTTAGAATCAAATGTTTTTTTTTAATCAAATGAAAGTACAAGCACACAATTTTAAAAATTACAAAACTTTTAGAAGAGGTTCCACCCAACAAAGGCTTTGAAGTAACTTAGCTACGTTTGCCATTTTATTGTAGATTAGCTTGCTACATTTAGCCGGTCAAGTGTAACAAAGCTTCATTTAACGGAGCATAAGTGTCCCTCAGCTCACGACATGTTCCAAGTCGCTTGCCCAACACGGTCGCTGACGTATCACCCTTTCATGGAATCAGTTAGCATCCCTGTGAACGTGTCAGCAAGTTCCTTCGTCGACTGTTGCTTTAGCCTTTGCGTGACAGCGTGTCCTTTCAAGACAAGTCAGCGCCTCCAGCTCTGCTCTGTGCTCTCATTCATCACTTTACAAACAAGGGGCAGGAGCATGGTCATGCTTGGACCTCTGCCTATGTGTGTGTGTGTGTGTGTGTGTGTGTGTGTGTGTGTGTGTGTGTGTGTGGGCATGCGTGGGTGTGCGTTCGTGTGCATGATTACCTTTAGCCCGTTTCATCACAACACACACACACCTACACACACACACACACACACACACACACGCACACACACACACACACACACGCACACACACGCACACACACAAACACATCAGGGCACCAGCTGTAAGCACAGTTGGACGTCATTTATAAGACAATTTGAGGTCTGTTTGTTATCTTTGGTCAATAAAAAAAAAACAGGAGAGGAGCATTTTGTGTGTGTGAAACATCGATTGGGTTCATAAATGGATCAACAGGAAGGTACACTCCTTATGTATCTGCTTTGTGTGTTGTTATTGGACTTTTTCTCCTTACTGTACTGTACATTTTGAATCTCCCAAAACATACAACAATGCTTTTTTATTATTTTGCAAAAACAAAACAAACAATCTCTTCATGTGCCAAGGGCTGAGAATGAAAAAATTGACAAAGCAATGGGCCAGTGCTGGGGTTTATTAGTGTAGCTCTTGTGTGGTGTGAGAAATGATCAAATTCACCGATTCAAATATTTATTTATAACAAATAATGTTTTTGTGTCGCTGTCTATGCTAGTGACTGGTAGAAGCAGGCAAATCGAATGAATGACATGCGAGCTGTACGGGAATTGTGACATTTCATTCCATTTGTTGCTCTGATGGCTCAAATGAACAACGGCGTCATACTGCGCGTGGGGAAAATGTAATAATTCCTATTCTCTGTGTTAAGTATTATTCTGTTGTAAAAATTACACGACCACTTTTTCCCTGAACATGAAGTTGGGTGATCACATCCATCAGAACAGGACACACAAAAAACGGATTTGGACCTATTCCTCAAATTAAACAAAACGTTGTCCATTTTGGTTTGATGCAGCCGTTTTGGGCAAATTCTTCAATTCTTGCTTGTACTTTGACTCCCCCCTTTGAGGAATTTGTCCACATTAGCCACAATCGTAACAATTGAATAATTGATCAACAAACAACTTTTAACAGATGCAGAGATTTTTTTTTCTTCAGGATGGGACAAACTTCCCTCCAAGGGAAAGTTCCTCCGCAGGGCTCCAGGTAACACAAGCCTCTTAATCACACACGACATGGCGGCTAAGAGTAAGTCGAGCAGTAACTTGGGGATTTCCCCATCGCAGTGCCGCCATTCTGACAACATCATTAGCCCATGCAGGCACACGGCACGCCTGCCGTCCTAGCCGTGTTTACAAACACCAACGTTGGCATAATGCCAGCCCGTTTTATTTTCAGGCGTGTCACTGTCTGAACTTAGCAAGGTAAGTTCACGCTAAGCCACGACTCTGCCGTAAGCATCAGGTGTAATCGTTTGACAAAATGCGGGAACAATAGAGGGATTGCACGCAGGTCTCACCTATGTCCAAAATAATAAAAATAATTCATATTTGGTGCTGATCTGTTCATCAATTCCATTGTCAAAGTGATCCTTTTAATATGAGAGGAGTTGGTATGTGATTATATTTCCAAATAAACTGTACATACAGCATTACACACCCTTGTCGAATAACCACTTTGATTTGGAATTTATTTCTGGATTTATTTATTTATTTTTGCAAAAAAAATGACTGCTATTAATGGAATTTTATCATATAGTTTATTTGTTAATGAATTGGTGAACACTATTTATAAAATGAAAAATGCATTTCAATTCAAAATGATTTTTTTTTTTTAATTTGACCTCATCTGTCTAATTTATAAATGAAATGTGTCCATTTAGCACAGTTCTCCCAACCAGATTTTGGTTCCAATACGGCAATATGATCATTTGCCTGAGGCACAAAATTTGGTATTAAGGATACATTTGCTGTATGTGCTACATGTTAGCATCATTCACGAGCTTGATAATGAAGTGCTGCATCCATGAGTGAAAATACAATCCCTGCTTTACTGTTCTTATGGGGGCTTGCCGTGCGCTTCATGACCACGTAAGTTGTTCTTGCGCTTTCACGCCCTGCAGGTGAGGTAGGCGGCGTGAAAAGTCGTTCACTTGCACAAGACAGCACCACCCTCTCTAAACAGGCTCGTTTCAAAGAGCGAAGCAGTAATTCTTCACCCTTGGGGTATTTTGACACTCAAATGTTATTTAGACACATGGGACCTGTTTAAATTATTCGCAATGTGTCTCCTTTAGTATGTGTCCATCGATCAAGTGTCAAAAAAGTATTTTAGGATCAACCTTGGTCGTAAAATAAAAAGTGCATTATACTAAATAAATCTAAATAAAGCTTAAGTATCACTTTCTGGGGTTCATATATCACAGTTCACGGCTTAATTTTTTGCAAGGGGCAAAGGCTAAACTTTGGGATGGGGGGGTTAAGACCCAGGGGCAGTCCATCCATCCGCCGGTCTGTCCATCCATCCACGAGGTGGAATGCAAGAGGGAGCCTCGTAAATTAGAGGTCCTAATGAAAACTCTCTGGTGTCCAACTGGAGCAATCATCTGGTTCGAATCAATCGGTTATTCTACTAATTTGCCTCCAGCTCGCTGGGAGCCCTCCAACTCCAATTTGGGAGGAGGGAAAGTGCATGTTCCGTTTTACACACCTGCGCTTTGGATTTGAAAGCCTGGAGAACCTCAAGCAAAGGGTGCATTCTCAAATCTAAAGTTTCACTTTAAAGGCTTGTAAACGGCATCTGCAGACGTCCTACGCGTTTTCCGTCGGCTAGTTGGAAATAAATGTCAAACTAGCAGAAATTAAGTACCAGCTAACAATGCAGTGACATTTTACAAATGTATACGATTTGGCTTGTGAAAAATGACTTAATTCTGGGGGGGAAGAAATGATATACTTTTTTTTAATAGTGTATCATTTATTTTACAACAGACACCTTCAGTCTTTTTCATCAAAAAGAAAAAAAAACACAAGTTAATTCTAGAATGCTAAAATGGAGATCAATGACTCAAAGCGCTAAAACAGGTCACACTTGCGGTATGCAAAACAATACCCGAATTCAAAAAACAAAACTCAATCAAAAATATTGAAATTAAGCTCTATAAAGATTGCCGAAGCTTAAAAAAAAACGGTTAGTGATCAAATTATATCTTGCCTGATTTCACTGAATTACTTTTTAGGAATCAAACCCGCTGTACTGTAATGCTGAACACGACGGTATGACTTGGGCAAGTATTTGGGTGACTTGTGGCATAAAGCTGTAAGGTGTAAAACCTCCTTGGAGTTATTCAACCTTTCACCCACTGGGCTCGCACCCCCCCACCCCACCGCTCCCCCTCCGAATCTGACCTTTAACCAGATGCCATTTGCTTCAAATCTCCCGGTCAGTTTCAACCTCTGGAATCTGCAACACATTACAAGAGACGACGGGAACAAAGGAGGCCGGCCTGCTTTACTGGGACGCGGGTCCTGATCTGAGAAATGTGGTCGTATTTAGGAAACATCTTAGAAAGACCAGCTTCTATGCACCGTTCTACACACCGGTTTGTAATAGAATTGTTCACCCATAATAGTAATATAAGTAGCGCTTTATTAATAAGTATGATACATCCTGTGATGGCATTTGCTATGTGACTCCATCTCATCTTACATGTTACTGGAAGTGTTGAAAATAAAATGAATTATATATAGTATATATATATATATATATATATATATATATATATATATATATATATATATATATATATATATATATATATATATATAACAGAAGATGGAGGAGGGACCATCATGGGAGGACAAGCCCCTACGCGGGATGTATCACCGGACCATAACTGAAGTGGCCGATCATAAGAAGTCCTATCAGTGGCTAGAGAGGGCTGGCCTGAAGGACAGCACAGAGGCACTCATCCTGGCTGCTCAGGAGCAGGCCCTGAGCACCAGAGCCATCGAGGCCCAGATATACCACACCAGACAAGACCCAAGGTGTAGGTTGTGCAAAGAGGCACCTGAGACGATCCAACACATAACTGCAGGGTGTAAGATGCTGGCAGGGAAAGCCTACATGGAACGCCATAACCAGGTGGCTGGCATAGTCTACCGAAACATCTGTGCGGAGTATGGACTGGAAACCCCAAGGTCAAAATGGGAAACACCTCCGAAGGTGGTGGGGAATGACAGAGCGAAGATCCTGTGGGACTTCCAGATCCAGACTGACAAGATGGTAATGGCGAACCAACCAGATATCGTGATCATAGATAAAGGGCAGAGGAAAGCCGTTGTAGTGGATGTAGCGGTCCCAAGTGATGGAAACATCAGGAAGAAGGAACATGAGAAACTCGAGAAATACCAAGGGCTCAGAGAGGAGCTGGAGAGAGCCTGGAAGGTAAAGGTGACAGTCGTGCCTGTGGTGGTCGGAGCACTCGGGGCAGTGACCCCCAAACTAGATGAGTGGTTGCAACAGATCCCGGAACAACATTGGACGTCTCAGTCCAGAAATGTGCAGTGCTGGGAACAGCAAGGATACTGCTCAGAACCCTCAAGCTTCCTGGCCTCTGGTAGAGGACCCGAGCTGAATGAGGGACGGACAGCACCCGAGGGGGGGGGGGGGTGATATATATATATATATATATATATATATATATATATATATATATATACACACACACACACACACACACACCTGTATATATATATATATATAAATACCTCTGGTATCTCTACCAATGCCCTTCTGTGCTTCGCTCGTGCATTGATCCATGTATCCACTTATCTTAGCCGCAATGATGCCTGACATGAGCTTCCATGTTGTGGAGAGCAGTTATTGGCCGATAGTTGGATGGGACTGCACCCTTTGAGGGATCCTTCATGATCAGGATCGTTCGCCATCCTGGGTGAGTCCCATCCCTCAGCAGCTGGTTCATTTGTGCTGCTAGGCGCTCATGGAGTGTTGTGAGTTTCTTTAGCCAGTAGGTGTGGACCATGTCCGGGCCTGGTGCTGTCCAGCTCTTCCTATCTGAGATTATTTCCTGTATGTCTGCCACTGTTATGGTAACTGGGTTCTGTTCAGGGAGGTGGCTGTGCTCCTCTCTCAGGGTCACCAGCCATTGTGCACTGCTGTTATGTGCAACATAACAGCATATGCCTGGAAAGGCATATGCCTACCATATGCCTTTCCAGTACCTTTCAGTTTCTAGTCTTGGTGGGTCAGCTCTGTTGTTAGGACCCTGCCACTGAGCGTACACTTTCGCAGGTTGTGTTGCGAACAGCCTGTTTTATATATATATATATATATATAAATATATAGATGGATAGATAGATGAGCAATTCATTTGATAAACTCTCAACCGCAAAAAAAGGTAAAAAGAAAAAATAACGCCTTGTAAATTATTACCCTAACCTGAATAATATAATTCATAGAATAATTTTTGAATGAAATGGGTATTGTCTGATGAAAATAATAATAATTATTATAATAGTAATAATACTATTTTATTGCCATAATTCACTTCTTATCTGGAAAAAATAGGTCTTTCTCTTGGATACAGCTTTTCCAGTGAAAATTAGATTTTTTTTCTTGAAAAAAAAACTTGATCCCTCCCAAGGTAGTTTTTTTCCCCACGTAAAAACAATATTCAGGGTAGTTTTTAAATTGGAAAAAAAGGCAATTTTTTTTAGAAACTTTTTTCACCTAGACCTGAAAAAAACAACTTTATATTTTCTAAATTTTATTTTGCATTGGTTGCAAATGTTTAATAGATTTCTTTATTCTCAGAACTTTGACTTATTGAAAAAAAAAATCAAAATTTTAATTGATTTATTATCACGAGATTCCACCTTTTTTAAAGTAAATATATATTTATTCTCATAATATCATGAATTTATTGAACACCCCCTCCAACTAATTCTCCAAAGCATCTTACTTCTTTTTGCTCAGCCAAATACATTTTTTCCCCCCAACCCCCAAGTGTCATTTAGAAAGTGTATTTTAGCGGCGATGTTGTCAGTGAGTGCCAGTGCTGATGTATTGAGCCACTCCGCTCCTCCTCGCTGACAGCTTTTGTTTCCTGGGGGTTCTTTCTAAACATCACAAAGCCTTTGGTGGGAAGAGACACAAAGAGCGCCTCTGACCCCGGTGTGAGCCCTTTGACCCCTGAAAACTCAAACGGGACAGATTTTTGGGCAATCGCTGCAAGTTGACCAAGGGGCTCGGCTGGCCCAATGAATGTAAAGACGCGGTGGGAAAAAGGGGCTAATTTATAGAAGTGAAGAGTCTATTTCAAAAGGGGCGGTGGCGGATCACCTGACACCAGAGGTCGGGGGTCATGTTTGGCCATGACTTCCTGACCATGTTACTGTAGCATGTGCGTGTTAAGAGACGTAGGGACAAAAGCCGGTTGACCTCCCGGCGGCGTTGAAAACAACGTTTAGATTGCGGAGGGAAGGGAACAGTTTGACCACACCCGGATTTCAAGCGGCCTGTTTGAATTACAGCAGGGTGGAATTAAGTCGAGGTTTGCCCATCCCACAAAAATGAAGGACATGGAGTGACCTGATGATTGGATGACAGGGAGTAAAAATTTGTGATTGGATGACGGCTGTCAAGAGGCCATCTGGCAATTAGTTGCAAGGCTTGCTTTTTCATTCGTGAAATTTAGACTTTCATCTTGCAATGTTACAACTTTTTGACTCGGAAAAATACATTGATGATACAATAACACAACTTTATTCCGCTAGTAAAATGTTTTTTTAGGTTAACTTGTTCCTTTCGTTTTTTTTCTCAATAATTTTAAAATATTAAATTTTAAGAAAAAAAAATAATTTCAAAGAGGATTCCGACCGTTTCTCACCTTCTAAAATATGGCTTTTGTCATTGACATTTTTACAAATCTAGAATACATTAATTTATCCTAGCAATACCGCCGTATGCATTTGACGTTAATACAAATAATCGCTAATGGGCTTTTTTTCATGTTTTTTAAAAAATTAAATAATAACCTACATCAATATTTTTTTCTCAAGTGTTTTTATTATTCTTTAGGCATGAAAAGAAATGATGGCAGTGGTAGCAACACACACAGAAAGGTCCGTTGTACTGGTTGTTGTGCAACTGTGACATTAAGATTAATTAATATAAGCAAAAAACAACTTTGAATAGCTGTCCACTCTAGTAACCGCTGTCCCTGAAAGGGTTAAAATGCAATATTTTAACATTCTTTAAAACAAAATAAATAAATAAATCTTGATTTTTTATTTGATTTGATCATAGGACTGGAGGGGAAAACCAATTTTTTTTCTCAGAATTAAAAAGCTGTCATAATTGCAAGATGAAAGTCTAAATTGAACTTTTTCAGTCGGTCGCACCAGTGTAACCGGCGAGAAAAGGTAGCGTCGAGCCCTGGTACAAACTGTATGCCTTTTTTGCCTCTTCTTTTTTGGCCCTTCTCCTCATTCCTTTGCAACCTTCAGCGTGGTACTCCATTAAAATACGCTTTCAAAGACAAAAGATGCTCCTTTAAGAGGGCTGCAGTCGTGGCACTTTTGTGAGGGCCGCTTGTGATGAAGTGGACGCTTTTGGCTCCGGCGGCTCATCCACAAGTGACCCTTGCGTAAGAAATAGCAAGAGGATCCCGGTAAGCCTCGGGGCTGGCCATTAAGTAAATTGTCCTCTCTAGACCTCTAGCGCTGCCAGCGTCCGTGACGAGCTGCCACCTCTCTGACCCAGGCGGAGGAGTCCAGTGCTGACCACCAGCTGTTCCGTGGGCTTGTCTTTCCAAAGCCTGGGAAGTGCTTCCTAATTAGCCTCCCACACCCATAAATGCACCCAGCAGGTCAGTCACTCGGCACTCATCGATCGCACCGATGCCTTCCTCGCCGAGGTCCGACACGAGCCACTTCATCAAAATGAACGAGAGGCTCCTGGGTGACGCCGGCGATCTGTATGTGTCGCGAGCGGCATTGGCGGGAGGGGGGGGCAGGGGGGGGGGTAGGGGGGATTGGGCTGGTTTTGCGTCTGAATAAAAATAAATGCCGTTGGGCAGCTGTGATGGTTGAGGTCCTGTTCAGAATTATTCAGAAGGTATCAACCGGGTCAACAAGTCTCCACCGGTTATGACGGCAATGAAAAATGGGCGGTAGGAACACTTGAGACCAGAGTAAGAACATCATCCAGCTAGCCGCGCGCACCTCTCTTTTTTTTGCAAAGTCACAGCAAACGAGTTTTGAGGAGCGGCCCTCCCCCATCACTCATCCTGTCACAGTTGTGTCGGGGGCACTAAAAGATGGCCGACTGTGGACAGGATGACTATATAGACTTTCTGTTTTATGGTGTCTTGCTGTTGGATTGTGATGACATCCAAGATCACTTAGGGTATCATTTTACAACATGAAGGATTAAACTGTCTGGAAAAAAAAAAAAAAACCCTCCAAGGCCACCACTAGCTTTTGTTGTTTTTATGACCTTTTTCCACTGCACTTCAGCAGGGATGCACAAATAATTCAGAAGCAGGTTAATATGGTAATCTGCACTGTATTTTTTTCCCCTTCCAAAATAGGACTTAATTTTAATAACATTCAATCTTGAAATCTGTAAAAAAAATCTGTTTTATTTTCATAAGATTATACATTATTTCACAAAAAAGGGGACTTTAGTGAGGAAAAAACCTATGCATATTCTCTTAGGATGTTGACAGTATTTAGCATATTTGAGGTTCGGCATTGACAAATTTTAGTTGGGTGCCCCGTTATTCGGGGGAACCCTCACTTAATTTTATTTTATTTATTTGTCTATTTTTTTTAACCCGATCCCACACATATTTGCTATTTTTTCCGATTTTGGGAGTTTTCATGGCAGTTAGAAGGCAGCATCAACTATTCACGAATTTTTGGTATTCAGGGTTGGTAGTTTTCCATCTCTAAAATGCAACTTTGTGTAAGAGACTGATTTCAGATTTTGTTTCCTCTATAAAATATGATTTTAATCAAGTTGGCCACAGTTAAGGTGTGTGGGCATATGAATTCATACACTTTTTTTTTTTTGGTGGCGATTTGGTCCACGTAAAAAAATCCAACTACGCCGAGAACGTGCTCCGTTTTCTAGCCTTCTCACAGTGTCCACCTGGGTGCCCTCGGCGTAGCTCCTCCCCATATTTTTCTTCTCCTGTTCTACCCTCCATGACTTATGTTTCCCTTCATCAAGCCGGCCTCCGCCAATAAAAATGCAAGCCAATTTTCCAGCGCATTAACCCAAGAGATCTTTAATACACAAGAGTTTTTTTCTCTTTTTTTGGAGGCGGGGAGGTAGTCCAAAGGGGGACTCCGAGGCCTCATGGAAAGATGGATGGGCCCGCCGACTAAGAGTGGGCAGTTTTCCCACTGCCCTGGTCTCAACCCCCAGGACAAAGGCCTCATTGAGTGTGATGCTTGACATCAGCATCATAAACTAGTCATTGCCACAAAGACGGTGACACTTTCAAGTACCAGCTACTGCCACTTTCTCTTTCTCTCCTTGTTACCCCAATTGCGTAGGCTCATCACGTCACTGACACTTGTTCCTCTGATTTTCATTTGAGTTGATTTTTTTTGGGGGGGTGGGGGGAATCCAGCAGATGCTGATCATCAAGAGTCCAAAGTGACACTCACGGGAATGGATGTTTCCATCGATACTGTCGTTAGCTACTGTATACACGATTAGTGTGCCATGAAATCAGCATGGGGTATAAATACAATTTTCATTTACAATGCAAGCAGCACATACACTTTTTTGAGGCAATTTACCATTTGCCCATCTAGCTAGGGCATAGGTGTCAAACTAAAGGCCCGGGGGTCAGATCTGGCAAGGCACGTAATTTTATGCGGCCCTCGAAAGCAAATAATGTGTGTCAACTTGCACGATCCTTGCTAAAATGTGCACAGAAATGTCAAATTGTCATGTGTAATAAATAAGAAAGGAGATTTTGCAATAATTTTGTTATCCTGTTTACACTCACTTGAACAATCATTGAAGAAACTATTCTCGTTGATTGATTTCAAAACTAGTAATCCAATAATTTGTTGTGTACAAATAACAATGCAATGAGACAATTAAAAATGGGTTTGTGGTTTCAACTGTCATAGCATGGCCCTCCGAGGGTAGACGTAACTTCGAAGTGGCCCGAGACAAAAATGAGTTTGACATGCCTGATCTAGGACAATCAATAAAGGATTATCATTATATAAAAGTCTCACATTAATTCAAGATTTCGGTGAAACAGAATGCCCCCAAAACTGTCCAAATTGGAGTTCCACCAACTTCGGGGGGGGCGGGGGGGGTGTAAAAGTGACATAAAAAAAATCATACGAAAGCAGGATGTTGAAAAATGATCAATGTCAGCAAATTTCCTGAGACTTTGAGAGCATCAAAAGCGACCAACCGGTGTTGCGTTTTATTTTACGGAGGTCGACCGCTTAGCCGTGCAGGGGTGTAGGGTTCGATTCCAACTCAGGCCTTCCTGTGTGAAGTTTGCATGTTCTCCCCGTGCCTGTCTGGGTTTTCTCCGGGTATCCGGTCTCCTCCTACATTGCAAAAACATGCGTGGCAGGCTGATTGAGTGTGAGTGTGAGCGCAAATGGTTTTTCGTCTATGAGCGCCCCGCGATTGGCTGGCAACCAATTCATGGTGTACCCTGCCTGGTGCCCCGAAGACGGCTGAGATAGGCTCCAGCATGCCCCGCGACCCTTGTGAGGAGAAGCGGATTAGGAAATTCACAGATTTTACTTTCACAAGGCCCACAACCTTGCTACGACGCCACAGAATCGTGACGGCAACAGAAAAGGAAAAAGGTTTGTCTGCGCTACATCTTCAAAGGGTGAGTATTCGAGTTCTATTTGACAAGATGTTCTTCTTTTTTTTTTTTTTTTTTACACTTGTAAGCACAGCTGGAATGTTACTATGCTACTTATAAGATTGTCTACACAGTAACTAAAATGTTTTATGGCGGCAACATTTCCAACCTGGAACAATTGAATCCACTTCACGTTATTTCCTATGGGAACATTTGTTTGGCGGTTTCATTGTATATTTGAGTTGGGGTGGAGGTTGGGGAGGGGGGCTCATTTATGTTGATTTACTTTTCTGAAGCAGTCCAAAACAAAGTATCACCCTTCAAGTTGCAGTTGTACTGCAGCCGAATAAGAAAAAAAAAGTTATTTTCTTGATAAAATGGGATGAAGGGACTGAACGAAACACTCAATGACATCAAAGTCGCAGTATCAATAAGACGAGGAGCCGGCAGACTGCTCGTGTCCGCGATCGGAAGCCTGATCCTGAAACATGATGTCAGCTCAAAGCCGCTCTCACATTCTCAATGTCACGGCGGAAGGCACGGGTGCACTTTAATAGATTAAACAGCTCGAGCCAGACAACTGGGCCGCTGCCAGGGCGGTGCTGATGGATGCAGTCACAATTAATATGGATTCGCGCAGGATTGTGCCGAAACACTGCGCGAAACACAAACGGCATCCAGCTAATATTGTGAGGTGTGAAGCCAAAAAATTGTCACACCAAAAAAAGCCTCGACATCTTAAGTAAAGCAACAAGATGTGATCACTGCCTTTTGCTCCTTCGCTCCCCGCCTCCATTTGGAAAATAACATTCAAGGTCAGTGTCAGAATATAAAACTTGGTATATATGATTCAAATGATCGGGATCGTTATCAGGCTCCTGTAGAGCTTAACTATGAGCTGATTATTTGAATTAGGTGTGTTGGAGGAGGGAAACATCCGAAACAGGGGTGTCAAACTCATTTTTGGCATGGGGCACATTTTAGTTATCGTTTCACTTGGAGGGCCATTATGACTCAAACCATATCAAGAAGTCAAGAATAACTGTTGATTATTATTATTGAGTATTGAATATTATTCATGTTGCTACCTTGAGGGGTTTGGCAAAGGAAAAGGTTTGGAATATATCTCTTATTTATTACATGTGAGAATGAAACATTTTGGTAGACATTTTAGAAGGAATGGAATCATGGAAGTTGACATGTTTGAGCTACTTTTGCGGGCCACATAAAATGATGTAGCGGGCCAGATCTGGCCCCGCGGCCTTGAGTTTACATCCGTGATACAAACATGATTATTATTATTATTATTTTTATTTATTTTTTTACCCAGACAACATACAGTCGAACCTCTTGTCAACATATCCCTTATACCCCGGAACATACATACAGTGTACATCTTGAAAAAAAACTTGAATATCCTATTTTTGAACATTTGCATCTCTAATTGACTTCTTGACATTTGGTTTGCATCGATCAGTTCATAATGATGTTTGACTGGAGGCAATAATGGCCTTCCTGGGTCATCGCTACACATGAGGTTTGTGTGAATCAAAGAGGCCATTTGTTTTTATGTGTTTGTGTTTGTGTACATGAGTGCTGTTGGGGAGAAGAGGGCGTTTGAGGAGGGGCTGGGTGAGCAAAAGAAGCGTATTACAGGGAAACAGCTGCCTCACATTGCTAACCACTGGAACAATGTGACGATTGTATGTTTGGACAGGTCTGGACAAGACATGGCTGCCTCAAACCCTTTGAGGGAGACATCAGCCACTGGATATGCGGCGGAAGAACATAAGGTAGCCCTCACCGCCATCTTATATGCTGTGGTCTTACTATAGTCGTTTAATGTGGACATTTTATGGAAAAGTGACCTTTCGTGGATTTCGGACACACACTTGGAGGTGTGTGAGTGACAAATGTGTCATTGAGGCGTTGAGATTTTTGGCCCTGTTGTTATCGCATGCAAATCTCAAGACCGTCCGCAGAGTTTCTTCATCTCCATGATTTGACAGCTACAGTTGGTCGGGGGAGATAAAGTGTTTCATTGCACAAAATAAATGTTTCAGAAGAACTGTACGCAGT
This sequence comes from Hippocampus zosterae, assembly GCF_025434085.1. Classification (NCBI taxonomy): domain Eukaryota; kingdom Metazoa; phylum Chordata; class Actinopteri; order Syngnathiformes; family Syngnathidae; genus Hippocampus; species Hippocampus zosterae. The sequence goes on from NC_067453.1 coordinate 22,978,122, forward strand.
TCAATATAAGGGCATTGTTGTGTTAAATGTCTTTACATTCTTAGTCTCTGAACCTCAATATATATGCAGGAAAATGTACCCTACATTCTTATGTTAAATAAAAAATGTTTTAGGGTGTGTATACCCTTGTGAGGATAAAGCGGTTCGAAAAATGGATGGATGGATGGATATACTAATACTGATAATTTTGGTCGTGACCATGAAGTTAAATTTCCCTCCTAATTTATCTCCGTCTATTGTCAATATACAAAAAGAAGCATAAAGCAACATTGTATAAGCGTGTATTCCGTTGTATGGCCCCACATCAGAGGGGGTGGGATTTGCAGTTTGCATGCAACATGACAACCCCCGCTAAAAAACAACTACCGGTACTCTGAACAGAGCTGTGTAGAAAAGGTGATAAGTGTGCTATAATTCCTGACTCTTGGGGTATTTGGACAGAAGCATGTCACACACAATTGAGTCAGACACACGGGAACTACTTTTAAAATGGTGGAAAAATTGCATAATGACTCCTCTGAGGAGAATTTGAAGAGTAAAACGTGTGGGTTGGCTCCTTCTGAGAATCGGCAAGCCACAGTAAAGCAGCGAGCCACCTGTCACCGACGCTACTCTGCACGGATACAAGGCGATCCAAGATAGTCGGATCACAGGTCCCTCAAGAAGGCAGGGACCTCAAAGAAGTGTGACACTATTCACCGGCGTGACTGACAGCCTCACAGCTGCCCCGACGATCCATAGGGCAAAGTACTCCGCTGTGTTTTTGTCACCTATTTACTGAGGCATGTGTAATCGATCCTTCAAAAAAAAGAAAAAAACCCCCCAAACCTTCAAGGGCTAAACATTATCACCTCTGCCAGCTGGCTCACATGCGAGTGTATTTTTAAATAATGAAGAGCAAGAATGAGTAATGTAAAATGAATGACTAATCTAAGTTAATGTGTTTTTATCTTATACAAAAACAAAACGAAAAAGAACCAAAACAAAATTAAGGATTTTTCACAATTCCATTTTGCACCCAAATCAAAAACACCGAGTTGACCAAAAATCGTGACTCGGGATCAGTCATGATTTGAGTCTTCAATCGGTCATGTTTCCAGGACCCGCAGTTAACGGACGATGGTCAGGATATGTTAGCTTGTTAGCTGACACAATCCATTTGTCGATTTGTCGCATAATCATTTGCGCATTTTTGCTGAAAGAACGAAAATAACGCTGTTGTCGAAGGGCCACGTGGTGTTCCGTGTGGATATGACTAACATTTTTGTTCATACAAGTTACCAAACTTTGGGATCATTCAAATTCAACCAATTTATGTGTAAAAAGCCATTTAAAATATCAGGCAGATGTTTTTTATTTTGTTTGTTTTGGATTGTTAATCGACAACGGAAAGAGCAACTGGTAGTAAATGTGAATTGAAAGAAGAAAAAAAAACTTGTTTGAGCGTAATTTGTTTTTTGGAACGAGCGTGTGCTCATAATCGGAACCGAAAAAGGATAATTGCATTATCATGGTGAATTGATAAAGCGAGTTAATCTCCTAAAATGATTTGCGTTGTCGCGCCGGCTGCCAGGCCGCCGTGTCCTTTGAGTGACTGTGGCATTATTCTGTTAATAGTTATCTGTCCTCAAGTCCTTGACCTTCTTGAATTGTAAACAGCTTTTTTACACCACTCTCAGCACTCTTTGACCAAGGGAGTTTTGTCGACAGCAAGCAGGGGGGGGGGGGGGGGGGGGTTCCCACCTCCCGAGATAAGCAAACGTGTGCTGAACCTGTTCCGGCCTGCACTGCCCTCTTCGGCACCTCTGCTCCGCACTCAGTCACATTTCTTCCAGCGCTGCCAGATCACATGGGTTAATCTCCCGTGACCCTGACTCCTCAAAAGCACGAGCACTGACTCTCTTGGACGTAGGCCCAGTGCGGCACTCCCTACCCCCCAACACTCCCCTCCCCCCCCACACACACACACATCTCTCCCCCCGCATGTTCGCTGGCACCGGTTCGCAGACGTTGGGAATAGCGCAGATAAGGTACAAGAATGTCAGGAAGTCTGACAGCAACGAGCGCTATGGTAAACAAACAGTTGCAGACGTCTGCCCGCATCCCCTACCTCTTGACGACCTTCGGTTCCACCCTTTTAAATGTCAAACGCTGAAATATGGATCCTTGCGATTGCGTCAACAAAAATCACAGCACAGTCGTCACAACAGAAATGGTGACTCCATTTCGACAACACTTGAATAATGTGGAATAATGAACTGTTTCAAAGAGAAACGACTAGTTGCACCTGCGCAATCCAGCAAATGACGATCAATTCTGTATCTGTACAGCGTACATCCTGGAGGTGCTTTTAATATGCTTTTAAAGTGGCGTTTACTGCCACAGATTTGGAATTTTTCATTTTTCACTCATTTGATGGATCTGGTGGGTCACTGTCCCACTTGGCCACATAGCAAGCGGACTGCCATAGGAAAAAGTTGCTATATTAACAAGATCAAGAAAAGACAACATTAACATATACAACCACCATAAACAAAACAATTAACATTACCAAAAATAAAATAACCCACATACAGTACATACAAAACCACACGTCAGTGCAACAAACAACAAGAAAGTGTCGTTTACAAATGTCTCAATAAAGATCAAAATCCAGGGTACCTTTATTCATCTTAATCTGGACCTGAATATATATTTAGCCATTTAGCAAGCGGAAAATAATGGCAAAAAGTTCCTGTCTGTGGGCAGATAAATATTTAAATGTTTTCTACTGTTCTTTTATACATGTGTGGTTACCATTCGTCTTTTCGGGTAATCCTACCAACGGATTTACCAACTGTAGTTGATTTTATTTAATCCTAACGAACTAAATGCACTGTAGGTGTGATCATAGTATCTTTTTGGGGGGATAATTATACTCACAAACTCTATTTTTAACGTAATCCCACAGCTATGACTGACTGTGAAGTCTTTACGTAACCCTATAGTGTGTCATTTTTGTGTCCTCGACTAGCTAACTGAAGTTTTAGCTTAGCCATATTATGAACTACTTTTTTGTAATCATCCTCATGAACGATTTATTTTAATATTAAGTCGCTACTAACCATGAAATTCGCATAATCCAACAAACTGTAGTTGTAGTAGGAGCCGGAAACTATATGGTTTTGTCTAACCATACTTAAATGGAGTTTGAACGCAATCCTGCTCCCGTGACTGAAATGCAGAGTGCAATTTCAGCGTTGACTTGCACATAACTGTCATTTTTTTTTTTTACTTAATATAACGTTAGCGTAATTTTTCAATTAAGTACACAGCAACGATAAGTAGTTTTTGTGCGATTCCTTGAACTGTAGTTTTAGCATAGCGAATATTTTCTCAGTTTGAGTGTAGACCTACTCTGACAACCAAACAACTCAACTGCATACAAAGTGCTGTATATGGAGCAACTAACATACACAACAGTAAAGCAACAAATCGGTAACAAAGACGGTAGAAAGCACCGAACAGCAAAGCCAAGAACAAATCTGAGTCATGCTGAGTCAAATGCCAAAGAATACAAGTGAGTTTTGAGGCGGGTTTTAAAGATGGGCAGCGAGGAGGCTTGCCGAATGTTCAGTGGGAGGAATGAACAAACTAGCTAACTTCGCTCTCATCTAACCCAGTTTGCTGCCCAGATCTAAAACAACCACAAAAACAAATTTGTGTAAAAATGTTTTTTCTCAAAACTTAGCCTTATTATCTTTCGTCAAAGTCGAATGCGAATGTGTTAAATGTCATAGGCTACGCAGGTGTCTCGCAAGTGAACATAAAACGCACTACGCATTATTTAGATGACCTTCTATTGCGACACTTAATGCATCATTTATCTTTTAGAATCGCTTTTAAAAAGACAGGCTTTAATTAAGGCAACGCAGGCTCTATATTTATGGACGACCTGCTTGAACAGTCCCAGCGCTGCCCCCTTGCCAAGGCCCTTTAAGTACATATCACACATTATTGTGCACGACATGCCCGTGGAGGTTTGCGCTAACGCTAAGTGGGAGCCCTGTCAATTATATATGCAGGAGACTTAAAAGAGGAGAGCAGCTTTTCCACGGGGAGTCGGACGCTCTCATATCTTTCCCGGCTATTCCGATCCATCCCATAGCGAAGCGAAGCGAAAAGAAAAAAAATATAATAAGCCAATCACTCCGACGCTCGTAAAAGTTAACAGATCGTGACCTGGTATTTAGCTTTATGTTTATCTGGGTTATTAATGCAGGCGGGAGCGGGCGTGGCTTGCCAGTCATATGCTGTGCGGCGCTGTGATTTGCTCTCGAGTGAGTGAAATGATGCTGGCAAAGAGCACTTTCCCATCTTAGATGAAGAAAGTGCAGGACGTATGTAAAATGGACTTTTAATGGTTTGGGGCCTCGCAATAAATAAGATGAATATGTTGTGGAAAACTTTGTTTATTGCAGTGGTTCAAATGAATAAGAAGAGGGAGACATTAAACCAAAGTCAATCAAGTTGAAAATGTATGCAGATTTAGCTGACAGCATTGTCAACATGATAGTGGCTGAATGCATGAATGTTTGTTGACTCAGGGGCAATGTGTCCGCTGCATGTGCCACTTGCATGGATCGGCTACACTAATTGACAAGTTGAATTTGAAGGTTTGGTTTGTTAGTGAATTTATGCACCTCTCTCTTTGGTCTTCTAGCAGAATCACCTTGGTGTTCCATAACCAGGCCAAGATTTCCCATTCCCATATTATTTAAATATTTTTGGTTTTGTGGGGTGTCATGAGATTTTTCTCAAGTTAAAGGGGTCCCTCGGATCAACCTAAATTGCTTTGACACACCGGACTGAGGTTCCAATTGACAGTATGGTGCAACTTCAATGTGAGATTTGTGGCATGAATAAGCTAATTAAATGGCCTCAAGTTCCACAGTGTTGTTATCAGTTGAGGCTACCAAATACTCACTCGTCATGCTACTGTACGGCCAATTGAAATAACGAAAATACGATCTCAACACGAATAGTTCATGAGCGGTGTAATAACTGTCCAAGTCCGGACTCTCACAAAGTTCACAGAGTCCATCCCGGCATAAAAAGGGAAAAAAACACACACACACACACACACACACACACACACACACACACACACACACACACACACACACACAGACACACACAGACACACACAGACACACACACACACACACACACACACACACACACACACACACACACACACACACACACACACTAGCGTTTAGTCTAATAGGCCCAGAGGCCTCTTGACTTTCTCATTTAGCTCTTTTGTGTGTGTCAGAGTGAGGCCAAAGAGGGGGGGGGGGGGTGGTTGGACGGCAGTCATTTCTCTCCACACTCTCAAGTGTACTGCAGATGGGAATTATTAATTTGTATCTGCTTTGCCTCAGCGTCGCCCACTTAGCGAAGAGGGCAAAAGTGTCGTTCTATTCAATTTTTGTCTGCGGTGTGCGGCGGTGGCGCAGGCTCGCGAGTGTTAAATGTCAAGCCTTGTAGTGAGCTGTCAAAGAGTAGAATAGGGCCAGCATGATTGATGACTGGAGAGCTTGAAACCAAAACCTCCCAATTGCAAACGCTACCTTGTGTCTGTCCTCTTACCCCTTTGCTTTTTCTCGCCGCTGATAGCGGCGCAGCAGAGGGCAAGTGCACCGTCGCACATGGTTATGCGTCGGCACACTCAAGCTAGCATTTATATGTGCAGCCATGGCTCCCCCATGTTTTTAAACCGAGAGAAAAAAAAATGCATGTGTAGGGGGGAAAAAATCCCTCTCATGTGCAGGAAGGAGTTGCCAGCAGTTGTCCTGTTTTTGACAGAAAAAAAAAATGCGATGCGATGCAATGACAAGATTATTAATGGCCAAGGTTAGCCCGCACTTAACCTCGTGCATATTCATTGGAACCGTACAGATGGGCGTCAGGCTGTGAAAAGCGCCGACTTCAGGTCAATTAGTCTGCTTAATCTGCCGCACTTTGCCGAAAGACAAATCTATCAGGAACAAGTGGCGAAAAAAACCTAACATTGTTTCCATGGCAACCCAGTTGGTTCCCAAAATGTTCCTTCAAGAAGTGCAGCAACACCAACATGAAAAATGGCTTCCTTTTAACATGTATGTCTATGACGTGCCAAAACATACAAACTTGCGCCGGTGGGAGAACAGGCTGCCGCGCACCGAGCAGCACAGCCAAACGCGACTGAACTTTACAATTGTGCACAAATTCCAGTCGGTGACCCACACCCGCGCACCCAGTGACTGACCCTTGCATCATGACTTGCCAAAACGGACAAAGCGCCACCCCTGGTCTCCTTATCGTGAAACAACATTTTTTAAAAACAACTGCACAACACTATTTTTGATTGAACGACAGACACCAGAGCACAATTCTCAAGGAAGAAGAAGCGATCTCATCATAGCACAAAGAGTGTCGAATATTTGAGAGGCCGTTGATAAGGATAACCCCATTCAGTCATTTTGCTGACAGAGACTCTCCACGCTTTTCTTTTTAGCCAGTGGTACGTGTGTTTGTTTGTTTTTTAAATATATGGAAGTTAAGTATTAACTATAAACAACCAATAAAACTATCTACTAAGCTAGGCTGCAACCAGCTAGATCTCGCGTAGCCTAACCTTTTGTTGTGAAAGGGTTTTTTCTCCTTTCTTTTTTATTTTACTGACCGTTTCATGTGTGATGCTGCGAATCTCCGATTTTCCAATTTTGAGTCACAGCGAAAACGAGTGGCCGACCATCCACGTAGGCCAATGTGGTCTTAATGGCCGCTGGAGTGTGACGACTGCAACACGAAGCAGCAGTGATGAAGAGATCTCACTATGGACCCGTCAAAGTGTGTCATGCCATCACAATGCTGCCATTTGTCTGCAAGCATGCTCAATCAGAGGCTGTGCCGTCTTCATACAATTCATGCACAAGGAATTCGAGCACACTTTCAACACCATCATTGCTCATCCCTGGCCTAGCTTCTTCTTCCACTACAACCACCACCGCTACTCTCTCTTCATCGTGTTTGTGTGTGTGTGTGTGCGTGTGTGAGGGGTTAAATTGGTTAAGATGGAAAACAATCGGTAAGTGTGTATCTACCATTGTTTACAGTAGGGGCCATTCTACTTGCTCACTGCCCTTTTCACAAGCATCAATCTGTCCAGTGATAACATCTACAGAACATCAGCTGCTTGTATTAAACCCCCCCAGGTCAGGGAATTGACGGCGTCTTTCGGAACAGTGCGAGCCTCTTGGAAAATCTCCTCCATCTTTGTGTGTGTGTGTGTGTGTGTGTGTGTGTCTCGCCGTGTACGATCCGCTCCACTAGCCGCATACTAAGCGTGTTGCCAGACAACTGGTCATGTCTTAACTTTGAAACTGCCGACTATTGTTCATGCTGCAATTGAACATGCCTGCGACAGCGCCGTTGGCAACGCCTCATGTGGCGGCGAGGTGCAACACGGCCTGCCCGAGCGCCACAGCGAACTTTGGGGATGCAAGTAAACTTTACAGGGGGGAAATATTGGAAAATAGATTGGAGCCACATCTAAAAGAAACAATAGTGAAGTCGAGATGGAACAATAAAACTGTGTTATTTGTGAGGAATAAGTAATCATAGTCAAAGGAAAGAAAGAATATGTAGACAATTCTATGAGAATTAAGACATTTCAACGAGAAGATAAAGGGAATCTTCTAACAGAATAAAAAAAAGGAATGAGTAATAATTTGATAAGAATTATGTTGTGATTTAAAGGGAAAAACATGGTTGTAACATGTTGACACTAGTGACGAACGGGGATTGGAAGAACTCATTTGTTACTTTGAAGTCATAATTTCACGAGACAGAAGTCACGCTGCAACAAGAACAAACTCTTAATTGGATGGAAACGAAGTTGCAATTACCAATTTGGCATGTTAACACCAATAAAGTTTCTAAACTTGGAACAATAAAGTGACGGGAACCAAACATTACAAATAAAGTCAAGATATGATGAGAATTAACTCACTTAGTGTGAATGTGAGCGTGGATTGTTGTTCGTCTCTGTGAGCCCTGCGATTGGCTGGCAACCGGTTCAGGGTGTCGCCCGCCTCCTGCCCGAAGACTCCAGCACACCCCCCGCGACCCTTGTGAGAAGGATAAAGCGGATCAGAAAATGGACGGATGGATTTTCACAACATAGTAAACAAACATGGCTGGGAAGTCATTGTTCATCATCCAAATCGAGAGTCACAGCTTCATGAAATAAAATGCACACAGATCCCCAAACTTGCAAACGCATTTATAATACAAGCACAAAAAAAACAGAACAAAACTAACCTAAAATTCTAAATAAAACATTTTAAAAATGTGTGTGTGGGGGGGGGGGGGGTGCGAACATCTGTAGTTGCACACACATGCATCCACTGTGTTTTGTGATGTCAGGTTGTAACCAATACCGTCTTCAAGAAAAGTTTGTTTTGAACAATATTTTAAGACGTTCATCACAAGTGCAAGCCGTAATGGCGTTATCAAGTATCGGTACTCTGTTATCACACAAATGTAAGTACTTGTAGTCTGTATTTTCAAAAAAAAAAAAAAAAAACGAAAAAAAGAAAGTGGTCTCAGTGCATCCCTTCGTATACACACAGTCAAAACAGAGAAAACCACACACACACGCACACACACACACACACACACACACACACACACACACACACACACACACACACACACACACACACACACACACACACACACACACACACACACACACACACACACACACACACACACACACACACACACACGCCGGGGGCAGATTGCGGCAGACGATTGGTTGTGATGTCATCATAGAAAACCTCTTTTCCCAGAAAGATTCATCAGATTATGAGCGCGGCAAAGCCTCGCTCGCAACACTCGGCTAGCTGCACCATATGGTCGCATCCTAAAGCCACGGTCGGAGGGTTTAATGACAGAGCGGATGTGCGGCGCACATGCGGAGGGATGTCGGAGGGGTGTTGGAAGGGGTAGGGGAAAGGGGGAGTCAAAAAAAAAATCATCAAATCTTTGTCCTGGAAAGGCTGCACAAGGTCAGGCTGGGCAAACCAGACGCACGTCTACAACAAAAAGGCAGGTGGCTCGTTTTCGCCACATCATTTCCGCAATGAACGCTGACCTATTTTTGCCATTAATAGCGCTGAGCTTTCCTCAAATACTAAATACGGGCCACAATATGGGAATATGGCCAAAATATAGTGACACGGCAAGCCAATCCTCCGGGCAAATATGCACAGCTGCCGGCGCGGAGGCGGGAGCGAGAAAAGTAAACAAAGATGGACTCGTAATTAATGTTTACTAAGGCTGATGCAAGCGCATGACATTTCTGCCGTGTCTGCTGACCACAAATGAGCTCGATAAACACGGCGACATGCCGCAAACATGTTTAAGACGCGCTCGGGACTCGCTCACAAATCACGACGGCCTGATTTGTGAGGAGTGTCTTTTGGGCCACACCCAAAAGAAACATTGGATTATTTCCACAGAGAAGGTTGAATAAAAGCACAATGCAAGGAAGACGATTGACCGTCACCGTATTGCATTCATGTGAGTGAGATTGAAGAATAAAAGTAACAAAGTGGAATAAAATGTTGGTCACGAGGCAATACAAGAAAAATGTTGGAAGTAAGAGCTACATACGTTTATATTTTTGGAGAAAAGAAATCAGAGGTGGGGGGGAATAAAAAGAGTAATCATACAATAAAAATGTCATAATAATATTGAGCAAGAAAAAAAGCTGGAATTTAGCAAGAAAATGGTAATGGAATTCAGAGAAGAAATATTTTATCACAATAAAGTAAAAATGGCATTTTTTTTAAAGTTTGTGAATTATGTTGTACATCACGAGGATTTAAGTGAATTTTTTATGATCCAAAAAACTGACTGATGAGTAAAAAAATTACATAAAAAAGGTAATCACGCACCAAAGATTTGAGGGTTTACAGAGAAAATTACTACACTGAGGGAGGAAATTTCTTTTAGAAAAAGACGACAACATTTTCCAAAAATAAAATTGCTAAGTATGTTAAAAAAAAATAGTCAAACGAGACAACAAAAAAGTCATGACGTTCCAAAAATAAAATGGCAGATAAGGGTGGTCGCGAATAAGATTGAACTGTACACAAATTTGAGTTGCAGTATAAATAACGTTGCAGTATAAATAATGATTCAATTTGACACCTGAAAATGAGACAACATATGAAAAAAAGTCATAATAAAACATGTAAAGTGTCCTTGGGTATTTTGAAAGGCGCTCACAAATAAAATGTATTATTATTATTTTTATTATTATTCGGGAATGAAAATGAAACTTTCCAACTATAAACTTTGGAAACCGGCAAAATAATTTGCCGTTGATTTAATATTGCCATACAAGACACAATACTACAAAGTAAAAATAAGACAAGGGTATGCTATTAATTACCAAAAACTTCAATTCACGATTGTAGCATTTAGGCTACAAGTACGTTCACACATATTTGTCAGTACGTCGGAACAGAGTCTACTTGCGAGTCCAAAATTTCGAATTCGCATTTTCAGTTCCACGCTTCCGTACATTCGAGCCAAAGCGCCTTATTGTGTTTTTGAGTGTATGATACAGCGCTTGCAGAGCCTGACGTGATAACACGAAGCCGCCGCCGCGCTTGAGGTGGGACATGAGGCAGCCGGAGGAATAAGACGACGGCGGAGAAAATGATTGATGGAGTTGTGGTTGGTCTATAAATGTCTGTAAAGAGAGCTTGGAGATAATCAACCCCCCCCCCCCACCCACCTTTCGCCCCAGCCCCTCCCTCGACACTGCGCATGTGCATACAAACGCTGACTCAAGAGAGAGTCCAGACGGGCGCTTCCGAATCATCAAGAAGAGTCTGTGATGAAATTCTGAAGGTCGGCCGTAACAAGCTAGCCCTCGCAGGGTGTTTTGTTCCACGTAGCGCCCCCCCCCCCCCTCCTCCACCCCTCGCACTGCCGTCACCTTCCAACCTTTGCGTTCACCCGGTGGGGTGGAGGGGGGCAGGTGAGCGAGATTGGGGGGAGGGTTGTGTTACATCCCTGTTTATCTGCCGGTGACCTCTAGCCGGCAATTCTGCACTTGATAAGGGGAGGGCTGGCCTCATAATGTGCGCGGCGGCCCGATATCAGCCTTGTATCCTTGTGAAATTGATTACCGAGGGCCCGGCCGGCGTGCGGAATATAATAAATAGAGATGACACGTAAGGCACACAAAAACACACGCACACATACGGCGACTTGTAAAGGCTTATGGGGGGGAACGCCGCCTCAGCAATTACCTGCTGGCCACTTAAAAAAGGGGTCACGCAGGGCAGGTTGGCGGCGCAAGGAGTTATGGTTCTTTCTTCTTTTCTCCTTCTGCACGTCAGCGCACAAAAGTGACGGGCCGCAACTGCACTTCGCGTGTTTTTAAAGGCAACTTATGACTGCCCATTTCCTGCATTCGTACTTGTCGGTTGGGAGTGTGTTTTTTTTTTTTTTTTGCATGAGTCAGGCTTAAATTATCGTTATTGGACTCCGAAAAGGTTGTTTTATCTGCCGTCTCTTCTGGGTTGAGCGATGCAAAAGAAAAAAAAAAGAAAGAAAGGAAACTTTCGCAAGTCTACAAACGAGCCTGGAAGTTGTCGACTGTGAGGAACACGTGCTAGCCATTCCCTCCACCTGGCCGCATTTGGGTATGAAATCTGAATATTAATTGATTCATTGAATTAAAAAAGAATCCTTAGCGATACTGTTTTCCCCTCTCAAAGGACATTTAATCTCGTTAGTGACATATCACTTCATCATCCCACAAGATATTTCCGTAATCTCCTCTAATATAGACATATCTAATATGACATGAGGCGGCCCGGTAGTCCAGTGGTTAGCACGTCGGCTTCACAGTGCAGAGGTACCGGGTTCGATTCCAGCTCCGGCCTCCCTGTGTGGAGTTTGCATGTTCTCCCCGGGCCTGCGTGGGTTTTCTCCGGGTGCTCCGGTTTCCTCCCACATTCCAAAAACATGCGTGGCAGGCTGATTGAACACTCTAAATTGTCCCTAGGTGTGAGTGTGAGTGCGAATGGTTGTTCGTCTCTGTGTGCCCTGCGATTGGCTGGCAACCAGTTCAGGGTGTCCCCCGCCTACTGCCCGAAGACAGCTGGGATAGGCTCCAGCACCCCCCACCACCCTAGTGAGGATCAAGCGGCTCGGAAGATGAATGAATGAATAATATGACATGTCTAATATAGATATAGATGTCTAATAGTACTGCGATTTATTCATTGTGTTCATATTGAATTTAATTGAAAGATGTTTGTTGTTTTTTTTCTCTGTCTCCTTTCTTCTTTCTACATACATTCTTGCTGCTGGAGGCTGTAAATTTCCCCAGTGTGGGACGAATAAAGGATATCTTATCTTATCTTATCTTAATCTGCGTGGTTCGAAGTGCTCCGGTCGGCCATCCAGCAAGTGGTCAAACCGTTTGGCACAGTGAAGACGTCGCTGCTGCTGTCAACGCACAATCAGCCACTCGAGTACAAACACGGCGATTTCTAAAATGGGAGAGTCTTCATGATTGTGTACATTCTAGATGCGTGGTGTTGATATTTTATGGTCCCCTTTTTTATGGGGTGCTTTGTCCGTTTAAGCGTATTCAGGTGCAGCACAAATGAAATCGTGTGTTGCCACCCGACGTCTGGTTGCGTTATGGAAAACAGGCCCCGGCGCCGGCGAAATGTTAGCACACAGCTCAGCATGGAGACGCGCTCGCTCGCCGTTTCTTCAGCGAAACGGCGACGGCTGTAAGCTGCCAGGCAAAACCTTTATATCTATTTGTTCCACTTGTCTGCTCCTCAATGAGTTTAATCAGCTGAGAAGAAGCCGCGAGGGGGGGTGTTGCCTTACCCGCCCATACATTAGAACGCACCCTCTCCACTCCCCTTCTCCTCCCCCTTTTCACCGCACACTCAAAACACACCCACACCCACACACAAACCCCTGAGCCCCATTCTCTGTGCATCGATGTGAGAGTTGAGGGTCTCCCTCGAACCCCCTCACCCTCTACCCCCACCCCCCACCCAATGTGCCTCACGGATTATCAAGTACACTTCAATTACTGCCGATCGATACACTCCTGGCTGCAAAAGGGAGTGTGAGGGGAAATTAGACAGACTTTGGGTATGGCCGTGACTACAAAGCAATGGATTAACAGCGATATGCATCTCTTCATTTACATTGGGAATGGGCCCATTCTCCATCAGCGCCGCGCACATTCGCGTAGGTTTTAAAGGGGGGGGGGGGGACTTTGGGAGAGATTGCTTCTGTAAGTGGCGGGCAAGGTGAGGGCAAGCCCGACACAGGATGGGCGCGGATGAAAAGCCGTCCCAGTCGCCGCCATATCGCGGTGAAGCCAAAAGCGAATATTCCGTCTGTGGTGCGCACGCTCCATATTGATCAGGACTCATTAAACCACTGATGACGCACTAATCCAACAGTGCGTCAACTCGACCATTTCCAATTACTTCATATATTATACCCCCTACCCCCGCCCCCCCCCTTTTTTGGGGGGGGGAGGGGGTTTAAGGAGTGTTTCCAGCCTTCGAAAAATGCATGTCAGCAGATAAGACAATGGGCTGGCGTTTGGTAGGAAATAATGGAGGGGTACTCGTCCCGCTAAAGTGAGAGGAAGGGGAAATGAAAGCAGTACTGTGGAAGAGGATAAAAAAGAAGTAAAAGTGTAGGAAGAGATAAGCAGTGGCTGTATCCCCCCGGAGCACCCTGGTGAAGGTCTGGCCCCTACCTCTGAACGCCCTCCAGGTCATGTGCCCTCGCTCTCCTACCCTTCCGCTCTGCAGAGGCAGTAAAAACACTCCAACACCTGCGTTCCACCCCCCCCCCACCCCCCCACGTCCTCCCCCTTCTCCCTCTCGCTGCAATGCTCCGCTGACTATATTTTTCATCTGCAGACAACCAAACACACAAGAGGCAAAGCTTTGTGGTCTTGACAGGGAAACAAAACCCACCAGTGAGGGCCAAATGATATCGGGCCACTCTTATATGCAATGTTGGGAGTTTAAAAAATAAACGATAACTGGTCACCGATGATGGAAGAAGATGGACAAATCTAGCTAATCTATTGAAACACCTTATTTATTGACTATACAATCTACGCCCGCTACATGCCGAAATGCATTTTCAAAAAGCATAATGAGTGTAAAGCCTCAAAATTCTTCCCCCTCATAAAATGATCAACGCTTGCCATCATACTCCTGAACAAAATGAAATCACCTCAATCTGTCAGCCCCCCCCCCCCCCCCCCCG